>NC_136059.1:2092381734-2093581734 GCF_964261635.1 Lissotriton helveticus | reverse complement strand
CCTTTTATTATACTGTTACAGTTGCCACAATTCATGCAAGCTTTGGTGCCTTTAAATGTCTCATTTTTAGGTGGTTTTCGTTTAATGATCTCTCCAATGTTTTGGGCCCTTGTGTAGGCAAACACTGGTGGATTCTCAAAGGATTTATTAAAATCTGGTTCCAGATTCAGAATGGACCAATGTTTTGTGATGATTTTCTTGAACTTCGCACTTCACGTCGAAAATTTTGAGACCACTACCATTCTGGTTTGTTCTTGTTTAGTTGAAGGTTTTAGTAAGTCCTTTCTTTCCATTGAATCAACTTTTCTTCTTGCTTCCCTAATTATGTAGTCTGGGTGGCCTCAGGATTGCCTTGAAACCCTCTCTCTGCAAAAATTCAAAGAAATTCCAGGACAAATGGTTCGCGATACTAAATAAGTGTTCATTAGATCTTATCTTATTAATTATAGAGGAGTTATCAGGGATTCTTGAAGAATTAACAGAAGAAATATCTGAAGTGTCAACAGAATTATCAACTATGATGACAGAAGACGAATTAAAAAAAACTCTGGATGATGTCACCTAAAAATGAGACATTTAAAGGCACCAAAGCTTGCTTGAATTGTGGCAACTGTAACAGTATAATAAAAGGAAACACAATTAACCATCCAATAAAGGGTCATAGCATCAAATTAAGAGTGAATGCCACTTGTGATACAGCTAACGTAATTTATGCATTGAAATGCCCCTGTGGCAAATTGTATGTTGGAAAAACGGAGAGACGCATAAAGACAAGACTCATTGAACATAAATCAAACATAAGACTAAACAACATCAAATCAACAGTGGCTGTACATTTCAGTGAGATGAAACACAACATATCGCAGCTGAAATTCATAATACTGGAGACCGTGGAGAATATGGAAGGAAGAGATAATACCAAACACCTTCTTCAAAGAGAAAATGTCTGGATTCAGAAATTGTCTACACAGAAATCGAATGGTCTTAATGACCGTATTGAACTGTCATGTTTTCTATGAACACTTGTAATTGTTTCTTGGGTACTAAATGTAGATCTGAGAGGTTTAAACTGCCATAATGATTTACAATTTATGCATTTTTATATTATTTTATTGTTTCTTATATATTGCTCATAAAGTTTGATGACACACCAGCACTACGACCTCCTAATTAAGTGTAGCAATTTAACTTAACACACTGTTCCGAAGATTTCTGTAAATACCCACCATTTCTGTAAGAATAGAAAGTACATGGCACGGAACCGGCTGCAACCATAGTCTTTTTTCGGACTTCATCATATCACGTGATCGGAACTTAGGTTTAGATTTAATGGCATCAACCCGAGTAAGGGAAGAAACGCGAGATAGCGGTATGAAGAAACGAACGTACACCAGGTGTTACACCGACTAAGGTTAGTTCATGTAAGAGGAAATGGAAATTAGAAGTCTCAACACGATAGTTTTGAGGATTGACAAGTGATGATTATAACGTGAGGCTACGCATATTTTTATCCGTAGCTTATCACTTTTTGAACAAAGATCAGGAAGGGACAGACCAGGCATGTGAGTGAAACGTCGATCATATAATGTTCCAACTACCACTGGGTTTAAGGTTGGAAGCGGTGCTCCCCACAAAATCACACGTTTTAGACTTGTTTTGTCACCCCAGATGCGAATAAGAAAAACAGTAATACATGCATAGGATTTCACAATTACACTTTATTCATGATACTTTGTTATTGTTTTGTTTATCATTGACAGTGTTATTCCCTGATGAAGGGCTGTAATGGATTGCCCGAAATGCATTGGATTCAATTATAATAATGCCTCATGTATGAAAATGAAAAAGTGATGAACTAGCAATGGATAGAAATTGCGGAAATCATACAAAATAAAAAGAAAAAGAAGTTTTTGAAATTGAAAAATTGTGTTGAAATCCTCATTTTGTATAGTGAGGTGAAAGGGAGTGCCCATGGGGATGGGTCTAGTGGTTCACTAGAAACACAATTATAGACTAAGTTTTGACATCTAGGGATGACAGACGTTACCCGTGGAGCACCCATAAAACAACAAAACTCCGAAGAAATTCATGAAAAGTAGCGCTGTGCACCAATCTCTAGTCAATAGTTGTCCTCGAGGTGGCGGGTCAGCTGTAGGTTGGTGATTTTCTCGATGACCTTCGCCGGGAAGGGGAGCAGGGAGATGGGACGGAAGTTCTTGAGGTCTTTGGGGTCCGTCTTGGGCTTCTTGAGGAGGTCGTTCATTTCTGCGTGCTTCCAGCTATCCGGGAATGTCGCTGTGTTGAAGGAAATGTTGATGACCTTCGGTAGTTGGGGTGCGATGGTTGCATCTGCTTTGTTGAATACGTGGTGTGGGCAGGGGTCTGACGGTGATCCTGAGTGGATGGAGTTCATTATCTTGCGTGTCTCGTCGTCGTTGGCGCAGGACTAGGAGGTCAGCTGGTTGGTGCAGGTGGTGTTCGGGGTGGGGTCTGCCGTAGTTGGGGTGGTCGAGGTGTTGAAGCTGATCTTGCGATGGAAGAAGATGGCCAGTGAGTCACACAGGTCTTGCGAGGGCGGAATGTCTTTGGTGTTGGCGCTTGGCTTAGAGAGTTCCTTCACTATGTTAAAAAGCTCTTTACTGTTGTGTGCGTTGTTGTCCAGACGGGCTTTGATGGAGGATCTCTTGGCTGTTCTGATGAGGTGGTGATGTCTGCGGATGGAGTCCTTGTGTGCTGCATGGCTGTCTGGTGTGCGGTAGTGGAGCCATTTCTTCTCCAACTTACGGCATGTACATTTGGAGGTCTGGAGTTCTTCAGTGAACCAGGCGGCTTTCTTGCTGGAGTGGTTGTTGGAGGGTTTCTTGGGCGGGGCGAGGGTGTTGGCACAGTCATTGATCCACTGTCTGAAGTTCCGGGCGGCGGCGTCTGTGTTGGTGGGGGCGGTGGTTGGGTTCTGGGCAAGGGTGGAGGTCAGCTGGTCTTCAGTGACTTTGCTCTAGCAGCGGCGAGGGAGCTGTTGGGTGTGGTGGTGCATGGTTGGTTTCTTGAAGGTGAAGTGGATGCGGAGGTGGTTGGTCCAGTGGAGTTCAGTGGTGTGGTTGAAAGCGATGTGGGTGCTTGTGGAGAAGACGGGGTCGAGCGTGTGGCCGGCGTCGTGGGTGAGTTCGGCGACGAGTTGTCGGAGGCCGAGGTTGGCGAGGTTGGCGATCAGGGTGGCAGATTTGGTGTCGTTGTTATTCTCGGGATGGAAGTTCAGGTTCCCGAGGAGGATGTACTCCGTGGAGGCGAGTGCGTGGGTGCTGGCGAGGTCGGCGATTGAGTTGCTGAAGAGGGCCCGGGGTCCAGGAGGTCTGTAGACAAGTGTTCCTCTGAGGGTGGTGTTGGGGTCGGTGTGGATCCGGAAGTGAAGGTGTTCGGTGGTGTTGAGGGAGTCATCTGCAAGGGTGTGGACCTGTAGGGTGGCCTTGTGGACGATGGCTATTCCTCCTCCAATTCCATTGGTGCCTTCTCTGCGGGAGAGCTTGTAGCCATCCGGGATGGCTATGGCGATGTCAGGCTCCGAGGAGTCGTTCCAAGAGGTTTCGGTTAGGAAGGCGAGCCAAAGCGCTGATCATAGACAAACTTCACTGTCGTTCGGGCACAAAGCACTGATCGTAACTCCACTTTCACGCAGGTATGAAGTGCTGTTTGTAGATAAGCGCCTCGGTCACTCGGACGTGAAGGGAAGTAATCAGATGCCATGTAGGGAAAAAAGAAGTCTTTGTTCTTCCTAAGTCTTCCTGAACGGGGGTAAGCCAACAAGCCCTTGGAGATCATCCGGCAGAAGGCAGAGTCTAGCTCTCCTTCAACAGAGTCAGAAAGAAGCAGACAGCAGGGCAATAAGCAGAAAAGCAGTCCATCAAGAAAAGTAGTCCAGTTGAGTCCTGTAGACAGCACAGCAGTTCTCCCTACAGAGCTTCAGTTACACGTCTAGTAGTGTCTGATTTTAGCGGATCACAGCTCCGGTACTTATACTCAAAAGCACTTTTGATGTGGAGGGGGGTGACTTCAAAGCAACTCTCTGAAATGTACAAAGACATATTTCAACCCAGTCCTGTCTGCCAGTCTATCAGTTGCAATAAGCAGTACTTTGTGAGGGGACTGGATACAGCCTATTCAAGTTAAGTGTTAGCCCCTCCCTTCCATCCTGCCCTGGCAAGGCCATCAGAATGCAGATGTATGTAGATGGGTACTCAGACACACCTATCCTTCCTTTGGTGTGGTAGTCCAGAGGCAATAAACAAAGTGTAGCTGTCACCCACCCAAGACGTGTATTGGAGACAGGCTGTCAGGCAACACTGAGCCATACATGCAGAGAAATTTACACTTTCTAATGTGCCATTTCTAAATTAGTAATGTTAAATTCAACTTCACCAATGAGTAGGATTTATCATTACCATTCAGGACATATGAAATATGATAATGCTACTCCTCTCTGATCAGGAATTACAGCGTAAAATGAATTAAAGAATTCCCAATGCTAACCTATGAGAGGAGTAGGCTTCACGGTAGAGTAAAATGAAATAGGTTGTTTGTCACTACGTGGACATGCAAAAAATAAAAATACATCTCCTACCTTTTACTCACATAGCACCCTGCCCTAAGGGCTACCTAGGGCCTACCTTAAGGGATGACCTATATGTAATAAAAGAGGAGTTTAAAGCTTGGCAAGTAGTTTTGAATCTTCATAACAAAAGAGAGAGAGAGGGAAAAATAATTACAGGCACTATGTGAGGCGGGAACTCCTGGTCCCCCAACTAGTATGTAAAAAACAATAGAGGAGTAACCCCTCGTGGGTAGAGAGAAATATCTCTCTAACAATGAGCCCAAATGCTCTGGTCAGCACATTTTGCCCCAACCTGTTGCTGGATAATGCATATCCTTATAGAAGACCCCTCACTCACCAACCTAGTTGGTGACATGCTTCATCATCGGGGTCCCACCCCATAGGCCGAGTGCCTATAGGGTGTGCTGCGACACCTGATTACAGTGGAGCTGGTTTAGTTTTTTATGTGTTCAAGACTATCAAAACTGTGTTTAAAAAGGGCCAACACTACTCACTTCAAGTATTTTATTCTTGAGTGCTTGAACCCTTGTTAAAATTAAAGTGTGGCACCTTTGCCTAATTAGGTAGGCTTTGGTGTCAAAAGTAGTATTTAAAATATATAAAAATAGCCAAAGTGTGCTATGTGAATGTGAATATACAAAACTATTGTTTAAGAAGGTCCTTCTTAAACAATAGTTTTGGGGTGGGACCCCGATGATGAAGCATGTCACCAACTAGGTTGGTGAGTGAGGGGTCTTCTATAAGGATATGCATTATCCAGCAACAGGTTGGGGCAAAATGTGCTGACCAGAGCATTTGGGCTCATTGTTAGAGAGATATTTCTCTCTACCCACGAGGGGTTACTCCTCTATTGTTTTTTACAAGTAGTTTTGAATGCCAAGTTGAAGTGTCTGTATTTGCACACACAGGTACTGCAGTGGCAGGCGTGAGACAGGTTTGAAAGGCTACTTCTAGAGGTGACACAATCATTTCTGCAAACCTCTAGTAGCATTTAATTTACAGGCTCCCAGTATATGGCATACCAGCTTACAAAGGACTTATAAGTAAATAAAATAGGTCAATTTGCTGTACAACAATTTAGGGAAGAAGCATATGCACTTTAGATCTGATTAGCAGTAGTAAAGTGCTCAGAGTCCTTCGGTCAACAAAAAGAGTACAGCAAAAAGAGGAGGAGGAAGGCAAAAAAAGTTTTAAGTGACCCTCCAGAGAAGGCCATTTTCCACTAGTAGGTATTGAGCAATGGTACCTACTCAGTGTAGCAAATTTGTTCATTTGCATTCTAAAATAATGTAGCCCAAAGACAGTAGCTTCATTTTGGAAGCTTCCATCATGACAGTGTCTCTCATAAAGAATATATGTGTATCAATGTATACAACTGTGCATGTGTGTAGAAATAAAATTTTACATAGCACACCATCTACAGTTTTCAAAATTTGACAGAGGAATGGTGTGGCTGGGGTATTGGTAGTAAATGTAACCTGAGTGTTAACAAAGGAAGTAAAGTAACACATAGTGGTAAAAAAAGGAAAGAATTATCAGCAAGTAAAACAATATGCGTAAGCTCCAATTGCAAACATTTTCCGGAACTGTACAATTTTTACTTCAACTATAGCACATTCATCATCATTTGTGTGAGGGCTTCATTGGGTATATTTAACATAGGTAAGAGCATGCGAGCCATTGTAAAGTTTCATAACCCAGGACACCTGATTCTGCTGCCTCACTTTACATTTCAAACGTATTAGCTGTGTCCTAGCAGAAGCATGGAAGTAAACATGCATGAGAGTTATAAATGTCAGGTATTGCCAGATGTACACATACTAGGATATGTAGAGTCGGTTTAGATAGTGTTGGATAGGTAGATTTTATTATTGTTTTTTATTATAAATAAAATGTATGCATTTCTTTATTACTTTTACTCTTATTAAGGGGCACAATTTGGACATAAAATATTTTGGTATGTTTTTTATCTAGGGAAATATATAGGTCTTGCTACTAAACATTGCTGTGTGAGAAAACTATATAGATATTCAACACTATCCATAGATATGTGTATATTGACACAAATACGCAGTGCGCAAATCCAAAAAAGAAACAAATTAATTAGTAACATACATAGATATTTTTAGATTTCTCTTCAATGTACGCTCTCAACATGTAAAGCAAAAGGCTTTACATGTTGAAAATGCAGAAATTTGAATGTATGGTTATGTAAATAATGTTATGTTTGAAGGTGTCTCAGTGTGCTTAGCCTCAAACATGACTCTTAGCCTTCCACATTATCCCACATGAGTGATTTTACATGTGTTGGACCAATGGAACACATAGTAGTTCAGCACAATGAACACGTTGATACATAGCATTACTTAGAACATGTCTTCCTCCTCTGTTGTTGCCTTGGCACTCAACTCAGTGCAGAAAACTGCATTGCTGTGCAGTATATTATCAATTGTGATTTAAGGTTGTCCAACATGTGGGTGCAGCGCTGTGTTGCATTACAAGTACATGTATACCATGGTCCTTATGTCATATATGTTTTGGGGTCTATAGGACACTGCTTAAATCATATAGGAATTGGCTGGTCTTTACATAGGTCTAAAGGACACTGATTACATTATATATGTATTGGGTTGCCCTTACATAGGAATACAGTATACTGATTAGATCATATATGTATTGAATGGCACTTGAGTGGTGATATAGGTGATTGCCTAGCGCAAACAACTCTTGTGCCACAGTGCATGGGTAAAAATGGCAATAATCTACCCCCCATGAAATGACTCAATGGGTGTGGCTGCATACAAGGGATAGTTTGAACTATACTTTCACTTTTAGTTTGTAGATGGTGGTTGGTGGATGTCAAAAGAGCTGTTGTAGGAGTTTGTGAGATTTGTGAATTATGTGGCTTGTTTATTGTGTTAAGTTTGTCTAAATGTTGTCAGTTTTTCTTTTTTGTGTGTCTTTCATGTCTTTAAACATCTGATGTGTATTAAAATTGTTGTGTGTGTGTTTGTTTATTAGGGGTATTGTAAGGATGTGATTAGAGGATGTCTAGGAAGGGTAAAGGAAGAAATTACGATGAGGGTGGGGTAGGGTCAACGAATTAGCATATAGTTCACTACCTGCCCATATGAGTCTTGCTGAAAGGAGAGTCAGCCAGGGCTACCCAAGGAAGGAACTCAAGGTCTGGAGGGAGCACATTCAAAAACACCTTCTCCCTGTATCAATGGTTGACCGCACAATCCACTAACTGCAATATTGATGGGTAGACATTGTCTCTTGTGAGGCTGATGTAGTGGACCTACTGGGGCTGGAGGTTGCTGAGCCTGTAGGTATATATCATGTTAGTCAATTCAAACCTTACAATCCCTTTACACTTCACCCATAAAATTCACATCTGAATAGCTCTCACACACTGGGGGTGAGTATCTGAAAAGTTGCCCCATTCTGTCCATCATCTCCTTGTGTTTGCTTAGCTTTCACACACAGTCATGTGTAAAACAAGCAGAATGCCATGAAAAAAGCAAAAAAATATAGATGGTTTTAATTCTCATATATACATTTAAACCCAATCTGTTAAAAATGTATATTTTGATAGATACAAATACGTAAAAGCATGAAAGACAAAATGCAAGGGGAATATTCCAAAGACCATACAGTTCCTCTTTCAATGCGTGCACCACTACTCTGTATGTCACTCAGTGTCCATGCTGTCACTGATAGCATCTCGAGATCACCGATGCATCTAATCCTGGCCCCCAGATATACTTCCTTAAAAACATTGTTATCCAGATATCTTCATTTTTGATTTGTGTTTTTGGACAATTAGAGAAGTAATTTAGCTTGTGTAGACCTTGCTGATCTAGGCTGAATTATTCTGAAAGAAAGCAGACTCGAGTGCGGGCGTGCTATGGCAGAGGAGCAGGACGGTGACTGCGGTTTCTCCCTTTAAACCTTGATGGTGACGTCGTACAAGCAAAATTCGCCGTGCTACGGCAGTTCACAAAAAATAAGACATCTCTGTCTGGCCACCACAATAACTAGCGAGTTGGACCACAAGAAGATTAACCATAACGCCCCTCTTTAAAACAATTTTGATAAAAAGAATAAACAGCCCTGATGATAGACCAGTGACTTTGTGCCTGGTTCTTGAAACGCGTCGGCAGTCTTTCTTGGGTGGAATAAATTGTCAACTTCACGACACTAGGACCGGCCGGTCCAGTATTTAAGCGTTTACAAGCTATTAAGTTGCTTATACCCCCTTGGAAATCATTTTTCTTCATGTTTTTTATTGTAATATTTGTTGTTTGTGATGTAATTATAATTTTTTGTAATGTTTGATGCAGAAACGTTTTTTAGTGTGTAAATAATGTTTGTCTTTTGATGTATGTACAAAGTGTATTTAGTCTTGTAAATATTCCAATACGTAGTCCTTTATTCTGTTATGATTTTTTGAAAATTTGAAAAAAAAGCATAAAATGATAGACACTGAGTAATGCTGTCTAAGGGTGGTTACAATAAACTGGTTTCTTACCCTTCTTGAATATTGAATAAGTAATTGTGGTGTGGGCACTGTGTGTTTTTGCGAATTATTCTGGATGACATTTAAAAAAATGGACGCTGTATTGCAGTGATGATATATTATTTCAGGATATATTTCAGGAGCTATTTGCTATTTGCTGAATGATTTCTAAACATGGATTCTAAAGTCCCAGCTGTAGATTACCCGCCTACAAAGGTGCCTATCACGTAATCCAAATGTTAAATGGGGGCAACTATTACTGTACCCATCCTATGAGCCATAAATATTGTGAACAAAGGTTCACTGTAGGAGGTCCCAAATTAAATTATCATACATGGAGCTACAGTCCAACCTGTGAAATTGGGGACACTAATGGTTTTCCTATAGTCTCACGCCGACATCAAATAAATAAGGTGCAGGAGTTCCTGAGACTGCTTAATTCAGAGAGGCTGTCTCAGGGACCATGCCTGTAAGGTGCGAAGCTCCCCCTGACTAAAGAGGTGAGTAACAATACTTGGGGCCCATTAAGAAAACCGATTATGGGATCTACTTGGTTTTACTTTAATCGGGTAGACTGTCTCAAAGACCATGCCTTTAAGGTGCGGGGCTAACCCCGTGACTGAAACGGTCGAAAACAATACAAGGGGGCACCTGTCTGAATCACTGTTAAACCCCCAATATATAGTACTTACTTGGGCCTCATGCAAACACGTCTAGCATCCAGAGATCGCACCGCATGGAATGGCTGGCCGGCATTCAGTTTGCTCCTAAAATTCGGAAACCAGCATTTACAAAAAACGGTCACCTGATGGGCATCTATGTACCTCGCCATATGTAACTGCTGTAACAATCTATGAATTTGGAAAAGACAGTCACCATATTGATATGAGTGCTAGAAACCAAATCACTTCATTCTGGAAAATTCCTAAAAATCGCATTGAACATCTTTTCAAAATAAGACCACCACACAATTGCTATGAAAAAACAGGAAGGGGGCTATACTACCCCCATACTTAATGAGTCGTCCATTTAATATATGAACCAGACAGATTGGGAAAACCTTCCCCATCTCTGAGTGATGTAGAATAACTACTGCAAAGCAAAAAATATTCATATCAATGCATCACTATAGTGAAATAGATTAATTGAAACTGTGTGCATACTTCATGCTCAATCTATATGGGAATTATTTGATCATTTTCAGCCAATCGTCCTTTGTATTTAACCCATGTGTAACAGTGTTTAAAAATGAAATATACGGGGGCGTGTCCAAGATGGCGGCGGAGTAAGACGTCTTTTCTGTCCCTCCGCCGCTGTGCTCTGCTAAGCCTTGTTTAGCACCTTCCCTGGGCTCTTCCAGCGGCTCTCCTTATAGAGCGACGCCCCGGGACCCCCTGGGGTGCCCTGTGTGCGACCGGGGCCGTGTGGGTGATAGGCTGAGCCCGCTTCCACTTCGGGGCCTGTGCCGTGGCGGACAAGTGAAGCCGGGGCCTTGCGTGCAGTGCTGCAGGGGCGTACCCACCAATCCGCCCTATCGCGGAGCCGCCGCCAGGGGGGAGATCGTCGGGCCCGTAACGTTCGGAGGTCCGGCTCCGCTGGGGTGAGGCGCGGGCTGCCCGAAGAGACCCCTGGAGCACCATCGCCTTGCACTGGGAGACGCAACGCGGACCCTGGACTACGCGAGAGCGGGGATCTGCGGCCTGGCTCCCGGGCGCGGTTCCCAGCCTCTAGCAAGGATCCGGTGGAGTGACGGAGGCGGCGCCGGCCCGAACCGCTGTCAAGAACCACGGTGCTTATTGGGAGTTCCCTGAACTTGGACCGCGGGTGCCCGTGGCCTACTGAAGGGAGTCCCCGTGTGCCTGCCCAGAGGACCTGAAGCGTGACCCTGCGGGCCTCAGAGACGGAACCGGCCCCCCCGGGGGTCTGCGACCTAGAGCCGAGACGCACTACTGAAGAGTCGGCGGTGCGGTTGGTGTTGGCTCGAGGGGGAGCTGTGGCAGTGCCCCCCCTCTGTTTGGTATTGGAACGCTATGGCGAACATAAACCGCAAGGACAAGCCCGGCAAGGAGGGGCCACTCAGGGGAACACAGGCGACGTCGTCCCCTAGCACCAGCACTGGCTCCTCTCCCCGGTTGCGCGACGATGAAGCTCCGGCCACCAAGGCCTTCATGTTAGAACTCTTCTCCGCCATTAAGGAAGACATCTCGGAGCTGCGGACCCAGCTCGCCTCGGATCTTCGAGAGGTGAGAAGGGATGTGGATGGCATTGGTGAGCGGGTCGCCACGTTGGAGGAACACGATCTGGGCATGGCGGAGGACGTACATCAGCTACAACAAGACATAATTCGGCTGACGGAGCAAAATTTGGTCTTACAGGCCCATGCGGAAGACCTGGAGAACCGCTCCCGCCGAAATAACATTCGCGTCCGCGCGGTGCCATGGGAAGGAGAGGCGGGGGACCTGCGTGGATATGTGGAGGCGCTCTTTTTGCAGATCTTGGGAGAGGAAGACCTGCGAGAGATCAGAATGGACAGGGCACAGAGAGTCGGGCTGCCGAGAGGCACGGGGGCTCCGCCCCCGGACATTTTGGTTTGCATTCATGACTTTCAACTTAAAGAACGTATTCTTCGGAAGGCGAGTGGGATAACTGATTTGCAGTTCAGAGGTCACCGTCCCCAGCTGTTCCAGGACCTGGCGGCTACCACGCTGCAAAAGAGACGCACTTTTAAGCCCGTGACTTCCTATCTGAGAGACCGTGGTGTGGCGTATTCCTGGGGCCATCCCTTTAGCCTGATCTTTCGCTGGCAGAACCGGCTGGTCCAGATCCGATCACTGCAAGCAGCCAAAGAACTACTAGGCTTGGACGACCCGGCCCCCTCCTCGAGTGCGGATCACTCCCTAGCGCGAAGACGGCGACGTTCGCCTTCCTGGCAAAGAGTAGGGCGCCCGCCGGCGCACGACAGACCGGATCCCTCGGCCAGCCAACAAGAGAGGGATGGAGCAGTGGCCTCGGTGGCGACTGTGACGGAATCGCTGTCACAGAACAGCTCAGGAGCGGCATGAACTTACAGGGAAGACGGCTAAGCGGCGGAGGGGCGACCCCCCCCTCCGTTCAGGTACCGTGGGTAAACATGTACTTTTGGAGAAGACACCCCGGTCCTAGAACTAACTGGGACACTGTCCGATATCCCACCAGCTACCTGCGGTGGGTTACTGGAGCCGCCCTTTTGGTGGCCTACTGTTTTTTCTTTTTCTTTTTGTTCCCCCTTTTTGTTGGCCCAGAGGGGCCCTTGCAGTTCATAGTGGAGGGGGCACTCCGGTTGAGGCCCTCTGACCTTGGGGGTGCGAAAAGGGGAGGGTGTTTGGGGGAAGTTTGAGGGAGGGGTGGGAGGGTGATGGTGGTTGCGAGAATGCATGTTGTAGAATGTTTCTGTCTTCACAGTATTTGGGTGTAAGGGGCGGGAGGGGAGGACCTGGGTGGGTAGTGCGGTTAAAGAGACTTCTAGGTTGCTGGAAGGACTGGTGTGTGTCCGGTGTGGTGAGGAGGGGCGTTGAGCTGCTTGTGAATCTTTGCCCGTTATGCCGTTAGTTGTTGGCACCTGGAATGTTAAGGGGTTGAACTCCCCTCAAAAGCGGCAAAAGGTGTGGAAATACATTTTGGATCATGACTTGGATGTGGTGGGCCTCCAGGAAACGCATCTGGCGAGGAAGGACGAATCCCGCCTCAAGCACAGGCAATACCCTTTGATATATAGATCTTCGGCCCATACCAAGCACAGGGGAGTGGCTCTGATGTTCCGTTCAGCAGTGCGATTTCAACCGCTGGGGGTCAGGAACGATAAAGAGGGTAGATGGATTTTGGTCAAGGGAGTACTTAGGGGCAAATTGTGTACCTTTTTAGTTCTTTACGCTCCTAAGGTAGGTCAAAATAGGTTTCTCCACGATTTGCTGACCACGTGTTAGATTTTGTTGAGGGGGCATTTCTTGTCCTAGGGGATTTTAATCTAGTGTGGGACGTGATCTGGACTGCTCTCGACCCCAGAGGGCGGAGGCCGGGGTAAGCTCGACTGAAACGAAAGAGAAATTTGCAGACTGTGGCCTCATTGACGGATGGCGGGTCCACAATCCCCTCACCCGGGACTACACCTATTATTCGCATGTCCATCAATCCTACTCCCGGCTGGACTATGGCTTTCTGAGCCAATCCCTACGAGGGGCCCTGTGCGATGCCAGAATCTTCCCCCTCTCGGTCTCCGATCACAGCCTGCTAACACTGTGTTTTCATTGGGTGCAGGATATCGCCGGACCGTGCAAGTGGTACTTCCCGGCCTCTGTGGTCAGAGATGACCCCTCCTGTTGAGCCCTGAGAGCAGCGATTCGGGACTTTTTTGACCTTAACCCTGTCCAAGATACATCAATCTTTGTCACCTGGGATGCTTTTAAGGCAACGATTAGGGGGAGTTGCTTAGCCCTCAACTCAACTCTCAACCGGCGACGCCGGGAGGAGAGAGAGGGGCTGGAGGAAGAACTGGCCAGGCTAGAAGTGACTCATAAACAGAATCCCACCAGGCAGACGCTCCGCTCCTTGACGGCGGTCCGGGGGAAACTCAGATCCCATTATAATAATAGAGCAATAGAGCAGAGTTCACTCTCCTGAAATTGCGCCGCCTCTCCTACTCACAGGGTAATAGGATTGGGAGACATCTGGCGCGCCAGTTGAGGGACAAGCGAGAGAAGGAATATATAGGAGGTATACAGGATCATAGGGGCGAACTTCACCATCGAGATGAGGAAAAAGCGGAACTTTTTGGAGAGTTTTATGCGGCGCTCTATTCGGGAGATTCCCTGGATCCTGCGGCCCAGAGGGACTATCTAGCTGCGCTCCCACTTCCCCGCGTCTCCCCCAAATGGAATGACTTGCTGGAAGCCCCCTTCACTAGGGAGGAGGTGCTGACGGCGATTAAAGCCCTGAAGCCTAATAAGGCACCTGGGGCTGACGGCTTTACGGCGCTCTTTTATCAGAACTTTGCGGCTGACATAAGTGACCGCTTGGTGCACCTTTTCAATGCCATGGCGGACTCGGGCACGACCACGGGCTCCATGGCTGAGGCAGTGGTGTTGATTATCCCCAAGCCGGGGAAGGACCCTTCCAAGTGCGCTTCCTACAGACCGATAGCGCTGTTGAATATCGACGCCAAATTGTATTCGTCCATTCTAGCATCCAGGTTACAAGATCGTATGCCCGCACTCATCCACCCCGACCAATCCGGATTCATTAAGGGGCGCCAGACCCATGACAATACCCGCCGTGTGGTCCACCTTATTGAAAAGGCTACCCGCTTCCGCATCCCTGCAGTGTTAGTGGGGCTAGATGCGGAAAAAGCTTTCGATCGGGTGGACTGGGGATTCCTTTTCCGGACCTTGACGGCTTTTGGTTTTTCGCCCAGATTTTTGGATATGATCCATGCGAACTATAGTTGCCCCCGCTCCAGAGTCTCGGTCAACGGCCATCTGTCGACCTTCTTCCCCCACTCCCGGGGTACGAGGCAGGGGTGCCTGCTTTCGCCCCTGCTCTTTGCGTTGAGTATCGAGCCACTGGCGATGGCGGTTCGGGAACACCCAGGCATACAGGGACTGCCCTTCACGGGAGAACAACATAAAATCTCGTTGTTTGCTGACGACGTCCTGCTTTCTTTGTCGGATCCCGCGCAGTCTCTGCCCCAGGTCCAGGCTGTATTAGAACATTTTGAGAGAGTGGCGGGCTTCAAGGTCAACTGCGACAAGTCCTTTATCTTGAACCTTACGCTGCCTCTGGCTGAGGTGGACCGCCTTCGCCCATTGTCCCCCCTGCAATGGACGCTTTCGTCTCTCCTGTATCTGGGGATTCGCCTCACTCCGACGGTGGGGCAGCTGTTTGCCGCCAACTTTCCACCCCTACTAGCAAGTATCCGCTCTGATCTGAGGCGCTGGCTACCCCTCTATATCTCGTGGCTGGGACGGATACATGCGATTAAATTGACCCTGCTCCCCAAGCTGCTGTATTTATTCCAGGCACTCCCCATTGTGGTCGATGCTGATTTCTTTCGCAATATAAAAACCCTCATGCTCTGCTTTGTTTGGAGGGGAGGAAGGGCACGCTTTTCCTTCGCTACGCTTAGACGACCGCGTGGGGAGGGGGGAGTAGGCCTACCAGATATGCTCCTCTACTATAAAGCGGCGCAGCTCCGGGTGTTGGTGGAATGGTCCCAACCGGAATCTGAAAAACACTGGCTCCACATGGACAGGAGCGTGGCGGGGAGGACAATCTGGGACCTGGTGTGGAAACCCAAGAGGGACAGGCCCACTAATGCGTACATTAGCACCCCCACAGGCACCACCTTGAAGGTGTGGGACTCGCTCGCCGGGATGAGAGATGGACTACATTTACCTCGCCGTTTACGCTCATCCACTTCAACCCGGCCTTCCCTCCTGCCCAAACTGAAGGTCCCTTTGACGCCTGGCGGAGGGGGGGGTGTTTGGCCCTCACCCACCTGTTTCATGGAGTAGCCCCACTGACCTTTGACAACTGCAGGAGGGACTACGAGGTCCTCCCAACGGAGCGCTACCGTCATGCTCAACTTCTCCATTGGGCGCTTTCCCCTGCTGTTCGCGATGCTGCCACTAGAGCTCCCACCCTCTTCGAGTCCTTCCTTGGTCGAACCTCTAGCATGCGGGGAACTATATCCTTTCTTTACCGCCACCTCCTGTCCACAGCGATTTCCCCAAGGCCTCGGTACATGGATTCATGGGAAAGTTTGTTGGACCGAGAAATTTCTGAGGTAGAGTGGTCGCAGTTGTGGAGAGACCTCGCAAAACATAACCATTCTGTTGAACTCCGAGAGGCCCATCTCAAAACAATGATGGACTGGTATCTCACCCCGGTTAAACTCCATCGTATATTCCCAGGCACTTCTGATAGATGTTGGCGGGGCTGTGGCCTGCTGGGCGACTTCCGCCATGTTTGGTGGGACTGCCCGGCTATTCGCCCCTATTGGGAGGAAATCCTCTCTCATGTTCAAGAGATCTTGGGATACCCAGTGGCAGACTCAATGGCACATGGGTTATTGGGTCTCCGAGATCCACTGCTGGAACATCAGACCCGGGCGGATAAGAAGATCTTATGGTTGTGCTTGGGGGCGGCTAAGACTACTCTGGCTGCGGCCTGGAAGAAGAAGGAGGCCCCCGCGGTTTCTTTGTGGTATGCCAGACTGTGGCGACTGTTGAGCATGGAACGCATGGCTGAGGTCTTCTTGGGGGATTTCAAGAACGTTATCTTCCTTTGGGGTCCACTGGTCCGTTTCCTTGCTAAGGGACTCCCGTCGGCGGTCTATCCACCTAGACTGTGGGCCCTGCACCTATTCCAAGTGTGAATGCTGTTGCGTGTATGATTGTGAGTATGGGACGCTACCACCACCGGGAGGGGGGGGGGAGTTCCTTTTCGGGTTATTTTTTCTTTTTCATTTCTTCTTGTTGAACCTCACTGTACCTCGATTGTGGCGGGAGTAACTCACCACTACGACAAGGAGGCGGATGCCGATTACGATTCCCCCCTGAAAGCTGGGCCTTTCTGGACTGTGTTGCTCCCTTGCCTGAGCACGTTTGACTAGCTGCCCACTTTGTGTTGTTATTGTATGTGCCTACCTCTGGTGGGGGTATTCGGCTGCATTCTTGCTTTCTCCCGCTTGCCAAGCTAACCCCCTGTGTGGGGAATTGTGCGAGGTTGTCGCAAGTGTTTCTTTCCCTTCTTGCTTGATAATAAAATACAATTTTGACAAAAAAAAATGAAATATACAACTGATCTTTATTCTTTCCTTTCAGCTCCAGGTAATCCCCTCTTCTACTGCCATTTATCCATTACATAATAAACCACCTGCAGTCCATTCAAGTGTGCCCAGCTTCCTGAAAATGCTTCACTAGCAGAGCATTTTCTTTGTTAGTTTTAAGAACCTTTTTTTTTTTTTTTTTTTTTTTTTTTGTCCTCATACATGCCACCAGATAATGTCAACTCTAGGTAGGCGCTCTCCTGGCCACAGGCATAAACCAGCTGTTCCGGCCCTGGGGTCTATGGATAGCCGATGGAGGTCACCAAGAGGTAGGTTGTTTCCTAAGCCAACTCCCATTCGCGATGTAGCTTGCCACTTTGGGAGAATAGGACCACTAACCTCTGGCATAATCATTGGACTCATTGGATGTTATCGTTCAGTCCATGCATTCAGAGCACACCAGATCTCATTGGCGCTTTCTCCACCACACAACATATCTAAACGACTGACCGCCATGATGTTTCTAAGGCAGTCTACGAATCTGGGAGGGTTAATAGACTTCCACTCCCTACAGATTTCTCTCCTGGCAATAACGATAACATAAAAAATAAACTGCGACACACAATTTCGAGTATTATAATCATTAGGGAGACCAAACACAATCAATCTGGGGCTGGGAACAATTGGGGATGATACCACTTCTTCTATGAATTCACACACCTCACTCCAATAACCCTTGATAGACGGACAATCGAAAAACATATGTCTATCATCCGCCGCTGGAGACTTACATCTTGGGCAAAAATATACTTCTGCTGACAGCTTAGCTAGTTTTGCTGGAGTCCAATAAACCCTATGCAATGTGAATAGGTGGTTTCTTCTAAGATTGGAAGGTTTTATAATTTTTTGGGAGAGTGTAAAAGAATCTGTCCAGACCTTCAAGACCTCCCCAGCATCAGGGTCTAAAAGGTCATTCCATAGCTTAACAATTTCAGATTCTAGATTTTCTTTAACCCCCACAAATTTATTATACCAATGCGCAACCTCACCTTTCCATCCCCTGTCCCTATTAATTAATTCCAATGAGAGTATTTCCTTATTATAGGCCCAACACTGCCTCGCCCACCACGAGGACAATTGATAAAATTTGAACCTAGTAATAGTACCCTCCGTTAGGTTCGAGAGGGATTCCCAACTTAATAAAGCCGAATTGATACACAGGTCCCCCCAGTTTGTGATACCTGCCGCCTTCAAAGGTAGCGCCAATCTGTCCAAAAGGCATTCTGGTGTGCCTGGGGAGTCCCAGATTGGGGCTAGGGAATGGTAATAAGGTATATTAAACATTCCACGTAATGTTTGCCAGTTGTTGAGTGCAGTTTTTAGGAGCTTCAGTCGAACCTTTTTAAAAAACTTGTGATCCCCGAATTTGTAAAGAAAAAAGTCTAGGGCATGTGGGAGATCAGAAAGCATAGCCTGAAAGAGTTTACCCTGAGATGAAGAATCAAGTTTATTTGCTAAAAGTCTGAAGTTCTTAAACTGAAAAGCATAACAATAAAGAAGCAAATCAGGAAGAGCCAGCCCACCTAACTTCAACCCTCTTCTCAATTTCCTCCAGGCGATCCTTGGAGATTTAGTTGCCCAGATGAAGGAACCAATTCTTCCTTGGAGATTAGCAATATCTGTTTTTTTGAAATTGAGGGGGATGGAATTAAATAGGAAGGTGATTTTCGGCAAGATGATCATTTTGACCAGATTGACTCTACCATAGATATTAAGCAGCAGGGTATTCCATCTGGTCAATAGTTTCCTCACTTCCTTTACTACAGTCTCCCAACTTACTTTCGTGACATTATCCAAATTATGGGTAACATAAATTCCTAGGTACCTGATTTTTTGTTTAGCTTCAGGTATCTGTACTGTATTGTTCCAGCTCATAATGTCTGTTTTATCTTTATTTATTTTATATCCAGACACAGTACCAAAATCCTCCGCTAACTCAAACAGCCTAGGGATAGCCTCAACCGGATTGGACGTGTATAGGAGGAGATCGTCAGCATATAGTGCTGTCTTAAGCGTCAAATCCCCTATTTTAAAAGGTAGAATTACTGGATCTGATCTTAAGGAACACACAAAGGGCTCAATATATATATCAAAAAGGAGGGGAGACAGGGGACAACCCTGTCTTGTTCCTCTTGAGATGTTAAACCAGTCTGTAAGGCAACCGTTGACCAAGATTTTGGCCCGGGGATTCCTATATAATGTTACAATGCCCTCGATAAATACATTCGGGAACCCAAACTTCGCCATGGTTTTCCACAAAAATGACCAGTTCACCTGATCGAAGGCTTTTGCTGCATCGATCGCAACGATAGCAAGTGGCAGCCCCCTGTCTGTTGCTATATCTATTGCTCCTAGGACTTGGAACGTGAGTTCATTAAGTTGACGGCCAGGTATGAACCCCCTCTGATCCGAATTGATAATAGATTTAATTATTTTTGCCAACCTAGATGCGAGTATTCCGGAATATATTTTCTGGTCACAGTTAAGCAAGGAAATTGGCCTGTACGATTCTATTTTTTTGGGATCTTTGTTAGGTTTCACTATCAAGGTAATCGTAGCCTCAGACCAGGATGGTGGTGCTTGATCTCCCTGCAGGAAGATTTTATTAAACAGAGTTAATAGGGATGTTAAGACTTCCTCCACATTATCTTTATACACCTCGGATGGCAGACCATCCGGACCAGAGGCCTTATTCCTAGACATCTTTTTTATCTGGGCCCGTATTTCTCCTTCAGTAATCCCTGTACCTAGGAAAGCTATGTCACTTTCACTCAGCTGGGGTAGCTCTCTCTGATCCCACCACTTTTCAAGCTCCTCTAGTCCACAGTTATTTTCTTCGTGGTAGAGCTCCTCCATGAATCTTCTTGCCTCTATCCTGATTTCTACATCCTTTGTTAGGAGCATCCCAGAGTCTTTCTGAATAAGCAAGCTTATGTTATTTCTACTTCTCTCGGTCCTCGCCTTCCAGGCCAGGAGTGAGCCACACTTTTCTCCATATTCAAAATTGTGAAGCTTGCTAACTTCCCACTTATCTTTGTTTACCTTATCAGCTCTAGCCTTAAAATCTATCTGTAGCTGTAACAGCTCTTTTTCAAGTATGGGAATCCTGTCTCTTTCTTCCAAGACGGCTAACTGCAACTGTAATTCCTTCTTTTTGATTAAGTCGAGGACCTTAGTATTCTCTATTTTCTCCAGTTTTCTTTTTAATGCCATATGTGAGCCAAGGATACCCCTAAGATAGGATTTCAAAGTGTCCCAAACTATTTGCTCTGAGGCAGTCCCAACGTTAACTGAAATAAATTCTAAAAGACTAGCTCTGATTTTGGTTTTAATCTCGTCATCGAGAAGAATAGTTCTATCCAGAGTCCACCTGAACTCCGAGGAGCTAAGCTTGAAGTTGATATTTAACTCCACAGCAAAGTGATCGGACAATCCTGTGGGAATGTGTGAGACTGAAGTAATGTCAGGCACAAAAACACGATCTAGGAGAAAGAAATCTATTCTGGAGTACTGTTTATACTTCTTACTGTAGAAGGAGTACTCTCTGAGGTTGCCATGTTTTACTCTCCATACATCAATTAACGAGAAATCTTTCATGATATTTTTAAGAGCTAGGAGGGATTTATTTGGGGGATTATCTTTAGCGTTTGAAGTACGGTCCAGCTGTGTGTCTAATAGAAGATTAAAGTCCCCTCCTAAGATGACTGGAGCTGAATGTAGAATAATATGTTCCTCTAACTTCTGAAGAAAATCTGGGCTGTCCTCATTGGGACCGTAGTACACAGCACACTGAAAAGTAAAACTTCCGATAGAGAGGACTGCCACCAGCCATCGACCCGATCGATCGGTTTCCCAGTTCTGAACCTTAATCCCCCTGTTTGCACGCACAACTAAAGCTACTCCTCTAGTAGAACCCCTCTGTTTAGAGCAGAGAACTTCCTGTACCCAACTAAGTTTTCCAAATATTTGAGCACAAATCTCCGCCTCCAGATGAGTTTCTTGCAAAAGGTATATATACGCCTCGGTATTTTTTAGAAACTCACATATTCTTTGTTGCTTCCTCAAACTTCTTATACCATTCAAATTCCAGGAAAGGAACTTATTGTTGGAGACTGTATTAGGAATCATCAGAGACTATGACCAGACCTGCGGCTAATAGAAATTTCTGTTTAAGCTCTGTGTTGCAAAATAGCAATTTATGGCATATGAGGACATTTTTATATGGTTTTTTCCCCTCTCCCCTAACCCCCCCCCTGACCCTCCCCCCGAGGAACCCTCCCCTTATACCTGGCGTAATCACGCCTTAAGGAGCTCTACACCCTTGAAACACCATCAGTGTCTGAAAAATAAATAGTTTTCCCATTTACTCGGTGCTACATCTGACCCTTGTCTATGTGTATTTTATTTTTATTCTTTGTATATATATACTTTTTTTTCATTTTATCACACATTTTATTTTTTTATTTTTTTACGCAAAGTCAGTCGCATCCTATTATATAAACACAAAGAAAGAGTAAAATTTACCTCTTAAGTGTTCCTTACAGAATCAAGCCTAGAAAGTAAAGTGAGTATATGGCCTACGTATGGATATTAACTTACATTTGACTTCTTATTAAGTCTTCCCAAATTAAATTAAATCATATGAGCCTAGAAGGGTTATAAGGAATATGAATCTTTCTCATTTACCCTCATGCCAGAGGACTGGAATTTACTATTATCTCTATTTTCTCATTTTTTGAAGCAGTTCATCTACCTCCTCTGGATGATTACAATTGAACATCTTATTGTTCCACATAATCTTGAGTAAGGCGGGAAACTTCATTTGGACCTGGGCACCTAATGCTCGAAGCTCTGGCATCCTTGAACCCAACTCCCACTGCCTGTGGGCTGCCTTCCCCCCTATATCAGATCTAATTTGGTAAGGGTTTGCACGATAATGGAGGGAAGAACGTGCAAGACATCTAGTCAGGATTAACTCCTTAACACTGTATGTCTGGAAGTAAACTAAGATTTTCCTTGGAGCTTTACGGTCTGCATGCAGTCTAAAGGGATCTCTGTGTACACGCTGGATCTCAGCCTCTAGATCAATATCTAACCGGTCCTTCAGTATGTCCTCTCGCAATAATCTGCATACAAATCCCTTGATATCTTCTACCTCTTCACCTTCTGGTATCTTAAGAATTCTTAGATTGTTCCGACGACTCGCAATTTCCAGTCTCTCCAAGTCCATAGTGAGGGTTCGATTTTGAGCTTTGATAGCGTCAATGTCTCTGGAATTCCCTGATGATGCTTCTGACAGTGAGTTAACTTTACTCTCCAACACACATGTTCGAGTTGCCAGCCCCTCCAGTTTGGCCTCCAGAGCGTCAAATCTATCATGCAACCCTTTCTGATTGCTCTCTGAGATTTCAAATTTCCCAAGCAGGTCTCCTCTTAAAGTCTGGAATAAAAGACCCAATCTATCGACTTCGATCTCTGCCTCAGCTGGTTCAACTGACGAACTACCAGTCTGCTGCACAGTGACTTGTTTATCGGAGGTTGGAAGGGAAAGGGTTTGCGACTGGAAGGCAGTGTTACCTGTCTGTGAGCAGAGAAGGATACTGTGGGACTCTGTCCCAGACGGAACCTGAGCTAAGGGTATCTCAGAAGTTAAGCTCTCCATAGCTGTAGCAGTAGCAGTGGCAGTGGCAGTAGCAGTAGTCAGGATAGGAGAACTCTGAGCTGTTAAAGGTAGTGAAAGGCTGGAACAGAAACCGGGACCGGGGGTAGGGTTATATACTGTATTAGGATGTATTAGATGTGTTGGAGCCTCTGACTCCCCCCCATTAGAAAGCTCAAGTACTGTGTACCTGTTACTCAAAGGTACCGATGGAAAAGAGATCACATTATCTTCGGAGGAGTGAGCCCCTACCCCCACTTCCCCTTCCACTTCAGCATCAACTTCAGCTAGTACCTCTCCTCCTGTTCTCGTATCCGCTGCGCTAGTAACCTCTACGTCTAGCGCTCCCAATTTAGCCCCCGCAGTCTCTTTAATTTTTTTATCTTTAACTTTTACAGCCTGCTCCATTATTTTAAAATAACTTTTGAGCGAGGGGGTGCCCTTATGAGCCTGGGACTGCCTCACAGCCTTTGTGACTACCACCTTCCTTGTATCTCCCTTTCTCTTCTGTTTAAAGGGGGACCGGGGTGTTGGACCTCCTTTCTCGGGAAGCTCTGTTGGGTTCCAGACCGCCTGCCTAGACCTGAGCTGATATCTATTCCAGGTCGGAGGCTCTGTGTTTTTGGAGACACAGTGAAACCCCACTGTACTAAATGTGACCTCCTCACTTGGTTTTGCTCTTGTGGCAACTTCCTCAAGGACAGCGCTTAGTTTTAAGAACCGACTTATGCTCTAGTAGTCTCACCCTAAGTTCCCGAGCTGTCTCCCCTACAAAGCCCAGGCCACAGGGGCATATTAGTAGATAAATAATATTGCTACTTCTGCAATTGTTAAGATTTTTTGCTATCAAAGTGTGGCCATTATATGTAATTGTCTTCTCAACAATACACAGTGTGCAGATCGTGCACCTGCCAAATTTATTGTTACCAACCGCTCTGGCACCTAAGATGGTCATTTGTTGTGAGGTACTTTTCTCCATGTACAAGTGAACCAAAGAATTATGTAGGTTATTATTCCATTTCAAAGCAAAAAGTAGTCTCTCCAACTTCATTTTCATCATTATCATTTAAAATATTCTAGTTTGACTTTACAGTATTTTTGTTGCTGATCCCTGAAAATTGCAAAACCTTTGGTTTTTCTTTGTTCGCCCTAAGTTGACAGGGTATGCTCAGACGTGAGTCCCTTGCACACTTTGCCACTGGAGTCAAGCAAATCCGGCTGAAGACGGCTGTAATGCCAGAAACCAGTCTTGGGATGCTTGATTCCGGTCCAGGGACGACAAGGCTTGGCAGTTCGGGCTGGACTGTTCCCATGAGGCACATGGTCAGACTGATTTGCATATGGCCATGTCTGTACTGGGGTGGCGGAGTGAGCTAAAGAACGGTGATGGATTAAACCCAGATCAGTTGACTGGGTGTGAGTGTTTGTATTGTCAAGGCTCCATCCATCATCACCTTAGGTTTTTCTTTGATCCCTGAAAATAGGCTGACAAACACAATTCTCTCATTTGTGTGTTGTTCTCTCTTTTATTCCCAGTGCCTAGTAGCATACTGTCACGATCTTAAAACCTTGCCCTTTTAAAAGCGTGGTTGATTAATTTCTTAGGGTAACCACGGTCCTTCAACGTATTCTTTAAAATATTAGAATGATTATAAAAATCAGCTAATGATAAAAAATTCCTTCGTAAATGAAGGAATTGACCAAAAGGAATGTTATACCTCTGTGCCTTTGGGTGGTAACTCACACAGTGTAGAATGCTTGTTGTTGGTATCTATATCCCAGTCCTGATTAGTTTCTTTTAGAGAAATGTCTTCTGTTGATTTATTTTCTTTAGAATATGCAATGTTAGGCTTTTTAAGTTAAAACGTGTGACCTGTAAGGTTGAACTGTTGTATTCAATAATAGTCTTGTGGCTGATGAGATTTAATCTGTAAAACGTATATTTTTTTTATTTATTTTTTTATTTTTTTTAGGATTCAAACTGCTTTATTGCATAATTAGGAAATTACACTGCTGTGTACGCCCACATCCCGGAGGCTGGCAGCGTCAGAGTCAAAGCAATATGGAACGAAAGCAAACAGTAAGAAACACAGCCTTGTTACCGGCATCCCGTAGGCCCGGTGGCGACAAACCGTATTTAAAAGGGAGCGCCTGGTGGCGGGCATGAAACGAGGAGAAACAAGAGAAAAAAAAAAAAGGGAGGGGAAAGCAAAGGAGTGGTCAGGAGTGGGGGGGGAGAAAAAGAAAAGAGGATGAGAGAGGAGGGGAGGGAGAAAGGAGAAGTATGTACATTTCAGGATTCACAGCAGCAGAACAGGTTTTTCATTGTTTTCTCCCCAATTCTTATCAACCCATAACAGTAAACAATAAAAACAAAATAAAAAGAGGCCTCATACACATGTCTGAGTGAGAAAAAGAGTTCAAATCTATATGGTTGCTCATGGAATAAGAATCATAGGTCGCCATATGGCACTGTGGTAGCGGTCGTGGCGTCAGTTGTGCATGTACAATAATAGGGTAAGGGCCGTGTGTTGTGTCCCAAGGAAGTATTAGTGATAAGGAAATGTTGGAGTGTGATGCGTATTGGGTGGTGGAATAGCAGCTGCTCGCGCTATGTGTCGTGTCAACGCAAGCAGTGAGGCCAGAAGGAGACATGCGTCAGGTCGGGGACTCAGTATATGCATGCGCCAAGTATTAAGGCGTCCCAGTCTCCGGGGCAGATAGCCCGGTCAGTCGCCCTCCCGCAGTTTTTCCGAGGCTGCGTCGTCGTTCTCCTGAGCCAGCAGGTAGGAAACCAGTGGTTCCCAGATGTCTTTAGGCCTGCTTGGGAGCGGCAACAATTCTGAATAAGTGATGTGTTGGACCTGACAGTAAGTCATATCCGAGAGCCAGTCCTTAAACTTCGGTGCCCTGCCTCGGCCCCAGCGACACGCCACACGCCGCTTAGCCAAGAGCAAAGCAGTATCAATAAATTTCCTGCTGGGTTTCGGAATATGCGGCGTGTGTCCCAGCAGTGTGATACGTGGCTCCGCCTCAACAGTGACCTTAGTCATCGCTGTGAGAGCATCGGTCACCTGCTGCCAGTACGCCCGAACGGCCGGGCATTCCCAGGCAAGGTGCAAGAAGCCCGCATGGTCAGCTCGACAGCGCTCGCATTTGTCAGTATCAGCGAGGTGGAACCTGTATTTTTTGACCGGAGTGTAATATAGCCGTTGGAGAAACTTATAGTGGATCATCTTAAGTCTACTACTGGCTGATATCCCGGCTGTGAGGGAGCAGCAGTATTGCCATTGTTCATCAGTGAGTGCAGATGACAGATCCGCACTCCAGGATGCCCTAGCACCTGTCTCAAGAGGGTCAATGTCTGACCGAAGCCTGCGGTACAGGCCAGAGACCAAAAGCGCCCCATCTTGCGAGCTAAGCAGAAAGTGCAACGGGCACAGGAGTTCTGGTTCATTAGGATAATCTGGTAGGATATCCTTCATCCCCTGCCGGAGGCGGAGGTAATAGAATACGTCGAGTGGGGAACGGTCGTGAGTGGCAAAGAAGACTTCCATGGATTTGAAAATTTTATTCGCGAAAAGATCACCCCAGGTGACAATATGTAACCGTTCGCAAAGCAGCCGAAAGCCACGTTCCTGCAATAGTGCGAGCGAGGGATGGAATGCCAGGGGGAGAAGGGGGGAGTAAGGGAAGGAGCAGGAGAGCCTCCTGGCCAGGCGGCGCCAGGCATCCAAGGTGCAGGAGACAGAAGTGTTCGGAGTCTGGATCATCGACTCCGGACAGTGGAGTAAGCCATTGAGCGGTATGGGGTGTACTATCCAGTCCTCCACCACGAGCTGCGGCATAAATGGCGTGGGAACCATCCAGTGAAATGCATAGTGGGCCTGTGCGCAAAGATAGTAGGCTTCAAGGTCGGGGACATCAAAGCCTCCAGCTTCGTAAGGTAATAGGAGTGTAGACTATTTCAGCCGTGGGGCCTTGCGCCCCCCAGAACAGACGACAGAGCTCCGACTTCAGAGTTTTGAAGAAGAAGGCACCCGGGTAATACGGGATGTTGAGAAAGAGGTAGAGGAAGCTGGGCAACACTACCATCTTGATAAGGGAAGCCCTACCAGCCATGGAGAGCGGTAATGCGATCCAGCGGTCGACCGTGGCTGTAAGGGTTGTGATTGCTATACCGTAGTTGGAGCAAATTGTCTCCTCCCGATCCCGCGAAATTTGTATGCCTAGGTATCGGAGGTCCGAGCGGCACCATTCCAGTGGATAGTCAAGGGGAAAGTCGACTACGGAGTCAGTGAGGGGGAAGAACTGCGACTTGGACCAATTTATGTGTATCCCCGACATGCCCCCAAAAGCCACAAATTCTCTCAATAAAGGGTTAAGGTGAAGGTGAGGGTACTTGACATAAAGTGTAATGTCGTCCGCGTAGAGGGACACATCTATTTGGCGTTGTAGGCACTGTACGGCACTCTCCCAATGTAGCTGACGGAGCCGACAAGCCAGAGGCTCAACCGCAATCGAGAAAAGGAGGGGGGACAGAGGACACCCCTGACGTGTACCTCTCGTGATGGCAACTGAGTGAGAGAGGCGGCCATTAATGAGGACCCTCGCCGTCGGCTGTGTATAGAGGAGCTGTATCCAGGAAAGAAAAAGTTTGGGGAAACCCATGCTCGACAGTACTGAAAATAAGTAGAGCCATTCGACCGAGTCGAATGCTTTAGTAGCGTCTAAAAATACTGCAGCGACTGGGAGGTCAGGATGAACCGTGCGAAGGAGTGAAAATAAGGTGCGTAGGTTATGAGAGGTGGAGCGACCAGGGACGAACCCCGACTGGTCAGGTAGCACAATCCTGGCCATGAGTAGGGACAGCCTAGTAGCTAGAACTTTGGCTAGTATTTTTACGTCGCAATTCAGGAGGGAAAGAGGGCGATAGAAACCACAGGAGCCAGGGTCTTTACCGGGTTTAAGGAGGGAGGTGATAACTACCTCGCGCATAGAGCCTGGGAGGATGCCATCAGCGAGCGATTCCTCATAGACTTCACGAAGGACTGGGGCCATAATGTCTATATATGTTTTATAGAATTCGGCCGGTAGACCATCCAGCCCGGGCGCTTTGCCATTCTTAAGGGACATAATGGCTTCACGAATTTCGTCCAGTTCAAACGGAGCCGGCCGGAAGGCCCTGTCACCATCGCTGAGCCAACAAAGTGCCACATCACCCAGGTAGTCAGCATCTGCTGAAGCGTTGGTGGTGTAGAGAGTGTGGTAATGTGAGGTGAAGGTGGCAAGTAGTGCCTCTGAATCCCTGACCGTGTGTCCCTGGTCGTCAGTGAGCTCTAGGATGGCATTGCGATCACGCGGAACCCGCGTCAACATTGCCAGAGACCTTCCCGGGCGATCCCCCTCACAATATCTCCGAGCCTGCCAGTGCTTTCCCTTGAACTTCGCCTCCCTGTCAGCTTCCTCTTCATATTTGGTCAATGTGACCCTGAACTCAGCATGTAATGCAGGGTTATCCTCTGTGACCATTCGAATCTCTAATGCTCGCAGCTCCCCATGTAGTTTATGGATAGTGGCTTGTATGTCCCGAAGGACCCCAAAACTTTTAGCCATACAATATCCCCTGACAGTGACCTTGAATGCTTCCCAGATATGTTCCACCGAATCAACCGACCCCTTGTTCCTCCCCCAGCTCAGAACGGAACAAGGTATCCAATAAGGCTGCCGGTTGCAGCCGCCACTGAGGTTTAGGGCAATCCCACCCAGGTATTCGAGTATGCATCAGGACTGGGCTGTGATCAGAGTATGTCCTCGGCAGGTGTGTGACTGTCGATACTCCCGGTGCAATTCCAGGGGTGACAAGGAAGTAGTCTAGTCGTGCCCATGTGCCCGTCTGTGAAGTGAAGTGAGTGCCTTCCTGTCTGGCAGGCTGTAGGCACCGCCATATGTCTACAAGGGCCCCCTCAGCGACAATGCCCTCAAGGGCCTCCCTAGCCCTAGGTTTGTAATGGTTAGCCCCATCTGCTCTATCCATGCTGGGCACCAATGCTAAATTGAAGTCCCCACCCCAGATGATATGGCGGGAGCCCACGTCAAGGATTTTACCCCAAAGAGTAGTGAAGAAGGTAGGCGTGTCTATGTTAGGTGCATAGCAGTTCACAAAGGTGATAGTGTCGTGACCCATTCTTCCCCAAAGTAGGGCGTAACGGCCTCCCCCATCCGTCAGTTCCCCGCATTTTTTAAACGGGACAGTACCCCGAAGAAGGATGGCAACCCCCCTGGCATATGTGGAATAGGATGAGAAAGTGCGAGTGCTAGCCCACTTACATGCAAATGTGGTCTGCACCTGTGGTGACAGGTGTGTTTCCTGGAGAATGGCAACATGTACATTGTGTCTGGTAAGGTATGTGAGAACATCACGACACTTCCTAGCATTATTGAGCCCACGGATATTCCACGACATGCAGTGTAGTTGTACTTCAGACCCTAAGACCGCCATTGAAAATAGAATAGTGGAACATTTCTTTCTGAGCAGAATGAGTCAGGTATTCTCATATAACTCAACTCCATGGAAGCAACACAGTGTGACATAGTCCAAAGCAACACTTGGCGTGTAGGCCTCACCCCCCCCAACGAACCTCCCCCCCCCACCCACTACAGCACCCCAAACATGTCTGCAGCCATCCAGTCCCGCCCCCAGTCCCTCCCCCCGACCCCCTCCCCCAACATTCAATTCTAACATGTTAATAGTTAGCGTGGGGTACACCCGATAGGGTAACAGCATCAAGGGCGCACAGCCACTTTACCCGCCAATGGCCTCCAAAACTGTACCGCCCTCGGTGGAAGCCAGGGCTAGGCAAGCGGATCTTGGTATACATTACCACAGAAACGACCAGACACAGCCATGTCATGCTGAAGAGGCAGCCACTTCAGAGTTCGCAGGTCAAACAGGTAATACACCAGCACCAGGTAGTCAAAGGTTCAGTTCAGGTAAGTGCTCATAGTCAGTGATCGTTCTCCGCAGTAGAAGGATCATCACCCCCCAGGTCGGCTGCAGCAGCGTGGTCACCTCCTCTGGCCCTGCGAAGTGATTTCAAATAGTCTTCGGCTTTTTGGGGGTTCGTGAAAAAGCGTTGCTTCCCCTGATGCGTAATCCGTAGTTTCGCTGGGTAGAGTAGGGCATAGTCTAGTTGAGCTTCGCGTAGTTTCTTCTTCACAGGGATAAATTTACGCCGCTCCTCCTGTACCATTGGGGTGAAATCCGGATAAATGGAAAAAGTGACGCCATCAAATTGAAGGGATCGTTGAGTGCGAGCAGCTCTCAGCGCTACATCACGGTCGCAATAGTTTAACAGTTTAGCGATGATTGGTCTAGGCGGCAAACCGGGTTTAGGGACAGGTGCTAGCGACCGGTGCGCTCGCTCAATGATGAATTGTGGAGAGAAGGCGTCCTCGCCTATGGACCCCTTGAGGATCTTCTCGACATACAGCTCCATCCTGCCCGTGTTGGTGGACTCCGGAATGCCCGTCACGCGGATGTTGTTGTGTCGACTACGAGCTTCCAAATCCTCGTTCTTTGCCGCTATAGTCCTGAGTAAATTGTCCATGCGGGCTAACTGAGTGGTATGAGTGGAAGCGACGTCGTCTACATCGGAGATGCGTTGCTCCGTGGCCGTGAGTCGTTCCTCATGCCGGTCCACCCTATGGGCCAAAGCGTCTAGTCTGGCGGTCACACCATCCACCTTTTCCACCACGGTGGCAAACCCCTGTCGTATTTCCTGAAACAGGTGGTGTAGGTCGAGTTCCTTGACAGGGGAGGAAACAGTGGAAGTGGAAGCGGCACCAGGGCCAGGGTCAGTAAGGACCGCCTTCGTAGATTTCCTGGCGCCGTCGAAGCTGATTTTTGTTTGGCGGTTCTCAGGACGCACCATCTTGGCCTCCCAGTCCGGCGCCGCCGCCCGTCCAGGCCTCACTGGCGTGGCACAAGCCGGGTCCAGTCAACTAGCAGGTCGAAGCGTGTAATTAGAGGAACTCGCCACAGTCACTTTTGCATAGAGGTGTCCAGCCGCAGTACAGGAAGGCAGCACGGCACTCGTGCCCCACGATAGTTACTAGCAGGAGGGTTCAGGCCAACAGCCCCAGTAAGTAGCCACACAGCTCCGGCAGAGCAGAAGCACCCAGGGGAGCAGGCAGGGCCGCTATGGCGTGAGGAGCTCCTCAGGGAGGTGGGTCCAATGCCGGTTCTGCGTGCAGGGCAGAATGCGCAGCCCGCAGGAGGAATGCGGGCTGCCGTAGTGTAGACGCCAGGCAGGTCAGGCCAGAGTTGCAGAGACAGCAGTGGCAGGCGCTGTGCAGCGGTGCGGTCGCAGGCGGCCAGGGATCCCCGCAGGCGCCCGGAGGCAATCGGGTGGGCAGGCAGGCACCAGGGCCCTCGCAGACCGGCTCAGTAGAGGCGCGGGGGCCCGCGCACCACCCCAGCCACACGAGTCGGTAAGCGAAGGGCAATCTTGGAGGGCATCCGTCGAGGGGAGAGCGCCACTCACCGTGTTGAGGTCGCGGCGGCGGTCTCCGGCAGCCGCTAGCAGTATGTCTCCGCTCCGCCCGGCCTCGCAACCCCTCGGCGGGCTCAGCAGCCAAACTGTTCAATGTGGGCACTCCCGGCACCCGCCCGCAGCAGGGGGCCAGTGGTCAAGAAATGGACTCTGAGGGAGCACAGCAATCCAAAGTCCGGGTGGGCTCCGTACAAAAACTGCAAGCTCCGGGGTAGGCCAGGCCTATCGCCGCATGGCAAGCACCGACCTTGCGTGGGGCCTCGCAGCCGGCCTCTTCGTCCGGCAGTCACCAGGGTTACCGCCGGCCCAACTTCACAAGGCCAGATCTCCGCCGCTGATGCCGGCAACGGGTCAGGCTCCGGGACGAGTGTGGGGGATAGCACTACGCTTCAGGTGGCTGGGTCAGAAGCAATGTCAGTCGTCTGTGGTGAAGGATAGTGAAGGATCAATGGCCAAGGTGCGGGAGCTGCAACGTTAGGCAGCCATTCCGCGTGTGCGCCCTCTAGCGCCCCCGTAAAACTTATATTTTAGATATAGATTGTCCAATCTGATGTCTGTTGTATGTTTTTATTCAGGCAAATACTTTGTGTCTTTCGTTAGGAGAGATATATATTTATGTTGTCCTGAAGACGGTGGCTTTATTATTATTATTATGGAATTTGTTAAGCGTACGGCTACCCCCGCCGGGGGTGTCCCGGCGCTGTGGACAGTAACGGTAGTGAACCAAGGAGGCTAGTCGCTGGAGAACAGATATGTTTTCAATTTGGACCTAAATTGGGGTTCCGATTCAATCAATCTCAGGTTAAGCGGCAGCGAGTTCCATAGCTTAGCAGTAACCACCGCAAAAGCTCTGCCTCCTCTTCTCGCACGATGGAAATGGGGAGGGAGCAAGAGACAAAGTTGGTTAGATCTGAGGGTACAAACTGATTGGACCTGCTTCAGTCTGTTCCTGAGATAGCCTGGTCCATTCCCATTAAGTGCTCTAAAGGCCAGGACCAGGGCTTTAAACTGGATGCGATGAGATATCTGAAGCCAATGCAGGTTCTTTAAGTATGGGGAAACGGAGTGTCGGTAGGGGACGTGGCAAATCAATCTTGCTGCCGCGTTCTGGACAATCTACAGTCGATGGCGTAGATATGCAGGAGCCCCTACATAGAGACTATTAGAGTAATCCAGATGTAAAGTGATGAGGGCGTGCACGACGGTCCTCATCGAGTCCCTGGATAGATAGGGGGAGATTTTTTTAATCATTTTTAATTTGCCAAAACAGGCAGAGGTAACCTTTTGTATTTGAGTTTTGCATGACAATTCATTGTCAATATAAAACCCAAGGATCCGGGCAGAATTGGCAGGGATGGGGGGTGGGTTCAACTCAGGCGGCCACCATGTAGAAGACAGCAGTGGGGATTTCAGATTGAAAAATAGCACCTCGGTTTTATCGGTGTTCAATTTTAATGTATTAGATGTCATCCATAAAACAAAGTGAGGCAGGATTTAAAATTTGCGAGCCCGTTGTCAGAGTGGTCTCTAAATGAGAAAATCAGCTGAGTATCATCAGCGTAAGAGACCACTCTGACTCCACAGGCCTTAACAACCCTCGCCGATGGTGACATGTAAACATTAAAAAAGAGAGGGCTGCGGGCCGACTCCTGGTGGACTCCACAACCAAGGGGCTTCTTATCTTTTGATAAGTAGGGTCGACACCACACCTGTTGCGTTCTTCCAGACAGGGATGATTTTATCCATGCCAGTGGTGTGCCCTGTATCCCCATGTCATGGAGTCTGTCCAGTAGTATGGAGTGAGACACGGTGTCCAAAGCCGCGGACAGATCGAGGAGCACCAACATGGCCACCTCGTCTCTGTCCACGCTTTCTCTTATAGTCTCTGTTACTTCCAGGAGGGCCGTCTCTGTGCTATATCTGGATCTGAATCTGGATTGAGTATCGTGTAAGAGAGTGTTAGATTCCAGGTAGTCGGCCAACTGTTCCTGTACTAATTTTTCCAAAATTTTGGCAGGTTTGGGGAGGAGTGAGATAGGCCGGTAATTGCTAAATACCACCGGATCAGCATCCACTTTCTTTAATATAGGGATCAACATTGCCTGTTTCCATTCCGACGGGAATTGACCCGAGGAGAGGGAGGTGTTCCAGATAGAAATTAGGGGGGCGGTGATGAGTGGCACCAGCATCGTGAATACTTGAGCCGGAACGGGGTCTAGGGGAGAGCCAGATTTACATTTTTGCATTTTATGTAGGGTAGAGTGCCATACGATGGGTTTGAACACCCCGAACATGGTTACACTAGCCGGTAGGGGGGGTTGGACTGATATGACCTCACCATGCCCCCTTGTCGGTGTGAAGGAGGAGAAAATATCAACAATTATATGATGAAAGAAGTTCGAGAGACCATCACATAGTTCTTGATACGGATTGGAAAGACGGGTAAGGGCTGATGGTTTTGTGAAGTCCTTCACAATTTGAAAAAGGGTTTTGGCTGAATTATCTGTAGAGGTGATTTTGTTGACAAAATATTCTTTCATTGTGGCCAGTTTTAATTTATGAAACTTTTCGACGCAGTTCTATATGTATTCTTTGCGAGAGGATCATAGGTGGTCGCCAAAGGCGCTCAAGTTTTTTACATTTACTTCTTTCTGTACGTAGGTCCGGGGAGAAACATGGGGCAGATGGATTCAATCGGGCAGAAGAGAGGGGCAATAGGGGGGCGATCACATCTATCGCTGTAGTGAGAGTGGTATTGAATTTTTTCACATCAGCGTCTAAATCTTCTGACGGATGCCACTCTTTATTCGAAAGTGCTGGTTCAAGTGCGTCACATGTGACTTTGTACCATTTTCTTCCCAAATTCGATATTACACAATTTGTGGTTAGTAGGGGGGGGGATAGTCAGACTGAAAGGAATGAGCGAGTGGTCGGACCACGCCAGGGGACTTGGTGGCCAAGTAGAAAGAGCTGACAGGTTCGTAAAAATCAGATCTAAGGTGTGGCCTGCCGTGTGGGTGGGGCCATGAACTCTCTGGTCCAAGTTTATTCCAGCTAGCGTTTCTACTAGGGACCTCGCTTTAGGACAAGACGAATTATCCACATGTAGGTTGAAATCACCTAAGATTGTAAAATGTGTGTGTTTTAGGGATAGGTCGGCAAGGGTGGCTAATATCTCAGTGAGATGAGAGGGCTGTGTGCCTGGGGGGTTGTAGATTAGGGCACCAGCAAGGATCAGGTGAGTAGGATCCGTGATACTAAAGTACATCGCCTCAATAGGGCCTGAGTCGGATAATTTCCTGGAGGTTATTTTCCATTGGGACCGTGAAATAATGGCAATCCCACCTCCCACTTTTGTCCCTGGTCGACTAATCCCAACAAAGTGGTAATCTGGGGGAATTGCAAGCAATATATCTGGGTTAGAGGACTCTTTGACCCAAGTTTCAGTGAGAAACATCAGGTCCCATGAATGAGTAGTAAGTGATAGCCAAATGTCGCCTGCGTGTCGCGGGAGAGATCGACAGTTGAGGAGGCACGCCTTAACCTCTCTGGGCGACTCACGGTCTGGTGCTTTGTAGCATTGTTTACTCGGGCAAGTAGTAAGTGCATCTAGAAGGAAGCAGCAGTCTTTGCACACAAAGTGTTTGACGAGTAGCTGAGAGGGGTTGCACTTGGTGCTACAGCTACTGGTCTGTGGCCTCATGGCCAACAGTTGAGCCCTGGACCAGCGTATTTGCCTTATTGTGCGTCCTCCGGCAGCCTGCCTGGCGCTGGTCGCGGCACCGGCACGGACGGGCGCAGACGGGCTTGCTGTGCGTCCTAAAGTGCATCTCATTAAATGGCTGGTGTGCTGACCCCAGACTCCACCCTCCCAGCGTCCAGAGATTGTGATTGGCCGCCCCGCCTACGCTCCACAGCAATCGGGCAAGCCTGTGGTGGACCGGGGTAGGGGGCGGAAGTAGATGGCGTTACGAGCGAGTACCGGGACAGTCAGTCACACACATAAGGTAATATTAAAACAAGTTCTTTAAAAATAACAGGGGAGAGGTTAAAAACACAGCGTAACCTGAAGCAGCTAGCGCGTCCAAAGTACTAGCGTGCGTCCATAGCGTTCAGGTTGATAGCTTGGCCTTAAATGGCTGGTGCGCTAAGCCCAGACTCCACCCTCCCAGCGTCCAGAGATTGTGATTGGCCGCCCCGCCTACCCTCCACAGCAATCGGGCAAGCCCGTGGTGGACCGAGGTAGGGGGCGGAAGTAGCTGGCGTTATGAGCGAGTACCGGGACAGTCAGTCACACACACAAGGTGATATTAAAACAAGTTCTTTAAAAATAACAGGGGAGAGGTTAAAAACACAGCGTAACCTGCAGCAGATAGCACGTCCAAAGTACTAGCACGCGTCCACAGCGTTCAGGTTGATAGCTTGGCCTTAAATGGCTGGTGCGCTGACCCCAGACTCCACCCTCCCAGCGTCCAGAGATTGTGATTGGCCGCCCGCCTACCCTCCACAGCAATCGGGCAAGCCCGTGGTGGACCGGGGTAGGGGGCGGAAGTAGCTGGCGTTACGAGCGAGTACCGGGACAGTCAGTCACACACACAAGGTAATATTAAAACAAGTTCCTTAAAAATAACAGGGGAGAGGTTAAAAACACAGCGTAACCGGAAGCAGCTAGCGCGTCCAAAGTACTAGCACGCGTCTTTATCCTGTTTGAACCACCGAAACGTGTTAAATCCCTAATTTTTGTTGTTGTTGTTAAATTTGAGGAACGAGGTGTTTTACGTTGAAAAGCAAAGACAATGCAATTGATTCCTCCAAATTAACATATGACAAATGTGCATGTCCTATGTCTCTCTTTTTTTGTTGTATTCCTGATATCTTGTGCAATATTTTTATTATTAGTTTTTTAAGCTGTGTTAATTGATATATCTCGTGTATATCTATGGAATTTTGTAACATGGTACGATATTAAAACTGGACTATTTATCATTGCCTTGTGGGTCCCCTTCAAGACTGGTGGAGAGGAGTATGTGAGTGTGAGTGGAAAGGAAGTATGTAACAAGTGTTTTAATTGAGTTCCCCAAGACTATTTTTGCATTTGAGCCATGCTCAAATACTGCCATCCTTCCCCCTTGGTGAGTTACCATTTGGTATGTTACCCACATCCATCCCTCCAATGGCTTCGAGTTTAAAATTACAAACTTTGCAGTCACACTTGGCGCTCCCGCTCTCCAGATTGTCCCTAAGAGCCATAAGAGAATCTCTAGACCATTTTACCGTCTCACCGCTAGCACTTTGTGCAGCATGGCTGGTACTGACCATGGTCTGGACGCGGAGTGGCGAAGACAGGTTTGCCTTTGATGCACCGGTGGCGTATCAGCGGAATGCCCGATGTACATGTCTGTGTCTCAGGCTGCATTAGGTAGACGCCGGGGGCAGTCTGCCAAAGCTAAACTGCTCACCCACCTAAGATGGCATCTAAAGTGTCTCCACTGTTAAAGAAAAAATTACACTTCGCTCGGGTCGCAAGGAAGAGGAGATTTCAGCTGACACCCTTTCCCTAAGGTAAATGTGCAAGACTGCAATTCGTCTAAAAAGCTGTTTAAAATACAATTGAGGGGTTAAGAACAATTTCAATATGGTAATTTAATAAAATGCCATTAACCGTGTTGAACACACTGCAACATGCAGAGGTGTACTCCATGGAACACACACCAATTTCAATATGCTAACTTGATAAAAATGTCATTAACCGTGCCGTACACACTGCAACACGCAGAGGTGCACTCCTCCAAACAAACACCACAGAACGCCACAAACAGAAATCAAGCTACTCACGCAAACATCCTCTATCAAAAGGGCAAAAGCCTTTATAGCCAAGAAAGTATTGGAGGAGGACGAAAGTCTTAAATGTGCTACACAGACACCCTCTGGGTACCATGCGATGAATCAGGAAACAGGGTTAAGACACACAGTGACAGCTTGAGGCCATACACCTTTGGAAACTTGCAAATCATGAGTTACTGCAAATAACCTATACCACAACCAAAGTGCCCCTGAACAGTTATGTGGTACAACCACCATGCATAAGGACCCCTGCAACCTGTTGATTACTCTACCTGAACGCTTAGCAGTAGGAAAGTGTGCCATGAATTAGGGGGCAATGACCTATTGCACGGAAATGTTCCCACTAACTGCATCAGGAAGAACGCCATGCACGGAACTGGTGGGCGGTCACACGTACTCAATGCCTTTCTCCACCCTGCAGACAAAGGCCATGCCACCGCCTCGCTCCCACACAGCCAAACTCAACCGCTGACTGCCCACCAGATCACAAGATGTAATCCGGGTGGGCAGTCCTGTGGCAACTGGGTCCACAGCGCTGGCTTTCAAAGGATCATAGGAGAACCTTACAAAGGCAGCACCGTGGAACAGCCACAGCGCGTTCCAGCATGGTATGGACTGTAAAGTCCATGCTGTGCTGGAACATGGGGTGCATGCAGACAGGGTGGCACACCATGCGCCCCCCCTGCATGCATGCCAAAGGCCCTGAGACAACAGGGTGCCCTGAAGGGACCACTCTGTTTACTCTCTGCCAACCTTTTCATGGCGGTCTCAATGTCATTAAAAGGGGTTTGACAGCCAATTTTTAATATGCTTTTTGGTGCCGCAGAGGTACCACCAAGCATATTGTGGCCTCAGACCGCGTATCAGTGGCAGGTTTCGCAGATCTTTTGGTTTGTGGAGGTACTAATATGTTCCAACCGCCGTAGTTTAACACATAGGTTGGATCACTGGTGCGGCGGTCCCTGACCACCACCGCACCTCCACCGTGACTTTGGTAGTTGTATGGACTGCCAAACACATAATTAGGCCCTAAGTCTTTGCTGGCTGTTCAAACCCACTGTCCTTCAGCAGCTATGCAGAAATGTACACTATCAAGCAGTACCTTGGATTGATAGTATGAAAGACACCCGACAAATTAAAGGAGTTCACTAGATTACAGCAGACTAGATTTTGTCAACTATCAAATACGAGTCAGTTTCTGTACTGCAAACTGGTGTCCAGTCTAATGGTAGTAATGAAGAATCATGTTGTCAGTGAGACACTGCTTGTGCTGAGTTCAGCACAGTAACCAAGGATTTCATGAACCTAATGAAGAGGTCTGATTGCAGATAGTAGGACCAGTTTAAGATCCTGAACCGATATATTGTCCCCTTGCAAGTGATGAAGTCAAGGATGGAGTTCCTATCATGAATGAACTTGTTTTGTGCTGGACCAAGCCATTGCCCAACAGAACAACGCAAAGTGAGATCCAGCGATGTCCCTGCAGCTCCGCTGTTGGAGATTCAGATCACTTACTTAGAGGTTGCCATTATAGGTGATCAACTGAAAGATCAAAGGCTTAACACATTGCTAAAAAATATAAATGTAGAATTGTCGCCCGGATATAGTAAATGATACTGAATCTAGTGTCATACCATTGATCAGATTTCAGCTACTAGAACATACATTGAAAAGTAGAGTCCAATCCACTGTAAATCATCTTTATTTGCGGAATACAGTTACAGATTTGACTGGATCAGTTATTCACATATCACATGGAACAGCTTAACAACTCTATTTAGATACAGTCTCTACTAATGTCTCCTTTACTTAGTACCTGCCTTACGGGTATTAATACTGTTAACCTGGAGGTTAAGCACAGTTATTAGCCATAGAGACAGTAACTCAATGGCTGTCTTAAAAGACCAAATGTTTGCTGTAATGTCTTAACTTACTCTAATCTCCAGCCTCATACCCCAGCCCATTAATGTCCCCACACAGTGATTCTCCCTCTGTGAAGCCATTATTTTTTTCATGCAAATGAGTGGAAGTTTGTTTTGATGATTCACAATCCAGGGTCACATGCTGATAAATTGAATCTCACAGAGAAACTAGCAAAGATTAGACTTAACACGTTTGCATGGGCTTACTATACCAGCCCATTCAAGCAAGCACAGACTTCAGCTGATAGCCATGGTAGGGTAAATACATTTCTGAGGATCTTTTTATAGCACCAACTCAGTGGTTTTGGAGGGGTGAAAGAGTTATTTTAGGCCTTCTTTACGAGTGGTCCCATAAATGGTGTGATATTTATCACAACTAATAAAACCCAAATCTGCAGAGTCACAATTTATCAAGTGTGGTGAAAATCACCTGATTATAAGTTGTTGAGGAATAATATGCAGATTTTGATTCAGTAGCGGCCCGCGGTGGGAGTGCTGCTGGGCGCTGACATGGTGCGGGGTAGGGTCAGGGTGAGGGGTAGTAAACACATTTTGTTGCTCACACTGCATCGCCAAATGCAATGCAGGACACGCAACGAAAATTGTTTTATTTATTGATATGTTTACTTACCTCTATTCAGCCGTAATCCGTAGTTTACTACCCCCCACACTGACCCTCCCCCACACCACGTCAGTGCCCGGCAGCACTCCCACCATGGACCGCTACTGTTTTGAATCATAACGCACCAAGATCTGCATGCACTAGTTATTACCAGGCATTTCCCCCCCCCCCCCCCCCCCCGATAAGTTTCAGCATGTTTGACATGTCGGAAGTTATCAGGCGAAACTAAGAGAGTGTGGTAATTATCATACAACTCTTAATTACGATGCCGTGCAAACACAGCTTTGCCCCGTCATAAATATGTAACCCCAGAGCCATCTCTAGGGCCGTATGATCTGTGCCACTGCACCAGGAGTTGACTTTGTGTGGGGGCGCCGAGTTTGCAAGTGTATTATGGTTTGAAAAGCACCTGCTACCACGTTCCTGGCCTCCAGCAAATTTCAGGCAACAATAAAAATGTCAAGATAACTTGTGATTAATGTGCTTCCTGGAGAGGGATCAGTTTTTTGTCTAGTGGAAGTGTTGACACATCGTTAGATAGTGCAGAGGGTTAATATGTCTGCTGCACAGAATGTGTACCATGCAGATCACAGAAGTGTATATAGCGTAAATAACTCAGTGGAGCTTTTATCAGAAAGATCTTTTTTTTACTTGCTGTTTGTAAGTTAATATCCTTGTATAGAACAGTCATCCATGAAGTGAAATGCTGACTGCAAGGTACAGATTATTAGAGGTTATGATTAATCCCCCAATGTTTCATTATCCTAATATTGCAAAAAGGCTTCGTTTGGGTAGACATCAATTCTTATTGGTAAAGAGAACTCTCAACCATGATGACAAGTTGTAAATTCTGAATTTCTGCTTTCCCAGAACAAGCAGTCTTAAACCATACTGCCTACCGGTGTGGATGACATTTGACTCCTACACCTTGTAATCCTCTGTCTTGTGTAACATTTCCTATTCACTGATTTACTGATGTATGATTTATTCTGTCTGTGTAATGTGTGCGTGATATACAGTGCTTTGACACCCTGCACTGGCATGAGTGGTGTTATAAAGCTAATTAAATGCACCTGAGAGGCAGTGGCTATGGAGACTTGAGGGGCACTGTTAAGGGGTGGTATTGAGGGAATCCATGATGGAGGTGGTCATTGGGGAGCGCCTACCAACATTGTTGCACCGAGCGCCACCAGCACTAAATCAGCCCTGTTTAACCTTGAATGCATAAGGAGGGCCTTACAATTATCTCACCACAGAGTGAGTGTTGTCCTATTCGATCCTTGAAACGTCAAAAGCATTGCTCACTGAGCTGCCATCTTCGAAGAACGGGAGGAAGATGGTCAAATTATGATACCAAAAAACCTATTACTTTTACCAGAGATAAATTGGGATTTAACCAGTCGGTATAAAGAGATGATAAATTGATCATATAAGACCAAGGAAACGATGGGGCATATTACCAACTACTAGCGATAATTTTTGTCTCTAACTTGTTTAGAGACAAAAATTATCGCCGCACATCGGCGATTTTTATCGCAGATAAACCTTGCTATTAGCAAGGTTTATCGCAAATGCGATAAAAAACGGCCGCAATGCATGAATATCGCTGAAAAGTCAGCGATATTCATGCATTATCGAGCAAATGCTCTTAGCCATGTTATCCACCTCCCATTGGATAACATGGTGAAGAACTGCTCAGGGCAGGTGTTAGCTTTTGGAGATATTCGCGCATAGCGCGAATATCTCCAAAAGTTGGTAATAGGAGATAGCGATGTTAGTGACTGTTTCCAGTCGCTAACATCTTGGCACGCCCACTTTGCATGTCATTAGTGATAAATATCACTGACATGCAAAGTGGGGCCCAAGATGGTCGCTATCTCCTATTAGCTGTCACTAACTGGTGTTAGCGACAGCTTGGTAATAGGGAGATAATTTTATCTCCGCTTTCTTGGCTTTTAAAGCCAAAAAAGCGGAGATAAACCCCCTTGATAATATACCCCGATGTTTTTTTAGAACATAAACTGAAAAACTCGATTGTATTACAGATTGTCGTTTAACATCTACGATACAGTCTACAGTATGTGTTTGATATAAAAGTAATTGTTTACACATTTTGGGGACTTTGAAGAAGCTCGCAGCAGCCTTCAATGAAAAGTGGCCCAATATCACCAAGTGATGAATGTTATCACTTTCGGCTAGTCAGATCCAATTCCCTTTTAGGTGTGCTTAAATACCAGAGATTGCATTATAATTGTGGTATAAAATATGTTAACTTGGACTTCAATCAATCATCTTAGCTGTGAGTCATTTTTGTCACATGTTGCCTTCAGTACACGACCTAAATTGTCACTGGAACAAAATAAAAGGAGATATTAAAAAGTGAGCACACCCGAATGTAACATAATGGCTACAAAATATATTTTTTGTAATAGTACGTTTTGCAGGGAAAATTACAAGATGTAGGTAGGTAACGAACTTTTGAAGTTAACTTTATTCACATCACAATGAACACGAGAGTTTAATCAAAGGAAATGAAATGTAATGTTATTGTGCACTCCATTTTCTTTCAGACAATAATTCCTTTGCAAAATAGAAAAATAGCTCAAACCATAATTCAGTCTGATGAAATCATCCCATTAGTGAAAGAAGTGGAAATTCCATATTTTAAGCTACTGGATTTTCTTTTCCATTCATTTCCAAGCTCCACACATGGAAGGCTATTGGAGTTTTGAAGTTTAATTACCAGCTTTCTCTTTAGATAAACGCCTGCTATGTGAGAACGAGGCATGATAAGTGCAAACATTTTAGGATTAATGGCATGAACTAGTTGGCTGGGACTGATGCTGAGTCGATCTACATTAAGGCGACCTCTTTTCTAAGCTGTATCCAATATCTTCGCCATTTTCTTTCTCCCCGGGGAACGTGCTAGACAGGTGTTCAAAACGTCCAATCAAACTATGCTTTAATGTCCTGCCGGCAATCATGTTTAAGAAGGAGAGATTTTAATGTCGCCTTTAGTTTCCTTAAAAATAAACCAATATCCTGAATCATTTTCAGAGACATTAAGACTGTTATGGCACCTTTAGAGCTGGCCTAAGCTTTGCTGAGACATTCATTTAATGGCAGTAATTCAGCAAGAACTGGGAAATGTGGCTATCCAATTATTTTTGACGGGTACATGGGAATGTACTTCACAAAGATTAACTATAGGAAAGAACCTGTGCTTCTTAAGAGAGAGAAATGCTATGTGAAATACCGTGGGTGCATTAGATGAAAAGTGAACCTTCGGAGGAGCATCGATTGATATCTTCGAAGCAAGTTTTTCCGCAGCAGTGCCATGCTTTTGGAACACTCATTCTTCTTTTCGTGCTACTGATTTTTTAAAGATTTCACCAGGCACGTTAAAGGCGAGTTTGGCACTTTTAGTCCAAAACTTCAGGTGGAAGGGGCGGTGCTCCTTTATTGTTAGCAGTGCTGTTGCATCATCTTGTTTCCCTTCACCTAAGTTTCAATGTCGCAAACCTCACAAGATGGTTTTATTCTCTTATCCCTGCATCTACTTATCTCTAACAAGGGGCCAGGAGGAAACAGGTACTTTGGAGCTCATATTTGTTTGCCGTCTAGACATCGATCTGCCCACTGAATGCAGGTCTCAGAGGTGTGACGATCTCTTTCTAAGTGCTTAAAGGAGAGGATTTTTGTGAGCAGAGAATAATACAATATATTTTTTTTAGAGTGAGTCTTTTGTTTAGAATTATAAAAAAGGTTGTATATACTACATTTTCCACCAAAGTTCTTAATATAGAACATGGACGTATACAATTAGAATTGCATAATGTAAACTGTTACTTATTTCATTGATCTGGGAATGATTGAGAACAGCCTAATATAGCTATGCTAGAATTTTCCGCTTTGACCTAAGGATCACACACAGTCTCGCCTATGGGTGAGACATCTTAGTATCAAAATAGCCATCTTGAGTTGAAAACGTCCAATGTGATTCTTCTTGTTCTGTTTCATCTTCATAGTTGAACTAACATCAGTTTACTATATTGTAGACTTCATTAACTGAATCTTCTTCTTCTTCGGATACAGATTTAGGATATGCCAATTTTTGTGAGGTGTACTTTCTGTTTACGATTCTTTTTCTTGTTTATAACTTTTCCACAGGCAAATTCACTATCACTATTTACAAAATCAATTTTAAGTGTTTCTGCTTCTTCGCTGATCTTTAATTTTTCCAGTATCTTCTTTTGCAAGTTCTCTTTGCTACCTTAAGCCACCTATGTCTTTGATGTACATTCCAGACTCATGCATCTTCGCTTGTAACTACTACTGAGTTCTCTTCACTCATGGTTTGACCAGCGTAACTTTCTCAACTCACTGTGAAATGCTTCTTCCTCTTAGGTGGTTCTTGAAACTCACATTTTCAGTGGGAATTTTTCATAAGCTGAATCAGCGGGTGTTTCTTGCTGCTGCTTATGACATTCCAAGAGGTCTTCAATCTGATTCGTAAGTTGAAATTGGTTAATGGTACTTTTACCAGTAGCTTCAAGTTCATCAGCAAGGATGACTTCATCAGAATCACCAACTTCCCCCTAGATGACTTCATCAATTCCAACACCAGTTTCAAGATTTTCTTCTCTCCCTTCTGGATTCATGCTGCAAAGTTGATCTTTATTGATAAATTAGTGGCTGTGGTCACCACTTTTTCATCTGCCATTGTCACTCTTCGTGTGTGAGCTGCATGGATCCACTATGAAATTCCACCAATATTTTACAGCAGTTTTAGTTGCAGGCATAACTTAATGTGGCACTTTCCACCTGGGCTCAAGGCAGCATTTATGGGCGGTTTTCTTTCTTGGGATCCAGTCACCTAGCTGTAGTTCCTGGAACTGAGTTGCTTTTCATGCTGCTGCTGTCAAATTCACCTAATGAGAGACAGAGTTCACCATATCTGGCAGGCCTCTTCAGTGATCTAATATGATTTCTTCAGTTTGATACATGTATTGCTGAATGAATGTGTGCAGTTCTCATAGCTCTGCCTATAAAAATTTCATGGAGCAAGATATTTCTATCTGGATTGCTTCTAATGCTCTCGAGAATAATAGATAGAGCATCTGGCAACTTTAAATATGAAAAGGCACACACTTGAGCCAGTTTGTTTTAATGGTTCCTTTAATTTCTTCACAATCCCTGACAATGACAGACAATAACTACAGTGAAAGTATGCGCAATCTGAAGAACAGTCCATAGCAATTTAAGGATAAAGGGGCATATGTATCAAAAGATTCATTTGCGATTCTCAAATAGCGATTTTTAGAGAATCGCAAAACGCTATGTATGTAGCTTTTGCAAATAATTTTGCGAATCCTACATGTTCCTTAATTATGAATGGCAAATTGCGATTTGCAATTAAGGAACCTCCCCATTCATTCCTAGCGGCCTAGAGGCCCATAGGAATGAATGGGAAGACATTCTCAATTTGCGATTCTCAATTAGAGAATCACAAATTGAGACTGCATTTTCAAGGGTATAAAAAGGACACCCTGTTGCACCCCTGAAATGTGCACGTGTGCACATGTGGCACACATACATGCCCTAAGAGCATGTATGTGTGCCACATGGCCCTTCGAAAAATGCAAAAAAAAGTGCATTTTTCAAACAAATCGCAAATTACCACCAACTTGAAGTTGGTGGTAATTTCTGATTACGTAAGGAGAAATCCCACAACTTGGGTGCTTTTTACATTGCATTTAAGGAATCGCAATTTGCGATTCTTCAAATGCTTTCGCAAAATAAAGAATCTCAAATTTTGAGATTCCCTATTTTGCGAGGGCCTTTTGGGATGATACATCCCAAAAGGCTTTTTCCTGTTCGCAAACGGGCCGATTATTAGAATCGGCTGTTTGGGAAAAGGGAAATGGGCTTCATACAAATGCCCCTTCATTTTTAAAATAAGTTCCATGGCCTTTCTCAATCAGGATTGATAGACCAAATATCTGTATTAATTCTCTTAATAGGTGTTTGGCAACAGTCATGCTGTTGCTCTTATAAGTTGGGTAGGCCTCTACCCATTTAGACAACAAGCACACAAGTCTAGTAAGTTGGCCTTCTAATTTGCTAATACGGCTCCTGGTTACTAATGTCTTCTCTCCTTGATTCCTTCTCTTGAAGTACTAGAAAAAATATACCATAGAGCTATAATTACCAATAGCCCATATACCTTATTTACCAAGAATAAGTCAGTCGGCAATGGAGAAGGTTCAATCGTTTATTTTGCAAAGTGCCCTATATAGGGGTGTCCCTCTCGCCTTCACCCTCAAAGGTGCGCAGAGGAGACTGCTGGATTACATTCAACACAGTGCATATATACTTTCAGCATACCTCATGAAACCCCCATACATGGAAAAGTACCACTTCTCGTGAAACCAACAGGAAAACCCATATAAGGCACAATTGATTGATTCGAAACTTAGCTTAAACTATTTAGAGGGTAGGTCAGTAAAGGTGCCTCCCTTTCGTTCTCGGGCACGGGAGTACAGGCACAGCGTCTGCAAGAATGTGCTCATCCCACAAGAAAGACAGATGCCACTTTGAGTTTCCTAAGTTAGAATCAATGGTCCAGTCATAGCCCAGGCCGACCTTTTTCGGCTCGCTCTCTCTACAGAGTGGCAGGTCACGTGTTTTCATAGCAAGAGCAAGGGGTACAGAGAAATTAAACCAACATGGCTTTTCTTCAGAAAGGGCCCGATTCTTAATGTATACATGATTCAAGCATATTCACAATGGAGGGGTTAAGGTAAAATTGGTATGCTAATATATTGGATACATTAGGCCAATATTATATGATATCGATTTTATATTTCTTCAGACCGCCCTTTTGGCGTGATGTAGCCTATATACATACAAAGAAAAAACATGTTTTAATCCAAAAACACACCTTCATCTATTTGCATTAGATCTGCAACTTCCTTTTGCACTAACTGCTTCTGTATTTTTGCCTGGCGTGAAACTGTCAACGAGGAAGTGAGCTTGGCTGCGCAATAAGAGCAACATGCTGGCCCGCAATGTAGGCATAGGCAACAAGTAAATACCACCCCACTTACTCCAGCCAGGATCATAAAGATTTTCCAACCCCAAGTGGACAAGAGATTCCAGAACCACCCCGTTAAGGACCAAGTACCAGTGTCAGCATGAACTTCCGCAGCCAAGCGATGTAATTTCGGAATGGCTAAGTGTATAGTTGGAGTGGAATCAGGAATATACACACAACAGGAGCTACCGATCACGTGGCATGCTCCTCCTCCATCAGCTAGGATGACGTCAAGCACCAAGCCATGTCTTCCATGGACCGGAAACAAGCATCCTGGGACGGGTTTCGGATTCATAATCATCATCAGCCAGGCTATCTTGAATCCAGTGGCCAAGTGAGCAAGGGACTCACGTCTGAGCATACCCTGCCACACTTAGGGCGGCCAAAGCGATACAAAAGGGGATGATGGATGGAGCGTTTGAGCAAATCAAACACTCACCCCCAGTCAACTGATCTGGGTTTAATCCATCACCATTCTTTAGCCCACTCAGCCACCCCATTTCAGACACGGCTATATGAAAATCAGTCTGGCCCTGTGCCTCATGGGAACAGTCCAGCCCGAACTGCCAAGCATGTCTTCCATGGACCGGTAACAAGCATCCTGGGACCGGTTTCGGATTCATAATCCTCATCAGGTAGGCTATCTTGAATCCAGTGGCCAAGTGAGCAAGGGACTCACGTCTGAGCATACCCTGCCACACTTAGGGCGGCCAAAGCGATACAAAAGGGGATGATGGATGGAGCGTTTGAGCAAATCAAACACTCACCCCCAGTCAACTGATCTGGGTTTAATCCATCACCATTCTTTAGCCCACTCAGCCACCCCATTTCAGACACGGCTATATGCAAATCAGTCTCACCCTGTGCCTCATGGGAACAGTCCAGCCCGAACTGCCAAGCCATGTCTTCCATGGACCGGAAACAAGCATCTTGGGACCGGTTTCAGATTCATAATCCTCATCAGCCAGGATATCTTGAATCCAGTGGCCAAGTGAGCAAGGGACTCACGTCTGAGCATACCCTGCCACACTTAGGGCGGCCAAAGCGATACAAAAGGGGATGATGGACGGAGCGTTTGAGCAAATCAAACACTCACCCCCAGTCAACTGATCTGTGTTTAATCCATCACCATTCTTTAGCCCACTCAGCCACCCCATTTCAGACACGGCTATATGCAAATCAGTCTGACCCTGTGCCTCATGGGAACAGTCCAGCCCGAACTGCCAAGCCATGTCTTCCATGGACCGGAAACAAGCATCCTGGGACCGGTTTCGGATTCATAATCCTCATCAGGTAGGCTATCTTGAATCCAGTGGCCAAGTGAGCAAGGGACTCACGTCTGAGCATACCCTGCCACACTTAGGGCGGCCAAAGCGATACAAAAGGGGATGATGGATGGAGCGTTTGAGCAAATCAAACACTCACCCCCAGTCAACTGATCTGGGTTTAATCCATCACCATTCTTTAGCCCACTCAGCCACCCCATTTCAGACACGGCTATATGCAAATCAGTTTGACCCTGTGCCTCATGGGAACAGTCCAGCCCGAACTGCCAAGCCATGTCTTCCATGGACCGGTAACAAGCATCCTGGGACCGGTGTCGGATTCATAATCCTCATCAGGTAGGCTATCTTGAATCCAGTGGCCAAGTGAGCAAGGGACTCAGGTCTGAGCATACCCTGCCACACTTAGGGCGGCCAAAGCGATACAAAAGGGGATGATGGACGGAGCGTTTGAGCAAATCAAACACTCACCCCCAGTCAACTGATCTGGGTTTAATCCATCACCATTCTTTAGCCCACTCAGCCACCCCATTTCAGACACGGCTATATGCAAATCAGTCTGACCCTGTGCCTCATGGGAACAGTCCAGCCCGAACTGTCAAGCCATGTCTTCCATGGACCGGAAACAAGCATCCTGGGACCGGTTTCGGATTCATAATCCTCATCAGCCAGGCTATCTTGAATCCAGTGGCCAAGTGAGCAAGGGATTCACGTCTGAGCATACCCTGCCACACTTAGGGCGGCCAAAGCGATACAAAAGGGGATGATGGACGGAGCGTTTCAACAAATCAAACACTCACCCCCAGTCAACTGATCTGGGTTTAATCCATCACTATTCTTTAGCCCACTCAGCCACCCCATTTCAGACACGGCTATATGCAAATCAGTCTGACCCTGTGCCTCATGGGTACAGTCCAGCCCGAACTGTCAAGCCATGTCTTCCATGGACCGGAAACAAGCATCCTGGGACCGGTTTCGGATTCATAATCCTCATCAGCCAGGCTATCTTGAATCCAGTGGCCAAGTGAGCAAGGGACTCACGTCTGAGCATACCCTGCCACACTTAGGGCGGCCAAAGCGATACAAAAGGGGATGATGGACGGAGCGTTTGAGCAAATCAAACACTCACCCCCAGTCAACTGATCTGGGTTTAATCCATCAAAATTCTTTAGCCCTCTCAGCCACCCCATTTCAGACACAGCTATATGCAAAACAGTCTGACCCTGTGCCTCATGGGAACAGTCCAGCCCGAACTGCCAAGCCATGTCTTCCATGGACCGGAAACATGCACCCTGGGACCGGTTTCGGATTCATAATCCTCATCAGGCAGGCTATCTTGAATCCAGTGGCCAAGTGAGCAAGGGACTCACGTCTGAGCATACCCTGCCACACTTAGGGCGGCCAAAGCGATACAAAAGGGGATGATGGACGGAGCGTTTGAGCAAATCAAACACTCACCCCCAGTCAACTGATCTGGGTTTAATCCATCACCATTCTTTAGCCCACTCAGCCACCCCATTTCAGACACGGCTATATGCAAATCAGTCTGACCCTGTGCCTCATGGGAACAGTCCAGCCTGAACTGCCAAGCCATGTCTTCCATGGACCGGAAACAAGCATCCTGGGACCGGTTTCGGATTCATAATCCTCATCAGCCAGGCTATCTTGAATCCAGTGGTCAAGTGAGCAAGGGACTCACGTCTGAGCATACCCTGCCACACTTAGGGTGGCCAAAGCGATACAAAAGGGGATGATGGATGGAGCGTTTGAGCAAATCAAACACTCACCCCCAGTCAACTGATCTGGGTTTAATCCATCACCATTCTTTAGCCCAGTCAGCCACCCCATTTCAGACACAGCTATATGCAAAACAGTCTGACCCTGTGCCTCATGGGAACAGTCCAGCCCGAACTGCCAAGCCATGTCTTCCATGGACCGGAAACAAGCATCCTGGGACCGGTTTCGGATTCATAATCCTCATCAGGTAGGCTATCTTGAATCCAGTGGCCAAGTGAGCAAGGGACTCACGTCTGAGCATACCCTGCCACACTTAGGGCGGCCAAAGCGATACAAAAGGGGATGATGGATGGAGCGTTTGAGCAAATCAAACACTCACCCCCAGTCAACTGATCTGGGTTTAATCCATCACCATTCTTTAGCCCACTCAGCCACCCCATTTCAGACACGGCTATATGCAAATCAGTTTGACCCTGTGCCTCATGGGAACAGTCCAGCCCGAACTGCCAAGCCATGTCTTCCATGGACCGGTAACAAGCATCCTGGGACCGGTGTCGGATTCATAATCCTCATCAGGTAGGCTATCTTGAATCCAGTGGCCAAGTGAGCAAGGGACTCAGGTCTGAGCATACCCTGCCACACTTAGGGCGGCCAAAGCGATACAAAAGGGGATGATGGACGGAGCGTTTGAGCAAATCAAACACTCACCCCCAGTCAACTGATCTGGGTTTAATCCATCACCATTCTTTAGCCCACTCAGCCACCCCATTTCAGACACGGCTATATGCAAATCAGTCTGACCCTGTGCCTCATGGGAACAGTCCAGCCCGAACTGTCAAGCCATGTCTTCCATGGACCGGAAACAAGCATCCTGGGACCGGTTTCGGATTCATAATCCTCATCAGCCAGGCTATCTTGAATCCAGTGGCCAAGTGAGCAAGGGATTCACGTCTGAGCATACCCTGCCACACTTAGGGCGGCCAAAGCGATACAAAAGGGGATGATGGACGGAGCGTTTCAACAAATCAAACACTCACCCCCAGTCAACTGATCTGGGTTTAATCCATCACTATTCTTTAGCCCACTCAGCCACCCCATTTCAGACACGGCTATATGCAAATCAGTCTGACCCTGTGCCTCATGGGTACAGTCCAGCCCGAACTGTCAAGCCATGTCTTCCATGGACCGGAAACAAGCATCCTGGGACCGGTTTCGGATTCATAATCCTCATCAGCCAGGCTATCTTGAATCCAGTGGCCAAGTGAGCAAGGGACTCACGTCTGAGCATACCCTGCCACACTTAGGGCGGCCAAAGCGATACAAAAGGGGATGATGGACGGAGCGTTTGAGCAAATCAAACACTCACCCCCAGTCAACTGATCTGGGTTTAATCCATCAAAATTCTTTAGCCCTCTCAGCCACCCCATTTCAGACACAGCTATATGCAAAACAGTCTGACCCTGTGCCTCATGGGAACAGTCCAGCCCGAACTGCCAAGCCATGTCTTCCATGGACCGGAAACATGCACCCTGGGACCGGTTTCGGATTCATAATCCTCATCAGGCAGGCTATCTTGAATCCAGTGGCCAAGTGAGCAAGGGACTCACGTCTGAGCATACCCTGCCACACTTAGGGCGGCCAAAGCGATACAAAAGGGGATGATGGACGGAGCGTTTGAGCAAATCAAACACTCACCCCCAGTCAACTGATCTGGGTTTAATCCATCACCATTCTTTAGCCCACTCAGCCACCCCATTTCAGACACGGCTATATGCAAATCAGTCTGACCCTGTGCCTCATGGGAACAGTCCAGCCTGAACTGCCAAGCCATGTCTTCCATGGACCGGAAACAAGCATCCTGGGACCGGTTTCGGATTCATAATCCTCATCAGCCAGGCTATCTTGAATCCAGTGGTCAAGTGAGCAAGGGACTCACGTCTGAGCATACCCTGCCACACTTAGGGTGGCCAAAGCGATACAAAAGGGGATGATGGATGGAGCGTTTGAGCAAATCAAACACTCACCCCCAGTCAACTGATCTGGGTTTAATCCATCACCATTCTTTAGCCCAGTCAGCCACCCCATTTCAGACACGGCTATATGAAAATCATTCTGACCCTGTGCCTCATGGGAACAGTCCAGCCCGAACTGCCAAGCCATGTCTTCCATGGACCGGAAACAAGCATCCTGGGACCGGTTTCAGATTCATAATCCCCATCAGGTAGGCTATCTTGAATCCAGTGGCCAAGTCAGCAAGGGACTCACGTCTGAGCATACCCTGCCACACTTAGGGCGGCCAAAGCGATACAAAAGGGGATGATGGATGGAGCGTTTGAGCAAATCAAACACTCACCCCCAGTCAACTGATCTGGGTTTAATCCATCACCATTCTTTAGCCCACTCAGCCACCCCATTTCAGACACGGCTATATGCAAATCAGTCTGACCCTGTGCCTCATGGGAACAGTCCAGCCCGAACTGCCAAGCCATGTCTTCCATGGACCGGAAACAAGCATCCTGGGACCGGTTTCGGATTCATAATCCTCATCAGCCAGGCTATCTTGAATCCAGTGGCCAAGTGAGCAAGGGATTCACGTCTGAGCATACCCTGCCACACTTAGGGCGGCCAAAGCGATACAAAAGGGGATGATGGACGGAGCGTTTGAGCAAATCAAACACTCACACCCTGTCAACTGATTTGGGTTTAATCCATCACCATTCTTTAGCCCACTCAGCCACCCCATTTCAGACACAGCTATATGCAAAACAGTCTGACCCTGTGCCTCATGGGAACAGTCCAGCCCGAACTGCCAAGCCATGTCTTCCATGGACCGGAAACATGCACCCTGGGACCGGTTTCGGATTCATAATCCTCATCAGCCAGGCTATCTTGAATCCAGTGGCCAAGTGAGCAAGTGACTCACGTCTGAGCATACCCTGCCACACTTAGGGCGGCCAAAGCGATACAAAAGGGGATGATGGACGGAGCGTTTGAGCAAATCAAACACTCACCCCCAGTCAACTGATCTGGGTTTAATCCATCACCATTTTTTAGCCCACTCAGCCACCCCATTTCAGACACGGCTATATGCAAATCAGTCTGACCCTGTGCCTCATGGGAACAGTCCAGCCCGAACTGCCAAGCCATGTCTTCCATGGACCGGAAACAAGCATCCTGGGACCGGTTTCGGATTCATAATCCTCATCAGCCAGGCTATCTTGAATCCAGTGGCCAAGTGAGCAAGGGACTCACGTCTGAGCATACCCTGCCACACTTAGGGCGGCCAAAGCGATACAAAAGGGGATGATGGATGGAGCGTTTGAGCAAATCAAACACTCACCCCCAGTCAACTGATCTGGGTTTAATCCATCACCATTCTTTAGCCCACTCAGCCACCCCATTTCAGACACGGCTATATGAAAATCAGTCTGACCCTGTGCCTCATGGGAACAGTCCAGCCCGAACTGCCAAGCCATGTCTTCCATGGACCGGAAACAAGCATCCTGGGACCGGTTTCGGATTCATAATCCTCATCAGGTAGGCTATCTTGAATCCAGTGGCCAAGTGAGCAAGGGACTCACGTCTGAGCATACCCTGCCACACTTAGGGCTGCCAAAGCGATACAAAAGGGGATGATGGATGGAGCGTTAGAGCAAATCAAACACTCACCCCCAGTCAACTGATCTGGGTTTAATCCATCACCATTCTTTAGCCCACTCAGCCATCCCATTTCAGACACGGCTATATGCAAATCAGTCTGACCCTGTGCCTCATGGGACCAGTCCAGCCCGAACTGCCAATCCATGTCTTCCATGGACCGGAAACAAGCATCCTGGGTACCGGTTTCGGATTCATAATCCTCATCAGCCAGGCTATCTTGAATCCAGTGGCCAAGTGAGCAAGGGACTCACGTCTGAGCATACCCTGCCACACTTAGGGCGGCCAAAGCGATACAAAAGGGGATGATGGATGGAGCGTTTGAGCAAATCAAACACTCACCCCCAGTAAACTGATCTGGGTTTAATCCATCACCATTCTTTAGCCCAGTAAGCCACCCCATTTCAGATACGGCTATATGCAAATCAGTCTGACCCTGTGCCTCATGGGAACAGTCCAGCCCGAACTGCCAAGCCATGTCTTCCATGGACCGGAAACAAGCATCCTGGGACCGGTTTCGGATTCATAATCCTCATCAGGTAGGCTATCTTGAATCCAGTGGCCAAGTGAGCAAGGGATTCACGTCTGAGCATACCCTGCCACACTTAGGGCAGCCAAAGCGATACAAAAGGGGATGATGGATGGAGCGTTTGAGCAAATCAAACACTCACCCCCAGTCAACTGATCTGGGTTTAATCCATCACCATTCTTTAGCCCACTCAGCCACCCCATTTCAGACACGGCTATATGCAAATCAGTCTGACCCTGTGCCTCATGGGAACAGTCCAGCCCGAACTGCCAAGCCATGTCTTCCATGGACCGGAAACAAGCATCCTGGGACCGGTTTCGGATTCATAATCCTCATCAGCCAGGCTATCTTGAATCCAGTGGCCAAGTGAGCAAGGGACTCACGTCTGAGCATACCCTGCCACACTTAGGGCGGCCAAAGCGATACAAAAGGGGATGATGGACGGAGCGTTTGAGCAAATCAAACACTCACCCCCAGTCAACTGATCTGGGTTTAATCCATCAAAATTCTTTAGCCCTCTCAGCCACCCCATTTCAGACACAGCTATATGCAAACAGTCTGACCCTGTGCCTCATGGGAACAGTCCAGCCCGAACTGCCAAGCCATGTCTTCCATGGACCGGAAACATGCACCCTGGGACCGGTTTCGGATTCATAATCCTCATCAGGCAGGCTATCTTGAATCCAGTGGCCAAGTGAGCAAGGGACTCACGTCTGAGCATACCCTGCCACACTTAGGGCGGCCAAAGCGATACAAAAGGGGATGATGGACGGAGCGTTTGAGCAAATCAAACACTCACCCCCAGTCAACTGATCTGGGTTTAATCCATCACCATTCTTTAGCCCACTCAGCCACCCCATTTCAGACACGGCTATATGCAAATCAGTCTGACCCTGTGCCTCATGGGAACAGTCCAGCCCGAACTGCCAAGCCATGTCTTCCATGGACCGGAAACAAGCATCCTGGGACCGGTTTCGGATTCATAATCCTCATCAGCCAGGCTATCTTGAATCCAGTGGTCAAGTGAGCAAGGGACTCACGTCTGAGCATACCCTGCCACACTTAGGGTGGCCAAAGCGATACAAAAGGGGATGATGGATGGAGCGTTTGAGCAAATCAAACACTCACCCCCAGTCAACTGATCTGGGTTTAATCCATCACCATTCTTTAGCCCAGTCACCCACCCCATTTCAGACACGGCTATATGAAAATCATTCTGACCCTGTGCCTCATGGGAACAGTCCAGCCCGAACTGCCAAGCCATGTCTTCCATGGACCGGAAACAAGCATCCTGGGACCGGTTTCGGATTCATAATCCCCATCAGGTAGGCTATCTTGAATCCAGTGGCCAAGTCAGCAAGGGACTCACGTCTGAGCATACCCTGCCACACTTAGGGCGGCCAAAGCGATACAAAAGGGGATGATGGATGGAGCGTTTGAGCAAATCAAACACTCACCCCCAGTCAACTGATCTGGGTTTAATCCATCACCATTCTTTAGCCCACTCAGCCACCCCATTTCAGACACGGCTATATGCAAATCAGTCTGACCCTGTGCCTCATGGGAACAGTCCAGCCCGAACTGCCAAGCCATGTCTTCCATGGACCGGAAACAAGCATCCTGGGACCGGTTTCGGATTCATAATCCTCATCAGCCAGGCTATCTTGAATCCAGTGGCCAAGTGAGCAAGGGATTCACGTCTGAGCATACCCTGCCACACTTAGGGCGGCCAAAGCGATACAAAAGGGGATGATGGACGGAGCGTTTGAGCAAATCAAACACTCACACCCTGTCAACTGATTTGGGTTTAATCCATCACCATTCTTTAGCCCACTCAGCCACCCCATTTCAGACACAGCTATATGCAAAACAGTCTGACCCTGTGCCTCATGGGAACAGTCCAGCCCGAACTGCCAAGCCATGTCTTCCATGGACCGGAAACATGCACCCTGGGACCGGTTTCGGATTCATAATCCTCATCAGCCAGGCTATCTTGAATCCAGTGGCCAAGTGAGCAAGTGACTCACGTCTGAGCATACCCTGCCACACTTAGGGCGGCCAAAGCGATACAAAAGGGGATGATGGACGGAGCGTTTGAGCAAATCAAACACTCACCCCCAGTCAACTGATCTGGGTTTAATCCATCACCATTTTTTAGCCCACTCAGCCACCCCATTTCAGACACGGCTATATGCAAATCAGTCTGACCCTGTGCCTCATGGGAACAGTCCAGCCCGAACTGCCAAGCCATGTCTTCCATGGACCGGAAACAAGCATCCTGGGACCGGTTTCGGATTCATAATCCTCATCAGCCAGGCTATCTTGAATCCAGTGGCCAAGTGAGCAAGGGACTCACGTCTGAGCATACCCTGCCACACTTAGGGCGGCCAAAGCGATACAAAAGGGGATGATGGATGGAGCGTTTGAGCAAATCAAACACTCACCCCCAGTCAACTGATCTGGGTTTAATCCATCACCATTCTTTAGCCCACTCAGCCACCCCATTTCAGACACGGCTATATGAAAATCAGTCTGACCCTGTGCCTCATGGGAACAGTCCAGCCCGAACTGCCAAGCCATGTCTTCCATGGACCGGAAACAAGCATCCTGGGACCGGTTTCGGATTCATAATCCTCATCAGGTAGGCTATCTTGAATCCAGTGGCCAAGTGAGCAAGGGACTCACGTCTGAGCATACCCTGCCACACTTAGGGCGGCCAAAGCGATACAAAAGGGGATGATGGATGGAGCGTTAGAGCAAATCAAACACTCACCCCCAGTCAACTGATCTGGGTTTAATCCATCACCATTCTTTAGCCCACTCAGCCATCCCATTTCAGACACGGCTATATGCAAATCAGTCTGACCCTGTGCCTCATGGGACCAGTCCAGCCCGAACTGCCAATCCATGTCTTCCATGGACCGGAAACAAGCATCCTGGGTACCGGTTTCGGATTCATAATCCTCATCAGCCAGGCTATCTTGAATCCAGTGGCCAAGTGAGCAAGGGACTCACGTCTGAGCATACCCTGCCACACTTAGGGCGGCCAAAGCGATACAAAAGGGGATGATGGATGGAGCGTTTGAGCAAATCAAACACTCACCCCCAGTAAACTGATCTGGGTTTAATCCATCACCATTCTTTAGCCCAGTAAGCCACCCCATTTCAGATACGGCTATATGAAAATCAGTCTGACCCTGTGCCTCATGGGAACAGTCCAGCCCGAACTGCCAAGCCATGTCTTCCATGGACCGGAAACAAGCATCCTGGGACCGGTTTCGGATTCATAATCCTCATCAGGTAGGCTATCTTGAATCCAGTGGCCAAGTCAGCAAGGGACTCACGTCTGAGCATACCCTGCCACACTTAGGGCAGCCAAAGCGATACAAAAGGGGATGATGGATGGAGCGTTTGAGCAAATCAAACACTCACCCCCAGTCAACTGATCTGGGTTTAATCCATCACCATTCTTTAGCCCACTCAGCCACCCCATTTCAGACACGGCTATATGCAAATCAGTCTGACCCTGTGCCTCATGGGAACAGTCCAGCCCGAACTGCCAAGCCATGTCTTCCATGGACCGGAAACAAGCATCCTGGGACCGGTTTCGGATTCATAATCCTCATCAGCCAGGCTATCATGAATCCAGTGGCCAAGTGAGCAAGGGACTCACGTCTGAGCATACCCTGCCACACTTAGGGCGGGCAAAGCGATACAAAAGGGGATGATGGACGGAGCGTTTGAGCAAATCAAACACTCAACCCCAGTCAACTGCTCTGGGTTTAATCCATCACCATTCTTTAGCCCACTCAGCAACCCCATTTCAGACACGGCTATATGCAAATCAGTCTGACCCTGTGCCTCATGGGAACAGTCCAGCCCGAACTGCCAAGCCATGTCTTCCATGGACCGGAAACAAGCATCCTGGGACCGGTTTCAGATTCATAATCTTCATCAGCCAGGCTATCTTGAATCCAGTGGCCAAGTGAGCAAGGGATTCACGTCCGAGCATACCCTGCCACACTTAGGGCGGCCAAAGAGATACAAAAGGGGATGATGGACGGAGCGTTTGAGCAAATCAAACACTCACCCCCAGTCAACTGATTTGGGTTTAATCCATCACCATTCTTTAGCCCACTCAGCCACCCCATTTCAGACACAGCTATATGCAAAACAGTCTGACCCTGTGCCTCATGGGACCAGTCCAGCCCGAACTGCCAAGCCATGTCTTCCATGGACCGGAAACATGCACCCTGGGACCGGTTTCGGATTCATAATCCTCATCAGCCAGGCTATCTTGAATCCAGTGGCCAAGTGAGCAAGGGACTCACGTCTGAGCATACCCTGCCACACTTAGGGCGGCCAAAGCGATACAAAAGGGGATGATGGATGGAGCATTTGAGCAAATCAAACACTCACCCCCAGTCAACTGATCTGGGTTTAATCCATCACCATTCTTTAGCCCACTCAGCCACCCCATTTCAGACACGGCTATATGAAAATCAGTCTGACCCTGTGCCTCATGGGAACAGTCCAGCCCGAACTGCCAAGCCATGTCTTCTATGGACCGGAAACAAGCATCCTGGGACCGGTTTCGGATTCATAATCCTCATCAGGTAGGCTATCTTGAATCCAGTGGCCAAGTGAGCAAGGGACTCACGTCTGAGCATACCCTGCCACACTTAGGGCAGCCAAAGCGACACAAAAGGGGATGATGGCTGGAGCAATTGAGCAAATCAAACACTCACCCCCAGTCAACTGATCTGGGTTTAATCCATCACCATTCTTTAGCCCACTCAGCCACCCCATTTCAGACACGGCTATATGAAAATCAGTCTGACCCTGTGCCTCATGGGAACGGTCCAGCCCGAACTGCCAAGCCATGTCTTCCATGGACCGTAAACAAGCATCCTGGGACCGGTTTCGGATTCATAATCCTCATCAGCCAGGCTATCTTGAATCCAGTGAGCAAGGGACTCACGTCTGAGCATACCCTGCCACACTTAGGGCGGCCAAAGCGATACAAAAGGGGATGATGGACGGAGAGTTTGAGCAAATCAAACACTCACCCCCAGTCAACTGATCTGGGTTTAATCCATCACCATTCTTTAGCCCACTCAGCCACCCCATTTCAGACACGGCTATATGCAAATCAGTCTGACCCTGTGCCTCATGGGAACAGTCCAGCCCGAACTGCCAAGCCATGTCTTCCATGGACCGGAAACAAGCATCCTGGGACCGGTTTCGGATTCATAATCCTCATCAGCCAGGCCATCTTGAATCCAGTGGCCAAGTAAGCAAGGGATTCACGTCTGAGCATACCCTGCCACACTTAGGGCGGCCAAAGCGATACAAAAGGGGATGATGGACGGAGCGTTTGAGCAAATCAAACACTCACCCCCAGTCAACTGATCTGGGTTTAATCCATCACCATTCTTTAGCCCACTCAGCCACCCCATTTCAGACACAGCTATATGCAAAACAGTCTGGCCCTGTGCCTCATGGGAACAGTCCAGCCCGAACTGCCAAGCCATGTCTTCCATGGACCGGAAACATGCACCCTGGGACCGGTTTCGGATTCATGATCCTCATCAGCCAGGCTATCTTGAATCCAGTGGCCAAGTGAGCAAGGGACTCACGTCTGAGCATACCCTGCCACACTTAGGGCGGCCAAAGCGATACAAAAGGGGATGATGGATGGAGCATTTGAGCAAATCAAACACTCACCCCCAGTCAACTGATCTGGGTTTAATCCATCACCATTCTTTAGCCCACTCAGCCACCCCATTTCAGACACGGCTATATGAAAATCAGTCTGACCCTGTGCCTCATGGGAACAGTCCAGCCCGAACTGCCAAGCCATGCTTCCATGGACCGGAAACAAGCATCCTGGGACCGGTTTCGGATTCATAATCCTCATCAGGTAGGCTATCTTGAATCCAGTGGCCAAGTGAGCAAGGGACTCACGTCTGAGCATACCCTGCCACACTTAGGGCAGCCAAAGCGATACAAAAGGGGATGATGGATGGAGCAATTTAGCAAATCAAACACTCACCCCCAGTCAACTGATCTGGGTTTAATCCATCACCATACTTTAGCCCAATCAGCCACCCCATTTCAGACACGGCTATATGAAAATCAGTCTGACCCTGTGCCTCATGGGAACGGTCCAGCCCGAACTGCCAAGCCATGTCTTCCATGGACCGTAAACAAGCATCCTGGGACCGGTTTCGGATTCATAATCCTCATCAGCCAGGCTATCTTGAATCCAGTGAGCAAGGGACTCACGTCTGAGCATACCCTGCCACACTTAGGGCGGCCAAAGCGATACAAAAGGGGATGATGGACGGAGAGTTTGAGCAAATCAAACACTCACCCCCAGTCAACTGATCTGGGTTTAATCCATCACCATTCTTTAGCCCACTCAGCCACCCCATTTCAGACACGGCTATATGCAAATCAGTCTGACCCTGTGCCTCATGGGAACAGTCCAGCCCGAACTGCCAAGCCATGTCTTCCATGGACCGGAAACAAGCATCCTGGGACCGGTTTCGGATTCATAATCCTCATCAGCCAGGCCATCTTGAATCCAGTGGCCAAGTAAGCAAGGGATTCACGTCTGAGCATACCCTGCCACACTTAGGGCGGCCAAAGCGATACAAAAGGGGATGATGGACGGAGCGTTTGAGCAAATCAAACACTCACCCCCAGTCAACTGATCTGGGTTTAATCCATCACCATTCTTTAGCCCACTCAGCCACCCCATTTCAGACACAGCTATATGCAAAACAGTCTGGCCCTGTGCCTCATGGGAACAGTCCAGCCCGAACTGCCAAGCCATGTCTTCCATGGACCGGAAACATGCACCCTGGGACCGGTTTCGGATTCATAATCCTCATCAGCCAGGCTATCTTGAATCCAGTGGCCAAGTGAGCAAGGGACTCACGTCTGAGCATACCCTGCCACACTTAGGGCGGCCAAAGCGATACAAAAGGGGATGATGGACGGAGCGTTTGAGCAAATCAAACACTCACCCCCAGTCAACAGATCTGGGTTTAATCCATCACCATTCTTTAGCCCACTCAGCCACCCCATTTCAGACACGGCTATATGCAAATCAGTCTGACCCTGTGCCTCATGGGAACAGTCCAGCCCGAACTGCCAAGCCATGTCTTCCATGGACCGGAAACAAGCATCCTGGGACCGGTTTCGGATTCATAATCCTCATCAGCCAGGCTATCTTGAATCCAGTGGCCAAGTGAGCAAGGGTCTCACGTCTGAGCATACCCTGCCACACTTAGGGCGGCCAAAGCGATACAAAAGGGGATGATGGATGGAGCGTTTGAGCAAATCAAACACTCACCCCCAGTCAACTGATCTGGGTTTAATCCATCACCATTCTTTAGCCCACTCAGCCACCCCATTTCAGACACGGCTATATGCAAATCATTCTGACCCTGTGCCTCATGGGAACAGTCCAGCCCGAACTGCCAAGCCATGTCTTCCATGGACCGGAAACAAGCATCCTGGGACCGGTTTTGGATTCATAATCCTCATCAGCCAGGCTATCTTGAATCCAGTGGCCAAGTGAGCAAGGGACTCACGTCTGAGCATACCCTGCCACACTTAGGGCGGCCAAAGCGATACATAGGATCCTGGAGGCAGCAATATCTAGTCTAGAACAAGAAAAGGCAGAGGAAGAAATTCGCAGAAAGAAGTGTGACCTGTCAAACTTATTGGAGGAAAGGGTAAGGAAAAGGTGGGAAGCTAGTAATCTAGCAAACTACGAATATGGGGAAGGTAGCGGGAAACTTTTTGCATGGAAAATCAAAACAAACTCCAACAGAAATAAAATTATTGCAATACAAGGAGATAACATGGGAGGACAGGTAGTGGACGATCCGGAGATCAAGAAAGCCTTTACAGATTTATTTCAAGCTCTATGTGATGAAGACCTAGTGGTACCTAGTCATTTAGTTGATGGTTATCTGAGAGAGTCTGCAGTTCCAGGGTTTGATGCAGAAAAATGTGAGATGCTGAACACAGAATTGACTATAGAAGAAGTGACAGGCGTACTAAAGAGACTGAAGAGAGGGAAGGCAGAAGGTCCAGACGCACTATCGCACGAGCTACGCATGGTATTGAAAGAAACACTGACCCCCAGATTAGTGGACTTACTCAATAAATTTTTTTCTAAAGCGTTAGCCCTCCCAAACACCTGAAAGGACGCCACCATCAGGCTAATTTTCAAACCAGGAAAAGACCCCTAGAAATGCAAGTCATATAGACCCATATCTCTCCTAAATAATGATTATAAAATCTATACACAGATCTTAGCAACAAGACTAGGGTGCATCACCAGCCATTTAATCCACGAAGATCAAATATGCTTTATTAAGGGGAGACAAATGCATGACTTTACCCATCAATTAATTGGAGATATCAATATTGCCACCCAATAAAACATCCTGCTTGCAGTTCTTACTTTCAATGCCGCAAAGCCATTCGATCAAGTAAATTGGATGTTCTTATGCAGAGTAATACTTCATTATGGTTTGGGTGACAATTTTTTAAAGGCAGTAACGAATATATACGCAGCCCCGGTGGCAAAAATACTCAAAATGGCAGCATCACTAAAGAATTCCGAATTAAAAGAGGCACACTGCAAGGCTGCCCTCTCTTATCTCATTTATTTAACTTATACAGAGAGCCACTAGCTAATTTGATAAGAAGGTCGCAAGGTATTATCCCATTTAATTTAAAAGATTTGGTTAAAAAAGTGGTCTTATACGCCTGTTGAAGATTGCAGGGATTTGTTAGCATGAGCTGAAAGCCATTTTGTATTTTTGCAGCCATTTTAGGTAGCCATGTGCTCTCCATGTGCTGTTTCCCTCTCAGAGCCTTGCACATGCTCAGAAGGGCCTAGCTAGTAGAATGCACCTGCTCCTCTAGTATAACTGTCAGGCTATTTTTGCTGCTCTATGGAGAAGTAACTCTCCTCCCACTTTGTTGAGCAAGCAGATCTTGCATGCCCATATTAGGCATTTTGCATGCTTACATGTACCAGGACCTCCCCTTGGTCTTATGCTGACTATGTAACCCTAAGCATATATAAGGCCCCTGTTTTCTGTACTCCTTAGACTGCCTCATTCAGTTGCTAAGGCTTTTGAGTGACGTAGTCTCCCTCATTTGAGGTTATTAAAGATGTTACTTTTATATTACAGCTTCTGTGCCAATTTCTTATTTGTTGGTTTAAAAGGACCAAGTATCAGTGAGGCCCCTGAGAAGGTTTCTATTTTCTTCACACCGATGATCTTCCTATTATTACAAATTTGTTATAAATGAATTTGGTGAGGTTTCAAGGTATCAGGGTAACAACCAGAAACAGAAATAATGGAGTGGAACTCCCAACCATCAACAGTAATAACAAAAACCAGAATTAAGTATTTGGGGATTGAGATATTAAACAATATTGATGAGATTGCCCAAGTAAATATTGACTTAAGAGCAAAGGAAAGAAGAAAACTGCTAAGATCTTGGAGCAGCCTACCTCTTTCATTTATGGGGAGATCCAAAATTATAAAGATGACTATTCTGCCTAAATGTTCCTTTATCTTTAATGCTATTCCACTGGAGTTTAGACCTCAGTGGATTAAGAAGATTCAAGGTGAAATCAATGGGTTTATATGGGCCTCGAATGGAGTAAGGATTGCATGGAAAAAACTACATAGGAGGAAAAACCAAAGTGGTATTGCTAGCCCCGATCTCCTATTCTACTATAGAGCCTTCCAATCTAAAAACATCAGGATTCTTCTTAAAGCACACTCCTTTTATACCCCTTATTTAAAAGCTGCCACAGACGAAGGCTGTTGTATATACCAATTTGTCCATCCAAAATATAAAAAAAAACATCAAATTAAAGGTCTTAGGCGCAGCTTGCAAACTGTAGTATGAAATACGGAGAATATTCAAGATTCCATACTACAGCAGCCTAGCACCCATCTGGAATTCACCAGGAACTCCTGAATGTTTGAAATATACTCTGGCAGGCCCTTTAAAGAGGGCAGGTATCACAAAGTAGGGACAATTGATTCGAGCAGGAACTTTGATAAGCTGGGACTCTTTATCAGCAAGTACGGATGGGAAACTGTCCAGGTTTAAATATTATCAACTGGCAAGTTGGGCAAAGGGCCTTGAGGAGTCACAGGAAGATAACATGGAGTTGGAAAAAGAGCTACAAAGAAATATCGAAGTGATACTGGCTCATGATACAACCAGGAGAGGAGGAATTTGCTCTACCACAGGACCTATGGATGAAGAATTTTCCAACACAAGACCTGCAACATCTATGACAAGTATCCTTCTCTTTTTTATGGTGTACAGTAGTATCTGTGCCTCTCAGGAAGAATCATCCTGTTACTTTACAAAGGGCATATTGGTCACCAGAAAAATTAACCAAGATGAACAGGCAAGTGGTGAAAAATTGCCCAAAATGTGGTGAAATCAAGGCAGACTACATCCACATGTTCCATCAAATGTCCTCAACTTAGTATATTCTGGGAAAAAGTGGGTAAGACTATTAACAAAGCTTTAGGACAGAATATTTAGGTACGCATAACTACTGCTATTTTTGGTATGGTGGAAGGCAAGAGTTCTCCTCACGCCTTAAATATTAACCAAAAACAATTATTGTTTATGTTAATGCTATTGGCTAGGCGAGAGATATGCATAAATTGGATACTTGCCAGCCCTCAAACTGTAACTGAATGGTGATCTTCCGTAGAAAAATTCAAAAAGTGGGATCAATCCAGAATGAAAAGCAACAGGATTAAATTCTGGGAAATATGGGACAAGAACATATATCAAGATGAAACATAATGGCAGGGTAGTAATAGATGTCCGATGATTACTTACAATGCAACAAAGCAAATACGGGGACGGCACCATGTTGGCTCCATGAGAGACTATCCTGGGTAATTTGGAGGTTTTAAAACACAATCTCACTGTAAGAATTGAAGGCAGTCCCTTCTACTGGATATGTGAGAAAAATTCCCTAGTCATTAACATTCCAAAAAAGGGGATCTTTTCTATTCAACTTTTACATAAATGAAGACAAACAAAAAAGGAAAAAGGAAGGAACACTACAGACTGAGAACCTCAAATATATGGTGCTATTTTCAGCTAAGCTGAGAGTTTTGGACAATGGCATGTCTTGGCACTTTACATTGCCCAATGAAGTATGGAAATGGCTTGAAGGAGAGCGAAAAGCCAATTGACAGCCGCAGCAAGCACATAATCATCAACACCGGGATCAGGGGGACGCGTCTCCATGAGGACTACCCACTGAACCTGCAGAAGTGGACCCCCTTTCAGGGACTGACTCCTTAGACCCGAACTAATGAGGTGTGGGGGGCAGGGAGGATGCAGAGACATCCTTCAGAACAAAGATAAAATTGGAGACTGTGCCAGATCTGAGAGACAAATGTGACGTTGAATACTGCAGCAGGTAAAAGAGACTCCTTCCATATTTGAGGAAGATACTGGAGTAGGGTCCACAGCACCGATATACAGAAAGACACTTGTTTTAAATAAAAGATGTAAAGAGGGCGAGAGGCACTCTGCAAATTGGGTAGTTTCAAACCCACTGTGCACGGTGGCAGGGAGGGGTATTTATACAAAGGGAACTAGCTTAAGAAGTTCAATGTTATGTTTGCTGTGTGTTTTTTGCGATCCACTCATTGAATCACCACCTCAGGCAAGGCACAGTGGGCAACAGCTAAGGGACTAAGGAATAGTTTCTACAAATGGGCAGTGAGGTCTCCGCTGCGCAAGTTCTTATGGATTAGGTGTCTCTGGTTTTTATTCTTTATGATTTGCATCAAAGGAAATCTAAATAGCCACCACCCTGTGCTGGTAATTCGCAATTGCTAGCAATTGCATAAAGTACAATTTTGTTAAGATTCCCTGAGCAGAATGTATATCTCTATATTTATACAATACAATTTCCACTAATGAATTCAAAAAAGAGTTCAATATAAGTCTGTGTTTCTTTTTATTGTTGTATTTCTGTAACTTTCCCTGAAGACTTGTTAACATATTCTCCATTTCCAGATAATGTAATCAATACAGCCATGAAGCCAACACGCGTGTTTCGTCTATGGAAAATTGTCCAAAAGTCATCATCAGGCCTGCAATACACAAATGTGTATGATCAATTACCATCTACCAACACTCTCAGTTGGAAGTTAAGCCTAACCTCCACCGAGCAGGATGAGTAAAAATGGAAACCGAGAAAAAGAAGAAACAGCACCCAATTTGTGTGCAATAGAGTAAGCCAATCACCAATACGTGCCTTTGTATACCAAAACAGCACACATCTCAAAACACTCGAGGTTCACAAGTTGGTGAACCACCTATATGCAGTGCAGCGTGAATCAACCAAAAGCTCAGTATATATTGCCGACCTACTCACCTATAGCAACTAATTTCGTATAACCTTTTCATTAATATTCACTGATGTAAAAAAACTGGATATATATAAAATCAAAGGAGATAAGCACTACCGCCAATACCAATAGTTACAATATACAAAATGTATTAATATCTCTAGGTAACCATCTATTTCATCTATTTACCTAAACCAATTTAATCTAATCTCCAGTATCTCTCGTAATCCAAAACTAAATTCATGGCACATTGGCTGAACATCCACATCCTTTTTCACTTCTTCCAGGCTGTAAGTCCCCATAGCAAATTTAATTCCAACCATCAGTAAGATTGCCACTTTCTTCAATTTTATTTCAAACAATATCATAACTTAGTTCATAAATCTTGGCATTTGTGTTTAAGTTACTTCAGCTAAGTAGCGTTCACCTCCTTACTGCGGATTAATGCATATTAAAAATCCACCCGCGAGACCACTGAGTGTCGCGTCACTAGCTAAAACCACCGGCATAATCTGCCGTATTGAAAAAGAACCAAAATCGCATTGTTATTTAATATTGCCCTATTTAGGCTCTTACCTGTATCCCAATACTAAATCTCCCGTATTATTGTATAATCCGGAGGAATTGTGGCGTGCTGAACCACCGCCATACCATCCATCTATTTAGTGAAGTCCATAGACGTTAAAAGCGGACTATTGAATCGCGAAAGGAAATATACGGGCGCCATCTTGGAATAACTAAAAAGCCCAAATACATTGTATTAATTATAATTAACTTATCCATATTCATTATCATCAGCTGTTTTCTCCCTATAAATATAAACAAGTACTGTGTTATAAAGTGTATTTAGGTGCTTAATTACCAAAATGTATCACTCGCTACAATGCTAAAAATACAACGACTCACCAACATGCCACATCTGAGATATCAAATTGAATAAAACAACTACCTCCACACTGCCTGCTACCAAATATCTTGAGTCAAGCTATCCTGGCTGAAGACGGCTGATAGCCAGAAACCGGTCCTAGGATGCTTGATTCCGGTCCAGGGAAGACATGGCTTGGCAGTTCGGGCTGGACTGTTCCCATGAGGCACAGGGTCAAGGCTGATTTGCATATGGCCATGTCTGAACTGGAGTGGTGTGGTGAGCAAAAAAACGATGGATTTAGGCCCTGATCTCTGTCCTGGGGTGAATGTATTTCATTGTTCTGCATTCTGTCCATCAACTGTTGTTTTTGCATTTGTCACCCCGAGTGGGACGGGTATGCTCAGACGTAAGTCCCGTGCTCTCCACGCCACTGGAGTCAAGCTATCCTGGCTGAAGACGGCTGATAGCCAGAAACCGGTACTAGGATACTTGATTCCGGTTCATGGAAGACATGGCTTGGCAGTTCGAGCTGGACTGTTCCCATGAGGCAGAGGGTCAAGGCTGATTTGCATATGGCCATGTCTGAACTGGAGTGGTGTGGTGAGCAAAAAAACAATGCATTTAAGCCCAGATCTCTGTACTGGCGTGAATGTATGACATTGTTCTGCATTCTGTCCATCAACTGTTGTTTTTGCTCCAAATATCTAAGAGGCACGTGAATAAGAATGAAATAAAAAGTTAAGCAAAAGGGCATTTGTGAGGAGAAATAGTAACACCCAAATAGTGATATAAAACAGCGATACCCTCCACCTGGAGAGTACCATGAGAATTAAACTCGTAAAATGCAAATCAATTCATAGCTAGCAATTGCATGAAGTACAATTTTGTTAAGATTCCCTGAGCATAATGTATATCTCTATATTTATATATTAAAGTTTCCAATCATGAATTCAAACAAGAGTTCAATATAAAATAGATAACGATGCGATTTTTGTTCTTTTTAAATACGGCAGATTATGCCGGTGGTTTTGGCTAGTGACGCGACCCTCAGTGGTCTCGCGTGTGGATTATTAATATGCATTAGAACGCAGTAAGGAGGTGAACGCTACTGAGCTGAGGTAACTTAAACACAAATGCCAAGATTTATGAACTAAGTTATGATATTGTTTGGAATAAAATTGAAGAAAGTGGCAATCTTACTGATGGTTGGAATTATATTTACTATAGGTACTTAGCCTGGAAGAAGTGAAATAGGATGTGGATGTTTCACCAATGTACCATGAATTGAGTTTTGGATTACGAGAGAGACTGGAGATTAGATTGAATTGGATTAGGTAAGTAGATGAAATAGATGGTTACCTAGAGATATACTTAAATTTAGTATATTGTAACTATTGGTATTGACGGTAGTGCTTATCTCCTTTGTTTTTATATATATCCAGTTTTTTACATCGGTGAATATTAATGAAAAGGTTATAAGAAATTATTTGCTATGGGTGAGTGGGTCGGCAATATATACTGAGCTTTTGGTTGATTCATGCTGCACTGCATATAGCTGGTTCACCAACTTGTGAACCTTGAGTGATTTGAGATGTGTGCTGTTGTGGTATACAAAGGCACGTATTGGTGATTGGCTTACTCTATTGCACACATATTGGGTGTTGTTTCTTCTTTTTCTCGGTTTCCATTTTTACACATCCATCTCGGTGGAGGTTAGGCCTAACTTCCAACTGAGAGAGTTGGTAGATGGTAATTGATTATACACATTTATTTATTGCAGTCCTGATGAAGTCCTTTGGACAATTTTCCATAGACAAAACACTCATGTTGGGTGTATGGCTGTATTGGTTATATTATCCGGAAGTGGAGAATATGTTAACAAGTCTTCGTGGAAAATCACAGAAATACGACAATAAAAAAACTACAGACTTATATTGAACTCTTTTTTGAATTTCTGATTGGAAACTTAATTGTATAAATATAGAGATATACATTCTGCTCAGGGAATCTTAACAAAATTGGACTGAGGGATAGGCAGGGAGATGGGGAATGGAGTCCAGACATGAATCTCCTGACCACAGATATGGCATCACAATCTACAACCACACTGAAAATCCCGACATGGAATGTCAATGTTCTAGGGGACAAGATCAAGCAGACCATTGTCCTACAATGCCTGTGTAGGCACTCCAGTGATCTAGTCATTCTGCAAGAGATACATTTGCAAGGCAATCACTATCTGGCACTAAATAGATTTGGGTACACCCTCCTAGCTCATGCAGGCTTTATGTCAGGTTCCAGGGGAGTGGCCATTTTGGTTAAAAACTCGATGCCTCTACTACCGAAGTGCACCAGACAGGACCCACTGGGTATGTTTGTGGCCCTAGCTGGGGCACGGTAAGGTCAAAATCTAAACCTATGCTCCACATATATTCCACCAAAGCTACACATGGGGACCTTCCCCGAGCTAAGCAAAACACTACTAGATATTCCCTCACAGTGTGCTCATGCTGGGAGGGGACATGAATACTGAAATGTCCCACAGGCTGGACAGGACGGTGGCGCATGCGCAGGTGACAGAACCCCAATGGGCATTCATGGAGGTGTTGGACCTCTCAGATTTCTGAAGGCTTCACTACCTGACCAGTAGGCAGTACACTCACATTTCTGCGACACACTGCAGTTCAGAGAACAAAGGCAGCAATACTTCAACAAAAACACAGGGTCAGTCGACTCGCATTGCACGCCATGGGAGGCATACAAAGTGGTGGCCAGGGGCTACATACAGGCAGTGACAGGACGACAGAGGAAAGAGAGGCGTGCCAGGAGTGACAAATTAGAAAACAAGATCGATACCCTGGAAGGAACGATATGACACAACGAGACGGATGACCCTGAACTGAGGCAAAGGGTACACCATAAGCAATGGGAGCTTAGAGCTATGGAGAAACATATGGAAGAAGACGCAGCATGACAACATGCAATAGCCACGCAGAGGCGATTATACGACCTAGTGGAAAAAGCTAACAAGCTTATTGCATGGCTGGAGAGTCGAAACAGTGAGCAAAACTGGGTTGCAGGAATCCGAGCGAATGATGGAACCGACACGAAGGTACAGAGCAGACATAGCTGAGGCCATTGCATCCTATTATGAGTTGCTATATCAATCAGTGACGGCCAGGATAGGGGACGAGATTTATCCCTCTGCTGACAATTTTGAGCGAGGATAGGGAAACCATTGAACAGGATTTGGTGAAGGTGGAGGTAGAAGGGGCCATCCGGGACCAACAGTCAGGGAAGACCACTGGCCTGAACGGGCTGCCCGTAGAACTCTTTAAAAGTGTGGCAACAGGGGTGGCACAACAGATGTTAGATATGCTCCATACAGCATTGCAAGATGGGTGTTCACCCGAGGACCTGAGACTGGCCACAATCGTAGTCATTCCAAAGAAAGGCAAGCCCGTGGAACTGTGCAGCTCCTATCGGCCCATCTCACTACTTAATTTTGACACTAAATTCCTGGCAATGGTATTATCAGACCGACTTGGTCCCATCTTTTCCACCATAATCCACCCAGATCAATCAGGATTCATGCCTCAGAGGATTACCAGACTGAACCTCAGGCGCCTATATGGCGTAATGCATGCCACAGCAGCGAACCCAAATGAACCTGTTGCACTACTATCAAGGGATGCCCACAAGGCATTCGATAGTATTGAATGGCCATGTCTGCAATCAGTCTTATCCAGGCTAGGTTTTGGACCAAACTTTTCTACATGGGTCCTCCTCAACCACGAGACTGCGAGTGGGTGAACAGGTCGGTCTTTAGATCATTCGCGCTCCACAGAGGTATGTGGTTGGATTACCAAATCTCCCCAATAATCTTCGTGATGGCACTTGAACCACTCGCGGCATGGATCCGTGGGGACCCCATAATCCGAAGTAATGATATTGAGGTGGGTGGGAGGAGTGCATTTTATTGTATGCCGATTACATACTACTATATGCATACAGACCTAGACAAACGTTTCATAGACTTGTCAACATACTCTGACTCTTCTGCGCCTACTCAGGATTCCAGATAAACTGAGACAAATCCCTCATCTACAGTCTCTTGAGTGAGCTCCCATCACTCACAACTGATTGCCCCACCTTGGTGCAGCATAACAAGCTTAACTACCTAGACATATGGGTCACGAAATCAGCTGAGGAATTCCTAAACCTAAACAATCCCAATTGACTAGGCAGAATGGAGACGTGACATGTCTGCGGCTGCTACCAATATCCCTCATGGGAAGAACAGTACTTTTTAAAATGATGGCCCTCCAGTGTCTACTATTTGCCTTGCCAAACACCTCATACAGGATCATGGATACCTCTTTCCGGGCCATTGAGGGGGAACAATGCAGCCTCCTGTGGGAGGGTGGCAAACCGCGTATAGCACTATGCAAACTTCAGCAAGGGGTATTTCAGAGCGAACTGGTGGTCCTAGATATCCTGAGTTACTACCTAGCGGGCCAACTCATTAAAGTTAATAGCTGGGTTTTGCACCCAACTCTGTGCCGGCATATTGGGTAGATCGATATGCAATGGGAAACAGAGCGCACTCTGTGGCCTGTACAGTAGAAGCAGGGAGAAGTCGCTAACCGTCCATACACAAGGGGTGGTATGAGCGTGTCATGTAGCCACTAAACTACTAGGATGGGAGTTCAAACTAACTCAACAAAAGGCCCTGTAGGGATTCCGTAGATAGAGCCTCGTTGGCTTAGATACCCTCGGGGATATATGGCGGAGTGGGAACATGGTCACCATTAAGGAACGCCAAGCAGAGTATCGAATTTCTGTTGGAGAACAGTTTAGTTATTCACAACTGAGACATGCCCTGCGAAGTCATGTGACAGAAGGGAAGCCATTGCCCAACTACTCTCTGCTGGAGGACCAACTCCTACTTGAACCCATTATTAATAAAGCGATCTCCCTCACATACCGGAAGTTAATGAACAACCTCCTTGACCCATTGGGCCTGTTGAGAGCAGCTTGGGTATCAGATTTGGGGCTACTGGAAGATAATAACTGGCAGGAAGTGATCCAGAACCCCAGGGAAGTTGCCATATGGGCAAGCTTCAGACTAATCCAGCTTAGAGTCCTACATAGGTCATGCACTCCCAAAACGCTCCACCACAGACTAGGTAGATCGGACACAGCTCACTGTGCTAGGGATGCGGGGAGACAGGTACCTTTTTTCACATTATCTGGGTGTGTGCAATAATTCTGTACTACAGGGAAGGGGTGGCTGTGGTGATGTATGAAGAGCTGGACCTACACATATTCCCAGATGCACGCTGGCACTTACTGGGGGTCATGGGAAGACCAGGTTGCCCACACATACGAAGATCTTGCTCACGTTAGCCTTAGGGGTGGCAAAGCAAAATATAGCAAGGTTTTGGGGAGCATCAGATCCACCAAGGCTTACCAGTTGTAAGCACAATTGTTTTTAAAAATTATTTATGACCACGTTTGCATCGCTCCTGCACCACCTAAGGAGGTAACTTGCACAAGAGAGGCCTTCCATTGTGGTTGTGTGGGTGTTCCTACGCATCTCTCATGGTTTTTAATGCATTCTCAGATTTACCAAACCTGGCAAACATGGGAATATGTCAAAAAAATATGCCTCCCCAGGAGGCGTAATGAAGAGAAAATAAATTCTTTATTTCATCTAATTTCTTCCTCTCTCTATGTGTGCTGCATTCTGCAGCACACAAAGAAAGAACAAAAAGCCTCTCAGGGTAGTTTTTGTGCAAGAAAATGCCCTTCCTACACAAAACAGTCCTGCCTACAACACAAGCACCCTTGCACCATAGTGCAAGCGTACCTGAGTTGGTGCAAGGCTGTCAAAACAGCACCAGTGCTTGGGAAAATAACAGAAATGTGCCATGTTGGATAAATATGGTGCAATCCTGCCACAAACCTGTGATGCAGGGCAGCAGTGCGAGGTGAATTGCTGCGCTGCTCTGTGCTATAAGGGTCATGAGTATGTCCCTATGTTACAGAGTAGATGTAAGCCTTCCATATCTTTCTATAGGATCCGGCAAAAAACTGTGAGACTTTCATTATACCCTTGTGGAGTTCTACACCAAACAAAGGCTATATTTTGAAGCCAGAAAGTGAAGATATATGGACTATATTCATACAGAGGAGTAGAGAACAATGCTTGGCATAAGTCAATGACTGTATACCATTCTACACCTGCAGGAATTGGAAACAATAATATAGAAGGATTTGGAACCACTATCTGAATATTGTGCACTATTCTCCTCCTACCTCTTGTTTTTTTTATTGTCAACCACAAGAGAATTGAAAGAACTACCAAGCACCTCATCTAGAATACCTTGTTCAATAATTCTTTTCTATGACAGGCTTCTATATTTCCTCTGCTTCTCTTGAAAGTTTATATTGCCCTTATCTGGGATAAACGGCATTCAGTTTGACTTGTATTTTGGCTGGTACTGCACTTTTTATCAGTCTTATCTCTGTACCTGTAAAGTCCAAAACCTCGTCTTTGACAGTATATCTTAAATTTAGAGGCAAGTCATCTTTTGTGAGCACTGGGAATGGCTGAACTCTCGAATCTTGAGATAAATAAAAACTGAATCTTCAATTTCAGTTGAAACACAATCTGATGTGCAACAAATTATACAGTTCATCTTGCACACCAAGTCCCTGCTCAGTAAGTTAACAGGACTCAAATTATACAGTATGAACGGGTAGCTGATTTTCTTCGACCCCATTTTAACTACAACATGTGCTGTAACCTGAACAATAATCTGTGTATTGCTAAGGTCTACCACTTGGACCTTTTCTCCTGAGAGGGACAGGTTTGAGACTTCTACAGAACCCACAGTAGGGCGAGTAGCGCCAGTATTGATCAGAAATGATGTATTTACCTCATCATCGACATATGTACTACTTTCCAGTAAAATTACATACAATCAATGGTACCAACAGCAATCCTCCTCCTCAGGCACCATCATTGTGAATTTGTCTCCATTGAAAACTAAGGAAAATCATTGCTCAAAATCTACAAATGCTGTTGGTACCATTGATTGTATGTCATTTGTTTTGCATGTTTTGCTGTATCACTGGAGCTATGTGCATATTAGTATGGACCTGTCCTTTCTACATAGCAGTCAGTTGGGCTAGGGCACAGTTTGACATCTGCATCTGATTTCTCAACATCTGTTGAACAAAATAATTCTGGATTCTATTCTCGCACTTACAGTGCCTGATTTTACTGCAGAAGTAACAAGCAGTGTTCTTCTTCAGCAAATTAATATTTGCATTCACTCCAGAATTATCCACATTACCTCTACCATGACACTATGTCTGCACATTCCCATTTCAAAATCTGAATCAGATCATAATGCCTAATTTCTGTTGTTTCTCTGAATCTACTTCATCTGCCCTATCATCAAATTCTTGTTAATCTTGTTCTTATTCACGTAAAAATACTCACCACAATATTTGGCACACTTTAAATTGTCATCAGTACTCCTAGTTGGTTTGTAAGCACATTACACTTTGCTGAGTTAGAGAACTAATCTCCAGATGCACAACAACAATTAAAGTTGATATGAAACCGCCAGCACCTTCTTCTGTGGGCTCTTCAACTCTGCTATACAAGCTATAATCCATGTAAGCATTTTATAATAACCATGCACAAACTCTTCCAGCTCTTGTTTAGCTCTCTTTCTCTTTGCCCAGTTCACTCATTGTTCTGTATTTTTCAGCATCCACCTAGCTGGACCATTATCAGATGCACCTATATTTTGCACTTTATCCATAATTACTAGGAACTACAATCTCAAATAATGTATCCGAAGTAAATCCAATACATTAAAAAAATTATTAAAAATCTGTGAACCTCTTTGTAGCACTTCTGAGGTTTCTCTTTCAGTTTTTGAAAATATGTTATAAAGTGTTGGAAAATGGGCTTCTTTGTAGGTGCCTCCCCCACTTTTTCCCCATCTGTAGACTGCTAGATGCTGGGTTTAGAGTCTGCCCGTGCACTGGGACCTACCAACCAGGCCCTAGTTCCCGTGCTCTTTCTACTTAAAGTGGTGTAAATTGGTAAGTATGGGCAAAATTAGCGAATTCGCGTTCCGTGAATTCGCGCGAAATCTAATTCGCAATCTGCAAAATCTGCTGCGGATTTTTGTTTTTTTGCGTGTTCGCGGGGTTTTTTGCGTGTTCATGGTTTTTTTTGCGTTTTCACGGTGCTTTTTGCGTGTTCGCCGGCCGCTTGCATGGCATAGTTACCCATGCGGTCGTGTATGGGCACAGCACCCTCTGGTTCACCACTGCCACCCTCTGGTTCATCACTGCCACCCTCTGGTTCACCACTGCCACCCTCTGGTTCACCCCTGCCACCCTCTGGTTCACCACTGCCACTCTCTGGTTCAGCACTGTCACCCTCTGGTTCACCACTGCCACCCTCTGGTTCACGACTGCCACCCTCTGGTTCATCACAGCACCTCTGGTTCACCACTGCCACCCTCTGGTTAACCACTGTCACACTCTGGTTCAGCACTGCCACCCTCTGGTTCAGCACTGCCACCCTCTGGTTCACCCCTGCCACCCTCTGGTTCACCACTGCCACCCTCTGGTTCATCACAGCACCCTCTGATTCACCCCTGCCACCCTCTGGTTCAGCACTGTCATCCTCTGGTACACCACTGCCACCCTCTGGTTCACGACTGCCACCCTCTGGTTCATTACAGCACCTCTGGTTCACCACTGCCACTCTCTGGTTAACCACTGTAACCCTCTGGTTCAGCACTGCCACCCTCTGGTTCACCACTGCCACTCTCTGGTTCACCACTGCCACCCTCTGGTTCACCCATGCCACCCTCTGGTTCACCACTGCCACCCTCTGGTTCACCCCTGCCACCATCTGGTTCATCACTGCCACCCTCTGGTTCACCCCTGCCACCCTCTGGTTCACCCCTGCCACCCTCTGGTTCAGCACTGTCACCCTCTGGTTCACCACTGCCACCCTCTACCGAGACCTTTTGTGACGCAGCGGCAGCACAAAAGATGCGCCATGATGCTGGGTATTAACAACGTGACGCATCTGAGAGATGCGTCACGTTGTGAAGCCCTGCGCCATCAGGAGGCGTTCCGGCGCAGGGGAGGGCGTTCCTGCGCAGGAACGCCTCCTAAAAGTGGCTGAGTGAAATCTACAATATTTCACTCAGTCACTTTTAGGCCAATGCTGCGTCAAAACCCTGCGCCTGCTTGAAGCAGGCGCAAGGTTTAATGCAGCATTGGGGAGATAGGGCCCCCCAGAGCATTGCTGGGGCTGCTTCGCAAGCGCGACTCAGCTCCAGCAATGCGCTGCTTTTACGGCACAGATGCGTGACACATCTGTGCTTTTTTTGCCACATGGTGCGCCGCATTGTAAATGCGGCGCACCATGGGTGGCGGAGCTGCGGCGCACAATAACTGGCGCATCCCTGGGGATGCGCCAGTTATTGTAAATCTGCCCCAATACATTTAGCCAACGAGGGAGCACTTACTGATTAGACAGTAGAAAGTACTCCAGTTGAGTAGAGGTATTGCACAAAAAGGTGGCATCTTCGTGGACAAACACGCAGGGCGGGATTCATTCTGCCCCCTGTTAGACTCGTTTTTTGTGCCCTTCTGCCCTTTGTTAGACTAGTTTTTCCCTTGTTTTTGTGCCCTTCTGCCCTCTGTTAGACTCGTTTTCCCCTTGTTTTTCTCCCCTTCTGCCTTCTGTTAGACTCATTTTTTGTGCCCTTGTGCCCTCTGTTAGACTCATTTTTCCCTTGTTTTTCTGCCCTTCTGCCCTCTGTTAGACTCGTTTTTTGTGCCCTTCTGCCTCTGTTATTCCCTTGTTTTTGTGCCCTTCTGCCCTCTGTTAGACTCGTTTTTGTGCCTTTCTGCTCCGTTAGACTCGTTTTTTGTGCCCTTCTGCCCTCTGTTAGACTAATTTTTCCCTTGTTTTTCTGCCCTTATGTCCTCTGTTAGACTGTTTTTTGTGCCCTTCTGCCCTCTGTTAGACTCGTTTTTCCCTTGTTTTTCTGCCCTCTGCCCTTGTTAGACTGCTTTTTGTGCCTTTCTGCCCTCTGCATCACCACATCATCACTCAGCTCTACCCCAGCATCACTCAGCACCACCACATTATCACTCAGCACCACCATATTATCACTCAGCACCACCACAGCACCACTCAGCACCAGCACAGCATCACTCAGCACCACCACAGCATCACTCAGCACCACCACAGCACCACTCAGCACCACCACAGCACCACTCAGGGCCACCACAGCATCACTCAGCACCACCACAGCATCACTCAGCACCACCACATTATCACTCAGCACCACCACAGCACCACACAGCACCACGACAGCATCACTCGCACCACCACAGCATCACTCAGCACCACCACAGCACCACTCAGCACCACCACAGCATCACTCAGCACCACCACAGCACCACTCAGCACCACCATAGCACCACTCAGCGCCACCACAGCATCACTCAGCGCCACCACAGCATCACTCAGCGCCACCACATTATCACTCAGCACCACCACAGCACCACTCAGCACCACCACAGCATCACTCAGCACCACCACAGCATCACTCAGCACCACCACAGCACCAATCAGCACCACCACAGCACCACTCAGCGCCACCACAGCATCACTCAGCACCACCACAGCATCACTCAGCACCACCACATTATCACTCAGCACCACCACAGCACCACTCAGCACCACCACAGCATCACTCAGCACCACCACAGCATCACTCAGCACCACCACAGCACCACTCAGCACCACCCCAGCATCCCTCAGCACCATCCCAGTATCACTCAGCACCACCACAGCACCACTCAGCATCACCACAGCACCACTCAGCACCACCAAAGCACCACTCAGCGCCACCCCAGCATCAATCTGCGCAACCATTCAACAACAACTGGTTCAAATATGTTCTCTCAATGTTTCAAACTTTATTACAAATGTCACAAAAAGATGTTAATATTTCACTTCTGTTCTTGGATTTTCATCACAATAAAATACACTGAACATAATCTTCACAAACGTTATTTACAAAAGTTTAAGCTATTGCCATTATTACTTAAAATTACTCTTATTTAAGTATTAATTATTTTAAAACATTAAAAGCCATTGTAATTTGTAATATCAATACAGCTAAGTCACGTAAATACAAAAGATGTTGCATTACAAATGCTATAGGTGTCACATTTGCGAAAGTTATAACTATTGGCATTGTAAATGACAAAGCTATTAATTTAGCTATTTTCGAAACCAACACATAAATAAAAAAAATTGTAATTTACAAGACCAATAGCTCAAACTTTCCTAATGCGAGACCTATTGCATTGCAAATGCTTGTTTTTATAACTGTCAGTGCTTCCTGTTGAGGTTTAATTTTCGTGACAGGTGCCTCATTGCCTACTTGTAACTATTCTCTGACCCTGCTCCAAGGGTCAGAGCAGGGTCAGAGAATAGTTCCAAGTAGGCAACGAGGTGCCAGGAAGCACTTACAGGCTTACAGCAGCAGGTGCCCAAGTTGAAGTTAATTTCTTTGTAACCCTTTTGTAAGAGGTTACAAAAAATGAGCTTCAACTTTTGCACCTGCTGCTGTAACCCTGTAAGTGCTTGGCTGAAAATTCGTCCCCGCTGATTCGCGGATTTTACCACGATTTCGCGAGATTCGCGGATCGCGAAATCGCAGAAACTCTGCAAATTCCGCGAGCAGAACACATTTTCAGCCCATTTGGCAGGATACTTTGTCCCTTTATAAGTCTCTAGTATATGGTATCAGTGGTACGCAGAGCAAGGGTGGTAAAGGGGTCACCAGGCCTGCAGCACTATATTGTGCCACCCTGTTTGAGCAAAGTAAAAGTGTATCTGCAGGTCTGCCATTGCAGCCCTGCAAGAGCAGCCTGTTTGCTTGAGAGTGGCTCTGGAGCCACACCACTGCCTTAATGTAAGTAAGTAACTCTTAAGGTTGTCCACTTAGGCCCAGGAGGTAGAGTGCATTATATTAAAGGTCTGGGTATATATGTTTGTACATATATTCCTCTATAGTAACCCTGTAAACCAAGGTTTTACTGTAAGTGACCGGCGGTTCATAGAGTAACATGTGTGGCTGCCGGGAGGACTCGAGATAGCCAGCTCCGTTATGGAGGGGCTGATTTGTGACATGTTTGATGTCATACACCATGCTTTGTCACCAACACCACTACTCTTGTGTCGATGGGTGAGTTGAGACGTGCAAGGATGCCACCCTCAAGGGGTGGCCCCCTAGAATGAAGTTACCAAGAGCCTTGACAGGCTTCCCCAAGCTATTTACCACCTAGACAAGAGCCTGCCCTATTGGTGGGATGTGCAAGCCCTTCCCCAGGATGGAGAAAAAGGCCTGGGCAGAAAGGAAGTCACACCTCCTCCCAACCAGGATGGACAGTATTTATAGTCATCAAGGGGGTAAGCCTCAAAGGTCTTCACCAACCTTGATGCGTAATTCCTTGTCCCCCATTCATGGCAAAGCCCTTCCCACCCTCTACAGCCCAACAGGTAGTAAAATTAGTTATTCAGGAAGTGTACACCTCCAAAAGGCTAGCCACACCTTTAGGGTGGGCTAGAAGTTCTGTACAGTCAAGGAAGGGTTCTGCCAGGTTGGAAGACCCTAAATTAGAGGACTTTGGGTAGAAAGGTGATGTACACCCAAAGGATGGTATTACTACAGTGGTAGTTTAATGTAGTTCCTATAAACCTAAATAGGATCTGCGCGTTTAGACAACATAGACTGTAGGACAGGTGTCCGGACTGGTTCTAGACACCCCAACTGAGAAACTTAGCCTGTATACCAGCTAGCTCACAGTGCTACTAGAAACCCCTCTTACCAAGGAGAGAATAGTTCTTGGCAACTATCAAACAGTGCGATACTTTTCGCTCAGTCACTCGTGCTCACTTTGTCTCAAAAAGATACACAGAATAAACAGTGGGAACATTTTTCAATAGGCATTTATGTAAAATAGGTGTGCCGAAACAACCATTAAACAGAAACAGATATAAATGATTAGAAGCACTAACATAGTAAAAGGATGGTACATTTCTGCCATCTTGCTAAAACAATGAATACAGGCAAGTATATAAAATACATGACAGTAGTAAATGTGTTCTCCTACGGTGTGACCCTAACTAGATGTACCTAAGTGTACCTAGCACATATGTAGGTGTAAAGCCAAGAATCCCTCTAGGATAAAGTCAACCCCATTACCTGGAGTGAGTGACTGTGGGACCCCGTTTTGGTCTCGAGATGGACACCCCGCAAGGGATGTCAGACCATTGCGAGCTGAAGTGCCTGCATGCAGGAGCCTCAGCATCTCGCGTCAGTGTGTAGCCAGGTAAGTTCTTTTCCTCTCTGACTACCACAGCAAGATATGGTGTATATATACCCAAAGTGGTACCCTCAGGGGTTCTACCTTGCTGTGTCATGTTGGACTTAGGATGATGGAAGTAACAACGCTAATACATAGTTATAATGCAGGAGATGGTAGTCCTGCTGAGTTTCCAAGAATCCTCATGCATAATGGATGAGGCTAGTTTTCAGGGAAAACCCTACGTTCTGTAAGTAGTATTGAAACTAGGTAAAATGTCAGTCCCAAAAACTGTTGTGTAGTGTAATAATAAGGGAGAATATAGGTAAAAGGTTAGGTGACTACCTGAGCCTATATTGGAGTACCGCCATGAAACGTAACAGCAGGTTAGCAGCAGAGACCAATAGCCAATTGGCCACTGTCCCTCATGTCCTTAAATCCCCCTAAACTAGAATTTAAGGGGATCCCCTGGCACCAGAACCTCAGTTTGACTTTTAGTCCGAGATTAGGCACAAAGAAGAAGCATTCACAGACATCAGGACCTTTGACTCTGCTGCTGCATTAACATAGCACACTTAAGTGCGCTGAAGAGACTATATACTAGAAACAAGTGTCTGACATGTATCCGTGGCAAAAGCTTATTGCTCCAAGCAAGAAGGACTCTAGTGGATGCCAGAAACTGAAGCAGACTTGCCTGGTTTGGTAGGAACAGTCCCCTGCTCACTGCAGGAAAGTTGACATGCTGTGTGACAAGAATTGTGACCCGCTGAGCCTGTCAAGAGCGAGACAGAAGAGGAGTAGTGTCCTGCAAGTCCAGAGTGGTAGCTAAGCTTTCACCAAACTTCAAGTCGCTATTCCACTCCTGTGGACCTCCATCTGCCGAAGTAACCGTGAACTATGTTTGCCGCAGTCAAGGCTTAGTGATCACCAGCCCGGTGATCGACCCCTTGAATAGAAACTCCAGCCGATCTCACCTCGTCAGCAATTACCCGACTACTGTCTCCAGCATCCTGAAGTTGAAGTCATCAAGTGTGTGACAAAGGATCTTTGGTGCAACCTGCCCTGGTGATTGACAGCTGACACCTAACTCTGCACCCAGAGCTGCCAAGCAAGGTAAAAGGAATCCAGCTGCTTAACCCTGGTCCTTCGTTTTCCTCTAATCATTTGAATGGGACCAGTTTGACAGATTTACTGCATCTATTTTTGAATGCTTTAAAAATCTACAACTCTGGTTGTATGTATGATACAACGGTTTTTTGGGTATAAATATATATATATATTCAAATATAATCCATTTTTAGAAATTGGTGTCAAGGTCCATCTTTATGTATTGTGAGAATATTGTATAGTAAGGCCTCCCTGCCATACAACATAATATTCCACCTTGCAATATAAAGGCATGGAGATCATCTCTTGTACAAGGCACATAATCTCTCAAAGGAACCTCTGACACTGTGTTGGGTTCCAAAACCTAATGACCCCCTTTGCTTTGTTTCCCCTCTCTATACTTTTCTTTTTAGTAGTAACTTTATTTTTTTCAGCTTTTCACTGTATTTATTCAAATCTCCTCAGTCCTAAATGTTCTGAACTAAATATTTAGGGCATATGTATCAAGAAAACGTTTTACGAGTCCTTAATAGCGAATTTTAGCGATTCGCTATTAAGGACTCGCAAAAGGCAAGGAATGTAAGATTCGCAATATTAATTGTGATTCCTAAGTATTCCTTAATTGCAAAGGTACATAGGAATGAATGGGAAGACATTCGCAATTTGCGAGTACCCATTAGGTACTCGCAAATTGCGAATGCAATTTTAAGGGTGCAAGGGTGTCAAAAGGACACCCTATTGCACCCCTGAAATAAGCATGTATGCACACATGGCACTTTGAAAAATGCAAAAAAGTGAATTTTTCAAAGAAATCGCAAAATACTACCAACTTGAAGTTTGGTGGTAATTTGCGGCTCTTTAATGCTAAATCTCACTTTTTCAGAGCTTCATACATTACATTTAAGGAATCGCAATTTGCGATTCCTTAAATAAAATTGCAAAATAGAGAATCGTAAATTTTGCGATTCTCTAATTTGCGATGCCCTTTTGGGATGATACATTCCAAAAGGCTTTTTCCCGTTCGCAAACGGCCCGATTCTGAGAAACGGCCTGTTTGCGAACGGGAAAGGGGCTTGATACATATGCCCCTTAATGTGAGCTTATATAGTCACCAGAACCATCTCCGCTATTTCTACCTCACTCAAATCATTTCTGTAATTCCTCTCTAAATGCCTCATCCTGATTATATCCACCTCATATTCTTCAGCGAAATCCTTAAATTTATCATGTGTTTCATTCACACACCCTGCTGCTTCTCTAATTGGGTATTTAAATTCATCCATAATATATGACATTAGGCTGTTGAAGTCAATTGTTCCCCGTACATTTTCTCCAAATCCAATTTTTAAGTTTGCAATATTAATCTCTCTCTCTTTAAGAAGTACATTAGGCTTGGGAGATGCAGGACTGAGCAGATACAGGCAGGTACAGTAGTATTAAAGCAGTTTCAGGCAGAGTCCTTGCACTCACTGTTGACTCACACTCACTACTCAAAGTGCTGTCAACCTTGTGCACTAGTTCTTCATTCACTCAATACACATGTGTCATGTACCAGTGTATAACCCACTTGTGCCTGTGTGTATGGTGGAGGTCTAGAATTCAAAAGATCATATAATATATTATCCTCCTCATCTGATAGTTTCTCTTTATCGTGTTTTTTTCTGTCTTGCTCATCAGCTTTCTTTTTGTCTGCATTTATATTAACTTTTTCAGATAAAATGTTACTTGCTTTCCACCCACTTATACTGTATCTTCATTTTGTTTTTCTTTTCGCTGTAGACATCCAATCCAATGTATTCAATGCTTAAAATGTATTAGTTCTAGGTGATGACTTCCCATAATTCATTGTCTGTCTCAAGAAATCTAGATTTCTAATACTTAAGTAGTCTCTATAGATAGTTGCAAATTCTTCTCACTAGAGGTATTCGCATGGCAATCTCAAATCCATGAACATGTGTAGAGCCTAAGATCCGTCAACATTACATATGCTAGTGAGTCCTATGGAGGTACATTATGTCCCTCCTGTGCAGGTTTGCTAGGAGCTTTTGGCTTTTTCAACATTGCGCTCATTATTCTCACTCAAAATAACCCCTAAAACACACCAAACAGGTAGACAAGCAACTAATCTTTGCATGACTATGCCGAAGGTCAACCAATTACAGCACAACTACAACAGCAACCAACTAACGACAGTGCTACTCTGTGGTGACGTCTCACCAATACCAGCGTGGCTCTCTACATCAGCTAACCAATTCCAGCACGACTTTTCAGTGATTGAGAAAACAAAACACAACCTTCACCATCACTGAACGCTCACAAAATAAACAGAAATAAATTGTATCTTCTCAACCTAAACAAGTGAAATTCAGCAGAGTAAAGTAAAAAATCATGCAAACAGTACGTACAAGACCAGTAACTTTGCAGCACTTGCCAAACATGATTCACAAGAAAGCAGACTCCCATTCAGCGTTAATCCACCTTTGATTAGTGTACTTACTCCAGTGTACTGAGAAGACAATGACACAAACCCAAATTAGACACACAGATACTAGAAAGAAATGTGTTATTAAGGAAATTCTAATCTGAGTAAATGTGGGAAATCACACTACCATGCAGACAAGCTCAAAACCAATAGATCGAACACATATATTACACAAATGTGATTACTTATTCACCAAATGATAAAATCTAAATATTTTGACGCAAATCACAAATAAGATAAATGCGTAAAAATTACAGTAATAAAATTGCCAATTGAGCCAGTAGAGTATAACCAAACATCTCACATGAAACGTAATCACTCAACACAAACCTCACTCTCAACTACACATTCCAAAATACATTACTACCACAGCAATGCACTCTCAAGCTCAAGAATCATTCTGCCCTACTAAAGCTCACAATCCTTTCCCTCAAGAATAGCAGCTGTTGGGAACTCAGCAAATAATCCAAAATGGGATTTGGAATGTAGACATAAGGCAGACCAGGAAAAGTGCAAAAAGGAATCTACAAAGGCACCCTTATTTCAAACCCATCCCTTATTTCTTAACCATCCTCTGCTATCAAATTTATGTAGGCGCAGACTACTCCTAAATACTCGCACCAGCAGAAACTCCTCAAAAACACTCCCACAGGTTGGTGGATCAGTATGTTGTGAAACCTCGCTTTCACAAGGCAATGTGTCCCAAGCTGAAGTGCAAATCTGCATATCAAACATCCAGTCAAATAAGTAGGGACAGGCACAATAAGTGATTTCAAAACCGGAATTAGAGATTTTATCAAGATTTAGAACAAAAATGTAAAAGGGTCTATACAGAAAATTGTAAAGTGCAGATACAAAGTCATTTCCATAGAGGATCTCAGTAAAAGGGCAATCCAGAATAGAAAGCAACATCGAAAATATTCCAAGTCCCAAATGAGCAGCAACATCAGTAGGCTGTCAGACAGCATCCCCAGTAGCATATGGAATGTGAGAGTTTACATAGGAAATCTTCTTATAGAACATAATGAAAACTGCAGATTCTTCATTGTGCGAGCAAAAGAATATATAATTTGCAAATTAGAACATAGAAATAAGGAGTGTCATACAGCCTTTCCACCTAAGCACTATCCCTCTAAATGTCTATTGATTCAGCCCTCTCTATGTTAATGTCTTACAAAACAACAATGCAAATGAATGCAATACTGTAAGCAGGCAGAAGAATCCTTGAGAGTTGAAACATTACTAAGACCATGCTAGGGAGCCTTCTTTGAGGAAGACGTCATTCAGAAATAAACAAAACAGGACTTGCTTGAATATATGCAGCCAAAACAGTAAATGAGCAGAGTGAGACTATTATGACCAAGATGGAGCTGAGGCCTAGCTGAGGCTCAAGTAGTACAAGCAAGAACATGCACTTTTACAGGCATATCAAAATTGGTGCCTGGTCTTTGAAGTGACCAATGGAGGTGGCCTGTAGAGACTGACTGGTATGTTTGATACTTTTTATAGCCTAGGCGTAGGCCCTCAAACCCAAGCTCCACCAAGTATAGCTCAAGCTCAATAGGATCAGGAGCTTAGTCAGGGCTCACAAACCCAGCATAAAAATCTGAATACTATATGTACATAAAAAAGCCTAGGAACTAACAATTTTAATTTCGTAGGAGTTAAAATACAGGGCATTTTCTTCTTCAAACTTAAAGCTAATGAGAATTTTGTCTATGTACACGAAGAAAGACATAACAAGAGTGTGCCATTGCATCTCATTTATGAAACACACATTTGCAATGCAATATGTCTCACCTTTAGAACCTTACATGTATCACATTAGCCTGCGTCCTGAAACATCTACTGTTCTTTAACATGGAGGGAAACTAAGCACCAAACTGCGTGACACACCAGGTATGGGAACACATGGAAAGAAATATTTCCTTCCAGCGGTAAATGGTATAGTCCAAAGCTCTGTTTTTAATATAAATTCAGGGCCCTCAGTTGTCAGATCACTGAAAATACAAGATTTGAAAAAAATATTGTCGTCTACAGGTGCTAGTGTAAGACAATTTCTATGAACTGGAATCAAGAGAATACTAAAGTGATTCTGGTATTTTACTGACCTCTGCTGATCGTTTTCTGTCAAGAAAGGTAAATAGAGGCTGTTGCCAGAAAAATTAAAAAAAGAAAGTCTCTCAGCAGAAATCAGGTCTGGTATTTTACTAACCTCTGCTGGTCGTTTTCTATCAAGACAGTTAAATAGATGCAGTTGAACAGAAAAAAGTCCCTAAGTGGTAGGAGACAAGTACTAGGGCTGGTCTCCAGAGCCCACAAAGTACATACACATATAAGTATATTCTAAAGTGTATGCAAGAGGTCTCGAATACTCGACCTAAAGAAGGGAATGTGAGTTGGGGTTTGCAGATTTCAAAAGGTATACCATGATACACCTAAAGATGACATTTCTTGGGAAATGCTTTTTTCCACTTGTTCCTCACAAAGATTTTAATAAGTTGGTATACCCTATATAAATCCAGTTCGACATGATTGGTCGCCTATCTGACCTTATGTAAGAAATAAGAGATTGGTAGCAACAGTTATTGTACCTTTATTGCTACTTTATTTAAGGTCCTGTATTTAATATACATCCAAGACATAATTCCAAATACTCTTTTTTCTCATTAAGTATATTCTGCTGCACAGCATTGTAGCTTCTGTTTGAAGGTCAGTCCAAAGTCCCTCTGTGACAGATTGCGGTATACCCTCCCTTTATCAAACACATCACTGTTGCCTCTGCTTGTCGACAGCATTATGAGAGGTACAACTCCCCCTAATTGAGGGGAAGAAGGCTCGGATCAAGGGACTGCATACATGTAAATGTAATTGTAATTGGGATTTCTAGAGCGCATTATCACCTCCAGGTCTCTAAGCGCTGTGAGAGAGAGAGCCCTACCGTTGCAAGAGTGCCAGAAAGTGTGAGTATGGTTGGTAAGGTTGTGCCCCAGGAATCCGCAAAGAAGAGAGTTTTTAGCTCCTTCCTAAATTGGAGAAGGGCGGATTTCTTACAAAAATTTGCAGGCAGCTTGTTCCACAGTTGTGGGATTAAGGTTGAAAATGCTCTGCCTCCTTTGCAGGAGGTGCTAAAGCGAGGACAGGCCAGCAGGCCTGCATCCAAAGAGCAGAGGGTCCTGCTGGGCATGTAGTGTCCCAGACGATCTTTGATGTAACCGGGAGCCTGGCCATAAACTGCTTTATGCGCAATGCATAGGCCTTTGAACCTGGTTCTCTGCCTGACTGGGAGCCAGTGCAGCTGTCATAAAATAGGGGTGGCGTGGGCCTTTCTTGGAAGTCTGAAGATCAGTCTGGCTGCATCGTTCATAATCACCTGCAATTTGGAAAGCAGCTTTTCTGGGAGGCCGATGTACAGGGAGTTTCCGTAATCCAGTTGTGACACTATCATGGCAGATACCACCATTCCGAGTGTAGTGAAGGAGAGGAGGGTAGGCCAGTTTCCACAGTTTCCTTAGTTGCCTTTGCAGGCCTACACAAGTTCCTACTACGGCAGATACCTGGTAGGACATGGAGACTTTGGTATCAATTTGATGCCCAGGCTTTTTATGGCCTGGGCCAGTTTAGGATTTGTGTCAAGCTCCGGAGGCCTAAAGAGGTCTCTCATGGGATTGGTGTCTGTGGTGATAGCCAGTACCTCTGTCTTGTCTGGATTAATCTGTAGGGAGTTGGCGGTCATCCAGTTTAGTGGGTATTTTAAAATGTTTTGCAATCATGTATGGGCAGAGAGGGAGTTGTCTAACTGGATGATGATTTGGGTGTTGTCCGTATAGTTGTAGACCTGGTCAATGCGGCCACCAGGGGCTGGAGGTAGGCATTGAACAAGAGGGGTGACAACGCCGAGCCCTGTGGAACCCCACACGTAAGTAGGCCGGAGACAAACACCTGGTGGGCCAACTGTATTCTCTTCGACCGGTCTGTTAGGAAGGACGTGAGCCATTTGAAAGCCGGTCTCTGGATGTCCATCTCCAAGATCCGCAACAAGAGTTGGTCATGGTTGACCGTGTCAAATGCTGCTCCTCGCCAGACTATATGACATCGGTCTGAGGGGGACGGTGTTTAACTGGTTTACATCCTTTCTTGAGGGTCGCCGACAAACGGTCTGGGCCTCTCCGAGCTCCGCCGAGATGCCGCCATTGGGAGTCGGGGTTCCACAGGGTTCTGTGTTGAGCCCGACTCTCTTCAACATCTTTATGATACCTTTGGCGGCACTAGTGGAGTCTTTTGGGGCCCGGATCGTGTCCTACGCGGATGACACGCAATAGCTTTTTGCGTGTGGGAAGGATCAGGCCTTCGATGGAGAGAACATCCGGGGGTGTCTGGAGCTGGTTTTTAGTTGGCTTCAGCGGAACTGCCTTAAGGCCAACCCCAGCAAATCGGAGGTGCTGTTCTTCGGCTGCTCCCATGACCCTGATTGGCGTGCATGGTGGCCCTTGGATAGTTGTCCTCCTGCCCAGGCATCGCTGGTGGCCAAAAACCTGGGAGTAAAGTTGGACAATAGCCTGTCGCTGATTCCACATATTCAGGGTCTGACGGGAACTTGCTATAGGATACTCAAGATGCTCCGGAAGTTCCTACCTTTGCTCACAGAAGAGCATAGGAAGATTACAGTGCAAGCATTAGTGGGCTCTAGATTGGACTATGCGAACGTCCTCTATATAGGACTCCCGGACTATCTTGCTCAGCGGCTGCAGGTTGTGCAGAATTCCGCGGCCCGTGCGATCTTCGGCCTTCATAGGCGAGCGAGAGCTTCCGCATTGGTGCAGTCGCTTCACTGGCTGCCCATCCGAAAGCGGGTAATGTTCAAGGCTTTGACCTTGGCGCATAAAGCGCTATTTGGCACAGGAGCAAAGTATCTACAACGCAGGTTGGCCTTCTATCGTCCGACTAGAGCACTGCGCTCAGAGTCTTTGTTTCTGGCCATGGTGCCACGAGTGAGGAAGGGACGCACTGGGGGTCGCTCCTTTAGCCTGAGGGCCCCTCAGTTGTGGAACACCCTGCCTTTGGCGTTACGATCCTCCTCGAATTTGCTCCTGTTCAGGAAAGGTCTGAAGACCTGGCTTTTTAATCTTTAGGATTCCCTTTCTTTTTTTACTTTGTTTGTTGTCTGCATCGGTGTTATGTTTTTTATTCTGAGCTGCCTCGATAAAGCGCCGGGACACTCCCTTGGAGTAGCCGTGCGCTATAGAAATAAATATATAACATAACATAACATAACATGCTGCGGACAGGTCCAACAGGACCAGGGCGCTTGGCTTTTAGTTGTCGACCATAAGCCTAAGTTCATCTATCACAGCGAGCATTAACATTTCTGTACGGCGGTGGGCCCTAAAGCCTGCCTGATTGGTTTGCAGTAGCTGATTGACTTCTATGTAATGTGACAGAGCTTCCAGCACGTGTTGTTCCAGCACCTTTGCCAAAAAAGAGAGCTGGGAAATTGGCTTAACATTTTTAAGGTTCTTTGCGTCTGCCCCTGGTTTTTTCAGAAGGGGAGTGACTCGTGCTCAAGAGACCGGTTTAGTAGGTAAAGGACCTCGCTCTGAACCCAGGGATTGCCATATGAAAAACACTGGATGGGCAGGGTTCAGCTGGTGACCCTGACTTGACCCGACCCATTAGGAGGGTCGGGGAGTCATGGTTGAGCTTGGGGAAGACGGTGAGGGGTTTGTCGTAAAGGTGTGGGTGGGGGGGTGATACTAGAGGGCAATGGACAGTGGGGGTAAGGTGGATATCTGTCAAAAAGTCCTTGACTTTTCAAAAAAAGAAGGACTGGAACATGTTACAGTCTTCGGGACTGGAAGGGTGTAATCGTTCTTGAAATTGCCTCATCTCTTTTAGAATCCAGAAGTTCTCCCTTTGTGTATTGTCAGCAGTCAGGATCCTAGTTTCATAATATTCTGCCTTCCTCGTGATAATCACTTTTTTATAGGCTGTGAACATTATTTTATATTTAGACAGATCCTCTGGGACATAGGCCACTCTCTCACACTGGTGTAGGGTATTTTTCATGTTTCTTAAAGTCTCGTTAAACCAGGGTGCCCCTTTGCCTTTGTTCCTCACTCTTTTCCTCTGTGCGGGAGCTACTATATCAATGGCATGTATGTTTAGCAGAGAGCTATTTTATAGTTTTCTCAATGGATGCAAAATGCATATCAATGAGTCGTTTTTTCAGCTACTGGAATGTACCATGCAGTAGCTTTATCCTTTATCAGGTCAGTAGAAAGACAATTTAGAGACTCTCTTTTGCCAAACGAAAGTGAAGCACATAACTGAAACTGCTATGTGAATGAAGCAAATTTCGTATAATCCCAATTGAAATAATTAGTAAGAGATAAGGAGTGGACAGAAAAGTAATAGCTGTGACAAGTAGCAGCTGGATCCTTTGTTCAAAGGTTCTTTGAGCCAGAAATAGGAGTCTGAATGTGTGTCAGGTGCAATACTGGGTTAGGAATCACTTACCATCCACTAGATGGTAATCTCTGTCTCAAGGTTTGGTTTTCCTGTCACTCTGCTACTTGGTCAGCTTGAACTATTGTTAATGATTTGGCCATAGTGACCAAAGTCAGCCATTGTTCATACATGTGAGATAGGCAACATTGTTTCATCTGCCTGAATTTTTATTAGAGCTCAAGACAGAAAGCCGGAAAACTGAAAATGCTTTGTGGAAGTGCAGGGCAGTTCAATGCTCGCTTCCCAGATGTGACCACCACACATTTCATCTCACAACCCTTGACATCACAAGATCAGAGGAAAGGTGTAATCTCCTTGAAAGCAGTGCTGTCCTAGTCTTGGCAGCAATGCTCAATGGCTGATTGGAAACAGTTAAAGAACATATGTATTATAATATCACATTACACGTAGAATACTAGACGGTGATGTACCCGAACATTACAGGAAGAATCCCCTGTTCACATCACAATGAAGTAATCACTTTAGTCCATTTACTGTTGCTATGTGAAATATTTACTTTTCATAGTTAGCATGTTTGTTTGCCACTCTAAGGCCTCACAATGGAAGTCCACTCAACTGTTAAGCCCACAACTGGACTTAGTTAATTCAAAGTACTCCCAGCTGTTAAATGCAGAACTTGGGTTTATATAGTGTTTTGGTCCTTGATTGCATGCTAGTTTTGGGACGCTTTTCAGTGTAAATATATGCTGCAATGATTAGTTTGTGTCAGCTGGATTAGCAAGATTAATATGTTTCCAAGGTTGCCAGGGTTTGCAAGAAGAGTTGTGCCAACTAGTTTTTATTGTGACATGTATATTGCTTTGGCCCAGACCTTCAAGACTTTTGTTATTTTTTCTTCACAGAATCCGTTTGTGATGTGTAGGGAGACAAGAGTTCGGAAAAGTCATAGAAATACAAGAATTGCATTGAGAATTCTAAATTGTCATTGAAAGAAATTATATCCTAGAACCTGCAAAAGCTGCAAATAGTGTGAAAGGAAAATTAGTCCATGACAAATCAACGACAGTAACTATTATTGGGAACCTCTGCAAAGCACAATCCAACAATCTGCAAAATAGTTAAAAAGATGAGGTACAAGAAATTGGGTTGTTGGTTGAGGTGGGTGTGAGCCCTTCTTAAGCAACAGCCACAATCTAAGGCCAGAATGAAATTCAAAAAGTATTTGAATTAACCAATGCTTAAACAATTATAAGCCCAAAGGAAATAGAACAATGGCACAGAATTTAACAAATTGCTAGGTAGTATAACTTCAGTGCTCAACAAGGATACAGTAACAATACAAAAAGAAAAATATGGCACAAAAAGTATTAAGCAAACATTGGTGCGATGTAAAGTACAGCAACCTGAAGCTGGGAAAATTAGAGTTTTACAAAGTCCCAAAAAAGGTCTAGAAAAGGATGTCTAGGAGGCTAAGTAACTTCATGAAGGAAAAGAATGTGCAGCATCTGTAAATCCAGTGACCCCAGAATGTTCTGGGCATATGTAAACACAGTAGATACCTCTCGTACAATGAACATAATAAACTGCATATCAGCTAGCACATGAGAAGAGCATATCAAAGGATTATATTGCAAGTCAAAGGAAAAGACCATAGAAGAAGATGGTACACATAAAATGCTGTTGTTGCCACCATTAAAGACAGCAATCAATCGGACTCCTGGCCCCAATGGCCTTTCGGCACATCTGTTCAAATTAGATACTGATTTTTAATTCTCATGGCTCCATCCATTACACAATGCCTGTGACTTTACAGGGCTAATTCCACCTTCCTGGCAGGGTTCAATGTTTTCTCACTCCACAAAAGAGGCTGCACCACATTCTAATCAACTATGGTATGATAGGTCTGCTAGATGTGGAGGCCAAACATATGTCACCCTACTTTTGAATGATTTAAAGTATTGGTCCAAGGACCATGCACTAATTCAATGGAACCAGATTGGCTCCAGAGATACTTATGACACCATAGTCAAGATCATGATACTGGCAATACCTGTAAGGAAACACATAGTGGCGTCAAAAGCAAACATCTTTCCCTGTTTTATTCAACTGTGCACATATTCAATACAATTGATCAAAATGTACTGTGGCACAAATTAAAAGGGTGGGAAATAGGCCCAAGTCTGTTAAAGGCCAGTCAAGTGTTATATTCTGATACCTGCAAATCCCCAGCCAAAAAGTTCTTGACTACTAGGGTCCTCAATCAAGGCTGTGTCTTAGTGCCAATGCTATTTCATATTTATATTGCCGATATTACAATCAACTTGTACAATCAAAAAGCTTGTATGCCGAAAGTTTGTTGAACCACAATTCAGCTATTAATGTATGTGGCTAACACCCTGATCATTGATGAAATGAGTGTTGTTCTCCAACATACACTGAAGTGCTTTGAATTTCACTCTACCAAGAAACTTTTGAAATTAAACATGGACAAATCAAATGTCCTACACTTCGGGAGCAGGAAAAGCAAAATGAGTGGATGGTACATGATAGAGAAAACAATCATGCTGGCAAACTTATATGAATATACAGGCCTCTGGATCAACAATACTGTAACAAAGTATGAATGGAGATGAATACTAAATCGCCCAATGTAACATATGCATTGCTAAAACTTTCAAATAATTTCTCTGCACCATTCCTAAAGCCATTGCTTGATGTTATTAAAGCCAGCTCTAACATACGGTTGTGAAATCTTCCCTGGATCTCTAATCAGGATATTTATTTGTTATTGCAACCTATTCAAACAGCTCTTCACCTTGCCAACATCTGCATCACAAGCACAAATCTGCTTAGAATTCAATTTATTGAATCAGTCTTTAGATCAAGCTGATTGCATTCAACATTTCTAGCATATCTACAAATCAGCCCAAGTCATTTTAAGAAAATAAATAACCCACTTGATCTCCTGAAAGTGTCAGATTCATGGAAACCAATGCTCTCCAAGAGAAAGTTTAAGGCACAAATGAAAATACACAACTCTTATGTTCCTTTCCCTTACAAAAGTCTTTCTGCACTTCAAGAAGCACATTGCCATTCTATTGACACCTTATGGCCCAAATGAAAAGGAACCCTATTTGGTGGTTGTGACATCATTCAAAATGGAAAGGGATTTAACAAGGCTAAGATTTGGGCTATTTGTTGTGGGTGAGATTAGACAACAATGGGAGTATGGACGTAATCACTAATCTGCTATTATTAAAAAGAGTCACAAGGATATGTCACAAGCTGCTGTCAAGAGCCTTCTTCAGAATGAACACAACTCCTAGTGCCATCCTTCAGGCACTTGAATATAAGATCAATTACATTGGTTTCAAAAGAGTGCTTCAGTCCAACAGATATGGAACTTTCAAGTTGATTTATAAAAGTTTTCAACATGCTAGAGAAACCATACAGTGGAAACTTATTTTGAGCTGAATGACAACTTGAGCAATGGACATGCACGTTATCACTTTATTCATATGAAGTATAGGTTTCAGCCACTGTTTTTAGATTTGTATTTATTTAATGAATATGACAACCAATCTTGTTTACTGTGAAGAGCATATATATAAACAAATGGAATCCAACGGGGGTATGGGTGGTCCCTACAATGGTGGGGAGCACGAAGTGTTCTTTAAATACTCCTCACACATCAACAGGCCCCTTGGTGTCATGCTTCATCATTGGGGTCTTTGCACCCCTCTACGGGATGCGGAGTGCTACGACCTACGTATACGCGGGAGCACTATTTACTCAGACTATGTGAGGTGTGTGTGAGGGTGTTTGTGATATTGAGTGAGTAGTGGGGTTTGGAGTGATTCAAAGTGATAGTTAAAAAGTACCTGGCTTGTGGGGTAAACTAAAAATATTTAAAGGTCCCCCGGGCTGGCACTATTAAAATGATGTGTTGTGAGGTTCTTATGTAATATAATGTACATCACCTCATGTGTGCGTCAACATGTTTCGGAGTGGTACTCCTTCTTCAGAATGGGGTGCACAAATCCCCACTTTCCACACGTGTTTTTAACAAAATATGTAGTTTACAGAAAAGTGATTGAATAAATAAAGGCTAATGTGTATCTAAATCAATATTTTTCAAGGAGGTTTCTGCGATTAGCAAACCTAGGGGAACAACAAAAACATGGAAAGGAATAAAACAATGCGTTCATAACTCCCCATGTCAGTTGTGTCTGGTACAGGCTACAGACACGTACTTAAGAGACACCAAAGCTGTTCTGCAGTTATTGAACAATGTGCCCTTTGACCCAGAAATCCATTTACTGTTAAGCCTCGATGTGGAGAGCCTGTACACAAGTCTGCCTCACGATGAAACACTTTTAATAATCGAGGAAGTGCTTTTCAATACCCCTTGGAAATACCAGACACCTAGGGGAGTGGTTCTAGAATGCATCACCTTAGCACTCACCAAAAACTTCTTTGAATACAACACTACACTGTACCTACAAAGACATGGGATCAGCATGGGGAGCACGTTTGCTCCCAGCCTGGCCGGATTATATGTGCATCACTTGGAAACCAACAAAATCCTGCACACAAGCAACCCCTTCAGGAACAACATCCTCACATGGAAGAGGTATATAGACGACATTTTAGCAATCTGGCAGGGTGACTCACAATCAGTGACTGAATTTATGACATGGCTGAATACCCAAAACGCCTTCTTAAAATTCACCAGTTCGGTCTCAAATGAGTCCTTGGTGTTTCTTGATCTTAACATGTATGCCGAAGGCGGCACACTCAAAATGTCCACCCATTTTAAGCCCACTTCCAGGAACTGACTCCTGAGATTTGAAAGCTTCCATCCGCGACATCTCCCGTATGGCCAATTCCTCCGCCTTCGGAGAAATTGCACAGATATAGACATATACAAAGCCCAGGCATTGGACCTTAAAACCAAATTGTAACCGAGACATTACCCAGAACGGGTAATCACGACAGCAATGAAATGGGCCTGCAACAATAATAGGGAAGCTCTTCTAGAAGACAAGGTCCCCAGAGACACTGACCAAATGAGACCTATTTGCATGACAACATACAGCACTCACTCGAATGAGGTCTCCAAAATTATCAATAAGCACTGGCGAACATTAAGCTGTGGTGAACTTAAGCTCGAGAAACCTCTCTTTGCACATAGGCAGGGAAGGAATTTGAAAGACATTCTAGTCCACACCCGCCCACAAAAGAAACAGCCAGAACAACTAACTTTACATGGCATACAAGGACACTACCCCTTTGGTAATTGTAGTAGCTGCCACCTGACGAAGAAAAGCAAACAACTAACTTTTCGAAATGGGACCAAATGGGACCAAAGGAAACTCACGAACTGCAACAGCAAACACGTGGTCTACTTGATCACCTGTCCCTGCGGCCTCGAATATGTCGGGATGACCACGAGAGCAGTTAAAATCAGGATAAATGAGCATAAGAGAAATGTGAGATGCAAGAAAAGCACTACTAAAATGGCCACTCATTTCCTGAATGAACAACACTGCGTGAATGATTTAAACTGGACAATAATAGAATAGAATAATAGAAGCAATGTAAGGTACTTCAGCGTATCTGGAGGCGATCTTACGACCGTTTGGCTAAAACCAACTTTAGAGCCGCCACTAAAGCCTATCATAGGCTTATAAAAAAGACCAAAGCCAGCTACTACACTGATCTGATCAACTCCAGCACTAATCGCGCTAAAACTATATTTGCGCTAGTGAAGGAGATGACTAAGTCACCTGAGGGAACTAGTAACACAATAGTGTCTGACTCGCAGTGCGAAGAGCTAGCCTGCTTTTTTGTCAATAAAGTCCAAGGGATCTACAGCTCATTTAACCCTGGTGGCTCTTCTATGATCTGTAGCTCTATCATAGACCCACCGGACCTCCCCTATTCACTCTTAACCCTCCCACTCATCTTACAGAGAGATATGGAACCTCTGGCCTTAAAAATCAAGTATGGGTCCCCGGAAGAACCTGTTAAACCAGAGACGTTTAGACTATTCCAGGACTCCATCATGACTGAAGGGCGGGAGTTGATCAACAGATCTCTTCAGTCAGCTACAATTCCCAAATCTTGGAAACATGCCAAGGTTGTCCCCCAGTTAAAAAAAACCACCCTGGACCCTTCCAAGCCAGAAAGTTTCAGACCTATTTCCCTGCTTCTGTACCTGGCTAAAGTGTCGGAAGCACACGTGAATTCCATCTTGACAGGTTATTTTGAGACTAATGGGATTTTGGAAGAATCTCAGATCGGATACCGTGCCAAACATAGCACGGAATCGGCCCTACTGGCCGTTATGGAACAGCTAAGGGTGACACAGGACATGGGTAGCACCTCAGCTGTGGTCCTGCTGGATTTGAGTGCGGCGTTCGACACGGTCTCCCATGGGATCCTACTTAGGAGACTGTGGGAGATAGGAGTCGGAGACGGAGCTCTGGACTGGTTTGTGTCATTTCTATATGACCGTTCCTTCCAGGTCCATGCTCCACCGTACTCATCCAGCAGGTTCCCCCTAGGCTGCGGTGTCCCACAGGGTTCTGCCCTCAGCCCCACGTTGTTTAACGTGTATGTCCGCCCCTTGGCCATGCTGGCCAGGGAACGTAACATCAAATTAATTTCCTATGCAGACGACACGCAACTGATCTTTACCTTCTCTAATGACACCGTGGGGGACCGAGCCAAATTTCAAGAAGACATCCTGGCCATTTCCAGCTGGCTAACAGAGAACTGCCTCCAGCTGAATTCATCTAAAACGGAAGTTCTCCTTATTGGCAGTGACACTCAGAAGTGGGATGAGCATTGGTGGCCCCCTACATTGGGCCCGCCTCCTACTCCCAAGAAGGAAGTTAAAAATTTGGGTGTGATTATAGATAACTCACTTACTCTTGAATCCCATGCCAAAAGAGTGGCTGGCACTTGCTACGGCCGCCTACGTTCTCTTAAACCCATTCTTGGCTTCTTTGAACCCTCCATCCGTCAGACCATCGTCCAAGCTATGGTCTTATCCCATCTAGACTATTGTAATGCCCTTATGCTTGGTTCCAACTTGACAGTCACGAACAGACTGCAAAGGACCCAGAACGCTGCTGCCCGCATTCTGTTCGGACTGCCGAAACACTGCCATACCTCCCAGATTCTGCATAGGTTGCATTGGCTGCCTGTCAAACAACGCATTCAATTTAAAATCCTTTGTCTCATTCATAAAATCCTATATTGCCTTGGCCCCCAAATCTTGCAGGGACTCTGTTCCTTCTATGTCCCTTCGCATGCTCTCCGCTCTGCGGACCTTTTTCTTGCCCGTACCATCAAGATCCGGAGGTGCAGAGCCGGGGGCCGGTCATTCAGGTTTCTGGCCCCAAAACTCTGGAACTGTATCCCTTTAAGAGCACGTACTACTACTAATCATCCACTCTTTCGAAAACAAATCAAAACCTGGTTGTTTTCTTCTGTTTAGTGTTCCCCCGTGATTTGGCACTCTGTCGTCTCCATTTTGGCCATCCAGTAATTAGGCATATCCGCAAGCGCTGGGACGCCCTGTTGTTGGGGTAGCCATGCGCTATATAAATAGTATAACATAACATATAACATAACATAACAACTGCAATCAGAGAATGGACTGTTTGAAAAGGAACAGCGCTGGGTGTTCCGTCTAGGCACGCAAATCATCGGTCTTAATGATGATATTCCATGGGGCCAATTACAGTGAACAAAGACAGCCCCCAGGTGCCTGGCCCCATAGCACCAATAACCACATCTGATGGCAGTCCCTCAGTGTGTACAGAACAACCACCCACTGATAATTTGACCATGGGTACAACCATCCAACCGCTATATCCAAATGGCACTCCTCCAAGCACACGCATTGAGGCATGGGGTTAATATCGCTAAGCAAATACCTGTGTTCCTTAAGACTGTATTTCCTCATTCATTAAGTGCAGGTAACTGTGATCCATAGCTACCCCCTTACATCAAATCTATAGTTCTCAGCTCATCTGAGCATTGAAATGCTAGCTCATCTGAGAATTGAAATGCTTTATACCGTGTACGAAGCTAATCACCTCATACATAATGTGCAGATAACTTTGAACCATAGCCACCCCCTTATTATTATTTCGCAGTCCCAAGCTAATCTGAGCATTGAAAAGCTTGATACTGGGTGCGAAGCTAATTGTGAAAACACATCACCAATAAGTGACAAAACAAAGTCGTTACAGTAAGCACTGGGCTAGACTCCGATACTGCACCCACGCATGTGCAGCGTATGGGACACGATCCCACGCATCCGCGCATTCTTGTTGGTGCGTACTCAACCAACCGAGGCCCGCTCACGCGCACAGTCATCACGTTACTCTGCCAGTACCAGCAGCGTAACGGGTGCGGTGATTAAAACCGGACAGATCATTTATGGGCTTTCTTTCTCCCTTCCGGTTAGGGTGTCAATTAGAGCTTAATTGGTTCAACAGCTGGGTATAAAAACAGGAGTCCAGATCAAGCCCGCACACACAGCGGAGCGGCGTTGGGGGCAGCAAGGCAGAGACTTTCTCCTAGCAATCGTGAGTAGAATCACGGGGAACGAAGAGCTGATACATCGAACCTGTGAGTAAACAAATCTGAAGTGTATTTTACCTTACAGGATGCAAATTAGCTTGTCATACCCTCCTCGTTCAAAGGCTTATGAGGCACATCATACTATGAGAATATGTAAGCTTTTACCTTCAACTTTAGACCACTACCACTTACTCTCTGAGCACTTGAACCATATAGGTTTATGCAAATAGAGCGTGTGATTTATATTTTGTATTGTGTATGTCATGTCGTTGTCCCCCATTTTTTACAGGGCGCACCTTCACTATTAGGATGACAAAAATTTGTCTAGTAACTGCTGCCCTACACTTTTTTCTTAGGTCACTGTACCTGGAATAAGACAACTGACAACGGGAGTTATGAACTCAGTGTTTTATTCCATTCCATGTTTTTGTTGTTCCCCTAGGTTTGCTAATCGCAGATACCTCTTTGAAAAATATTGATTTAGGTACACATTAGCCTTTATTTATTCAATCACTCTTCTGTAAACTACAGATTTTGTTAAAAGCCTGTGAGTGAGGTGGGGATTTGTGCACCCCGTCCTGAAGAAGGAGTACCACTCCGAAACATGTTGACGCACATATGAGTTGATTTACATTATATTACATAAGAACCTCACAACACATCATTTCAATAGTGCCAGCCCGGAGGACCATTAAATATTTTTAGTTTACCCCACGAGCCAGGTACTTTTTAACCATCACTTTGAATCAATCCAAACCCCACTACTCACTCAATATCACAAACACTCTCACACACACCTCACATAGTCTGAGTAAATAGTGCTCCCGCGTAGACGTAGGTCATAGCACGCCGCATCCCGTAGAGGGGTGCGAAGACCCCAATGATGAAGCATGACACCAATTTATTTATTTATTTATTTATGAAACTTATAAAGAGCGCAAATGACCAAGGGCGTCTCAGCGCTAGTGACAGTAGACTAAGGCTCTTAGAGGTTAAGTGGCCGCAGGTTATTGGTTAAACAGCCATGTTTTTTATTTTTCTACGAAAGACCATCAATGATTGAGAGGATCGCACCTCTAGGTCCAGTGAGTTCCATAGTTTTATAATAGAGACCAAGAAACGCCTGTCACCCCAGGAAACCGTTCTGGTTCTTGGTACAGACATCAGGAAAGCATTTGCCGATCGTAATGATCAATTGGGGACATGAAAGGTTAGAGCATTTAAAAGAAAGCGAGGGCCTTGGTTGCGAGTTGCTTTGTAAGCAATGCACACAGCCTTGAACTTTATTCTGTTATTCACAGTGAGCCAGTGATAATTTTTTATTATATGGGCAATAGGCATAAACTTAGGGGTTGCTGAGAGCATTCTGGCAGCCGCATTCTGCACCGATTGCAACTTACGAATAACTTTTTGTTGAGCATTCATAAGGAGCCCATTGCAATAATCCAATGAGGACATTACAAAGGCAGTGACCAATGTGCTGCCTGTTGGTGTGTGAGGGGTATTTAAAGAACACTTCGTGCTCCCCACCATTGTAGGGACCACCCATACCCCCCAGTGGATTCCATTTGTTTATATGTACCTGGCTAGGGAGAACGAATCCACAGTCTCTCTCTCTCTCCCAATTTTGTTATTTTCCTACTGTGAAGAGCATCCATACCGTTGGACTTGGCACTCTCTGCATTGTCATCCCAGCACGTTTTGCCTCACCCCTTCTGAGTTTGTTTCTGTTGTCATCAGTAGCGGTCGGTGGTGGAAATGGCTGCTAGGCGGTTAGGTGGGGAGCGGGAGGTGCATGTTGGGGGTAGTAATCTATGGATTACGGAGGATTACAGGTAAGTAAACATATAATTAAATAAAACAAATTTGGTTGTGTGCGCTGCATCGCGTTAGGGGATGCAGTGCGCGCAACGAAATTTGTTTTATTTATATATATGTTTACTTACCTTTAATCCTCAGTAATCCATAGATTACTACCCCCCAACCCTGCCCCTCCCCACATCACCGCCCAGCAGCTACTCCCACCACTGACAGCTACTGGTTGCCATTATTACTCTGTGCACTTCACTGCTAAAGTGCTTTTGTTCTCTGCCTAAAAGATGGTGAAGTAGGCCTCCACCTGACTGGTACATTTAATTTACCTATAAGTCCCTAGTATACGGTACTAGTTGTACCCAGGGCCTGAACACTAAACGCTACTAGTAGGCCTGCAGCACTAACTCAAATTTCCCTTTAATACATGTCTCAGGTCTGGCATGGCAGCCGGCAGTGCATTCATCAACTTGCCAAAATAAACCTTTTGCCAGGCCTAAACCGTCCTTTTTTAATACATATAAGTCACCACTAAAGTAAGTCCTAAAGACCCACAGGTCAGGGTGCTTTATATTTACAAAGTAGGGCATGTGAGTTTAAGTTTTACATGTGCAGGTAGTGAAAAACTACAAAATTTGATTTTCATTACTATAAGGCCTATCTCTTGGGTTGGATGACATTGGGTTAACATTTTGGGACTAGGTGGAAATGTTATGTTTGGAGTTATATTAAATGTCAAGCAGCAACCCGATCATTGTCAGTATGAACCACAAAAGTCACTACATTAACCTGTGCTTAACCCTTTGGTAGCTTGGCCCAAAAAAGGTCAGGCCTAACTTAGAGGCAATGTGTAAAGTATTTATGGAGCACACAAACAGTAACAAAGTGAAAACATAACACCAGAAAAAAATCCCTCATGAATGATAGAGTAGCTCTCCAGGTTGTTGTGTTCATACTATATGCTTAGATCAGGCAGAGTCACAGGTGAACATAGGTGGAGTAGAAGTGAATTTGGAAAAGCAAAAGAGGCCAATCAAGGAGAATTTAAAAAGAGGTTGAACCCAAGGTCAGATTATTCATGGGGAATATTTGCGTTACACAGAATCACTGAGCCGCACTGCATACACACTGTTCTGAATCCTAATACTCGGCACCAATGCAGAGATTGTGTTTTTGGCCATTGGGGGCCATTGGGGACCCTTCTCAAGCAAAAACCAAAATCTCTATCAGGATGACCCACAAAAGTCACTATATTAGCCAGGGCTTAAACCTCTAGTAGCCTGACACAAAGGAGGTCAGTCTTAACTTAGAAGTCATGTTTAAAGTATTTATAGGGCACACTAAAAGTTATAAAGTTGAAATATAACACATGACAAATCCCACATCAATTTCGAAAAATTGGTTACGTTTAATAAATAAAAATATACTTGAATGACAAAAATCCAACCAGTAGAACAGTAGAAATACAATTTAAAAGTTTCAGGAAGTATAGTGCCGAAAAGTGCATAGTGCCACTTGCAGTCATCCTGTCATGCTACACTGGGGAGGGAGGTAAAAAGTTCCGGCCGACAGCGATCTGGTGTGGGCTGGATGCAGGGATAAGATTAGTCCCCCTCAACCAAGAAACCGATTTCTCACACTCCTGTGCTGTACCTGCAACTGGGGGGCTTTTTGCTGGGCCTTGAGAGCCTTCTGGAGCTCCTGCTTCTTTAAGGTCCAGATTACTGGAAGCTCCCTCTCCCGGCTGAATCTCTTGAGCTCAACCACCGTGTAGCTCTCCAGGTTGTTAAGCTCAAACATCATGCTAGTAGCAGGCAGAGTCACAGGTGCACAAAGTCAGGTGGAATAGAAGTGAGTGCCACTGCACACACAGAAATTATGGATTCCTCCACTGAACACCAAAGTAGGAAATTGGAGTTTTTACCCAGGGAGGCGAAGACCTTTCCCAAGCATTACCACAAGCCTTGTCAGGGTGAATCATAAAAACCACTAAATTAACCTGTGCTTAACCCTCTGGTAGCTTGACCCAAAAGCAGTCAGGCTTAACTTAGAGGTTTAATCAAATGTAAGGTGTACCGAATACCATGGCTGTGTAGTCTTGATTCCACCTGATACCACTTCATCCCACCACCAGACACGGCCTAAGCCATTTTGACACCCTTTCAGGTTCTTTTTAAAGCATGCTATCTTCATGCGTCTTTCCCACTTTTGTGTTTTCTCTCTTTTGATTTGAGTTGATGTCTGATGATGAAAAATACATGTTGGTCCCCCAAAAAATTAGTGCCAATGGGCCTCAACAGCAGCCACCTGCTCAAATCAGGCACTGCATGCTCTTTAATCATAGATTAATCAATGTGCAACCCTTTAATTCCTAGGTATTCACTGGATATCGGTTATTCTGACATGTGCACTGAACACAGTTTATTTCTTAGTACATGGACTACTGTTTATGATCTTGTGTCCTTAGCTCTTCTCTCCTTAGGGCACTTATGGTTTTTGGTACTGAGTGCAGCTTATTCCTTTGGATGCATTGGTTAATATCTGTTTTGTCCGTGGGCCTCCTCTTAGTAGCAACAGGGCATCATATATTCTGACATTAGGCATTATTAATGATTATCTTTTACATTGGCCACTGCTTTTTCAGTTGTATGCATTTTACATTGTTAATTTCAATCATGTGCCGGTAACTCTGCTCTTTCCAATGAATACTTCGGGCATTATATTGATCCTGTCTTCTGCTTCTTTCTTGTATGCCCTAGATACATTATGTGGTGATTAATGCAACTTCACTACAACGCACAGGCCAGTGTTTTTAATCGTATGCAATTAGTGTAGCTCTACTCACCGAAATATATTGCTTTCGATCTTGTGCACCAACCACTGCCACATCTTTTTGTTGCACTAAGCAATCAATGCTCTTTAATCTAGTGAATGCATTGGACATTGCTTATTCTAGTCGTATGCAATATCTTCACTTGAATGCACTAAACATTGTTTATTGCAGCATTAATCTCAAGTTTTATTTAACTCTATCTGAAGGCCGGAAGTACTGCAGAGGATGGTGAAAAACGGATGTTTTTCTTTTTCGAACAGGGCTGAATCACATATATGATCTCTACACAAACCGTGCACTGGTGGTGCAGCAGTAGAACAATCTTCTGGAACAGAAAGGATTCACAACGTTTCCCAAATATGTTACTACAGCAAAAACAAGAAAAAAGGATTTATTTCTCAAGAATTTTTTTTTTAATATCATTGCATGCCTCCTTATTTCAAGGTCCAGTGTGCTCATTTCTACTATATTGTTTAAGTATTCTGTGCATTTGTTTTCTCTTTTTATGTCTCGTCTAAAGACAGGTTTAGGCTGTCTTTTGTTAAAGAACATTTGCGGACAATACAGGTATTTACAGCGGGATTTTTGGGTCAGACCATTGCTTAGCATTTGTTGGCTTCTTAGTGACTCTCATTTGCTTGCTTCTTATTCAAAGTATTTCCTCCTTCTTTTTGTATTTGTCACTTCCCTGCTGCATAGTTTCTTTACCATCCTTTTGATTGGATGACTCTTATCCTTCCACTGCCCACATTCAAAGAACTACTTTTTAGGTGGCACTTATCAACAGCTTTTAGCTGTTTCTTGTCAAATACCTATTGCGGATAATACCAACACTTAGGGTCCGATGAAGGTAATAGGGAAATACCGAATTGTAAATACCGAATTTTACCGATTCGGTATTTAGAAATCGGTATTTCAGATGTAGGTAAGAATTAGGTAAAAAATACTGAATTCTTAATATTCGTTATTACTGAATCGGTAATTGAGTTTCAGTACTAACGAATACCTACTTATTCATTCCTATGGGCTTGGAGGCCCATAGGAATGAATGTGATGACATTCGGTATTATTGATTCGGTATTACCGAATCGGTAATACTGGGAGGTATTTCAAGGGTGCCAGGGTGTCCAAAGGACACCCTGTTGCACCCCTGAAATGTGCATGTGTGCACATATGCATGCCCTAAGGGCATAGATGTGTGGCACATGGCACATAAAAAAATCAAGAAAGTGCTTTTTTAAAGGAATTTGGTAATTACCACCAACTTGAAGTTGGGGGTAATTACCGATTCCTTAAGGCCAAAAGCACTCTTTTATGTGCTTTCTACATTGCATTTAAGGACTCGGTATTACCGATTCCTTAAATGCAAGGCCAACTAGGAATCTGGAATGGCTAAATACTGTCCGGTAACGGTGAAATTTACAGTTTTTCACAGTTACCGACCGGTATTTGGCCACCTACATCGGGCCCTTATTGTGATAAATTCGGTAACTAGCAGGCAGGAGTTTGAGCCCTGGTAAAGCAGCAACCACAATCCTTGTCAGGGTGAGACACACTCCAGCCCTAAATTTACCTGTGATCAAATCTCTGGTAGTTTGGCGCAGAACAGTAAGGCCTAACTTAGAGGCAATGTGTAAGAATTTGTGAAACACCTCAATCAGTAAAACAATGATAATAACTCAAGAAAAGGTTCCCACACCAAGTTAGAAAAAAGTGAAATGATTTTAATGAATAAAACAAGACCAAAGGGACAAAATCTATTTAGTTGAACAAGATATTTTAAATAATTTAGTGCAAATAGCACCAAAAAGCACAAAGCTCCAACTGTTGATATCTGGTCGCGCTGAACTGGGACAAAGTCAAAAGTTCACACTGACCGTGATGGAGTGCGAAACAGCACGTGGACCCAGTTAGGTCCATTAAACAGAGTACCTTAAATCCTGTTTTGCAGCATGTTGCCAAGATCCTCATCGAAGACACTTTGCAAAGCCAAAACAATGCAACCGTTCCAAGTTGCGGCGATGCAAGGGCCTGCGTCGTCATCAATGATCCCATCAACAGGGCTCACAATGTGAAGTGATACAAAAGAGAATGATGGACGGAGCATTTTAACAAATCAAACACTCACCCCCAGTCAACTGATCTGGGTTTAATCCATCACCATTCTTTAGTTCACTCAGCCACCCCAGTTCAGACATGGCTATATGCAAATCAGTCTGACCCTGTGCCTTATAGGAACAGTCCAGCCCGAACTGCCAAGCCATGTCTTCCCTGGACCGGAAACAAGCATCCTGGGACCGGTTTCGGATTCATAATCCTCATCAGCCAGGCTATCTTGAATCCAGTGGCCAAGTGAACAAGGGACTCACGTCTGAGCATACCCTGCCACACTTAGGGCGAACAAAGCGATACAAAAGAGAATGATGGACGGAGAATTTTAACAAATCAAACACTCACCCCCAGTCAACTGATCTGGGTTTAATCCATCACCATTCTTTAGTTCACTCAGCCACCCCAGTTCAGACATGGCTATATGCAAATCAGTCTGACCCAGTGCCTTATAGGAACAGTCCAGCCCGAACTGCCAAGCCATGTCTTCCCTGGACCGGAAACAAGCATCCTGGGACCGGTTTCGGATTCATAGTCCTCATCAGCCAGGCTATCTTGAATCCAGTGGCCAAGTGAACAAGGGACTCACGTCTGAGCATACCCTGCCACACTTAGGGCGAACAAAGCGATACAAAAGAGAATGATGGACGGAGCATTTTAACAAATCAAACACTCACCCCCAGTCAACTGATCTGGGTTTAATCCATCACCATTCTTTAGTTCACTCAGCCACCCCAGTTCAGACATGGCTATATGCAAATCAGTCTGACCCTGTGCCTTATAGGAACAGTCCAGCCCGAACTGCCAAGCCATGTCTTCCCTGGACTGGAAACAAGCATCCTGGGACCGGTTTCGGATTCATTATCCTCATCAGCCAGGCTATCTTGAATCCAGTGGCCAAGTGAACAAGGGACTCACGTCTGAGCATACCCTGCCACACTTAGGGCGAACAAAGCGATACAAAAGAGAATGATGGACGGAGCATTTTAACAAATCAAACACTCACCCCCAGTCAACTGATCTGGGTTTAATCCATCACCATTCTTTAGTTCACTCAGCCACCCCAGTTCAGACATGGCTATATGCAAATCAGTCTGACCCTGTGCCTTATAGGAACAGTCCAGCCCGAACTGCCAAGCCATGTCTTCCCTGGACCGGAAACAAGCATCCTGGGACCGGTTTCGGATTCATAGTCCTCATCAGCCAGGCTATCTTGAATTCAGTGGCCAAGTGAACAAGGGACTCACGTCTGAGCATACCCTGCCACACTTAGGGCGAACAAAGCGATACAAAAGAGAATGATGGACGGAGCATTTTAACAAATCAAACACTCACCCCCAGTCAACTGATCTGGGTTTAATCCATCACCATTCTTTAGTTCACTCAGCCACCCCAGTTCAGACATGGCTATATGCAAATCAGTCTGACCCTGTGCCTTATAGGAACAGTCCAGCCCGAACTGCCAAGCCATGTCTTCCCTGGACTGGAAACAAGCATCCTGGGACCGGTTTCGGATTCATTATCCTCATCAGCCAGGCTATCTTGAATCCAGTGGCCAAGTGAACAAGGGACTCACGTCTGAGCATACCCTGCCACACTTAGGGCGAACAAAGCGATACAAAAGAGAATGATGGACGGAGCATTTTAACAAATCAAACACTCACCCCCAGTCAACTGATCTGGGTTTAATCCATCACCATTCTTTAGTTCACTCAGCCACCCCAGTTCAGACATGGCTATATGCAAATCAGTCTGACCCTGTGCCTTATAGGAACAGTCCAGCCCGAACTGCCAAGCCATGTCTTCCCTGGACCGGAAACAAGCATCCTGGGACCGGTTTCGGATTCATAATCCTCATCAGCCAGGCTATCTTGAATCCAGTGGCCAAGTGAACAAGGGACTCACGTCTGAGCATACCCTGCCACACTTAGGGCGAACAAAGCGATACAAAAGAGAATGATGGACGGAGCATTTTAACAAATCAAACACTCACCCCCAGTCAACTGATCTGGGTTTAATCCATCACCATTCTTTAGTTCACTCAGCCACCCCAGTTCAGACCTGGCTATATGCAAATCAGTCTGACCCTGTGCCTTATAGGAACAGTCCAGCCCGAACTGCCAAGCCATGTCTTCCCTGGACCGGAAACAAGCATCCTGGGACCGGTTTCGGATTCATAATCCTCATCAGCCAGGCTATCTTGAATCCAGTGGCCAAGTGAACAAGGGACTCACGTCTGAGCATACCCTGCCACACTTAGGGCGAACAAAGCGATACAAAAGAGAATGATGGACGGAGCATTTTAACAAATCAAACACTCACCCCCAGTCAACTGATCTGGGTTTAATCCATCACCATTCTTTAGTTCACTCAGCCACCCCAGTTCAGACATGGCTATATGCAAATCAGTCTGACCCTGTGCCTTATAGGAACAGTACAGCCCGAACTGCCAAGCCATGTCTTCCCTGGACCGGAAACAAGCATCCTGGGACCGGTTTCGGATTCATAATCCTCATCAGCCAGGCTATCTTGAATCCAGTGGCCAAGTGAACAAGGGACTCACGTCTGAGCATACCCTGCCACACTTAGGGCGAACAAAGCGATAACTTGGCCACTGGATTCAAGATAGCCTGGCTGATGAGGATTATGAATCCGAAACCGGTCCCAGGATGCTTGTTTCCGGTCCAGGGAAGACATGGCTTGGCAGTTCGGGCTGGACTGTTCCCATAAGGCACAGGGTCAGACTGATTTGCATATAGCCATGTCTGAACTGGGGTGGCTGAGTGAACTAAAGAATGGTGATGGATTAAACCCAGATCAGTTGACTGGGGGTGAGTGTTTGAGTTTTCCAAACGCTCCGTCCATCATTCCCTTTTGTATCGCTTTGTTCGCCCTAAGTGTGGCAGGGTATGCTCAGACGTGAGTCCCTTGTTCACTTGGCCATTGGATTCAAGATAGCCTGGCTGATGAGGATTATGAATCCGAAACTGGTCCCAGGATGCTTGTTTCCGGTCCAGGGAAGACATGGCTTGGCAGTTCGGGCTGGACTGTTCCCATAAGGCACAGGGTCAGACTGATTTGCATATAGCCATGTCTGAACTGGGGTGGCTGAGTGAACTAAAGAATGGTGATGGATTAAACCCAGATCAGTTGACTGGGGGTGAGTGTTTGAGTTTTCCAAACGCTCCGTCCATCATCCCCTTTTGTATCGCCTTGTTCGCCCTAAGTGTGGCAGGGTATGCTCAGACGTGAGTCCCTTGTTCACTTGGCCACTGGATTCAAGATAGCCTGGCTGATGAGGATTATGAATCCGAAACCGGTCCCAGGATGCTTGTTTCCGGTCCAGGGAAGACATGGCTTGGCAGTTCGGGCTGGACTGTTCCCATAAGGCACAGGGTCAGACTGATTTGCATATAGCCATGTCTGAACTGGGGTGGCTGAGTGAACTAAAGAATGGTGATGGATTAAACCCAGATCAGTTGACTGGGGGTGAGTGTTTGAGTTTTCCAAACGCTCCGTCCATCATCCCCTTTTGTATCGCTTTGTTCGCCCTAAGTGTGGCAGGGTATGCTCAGACGTGAGTCCCTTGTTCACTTGGCCACTGGATTCAAGATAGCCTAGCTGATGAGGATTATGAATCCGAAACCGGTCCCAGGATGCTTGTTTCCGGTCCAGGGAAGACATGGCTTGGCAGTTCGGGCTGGACTGTTCCCATAAGGCACAGGGTCAGACTGATTTGCATATAGCCATGTCTGAACTGGGGTGGCTGAGTGAACTAAAGAATGGTGATGGATTAAACCCAGATCAGTTGACTGGGGGTGAGTGTTTGAGTTTTCCAAACGCTCCGTCCATCATCCCCTTTTGTATCGCTTTGTTTGCCCTAAGTGTGGCAGGGTATGCTCAGACGTGAGTCCCTTGTTCACTTGGCCACTGGATTCAAGATAGCTTGGCTGATGAGGATTATGAATCCGAAACCGGTCCCAGGATGCTTGTTTCCGGTCCAGGGAAGACATGGCTTGGCAGTTCGGGCTGGACTGTTCCCATAAGGCACAAGGTCAGACTGATTTGCATATAGCCATGTCTGAACTGGGGTGGCTGAGTGAACTAAAGAATGGTGATGGATTAAACCCAGATCAGTTGACTGGGGGTGAGTGTTTGAGTTTTCCAAACGCTCCGTCCATCATCCCCTTTTGTATCGCTTTGTTCGCCCTAAGTGTGGCAGGGTATGCTCAGACGTGAGTCCCTTGTTCACTTGGCCACTGGATTCAAGATAGCCTGGCTGATGAGGATTATGAATCCGAAACCGGTCCCAGGATGCTTGTTTCCGGTCCAGGGAAGACATGGCTTGGCAGTTCGGGCTGGACTGTTCCCATAAGGCACAGGGACAGACTGATTTGCATATAGCCATGTCTGAACTGGGGTGGCTGAGTGAACTAAAGAATGGTGATGGATTAAACCCAGATCAGTTGACTGGGGGTGAGTGTTTGAGTTTTCCAAACGCTCCGTCCATCATCCCCTTTTGTATCGCTTTGTTCGCCCTAAGTGTGGCAGGGTATGCTCAGACGTGAGTCCCTTGTTCACTTGGCCACTGGATTCAAGATAGCCTGGCTGATGAGGATTATGAATCCGAAACCGGTCCCAGGATGCTTTTTTCCGGTCCAGGGAAGACATGGCTTGGCAGTTCGGGCTGGACTGTTCCCATAAGGCACAGGGTCAGACTGATTTGCATATAGCCATGTCTGAACTGGGGTGGCTGAGTGAACTAAAGAATGGTGATGGATTAAACCCAGATCAGTTGACTGGGGGTGAGTGTTTGAGTTTTCCAAACGCTCCGTCCATCATCCCCTTTTGTATCGCTTTGTTCGCCCTAAGTGTGGCAGGGTATGCTCAGACGTGAGTCCCTTGTTCACTTGGCCACTGGATTCAAGATAGCCTGGCTGATGAGGATTATGAATCCGAAACCGGTCCCAGGATGCTTGTTTCCGGTCCAGGGAAGACATGGCTTGGCACTTCGGGCTGGACTGTTCCCATAAGGCACAGGGTCAGACGGATTTGCATATAGCCATGTCTGAACTGGGGTGGCTGAGTGAACTAAAGAATGGTGATGGATTAAACCCAGATCAGTTGACTGGGGGTGAGTGTTTGAGTTTTCCAAACGCTCCGTCCATCATCCCCTTTTGTATCGCTTTGTTCGCCCTAAGTGTGGCAGCGTATGCTCAGACGTGAGTCCCTTGTTCACTTGGCCACTGGATTCAAGATAGCCTGGCTGATGAGGATTATGAATCCGAAACCGGTCCCAGGATGCTTGTTTCCGGTCCAGGGAAGACATGGCTTGGCAGTTCGGGCTGGACTGTTCCCATAAGGCACAGGGTCAGACTGATTTGCATATAGCCATGTCTGAACTGGGGTGGCTGAGTGAACTAAAGAATGGTGATGGATTAAACCCAGATCAGTTGACTGGGGGTGAGTGTTTGAGTTTTCCAAACGCTCCGTCCATCACCCCCCTTTTGTATCGCTTTGTTCGCCCTAAGTGTGGCAGGGTATTCTCAGACGTGAGTCCCTTGTTCACTTGGCCACTGGATTCAAGATAGCCTGGCTGATGAGGATTATGAATCCGCAACCGGTCCCAGGATGCTTGTTTCCGGTCCAGGGAAGACATGGCTTGGCAGTTCGGGCTGGACTGTTCCCATAAGGCACAGGGTCAGACTGATTTGCATATAGCCATGTCTGAACTGGGGTGGCTGAGTGAACTAAAGAATGGTGATGGATTAAACCCAGATCAGTTGACTGGGGGTGAGTGTTTGAGTTTTCCATACGCTGCGTCCATCATCCCCCTTTTGTATCGCTTTGTTCGCCCTAAGTATGGCAGGGTATGCTCAGACGTGAGTCCCTTGTTCACTTGGCCACTGGATTCAAGATAGCCTGGCTGATGAGGATTATGAATCCGAAACCGGTCCCAGGATGCTTGTTTCCGGTCCAGGGAAGACATGGCTTGGCAGTTCGGGCTGGACTGTTCCCATAAGGCACAGGGTCAGACTGATTTGCATATAGCCAAATCTGAACTGGGGTGGCTGAGTGAACTAAAGAATGGTGATGGTTTAAACCCAGATCAGTTGACTGGGGGTGAGTGTTTGAGTTTTCCAAACGCTCCGTCCATCACCCCCTTTTGTATCGCTTTGTTCGCCCTAAGTGTGGCAGGGTATGCTCAGACGTGAGTCCCTTGTTCACTTGGCCACTGGATTCAAGATAGCCTGGCTGATGAGGATTATGAATCCGAAACCGGTCCCAGGATGCTTGTTTCCGGTGCAGGGAAGACATGGCTTGGCAGTTCGGGCTGGACTGTTCCCATAAGGCACAGGGTCAGACTGATTTGCATATAGCCATGTCTGAACTGGGGTGGCTGAGTGAACTAAAGAATGGTGATGGATTAAACCCAGATCAGTTGACTGGGGGTGAGTGTTTGAGTTTTCCAAACGCTCCGTCCATCATCCCCTTTTGTATCGCTTTGTTCACCCTAAGTGTGGCAGGGTATGCTCAGACGTGAGTCCCTTGTTCACTTGGCCACTGGATTCAAGATAGCCTGGCTGATGAGGATTATGAATCCGCAACCGGTCCCAGGATGCTTGTTTCCGGTCCAGGGAAGACATGGCTTGGCAGTTCGGGCTGGACTGTTCCCATAAGGCACAGGGTCAGACTGATTTGCATATAGCCATGTCTGAACTGGGGTGGCTTAGTGAACTAAAGAATGGTGATGGATTAAACCCAGATCAGTTGACTGGGGGTGAGTGTTTGAGTTTTCCATACGCTGCGTCCATCATCCCCCTTTTGTATCGCTTTGTTCGCCCTAAGTATGGCAGGGTATGCTCAGACGTGAGTCCCTTGTTCACTTGGCCACTGGATTCAAGATAGCCTGGCTGATGAGGATTATGAATCCGAAACCGGTCCCAGGATGCTTGTTTCCGGTCCAGGGAAGACATGGCTTGGCAGTTCGGGCTGGACTGTTCCCATAAGGCACAGGGTCAGACTGATTTGCATATAGCCAAGTCTGAACTGGGGTGGCTGAGTGAACTAAAGAATGGTGATGGTTTAAACCCAGATCAGTTGACTGGGGGTGAGTGTTTGAGTTTTCCAAACGCTCCGTCCATCACCCCCTTTTGTATCGCTTTGTTCGCCCTAAGTGTGGCAGGGTATGCTCAGACGTGAGTCCCTTGTTCACTTGGCCACTGGATTCAAGATAGCCTGGCTAATGAGGATTATGAATCCGAAACCGGTCCCAGGATGCTTGTTTCCGGTGCAGGGAAGACATGGCTTGGCAGTTCGGGCTGGACTGTTCCCATAAGGCACAGGGTCAGACTGATTTGCATATAGCCATGTCTGAACTGGGGTGGCTGAGTGAACTAAAGAATGGTGATGGATTAAACCCAGATCAGTTGACTGGGGGTGAGTGTTTGAGTTTTCCAAACGCTCCGTCCATCATCCCCTTTTGTATCGCTTTGTTCGCCCTAAGTGTGGCAGGGTATGCTCAGACGTGAGTCCCTTGTTCACTTGGCCACTGGATTCAAGATAGCCTGGCTGATGAGGATTATGAATCCGAAACCGGTCCCAGGATGCTTGTTTCCGGTCCAGGGAAGACATGGCTTGGCAGTTCGGGCTGGACTGTTCCCATAAGGCACAGGGTCAGACTGATTTGCATATAGCCATGTCTGAACTGGGGTGGCTGAGTGAACTAAAGAATGGTGATGGATTAAACCCAGATCAGTTGACTGGGGGTGAGTGTTTGAGTTTTCCAAACGCTCCGTCCATCATCCCCTTTTGTATCGCTTTGTTCGCCCTAAGTGTGGCAGGGTATGCTCAGACGTGAGTCCCTTGTTCACTTGGCCACTGGATTCAAGATAGCCTGGCTGATGAGGATTATGAATCCGAAACCGGTCCCAGGATGCTTGTTTCCGGTCCAGGGAAGACATGGCTTGGCAGTTCGGGCTGGACTGTTCCCATAAGGCACAAGGTCAGACTGATTTGCATATAGCCATGTCTGAACTGGGGTGGCTGAGTGAACTAAAGAATGGTGATGGATTAAACCCAGATCAGTTGACTGGGGGTGAGTGTTTGAGTTTTCCAAACGCTCCGTCCATCATCCCCTTTTGTATCGCTTTGTTCGCCCTAAGTGTGGCAGGGTATGCTCAGACGTGAGTCCCTTGTTCACTTGGCCACTGGATTCAAGATAGCCTGGCTGATGAGGATTATGAATCCGAAACCGGTCCCAGGATGCTTGTTTCCGGTCCAGGGAAGACATGGCTTGGCAGTTCGGGCTGGACTGTTCCCATAAGGCACAGGGTCAGACTGATTTGCATATAGCCATGTCTGAACTGGGGTGGCTGAGTGAACTAAAGAATGGTGATGGATTAAACCCAGATCAGTTGACTGGGGGTGAGTGTTTGAGTTTTCCAAATGCTCCGTCCATCATCCCCTTTTGTATCGCTTTGTTCGCCCTAAGTGTGGCAGGGTATGCTCAGACGTGAGTCCCTTGTTCACTTGGCCACTGGATTCAAGATAGCCTGGCTGATGAGGATTATGAATCCGAAACCGGTCCCAGGATGCTTTTTTCCGGTCCAGGGAAGACATGGCTTGGCAGTTCGGGCTGGACTGTTCCCATTAGGCACAGGGTCAGACTGATTTGCATATAGCCATGTCTGAACTGGGGTGGCTGAGTGAACTAAAGAATGGTGATGGATTAAACCCAGATCAGTTGACTGGGGGTGAGTGTTTGAGTTTTCCAAACGCTCCGTCCATCATCCCCTTTTGTATCGCTTTGTTCGCCCTAAGTGTGGCAGGGTATGCTCAGACGTGAGTCCCTTGTTCACTTGGCCACTGGATTCAAGATAGCCTGGCTGATGAGGATTATGAATCCGAAACCGGTCCCAGGATGCTTGTTTCCGGTCCAGGGAAGACATGGCTTGGCAGTTCGGGCTGGACTGTTCCCATAAGGCACAGGGTCAGACTGATTTGCATATAGCCATGTCTGAACTGGGGTGGCTGAGTGAACTAAAGAATGGTGATGGATTAAACCCAGATCAGTTGACTGGGGGTGAGTGTTTGAGTTTTCCAAACGCTCCGTCCATCATCCCCTTTTGTATCGCTTTGTTCGCCCTAAGTGTGGCAGGGTATGCTCAGACGTGAGTCCCTTGTTCACTTGGCCACTGGATTCAAGATAGCCTGGCTGATGAGGATTATGAATCCGAAACCGGTCCCAGGATGCTTGTTTCCGGTCCAGGGAAGACATGGCTTGGCAGTTCGGGCTGGACTGTTTCCATAAGGCACAGGGTCAGACTGATTTGCATATAGCCATGTCTGAACTGGGGTGGCTGAGTGAACTAAAGAATGGTGATGGATTAAACCCAGATCAGTTGACTGGGGGTGAGTGTTTGAGTTTTCCAAACGCTCCGTCCATCACCCCCCTTTTGTATCGCTTTGTTCGCCCTAAGTGTGGCAGGGTATGCTCAGACGTGAGTCCCTTGTTCACTTGGCCACTGGATTCAAGATAGCCTGGCTGATGAGGATTATGAATCCGCAACCGGTCCCAGGATGCTTGTTTCCGGTCCAGGGAAGACATGGCTTGGCAGTTCGGGCTGGACTGTTCCCATAAGGCACAGGGTCAGACTGATTTGCATATAGCCATGTCTGAACTGGGGTGGCTGAGTGAACTAAAGAATGGTGATGGATTAAACCCAGATCAGTTGACTGGGGGTGAGTGTTTGAGTTTTCCAAACGCTGCATCCATCATCCCCCTTTTGTATCGCTTTGTTCGCCCTAAGTATGGCAGGGTATGCTCAGACGTGAGTCCCTTGTTCACTTGGCCACTGGATTCAAGATAGCCTGGCTGATGAGGATTATGAATCCATAACCGGTCCCAGGATGCTTGTTTCCGGTCCAGGGAAGACATGGCTTGGCAGTTCGGGCTGGACTGTTCCCATAAGGCACAGGGTCAGACTGATTTGCATATAGCCAAGTCTGAACTGGGGTGGCTGAGTGAACTAAAGAATGGTGATGGTTTAAACCCAGATCAGTTGACTGGGGGTGAGTGTTTGAGTTTTCCAAACGCTCCGTCCATCACCCCCTTTTGTATCGCTTTGTTCGCCCTAAGTGTGGCAGGGTATGCTCAGACGTGAGTCCCTTGTTCACTTGGCCACTGGATTCAAGATAGCCTGGCTGATGAGGATTATGAATCCGAAACCGGTCCCAGGATGCTTGTTTCCGGTGCAGGGAAGACATGGCTTGGCAGTTCGGGCTGGACTGTTCCCATAAGGCACAGGGTCAGACTGATTTGCATATAGCCATGTCTGAACTGGGGTGGCTGAGTGAACTAAAGAATGGTGATGGATTAAACCCAGATCAGTTGACTGGGGGTGAGTGTTTGAGTTTTCCAAACGCTCCGTCCATCATCCCCTTTTGTATCGCTTTGTTCGCCCTAAGTGTGGCAGGGTATGCTCAGACGTGAGTCCCTTGTTCACTTGGCCACTGGATTCAAGATAGCCTGGCTGATGAGGATTATGAATCCGCAACCGGTCCCAGGATGCTTGTTTCCGGTCCAGGGAAGACATGGCTTGGCAGTTCGGGCTGGACTGTTCCCATAAGGCACAGGGTCAGACTGATTTGCATATAGCCATGTCTGAACTGGGGTGGCTTAGTGAACTAAAGAATGGTGATGGATTAAACCCAGATCAGTTGACTGGGGGTGAGTGTTTGAGTTTTCCATACGCTGCGTCCATCATCCCCCTTTTGTATCGCTTTGTTCGCCCTAAGTATGGCAGGGTATGCTCAGACGTGAGTCCCTTGTTCACTTGGCCACTGGATTCAAGATAGCCTGGCTGATGAGGATTATGAATCCGAAACCGGTCCCAGGATGCTTGTTTCCGGTCCAGGGAAGACATGGCTTGGCAGTTCGGGCTGGACTGTTCCCATAAGGCACAGGGTCAGACTGATTTGCATATAGCCAAGTCTGAACTGGGGTGGCTGAGTGAACTAAAGAATGGTGATGGTTTAAACCCAGATCAGTTGACTGGGGGTGAGTGTTTGAGTTTTCCAAACGCTCCGTCCATCACCCCCTTTTGTATCGCTTTGTTCGCCCTAAGTGTGGCAGGGTATGCTCAGACGTGAGTCCCTTGTTCACTTGGCCACTGGATTCAAGATAGCCTGGCTGATGAGGATTATGAATCCGAAACCGGTCCCAGGATGCTTGTTTCCGGTGCAGGGAAGACATGGCTTGGCAGTTCGGGCTGGACTGTTCCCATAAGGCACAGGGTCAGACTGATTTGCATATAGCCATGTCTGAACTGGGGTGGCTGAGTGAACTAAAGAATGGTGATGGATTAAACCCAGATCAGTTGACTGGGGGTGAGTGTTTGAGTTTTCCAAACGCTCCGTCCATCATCCCCTTTTGTATCGCTTTGTTCTCCCTAAGTGTGGCAGGGTATGCTCAGACGTGAGTCCCTTGTTCACTTGGCCACTGGATTCAAGATAGCCTGGCTGATGAGGATTATGAATCCGAAACCGGTCCCAGGATGCTTGTTTCCGGTCCAGGGAAGACATGGCTTGGCAGTTCGGGCTGGACTGTTCCCATAAGGCACAGGGTCAGACTGATTTGCATATAGCCATGTCTGAACTGGGGTGGCTGAGTGAACTAAAGAATGGTGATGGATTAAACCCAGATCAGTTGACTGGGGGTGAGTGTTTGAGTTTTCCAAACGCTCCGTCCATCATCCCCTTTTGTATCGCTTTGTTCGCCCTAAGTGTGGCAGGGTATGCTCAGACGTGAGTCCCTTGTTCACTTGGCCACTGGATTCAAGATAGCCTGGCTGATGAGGATTATGAATCCGAAACCGGTCCCAGGATGCTTGTTTCCGGTCCAGGGAAGACATGGCTTGGCAGTTCGGGCTGGACTGTTCCCATAAGGCACAAGGTCAGACTGATTTGCATATAGCCATGTCTGAACTGGGGTGGCTGAGTGAACTAAAGAATGGTGATGGATTAAACCCAGATCAGTTGACTGGGGGTGAGTGTTTGAGTTTTCCAAACGCTCCGTCCATCATCCCCTTTTGTATCGCTTTGTTCGCCCTAAGTGTGGCAGGGTATGCTCAGACGTGAGTCCCTTGTTCACTTGGCCACTGGATTCAAGACAGCCTGGCTGATGAGGATTATGAATCCGAAACCGGTCCCAGGATGCTTGTTTCCGGTCCAGGGAAGACATGGCTTGGCAGTTTGGGCTGGACTGTTCCCATAAGGCACAGGGTCAGACTGATTTGCATATAGCAATGTCTGAACTGGGGTGGCTGAGTGAACTAAAGAATGGTGATGGATTAAACCCAGATCAGTTGACTGGGGGTGAGTGTTTGAGTTTTCCAAACGCTCCGTCCATCATCCCCTTTTGTATCGCTTTGTTCGCCCTAAGTGTGGCAGGGTATGCTCAGACGTGAGTCCCTTGTTCACTTGGCCACTGGATTCAAGATAGCCTGGCTGATGAGGATTATGAATCCGAAACCGGTCCCAGGATGCTTTTTTCCGGTCCAGGGAAGACATGGCTTGGCAGTTCGGGCTGGACTGTTCCCATTAGGCACAGGGTCAGACTGATTTGCATATAGCCATGTCTGAACTGGGGTGGCTGAGTGAACTAAAGAATGGTGATGGATTAAACCCAGATCAGTTGACTGGGGGTGAGTGTTTGAGTTTTCCAAACGCTCCGTCCATCACCCCCCTTTTGTATCGCTTTGTTCGCCGTAAGTGTGGCAGGGTATGCTCAGACGTGAGTCCCTTGTTCACTTGGCCACTGGATTCAAGATAGCCTGGCTGATGAGGATTATGAATCCGCAACCGGTCCCAGGATGCTTGTTTCCGGTCCAGGGAAGACATGGCTTGGCAGTTCGGGCTGGACTGTTCCCATAAGGCACAGGGTCAGACTGATTTGCATATAGCCATGTCTGAACTGGGGTGGCTGAGTGAACTAAAGAATGGTGATGGATTAAACCCAGATCAGTTGACTGGGGGTGAGTGTTTGAGTTTTCCAAACGCTGCGTCCATCATCCCCCTTTTGTATCGCTTTGTTCGCCCTAAGTATGGCAGGGTATGCTCAGACGTGAGTCCCTTGTTCACTTGGCCACTGGATTCAAGATAGCCTGGCTGATGAGGATTATGAATCCGAAACCGGTCCCAGGATGCTTGTTTCCGGTCCAGGGAAGACATGGCTTGGCAGTTCGGGCTGGACTGTTCCCATAAGGCACAGGGTCAGACTGATTTGCATATAGCCAAGTCTGAACTGGGGTGGCTGAGTGAACTAAAGAATGGTGATGGTTTAAACCCAGATCAGTTGACTGGGGGTGAGTGTTTGAGTTTTCCAAACGCTCCGTCCATCACCCCCTTTTGTATCGCTTTGTTCGCCCTCAGTGTGGCAGGGTATGCTCAGACGTGAGTCCCTTGTTCACTTGGCCACTGGATTCAAGATAGCCTGGCTGATGAGGATTATGAATCCGAAACCGGTCCCAGGATGCTTGTTTCCGGTGCAGGGAAGACATGGCTTGGCAGTTCGGGCTGGACTGTTCCCATAAGGCACAGGGTCAGACTGATTTGCATATAGCCATGTCTGAACTGGGGTGGCTGAGTGAACTAAAGAATGGTGATGGATTAAACCCAGATCAGTTGACTGGGGGTGAGTGTTTGAGTTTTCCAAACGCTCCGTCCATCATCCCCTTTTGTATCGCTTTGTTCGCCCTAAGTGTGGCAGGGTATGCTCAGACGTGAGTCCCTTGTTCACTTGGCCACTGGATTCAAGATAGCCTGGCTGATGAGGATTATGAATCCGAAACCGGTCCCAGGATGCTTGTTTCCGGTCCAGGGAAGACATGGCTTGGCAGTTCGGGCTGGACTGTTCCCATAAGGCACAGGGTCAGACTGATTTGCATATAGCCATGTCTGAACTGGGGTGGCTGAGTGAACTAAAGAATGGTGATGGATTAAACCTAGATCAGTTGACTGGGGGTGAGTGTTTGAGTTTTCCAAACGCTCCGTCCATCATCCCCTTTTGTATCGCTCACAATGTGAAGTCCCACGGTGAGGGTGCGGCACTTAGTCGGGGTAAAGCATTGGTTCGGAAGTGCTGCGAAGGAGCAATGAATAATCTGGCATTATTATCAAGGCTAATGTTGATGAAGGGTGTGAGGGCCTGCGCTGAGGATGCATCATACAGTTGGGGCCACAGAGGCTGCCAAGCACCTTTGAGACCACTTCCAAGGGTCCGGAACTGGAGTGGCACCACTTGACAGGGTAGATTCACAGTTGACAGAGTCCAGGTGCAAATTCAAGGTTGTTCGAGCCCTTGTGTCCCCAAGGCTTCCGATCAGGAGGCCAGACAACTAGCTCTTAGATTTAGTCTGGGTTCTGGGTTCCATAGATGCTAGTCCAGCCCTTCTCTCCAAGCAACAGCATGCAGCAGATCTGCATGGCGGGGCAGCAGTTTCTTCAGAGTAGCAGTCCAATAGAGTGTCAATCCTTGTAGCAACACAGCAGTCCTTCTTCCTGGCAGAGTATCCACAGGTCCAGATGTGTATTGAAGTGTTGGCGCCTGAGGTCCAGTATTTATACACAACAGTGCCTTTGCAGTGGGGAGAAGCTTCTAGAGGCACGCCGTTTAACTGCACAGGTGCCCTACCTTTCTGGCTCTAGCTCCAGATTAACCACAGGGGCTATTCAGCCCTTTGTGTGGAGACAGTACTCAGCTTATTCATGTGTAAGTGGGGCTAGGCTCAACCCCCCAGCGATGGCCCATCCAATTACACCTAAGCTCCCCATTGTGTATGCCTGTCTAGGAGGAATACACAAAGTCCAACAGTCACCCACACCCAGTCAAGTGACCCAGAGACGGGCTGCAGGCACCAAATGGATAAGGCAAGGAAACTTTTTTAAAGTGGCATTTTCAAAATTGAAAATTAAAATCTGACCTCACCATAAGTTAGGATTTTAAATTGTGATTCTGGAGATACCAAACAAGAAGGGGTTACCTGTTCCGATTTGAAAATTACACTTATAAAATGTAATAAGGTAATTCCAATGTTATTCTACAGGAGAGGTAGGCCTTGCAGTAGTAAGAAATTAATTGAAGAGGTTTTCACAACAAGGAGGCATAAACTTAAAAGTACATGTTCACATTTTAAATACCCTGCCATTGGGACTGTCCAGTGGCTATTTTAAAGGTAACTTTCATGTTATAAAAAGGAAGGTTTTGGCTTGGCGAAAAGATTTATTTTGCTTGGTCAAAATGGCAGTTTAAAATTGCACACACACGTAATGCAACGGCAGGTTTGAGGCATGTTTAGAGTGCTACTTAAGTGGATTGGCCAATCAGTACACAGGCCCACTAGTAACATTTAATTTGCAGACCATGGGCACAGGTTGTGCTACCCATGACCAGCAAAAAGAAACATCGTAAAGAAAGGAGGTCTGAAGGGAAAAAGTTAGAAGCAAACCATGCCAAAGATGCCAGGTCTAACATTGAGCTTTTGACCAGTCCATTGCCTTCCATTTGTTGGCTTTTTATGTTAACCTCCTTTACTTGCTTCTCACTCAATAATTTTCCTTTGATTTCTTGTGTTTGTCACTTACTTTGAGCATAGCTTCTTTAACATTGTTTTGATTAAATGAGTTCTACTCTACCCCTGCTTATCTTCAGAGGACTATTTTTTTGTGTTTTTTAGGTACTATGTGGGAGTGTGTGTATTGATATCTTCTCTTCCCTTCTGTGCTTTTTGCCCTTCAAATACCCTCCCACCAACATGTGTTGCTCCTCCACCTTTCTCTGTCTGGAATTTTTGTTGATATTTTTTCTCTTCCTTCCAACACCCTCCTCAACCACCTGGAGACTGTCTGCTATTCTCCCACACCTCCTGTCGTGGCTTGCCTATTCTTTAAAAAAGTTGTCAATTTATGGAGCATTTTCAAAAGTGTGGTTATGTGTGCATGTACATGTCCTCATTCTGGGCCTCTGTCACATCATTACACATACACATGCATGCCTCAACATCATCGCCACTTTTTCTTTTTCTGTGAATGCTGTACTACATCATCAAATAGGACTGTCAAAGTGTTAAAGGTCTGCATTGGCAGCCGAAAGCCAAGACCTATTGCCTCTCCTTGTTCTACCAGACATTTAATTTGATAGCATTTGCAGAAATCACTGAATTTTCTTACTGAAACAAGTATTTAGTGTCCCAATGGATTGTCAGCTTTTATATCCCTCTTGGTGCATTAACCGCAATATTTTATTGAATGGATTCCATTATGCTACAGGCATGCAAACAGGCTAGGTGAATAACAACACAAATGCCATCAGGCTATGCGAATTGGATAGTTAACACAGAGACAGACTGACCTACATCACAGATACAATGGCAGAGTGAACATGCTCATGCAGACACACGTGGGGTTGGTATTAGGACATGGGGGTGTCAGACATCTGACGAACAAGATGGTGGCACGTCTGTGAGTCTCCGACAGTTACAATTCAACACTCGTCGATCTGCACAGGCACCTAATGATGGAACTGACCAGCCTAATACTGAGGATTCCCCCTTAGATGAGCCCACGGATGCAGTAGATATGAAACCACTACTAATGGCCATGCAGCAAAGTTTGACGTCTATTGAATCCCCAATATGTACAATGCATTAGAATGGATTCTATGACGCACAAGTTAGAGAAGTATGACAGGTGCCTCAAAGAAGTGAAGCAACACCTCTCAACAGTGGAGGACACTGTGTCATCTCGTGGTGACCAACTGCTCGACATGTAAAAAAGTCCTGAAACTCCTTGCAGCCAAGAATTAAGGCAAGATCTCGCTACAACAATCTGCTATTTTAGGAGTGCCAGAGTCTAGAAACATTGGCAAAATGTAGGACCCTCATTGGTCGTCTACTTACCACACCGTTTGGCATGGACTCCTTCTCTAAACTGCTCATACTCAAGCGCGGCCGCGGTCGGTAGAGGAGTACCTGCCGGGGCGGTGACGTGGGGAGGGGGAGGGGCAGGGTGGGGGTTAGTAATGTCTGGATAATGGAGGTTTGCAGGTAAGTAAACATTTAAATAAATCAAACGAATTTTGTTGCGCTCACTGCATCCCCAAATGCAATGCAGTGCGTGCAACGAAATTTGTTTGATTTATTTAAATGTTTACTTACCTGCAAACCTCCATTATCCATACATTACTAACCCCCACCCTGCCCCTCCCCCTCCCCATATCACCGCCCTGGCAGGTACTCCCCTACCGACCACGGCTGCTCTAGCGTATTCATCATGCACTACTGGCCAATCCTCCCCCTGGATCTCCTGGGATACCTCCTATTGCCAGACTCCTCAATTATAGGGATCACAGCACCGCCCTGCACCTGGCAAGAGAAAGATGAAACCTACAAATTGACAGCAATGAGGTGACTATCTATCCTGATTTTACCATTTCAGTCCAGGAAGCAGGGAGAATATTCATACAGAGCAAACAGAAACTGAAACAGGCTACCATCTCATACGCGATGTTATATCCAGCCCGCCTTTGTATTTCTTTCCAGGGCAAAGATAATTTCTACACAAACCCTGAGCTGGTCATGGAGTTCCTGCATCAACAATCTATCCGCACCTCTTAGACGTAACAACCTGCCGCCTCATCCAGGGCCTCCTCACCAACATTGGTCTTGGTCTGAAATCTACATTTCTACAATTATATCATCTCACTAGACAGATAGTCTTATTTGGTACCCGCCATTGCATTGTGAAATACCTTTGTATGTGCATGTGAATAAGGGCTGATTATGATGTTGGCGGATGGGATACTCCATCACAAATGGAACTTGTAATACAGTGGATGTGATATACGTCATGTTTTTGATGGAGTATCTCATCTGCCAAGATCGTAATCAGGCCCTATGTTCTCACTTCTGACCTCCTCTCCTTTTATCGACAAAGATAAACTATTGCCTTTATTGGTAGAATCACAAGTCCCGAACTCCACATCAACCTTGACACACAAGTATGTAGTCACGCAGGCCCTGCAACCTAGGCCAGAGATTACTGATTGATGGGAGGTGTGTATTGCTGGCAGGCGAATACATGGGCAGGAAACTCTTGACCAATCCCACAAATAGGCTCAGCGAGAAAGCAATGGCAGGGGAGATTGCCCCCAATAAAGCACACTTATCCTGAGGGGTACGTTCCCTTCAGAAAATGCCATAAAGTCAGATGCCACATGAGTTAGGAATACATATCCAATAAAGACCTAGCACTTGTAGTGATCATGTGCTCCTCATGCCAGACATCTTGACACATTCACCACTGGCCACGCTGTGCCCACGCAAGGTCAAGACCTACCTGTAGTAACCCCAGATCATTAATGTATGAGTATAAGGCAGGAACCAACATTCCTCACCCTATATGGTATGCCAGATATGTTTATGGCTTGAAGTAATATTGTTTATAAGACCAATGCGAACCCAATGTAAATTGACACAGTCCTCAGACCATTGTGCCTGTAACTGTGTCCCAGTCGCATTGTTGAACTCAACAAAAGTATTCGTGTTTTGCCAAACACCTCTTGTCTTTTTTTTTTTAGGAATTCAAACCCAAGCAACAACCTCTAAACATATTGAGCTTGGTGAGACAATATTGGAACTCCGTAGACACTCACATTTACAGGAGGTGGGTATCATTTTTGAAGTAGAGGGCTGATTTGATTCATTATTCTTGCTTTGTTGTATGTTGCTTTTTTTCATTTTCTCTTTATATCTTAGGCCTTGTCTTTGCACTTTTGTCTCTTCTTTTTTAGCTGCGCTCTGATGGTGCCTCCATCAATGATCAGACATGGTTAATTCTACACTTACAGCTCTTAGAAGGTATGATGGAGAGGGGTATATTTCCCTGACAGGTATAGGCTCCCATTGTGGGTGGGGAGAATGGGGTTGTTTGATTTTCATGTTGTGCTAAACACTTGATGACGCTTATACTGCAGTATTCTTGCCCTGCATTTCCCCACTCTTCAACTTGTCACATTTATGCAGTCCACGCAAACCTGCTTTAACATGCAACTATGACTGATGCAAATGGAACTTCCTCTGACACAACATATAAGTGCCTCACATGGAATATCAGAGGTCTTGGTAATCCGCGAAAGTGTAGGCATATTTTATCCTGAATGCAGCCGTCAACAAAGCTCATACCCTATCAGCTTCTCATAACGTTGCTGCTCATTATCTAACAGATATCATGGAAGGCACTTTTTATTCAGGCGTGCACAGCAGCTGGGTGCACTTGGATAATTTGCTTGTCTCCAGTGGAGTGGGGTCATGGATCCATGAAGTCTCTCACCTTGCACAAACATAATCAGATCATTCCTCTGCCTAAGTGGTGTCACACCTACCCACCCGAGTTCCTATAGGTGTGACATGGCAACTCTCCTCAAATGTGCTCCAAGACGCTCCCATTCGCTAGGAGCTGCGCCCAGAGATTGCTGATTTTTTTTCGGGAGGCATTCAAAGTTACAATCCATTGAATATGCTTTGTGAGGGAGTGTTATGCTCACTGCACAACAATTTGAGTCAACTTGAGGGAAAATTGAAATGGCTCAGCTGGGAAATGCAGATGAGCCTAAGTTGTCCCAGCAATTTAGGACAACATTGTCAGAGTTTCAGAAACTGCACAGAGAGAATGCCTCTATTAAGGTAAATATGCCAAGACGTGTGTATATGGGAAGGCAGGCACCCAGAAACCACACTCCACCAATAACATTCTGGAGTTGTGAGGCGAAGGTGGACAACTCTATAGAGATACCCTGGAATTCCTAGATAGATCCTCCTTACTCTACGGTCCTCTAAATACATCTTGGAGATTAGAGGACATTGAAGCGGACTCCTGTTTGGACTACGTAGCTCTGGGACGACTGAGTGATGCTCAGTGGAGCTTCCTTGTTCAGGATATCACTGATGATGAGATTCGAGAGCCGATAATGCAACTGTAGGCTGGCAAATCCCTGGAGCCCAATGGCCTACTGACTGATTTTTATGAGTTCAATGTGGGCCTATTAGTACCGATACTAAAATCAATATATCAGGAAGCTAGGATAAATGGTCTACTCACCCCTCTATGCGTGAAGCTGTGATTATTGCCCTCCTTAAACCGGGTAAACCACCTGATCAGTGCACATTTTATAGACCATTATGTCTAATTATTTGTGATGTTAAGATTTTAGCTAAAATACTTGCTAACAGACTCTACCTATACATGCCGTTCTTGGTACACCCTGACCAATCACGTTTTATATTTTGGTGGTCCACATCCCATAATCTGCTGACACACAACAGGGTTGTCCACTCTCGGCTTTACTTTTTGCTCTGACAATGGAGCACTGGCTGCAAAACTCTGGCAATGCCATGTGATTATGCACTTCGTTACCCTTCTAGGCATATTTTAGTCTCATTTTATGTGGACGCCATTATCCTGTTTTTGAGGCATCCGCAGATTAGTCTTTATGGTGTCCTCTGGAAGTTTGCCCTATTTGGGTGGTCTTTCCAGTGTACAGATCAACTAGGCAAAGTCACACCTCTTTCCTCTCCCATGGGCCACGCAACCTTTCACCACAGAATCCCGTCTGCAGTGGTGTTAGTCTAAACGTATGAATGAAAAATATCTTTTATTTGATTTGGTTTAAATCATAAAAATCGGCACATGGATAGTAGCGCCGAAGAGATACATAGTAGGTGAAGTAATGTCTTATCTCCTTGTCCATAAAGGTGGCTATCCATTGTGGGCCATGCTCATTTCCATTTTGGGATAAGATCTTTTGATGGGTAAACACCGAGTCTCAATAAAATCAGTTTCCTCTTTTTTTTGATTTGCGAAATGTTCTATCAAGTATGGTTGGGGTTTTTGCATTTTATATGTTGGCACCACCATCCATGTGTTAGTTTTTTAATTCAAGGAAGCTTGGTCTATTACCTGAGAATTTTGCTTGATGGTTTTGTTGACTATACGTTTAAACTCTGAATAGGACAATTTTGTGTGCCAAATGACCTCTAGGTGTAGAGCTGCAATGAATTGTTTTAAAAGATGAGTAAACTGAGTTTCTCAATCTGGATTGCTTTTCAGCCTCCAGCCAGCAGTAATGTGCTAGGGAGTCTTCCTCTGCTGCCCTCATTCCCCAATAGTGTTTGGAAAGGGCCCCTTGTCTTGTCGGGATCTGTAATTTTAAACCGAATTCCAGTCTGACCAGAGCTTGTGAAATATGGCGCAGAATTGAAAATTAATTCTTTAAAATGCCAGTTTGCGCATTATTTAAAACTATTGAGTCCTTTGTGTTTAGGAGTTCTGATCCCTACGTAATTGATGGCAAGAATTTTGCTGCCGTGACCTTTAGTAAAGGGGCTGACGAACAGTCACTAAGTTTTTTTTGCAAGGTTTTAAATGCAAAGAGTAGCTGTTTTGTAGATGATAGTGTAGTGGGTCTGGCCTTGTTGTTTTAGGTGTACCTAACTGGAGTTTGGCTTCTGACAGTTTGAGTTGGGAATAGAGGTGATTTTTTTGGTTTTGATGTACAGGTCCTGTGGTCTATTTTATAGTTGCTTCTGGATTTTAGTGTCTGGCAGTTTAATCTCTGAGTAATGGTCATCCGGGTCCCTTTATTTGGAGTTTTCTTTTGAGTTGTTGTATTAGTCCAAGTCACCTTTGATGTTCCATTATTAACGGGAGCGCCAGGGATGGCCTGGGTGTTAACTATGGCTGCTATGTCAGCTCTCCATGTATGCTCAGTTATGTCAGAGTTGAAATGCTGGTTTTCCCATTTAATAGAAGATTAATGTGTGCCCAAAACTGATTTGAGTTTCATTGCTTGCTGACATACAGCATTTTCATCCAAAATTGTTTGTAATACGTTTGCTTAGCGGCTCAGACTCCTTTTTTAAGTCTCTTTTTATTTGTTCAATTATTATCAGGGACTGCCAGGTGGGTTGTGAGCCCTGAGTTCACATTAGTCTGAGAGATTTATTTAGTTGTCTTTTTTTTATCCTTAAGATGTGTGTATAACAAGCTGCCCCGGTAATCGCGAAAGGTTTTTGACTTTTAGGGTTATTCGAGATTTTTTTGTTTAAACTGTTGACGAAAGACTCCCAGGCTTCTGTCCCTAATGGTTTTGCATCGATAGGAGCCAGTAAAGAAAAACATGTGTCCATGATTGCATCTATGTTGTTTTTGTTCCATAATAGTTGTTTTAAATTCTAGAGTTGAATTGATAGTGTGAGGACGCTAGCTGGCTGAGACCTTTCTTGGATAATGGTTAGTATGAGGAATTGAGGATAATGATCACTGTCTGCTCTTTTCTTTATTTGAACATTTGAGATGAAAATGAATAAGTCGGTGTCCGCTAAGGTGAAATCAATGGTTGCTCCTGATTTAGCCGTCACTTTTGTGAAAGCTGCTGAGCTATCTTGCGGGCCTCGTCCGTTTAAGGTGAACAATGAAAGTTTACCTAATAATGCAGCGCATCTTTTGCCCAAAGTGTCACATCTGGGTGTATTGCCGTGCCTGGCCTGCATATGTGTTGGTAGATTTGTTTTCTGGGCTTGCATCAAATTCATATTGAAATACCCTGACAGTATTATGTTGGCATGCATGTAGATGAGTTTTAAAGCTTTGAGTGCAGCTACCAATTGTTGGATATTTCTCCTCTTATGTTTGTAGATTAACAAGGTGCGGGATGCAGGGGCTGCGAGTTTAATGCATTGCATCCAGGGGAGTCTAGGTCAATAGCTTGTTCTTTCCATGGATGTCTGTCGAGATATAGGTCGATAAGCAGCCTTTTGCTCTTCCATTGTTTGCCTCCCTTATAGCTGGATTGAGGTGTTCTTTATAACCTATGATTAGGGTGTTTGTTGACTGCCATGTTTCTTGAAACAGCAGAATGTCATGCTTTAAAATGAAGTTTGTAAAGTCGGTTTCTTCAAGTTTGGAGGTTAAACAATTCACGTTCCAGGAGCAGATCTTACTGCCATGCAATATTTGTGGGGTTTTGTATATTTTTGTTCATGCTGGTCCTTGTTTCGTATTTACAAGATTCAACTGTGGATTATCCTCGTGGGTAGCTATTTCGGAGTGTGAAATTGTAATCGTCATTTGTCTTTTTGTTTGGCCGTCACTTTTCATTTGATTGGGATTATCAGGATCTTTCGCTCCTTTTAATATGCCCCCTGTTCAGTGGGGCTGTTGTAGTGGGCTTAGGTAACAGGGTGGGTCCACCTTTTTTAGTTCTATGCCCCATGTTGCAAAGGTCTCCTTGTGCCTCAGAATCTGTTCAGTGATAGATTGATCTATCCAAGTTGCTATTGTGGATTCAAACCCCAGTCGATTGAGATTGGGTTTGAACTTAATTCTTTCCAGATGCCTGGATTTAATGTGTCTCAAGGCTGGGAGAGTTTCTAGTAGCCTTATTATTGCGCTTCTATTTAATATGTCATGAGCTCCTCTTGAGATGTAATGTGGGACCAGCTCTATCTGTGGGACCAGCTTTATCTGTTTGTCACATTGAGTATCAGAAACAATCAATTGTGTTTTCATTCAGTTAATCGATGTCCCCTTTGATACTTCCGTTGATTCTTGACGATATGATGCCACTTGGTGAATGTATCTGTCTTGATTCTGTTGATTTTGTTTGATGACCTCTCTGCTTCTCAGGGAGGGTAAACTTGTTTTAGCTTCTTCGTTGATGCGGCTCTCCTCTGTGACTTCCATTCTACTAGCAGAGCATCATCCTGGCTACTGATTTCTCCTGTTTTTGTCTTTATTTCCTGTCAAATTTGAGTTGTGCTACTTTTTTAAATATCATTTCTTGTCATGTTAATGGGTTCCTGCCTAAGCGGAGGATTGAATATATTGAAAATGTTGCTTGTTTGTGAAAATTCATTTTTTTGCAGCTTAGAATTTCTTGGGATGGTAGCCTCTTTTGTTGTTAAAATGTTATGGCCCAATGTGCTATCCGCTTCCCTGATGCTTTCGACTCCTTCATCCATTCTGAATAGATATCAATGATGTTTGTGGCAGGACTTGTTTACCTAACTTTTCCTTGTTTTCCTCAAGCATTTTTCTTCCCTCTATGTGAGGGAGATTTTCAGGCTTGTTTGTACCTTGCTTTCTACTGCTTCCTTTAGTGAGTCATCTTAATTGATGCTGACCCTTCTGGGTATTGTTGTTTGTTCTGTGGTTCAGACTCTTTTTCAGCGTCAGATGAGATTCTACTTTCGTGCTCTTGGGACTTAGTTAACACTTTCACTCTTGGGTTATTACTCCTGGAGCTCTCCCCGGCGACTCTGTCCATTTATTTAGGGTCTCTTTCCATGGATAGTGTGATATTTGGTTGTGTTTCTCTGACTGCCCCTAATAGCTCTGATAATATGGTTGGGACCTTTGCGAGTTTATCAATTATTTGGGGGCACTGGAAGGTATGATATATATTTACCGTTCTTGTTGAACCTTCATTATCATGGTGTTTAAATCGTGCAACTTCTGTTCTATCCCCTGGACGTATATTTCTAAAATGTTTGGTAGCTCAACTTGGATGTCTAGTTTGTTGCCGAGATATGTCATGGCAGATCCAATGGTTTCTATGGTGCCTAGTCGCTGTATCCAAACTGAGCTAATTGGTGGGCATGTTTGTGCTTCCGTCAAAGTTTGGTCCCCTGGTTCCTTGATATTTCTTGATTGCACATTTTCGCATGAATCCTGTGATTCAGAAGAAATGAAGTCTTACCTCGTGGGGCTCATGGGCCGCATCCCCCTTTACCTTTTGTTCCATCTGCAGTGTGGTTTGGAATGGATTGGAGGATGTGTCAAGCACAAGCTACTGGAGCTCCCTGTTGGTTCGATTATTGATGATCTGCCGATAAGTTAGATGGTACACAAGGACTTAAAATTCTGTCTTAACAGAAACCAAAGCCATCATTGGGGCATTGTGACACATATTGTTGTTGCTGCTATTGGTGTTGGCTTAATTGGACTGGAACCATTGGCTGGATATGATTTCCCAGTTTGTACTTGACTCAGTGTGGACTAATGCTGTTGTATAGCGTTTTAGGACCCTAGTTTAATTTTCCCGATTCATGCCCTTATATAGGTATAAAATACTGTTTCCTTATATAAGCATTGAAATCATAACCATATTAAGATATAATTCAAGTAGTCCTAATACGGCTTGGCTACTTCCACTAGTTCCGAAAATCTACAACGATTTCTTGGAAAAACCCCGCCTTCAGCAGTCAGGGACCTCCCACTGCATGAATATTGATTTATCCAAGAACTCATGGAGTTTTCAGAGAATTAAGTTTCTAATGACGTTATTATGTCCAATCGTACGTCAAACTCAGCACCTTCAAGGTATAAATATGCCCACACTTGTCCAAACAAACAAACGGTGGTTTGGAGCAGTTCGACTATCTCTCGACGCGCCTTGCTGCAGCAAGTGCCGAAGGAAGCCGACCCTCCAGTTGACGCACTGAGAGACGCTGTACTTTCTCCAGCCTGGAAATCCAGCTCCAGTGTTTCCAGGCTACCCTTGCGAGTTGCTGGGAAATCGTGTCTTGAGAGAGAGATACCAGACCTCCTACATTCTATACACCAAGGTACGGAGCCAATTAGACCCTAAGAGAATCATTGGAATAGATTATTGGCAAAAAATACTGAAACTAAGCTACACCTCACTTACTTCTTCCCTTGTACTAGACCTAGGTTAGGTACACCGGGGTAGGCGTATTTTAGAAGCACCAGTTGAGTACTTGTAGTCATTATTTATTAATGTATGTATTTTATGGCTTAGAAACCATATCATGCTTTTACAGTATTATTTTATAATACTCTTCGTACTGTACGCATTGTACTTTGCAACCAGTATTACGATTGTAGCGGTTCATTTCCTCTGCATGAGAAAGAAGACTGTTCAATAAATCCCTTTTATTGAAAACGCCCGTCTCTCTATTTTCTGCACCTCTGGTGAAACTAAGCATTCGCGATTGACTTGGTGAAATAACTATCTATTGTTTCCGCGACTCTAGAGATACATTTCTTATTCTGGGGAAACAAAGTTGTCATGTTTTAAGCGGTTATCAGAAACTAATCACTTCTTGTGAATTCGAGAAAGTTTCTAGTGACCTCTGAGCTAGCTGGCACTCACAATTAAGTCTAGTATATTCGATAGAGACCTAATAGACCTCAGTCCGATGTCAAATCTAAGGATATATTACTCCAATGCGCAGAGCCTATTGGGAATATAGGAACTACACTACATGGCGCCCAATGTTTGGTAAGGCGATAATTTAACGCTAGGTACTAGAGTAACTCAGTCGTGCTTTTCACACAGACCCCTTTTCCCCGTAAAATACTTCAATAGACGTCTGGAGTGGGTTAAAGGATAACATATCTGCCATAACTGAGTAGGACGAAAATCCTATGTATTAGTTTTTGGTTTGCTCAAGGTTGAAGGATACAGTGTTCCAAAATATTGTGCACCTAATCTTTGTTTCCTTGACACTTGCTCTGCAAACTTTCGGTCAACACAATGAGTGAAGACGAAAGGGATAGAGCTGCAGCAGCAGCTCAGGCAGTTTTAGACGACACAAATCTCCAACAAAATACCCCGGATGCTATACTCATCCCGGTAAACATAAGGAAAACAATCACTATAAAACGTACAGAAAATGGAGTATCATCGAGAGGTGGTAAAGTGATGTTTGTTATAGAGGCACATGAAAATCGGCAGACAGAGGTATTCTGTTCATGGATTCTGTTTCCTGCAGCAATTCCAGTAACACACAAGTTCCACTACTACAAAATAGAGGAACCTCCAGCGGAATACGTTCCCTTCGAGGAAGTTGAAATTCCACTAACTTACCAAGAGCATCAGCTCTGGTTTAATGCCGCCCTACAACATCAAAATCACATTACCAGGCTCGGTCCATTAGGGAGACCAGGAGCAACATGGCCGGTACTAGCCCGCTCTACACCACATCCTGACATTGAAAGAATGACAGGTCCAGAAATATTAGCTTAGCTAAAACAGCTAATTAAAATACATAGACAATTGGTTCAATATGTCATGCGGACTTTAACAGTCCAACCGACTATAAGAATTCCACAGCACACCCCTCAACAGGGGAACACAAACAAAATTACACCACAGACTATACAGTCAGTAATCGGTAAATTGCCCGCAAAACTGGAACACATTCTGTTCTGGTTATCTCAAAAAATCACTCAAATAGAGGCAGTATTCCCTGATAGTACACCTCATGAGAAACACAGGATTCTAACAATCTATTTACCAATGGGGATTGCACCACACGTAGAGGACTGTGACACTTGGGGTACAGTCTTTGCTTCAATCTACACAAAAACACATGGTGTCCCGTCTATGGCGATAATACCAGACGTTCTGAGACAGATTCAAAATGAATACGGTCCAGAACCAGCCTTAAATCTGGGTATGAAATGACTAAAAGATTTCAAACATGTCTCGGCTATACTATTAGCAAACATTAAAGGTGAAGCAGCATCCGTGGCGATCTGCCAAAAACTAAAAGAAACAGATATTACTGAGCAACCTTATGAGCTTGCCAGAATTATTGAAAAATCCTATGAATAACTAGGTAGAGATAGTTTGGGTGGGAAACCAGTAAACCCCCAACTAACTGAAAATCCTGAAAAAGTTTTTATTAAAAATAATCTCACTACTCCTAAGAAGAAGTTGGAAAACACCAAACAGACACTTCCTATAGAGAAGCGTTCCCAGTCCAGAGGAAGGTCTCCTCAACAGGAGCCCTCTGAAAAGAGATATAACCTTAGAAATACGGATAATTTGAGAAAACCTGATAGATATCAAGATATTGATACACGTTCCTCTCATACGTTTCAGACTTCCTTGCAGAGATCCAAAGAAGAGGACGATCAGAACAAAAAAAAGAACGCATGAAGTCCAAAGACGAACAGCACGTTCCAAAAAATAAGAAAACTCAACTCACCAAGAAGAAGGTAGCAAGTCTGAAGATCAGACATGCCGAGGATCTTGAAGACACAACTCAAGAACGGGGAGTGGGCCCAGACAATGCTAGATAGCGCAGCAGAGGTCACCATAGCTCGCAAGATCCTGAAGGATCATCTGGAGACAGTGGACTTGAATGAATGCATTCAACTTGAAACTACCGACACCAGGGTTAGTGTACCCCATAAGTTATATGAAGTAACACTCCGGATGGAGGGGGACATACCTAGGAAAATAAAAGCACTCTATTGGGAGAAGCTATCTAAGGGTTATGACATTCTTCTAGCTGAACAAGACTGGCCACCTGAATTTGTTAGGGATTGCCCACATGGCAAAGAGATAATTATGCAATTCTTCTCAAATCACATTCCAATTCATAAAAAATATTCCTATGCCAGAAAATGGGCTGTAGCCCAGGCTCCAGCATTATACAAAAATCATGTAGGATATGATGAGGATTCCCCTCACCATAAAATCCAGTTGAAAACTCAACCGACAATGCAAAGGCAATATCCTGTAAAACAGGAAGCTAAAAAACAGGTCAGGGAGATTTTAAATCAACTTGAATACCAAGGGGTGATTGAAATATGCACCTCATAGATGAACAGTCCTTTGTTTCCTGTCTCCAAACCAGACAATTCATATAGTCTACTTTTGGCTTACAGACATTTAAACTCCTGTTGCAAAACATTTGCAGTACAAAATGCACATAGTGCAGCACTGATGAATAACATTGTACGGAAAAAATACAAAACTACATTAGATATCTCAAATGGTTTCTTTTGTAAAAACATCGCACCTGAAAGCAGGTATTTGAACGCTTTCTCAATAATGGGGACACAGCCACAATTTTGCCATCTCCCCCAGGGATTTACGAATAGTCCAGGTTTATTTTCAGCCAGAGTAACAGAGTTACTACAAACGTACGATGATGAGGCATTATCTTATGTTGATGACATCTATCTTACAGCCGATGATTTGGACGTACACTTGAAAAGAGTGCACTCCATAATACTTGGGTTCGCTTCTGAAGGGTACAAATTCAATTTAAGGAAATCACAAATGCCCACCTCAACGTCCTATTCTTAGGATACGAGTTATCAAGTGAAGGCAAAAGCCTGGCAGCCAACTTTATAGAGAAATGTGCGCTGCTCCAACCTCAAAAAATGCTGAAAAACTTACAGTCAATTCAAGGTTTCCTGAATTTTGGAAGAACTTATGTTCTAAATTACACAGAAAGGGTTAAACCTCTCTGCGAACTAATCAAACCTGTTTTCAAATCAACTAATTGGACACAAAAACACACAGAAATTTTGCGTTCAGTGCAAACTGACATGTTAGCAAAAACACAGTTACAAACACGCAACAACGTGCACAACCTTGTGATCCGAATCATCCCAGGGAGATTCGGATTCACATACCTAACCTTTAATGAAGGTGAAAAGGTACCATTAGCATACAAATCACACTTGTACACACAAGCTGAAATGAAATTCACTTCAACAGAAAAGATTCTGACAGCAGTTCACAGTGCTGTAGCAAAGGAGAGAGCCCTCGCACAGGGTAAACGCATTAAAATCGTTACACCTGTACCTGCGTTAGAGGCAGTGACAAAAGCAAGCATTCCAAATGCTAGAGCTTTACATCCAAGATGGACACAATGGGTTAACTCTCTTGCTGCAACAGACGTTGAATACGTTTTTGACCCATACTTGAAGACACAAGAATTTCTAAAAAATTAGAATGTCCTCTGCCGACTGAAATTCTACCTCTAGAACATTACAGATGTATAATCTATACAGACAGATCAGCACAGCCCGCAATAGGGGGTAAACAAGCCTATAGTGCTGCGTGGGCGATTGTTAAAGGTCGCTGGCCCGAAGGTAAATTTTGACCTATGGTCACTAAAACTCAATCACTCGTAGGCTGTACAGCTCAGCGAGCTGAACTACAGGCTTTCAAGATGGTGCTTGAAAATACCGATCGTGATTGCGATTTGTGAGTGCGATTCGTATTACTGCGTTCAGTCTTACAATGAATATTTGCAGAACTGGGTTCAAAACGGCTTCAAAGACGCTAAAGGTGGCACAATTAAGGATAAATTGCTTTGGGAACAAGTAGTTCTTTTGCAAAAAATAACTACAAAAGGCTCACGTGATTCATACACTGAGTCATCAGCGTGATGGTGTTCACGTTGCAGGGAATTCATCGGCTGATGAGTCCGCGAAGGCAGCTGTGCAAATGGATTCCGTAGCTGCAATCACTTGTTCAAAAACAAACATAGACGGTGAAACAACGCTAGCAGTGAATGCATCAATGAAAAGGCAGCTATGCAGCGTTACCTCTAAATTATCCACTCAGATATACATACATAATTGATGCAAACTCCGTTCCTTTTGTTCGAATCCCTGGAGTGGGGGATAGAGTAATTCCAAACAGGTACCAGAGATGTGCTTTGGGATTCCAAGCACATATGGGAGAGGGTGTGACACATCAAAGGATCTTAAAATCTCTAATAGAATTAGAAGAGATGTACTGGTGGCCAGGAATGAGCGTCAAAGTTTACAAATTCGGAATCAACTGTGAAACCTGTTACAGAGATCATAGCTTTGAAAGCCACCAGGTACCTGACTAGAGTGTAGCCAGCCCAGTACAGACACCACTGTTAGACAGCATTAGACTTTCTATACGCAGACGTTACCATGGACGGATGCGGTCCCACAACTATTAGGACAAGATTCATTTGGATGTGGCCTCAGCGCTCGGCTGATGCCAGAACTGTTATAAAAGATTTGTGAGTCTTTATCGGCACATACGCAATCGGCACGCTACATTCTGATCAGGGTCCTGCGTTTAGCTCTCGAGCTTACAAGGAGGCCATGGCCAGCTTAGGCATTGCATTGCGGTTTTCGAGTCCCTTCCATCCTGAGGGAAATGAGGTAGTGGAAAGAAAAAACTGTTACATAAAGCAATCTATAACAGCTAGGGTATTAGGCTCGGGTGACGGATGGGTAAAACATCTAATTAGGGGTCGCGTTATCGGAGCTCGTGAACGCCGTGAGGGAAACGGCACGAGCGTGCCAGAGACTGTCACCTTGCCGGGCATTCAGCAAGCGCCGTGAGGGAAACGGCAGTAGTCCTTACCAGTAGACTCTATTACCCAGCGGCCACAGGGAGGGCACCGGCCGTGACGCTGACCACGCGCCCGGAGGTGCAATAAGAACAGTGAGCGCCGAGCGCTCTGGGGGTCGCGTTTTTGGAGCTCGTGAACGCCATGAGGGAAACGGCACGAGCGCGCCAGAGACTGTCACCTTGCCGGGCATTCAGCAAGCGCCGTGAGGGAAACGGCAGTAGTCCTTACCAGCAGACTCTATTACCCAGCGGCCACAGGGAGGGCGCCAGCTGTGATGCTGACCATGTGCCCGGAGGCGCAATAAGAACAGTGAGCGCCGAGCGCTCTGGGGGTCGCGTTATCGGAGCTCGTGAACGCCGTGAGGGAAACGGCACGAGCGCGCCAGAGACTGTCACCTTGCCGGGCATTCAGCAAGCGCCGTGAGGGAAACGGCAGTAGTCCTTACCAGCAGACTCTATTACCCAGCGGCCACAGGGAGGGTGCCGGCCGTGACGCTGACCACGCGCCCGGAGGCGCAATAAGAACAGTGAGCGCCGAGCGCTCTGGGGGTCTCGTTATCGGAGCTCGTGAACGCCGTGAGGGAAACGGTACGAGCGCGCCAGAGACTGTCACCTTGCCGGGCATTCAGCAAGCGCCGTGAGGGAAACGGCAGTAGTCCTTACCAGCAGACTCTATTACCCAGCGGCCACAGGGAGGGCGCCGGCCGTGACGCTGACCACACGCCCGGAGGCGCAATAAGAACAGTGAGCGCCGAGTGCTCTGGGGGTCGCGTTATCGGAGCTCGTGAACGCCGTGAGGGAAACGGCACGACCGCGCCAGAGACTGTCACCTTGCCGGGCATTCAGCAAGCGCCGTGAGGGAAACGGCAGTAGTCCTTACCAGCAGACTCTATTACCCAGCGGCCACAGGGAGGGCACCGGCCGTGACGCTGACCACGCGCCCGGAGGCGCAATAAGAACAGTGAGCACCTCCCGCCCCGCGGGACGCACGCGGGACGCGCCGGGCTAGGCCCGGGCAAAGGTCGGGCCCTCTGTGGCCCTCAGAGGCCTGAGGAGACTGGACTGGGCCAGTGACCCTATATCATTTTATCTGGACCTACACTGTATATGACTCACTTGAGACTTTATTTCCTATTGTTTTATTCATTTCTTTCAATTCATGAGTAAGTAGTGGTTCTATCTGCGTTCAATATCCTACACTATAGTTATCTAGGATGTCTAAATCAAAAAGTGATAAACCAGCACAAGGTCTTGGCACCATTGATAACTACTTGGTGAAGAAAGTTAGCCAAATAAACAATGAAAGACGTGCCTAGGAAAGGGCACTGTGGTAGTGGAGTTGCCTGAATTGCCTGATTTGTCTCCCACCAGGATGACTGGAGATGCAGGGGCTAATACAAGTTGTGTCACCATAGTAGAACCACTGACGCCCATTACAGTTAGGGTGGAGGTTCACCCAGAGGTTCACCCAGATCAACATGCCCTGCTAAGTGAGGAAATAGGTGATATTAGTGAAGCTCCGCCTGTTATTAGGCCGATGCGAACTTGTAGGATAGCACATCTAAAACGGGGGGGGGGGAACATAACGCTAATACTAAAAATAAGAACTGGAAAGAAGCCCATAGCCCTGCCATAAATCCCTTTGTGTTTACAGGAAATAATGCCAATGGCCCTAATCTGAATTCTGATCAGTTTGCTTCTCTCATTAAAAACCTAGAAGCAAAACTCACAATGAAGATAGAGGAGCTAATTAAACCACTAACCAGCCAGATTGAGACCCTGGTCACGGAAGTGGCTAGGCTGGGCGGCCTGATATCTACACATTTGACTGTACCAATTAATGGCAGCGTGAAGGTGGGTGGAAAAGGGTGGGATGTGGTGAAAGCTAAAGACCACCAGAATACCGGGAGCATTGCTGCAGTTGCCACCACTGGGAAGGAGGCATTAAGTACATCAGCCGCCCCAGTGGCAACTGCTCTGCTGACTCAACCCATCATAGCCCCACAAAGTGGTCCACCCCCTAGACCACCCAGGTATAATCTTTTTTTGGATTTACCACCTGACTGTGCCCCGTTTGTAGCAGTTTTGACCAATGTTCCACCTTGTGGGACCCATCCCGCCTCACCATATGATGAATCTCATGCATCACTAAAAAATAAGACAGTAGCATGGCTTAATAAAAATGGTGGTTTTCCCACCTCTTATTCAGTACAGATAATGGCAGTAAGGAGGGTGAATTGGGTAGGACCATCCAAAAAGATGGGAAGTGGTGACTGTATTGTGGTCAATTTTAAACATCCTCAGCATGTGGCAACTGTTCTCTTGAGAGCTTCCTCACTAGTTTATAACGAGAACAGCACCTGTGTGCGCCCACTAGGCTACTTTTATGCACATTTATGCAAACTCACGCCCCAACAAAGGTTAACCAGGCGGGTGTTTGAACCACAGACGCCAGCTATGGATGCACATTTCATATATAACATCACTAATTCCTGTGGCTCTGGTAGTGTGAATGAAAATTATAACAGGATTAATAGTGTTGGACGCTACCAGCATGGGTCTAATATTAACACACAGAACAGGTATGAAGTCCTGTCTGGATTGGAGATGTGTGATTGACGGGAGGTACCTGCGGCTCAGGGCACTGGGACTTCAGGTGAACCTATACACACAGAGAACCCACAGATTATAGCATCTGGATGTTATGTTGTTTCATGGAATATTGCAGGCCTGGCTGCCAAATTGACTGATGAAAATTGGGTTTACTACATAAAGCAATTTAAAATCATCTGCTTACAAGAAACTTGGTTGGTGGGGTGTGATCTTCATCTGGAAGGGTACAAGGCCTTCTATGTGCCAGCAACACCATCAATAAGGGGCAGGTCGAAGGGGGGACTTGTAATTTTTGTTTCCATTTTATTATCATGTAAGATGCGTAGAATTGATTCACAGCACACAGGAGTGATGGGCCTCGTTTTATATGGAGAAAACTGTCGGGTTGGCTTAGTGAATTTTTACAATGCCATTTATGATAGTGCAGGCTCTAATCAAATTTCTGTTTTAAATTCTTTTGTTTCAACTTATTCGGAAGTTCTTGGTCATAATTTTATGATCATGGGAGATTTTAATGTGCACCCTTGTGGCGACCCACTGAATAAATGCCTAACAGAGCTTCACTGTGAACGTATGGGAGGTCTACACATGGAACATACTGTGGAGGGTGAACTATGCAATGATCTGCTGAACACCTTTGACCTCTCATTGGCTATGTCACTTAGGGACCCGTTAAAATGCTTTGATATTCCTACTTTTAAAGGGCACGGTAGGGGCACCTTCATAGATCATATGTTAGTTTCTTTAACGATGCAGACTTTCCTAGACTCGTTTAGTATTGTTCTAAGTGAGTTCAGTGACCATAATCCTCTAATAATCTGTTTAAAAGGATCCTGGGTGAAAAAGGTACCCCAGAGCAGTAGCATAGGTAGGCTGGGTGCAACAGATGGGAGGAGGCGACTCAAATGGTCAATGGTCACCCCGGATATTCTCTATAACAATATTACTGAAAGTTGCGCAGAGGATATCAACAATTGTATTCTTGAGGGGGGAGATCCTAGGCAGGTCCTAGTCGCTTATCAAAATCTATCGGAGAAGGTGTCAAATTTTCTGTTAGTCCCCAATAAGAACGTGGGGAAAGTGGGTCCTAGATGGTTTAGCCATGATTGTACTAAAGCTGCACGCAAACTTAGGTCTGCCCTGTCAACCACCCCGAGGATTCGGGAGGAGGTAAAATTGTGCAGAAATGAATTTAAGGCTGTCATTGCATTGCGTAAGGAGTCTCTGAGAAGAGAGGCCTGGGATGAATTACTTGATCCCTCCACCTTAAATTGTAGTTCCAAATTCTGGGCTCTAGTTAAAAAACCGTTCCTGGCAGAAGAACCGGGTGATGGACTAGACTGTTGTATAACCAAGGAGGAATGGGAACTTCATTTTAAAAGACTGTATTATTCAGCTGACCCGGTTATAGTTGATGACGTTCCCTATGTTAGGGGCGGTAATATCAATTTTGATAAACGCAAGGTACTGGACGCCATAGAGGGTCTTACGGCAAAGAAAGCCCCTGGACCTGACGGAATACCACCAGATCTCTATAAATCAGATCCAGGCTTTTGGGCACCCATCCTGGTAGCTGTATTTAATGCCGCTGCTTTACTGGGTTGTCCTGTGTCCTGGGAAGTGTCAACAATTGTCCCTGTCTTCAAGAAAGGAGACAAGGGCAGTCCCCTTTGCTATCGCCCAATATCTTTAATAGACTCTATGGTCAAGATCATAGGGAGTATTTTACTGCAGCGTTTAACAAATTGGGCAGCTGATAATAACATTCTGCCCAATTCACAATATGGTTTCTGCGAAGGTCGCTCCACTATAACGCAGTGTCTCAACCTGTTTCTCATATTGAGTAAATATACTGTTGTACAGAAGGGAGCTGTCCACCTTGCCTTCATGGATCTGTCATCAGCCTTCGACTGTGTCAACAGGGGAAGGCTGTGGCAGACCATGAGGGAGAAAGGTGTAGACAGAGGGGTTGTGGACTTTCTGGCGGATCTGCACAGTGATACCAGAGCTAACGTCAGGTTCTCAACCAGTGGGGAAACTACAGGTAATTTTAATATTAAAAAGGGTGTGCGGCAGGGTTGTATCCTGGCCCCATTTCTTTTTAATTTTTACATTAACGACTTAGATGCTGCACTACAGGAGGTAAAATCAGACTGTCCTAGAGTAGGCAGGCGGGGTATTCCTGTACTTTTATACGCAGATGATGCGGTTTTAATTTCGAGAACGGAAAAGGGTCTCCAGGCACTTCTGAATGCTTTTAACAATTTTATGACTAATAGGGACCTTTTGGTCAACAATTCCAAATCCTATATAATGCATGTTGGCCGTCAATCAAAAAAGAATTTTCTTTTTAAACTAGATGATGTCCTGATTCCTATCACTCATACATTCTTATACCTTGGTGTTTTATTTGACTCAAAGCTCAGCTGGGCCCCACATGTGACAAAAAAGAAAGGGGAAATGACCAGGGTAAATGCCTCTATCTTTAATTTATTTTGCCACTAAACTAGGAATAAAGCCAAATACTGCCATGATGAAACTGTATAATGCTAAATCGATAGCTACTGCAGTTTATGGCAGTGAGATATGGGGCTATGTAAGTGGGGAACAGCTACAGATTACTGAAAATATTTTTAAAGCGTTTGCTCTGTATCCCAGCCAGTACATCAAACCTGGCGGTACATGAAGAGCTGGGCAGTCAGTACCTATCCGATATTGTTGGGTTAAGACCACTGACATGTTGGGTAAAATTATGGCTAAATGAAGACATTCCGTTAACCCACTTGATAGTGAAAGACCTTGTATCTCAGGAATATTCAATGCGTGTGCCCTGGTTAAAATATTTGAGGTCTCATTTTCTGAAGCTTGGATTTCTGAACTTATTTGAAAACCCGAGTGACATATTAAAGGGTGATGTGGCAGCAATTAAGCGGGCTTTTTATATGGATAGAATGGCCCAAAGAGAAGAGGTTGAGCTTATGAAACCTAACGTTAGGAAATATGTCATGCTAAAATCTTGTGATACAATGGAACCTTACCTAACATGCTCCTTTACTTCTCATGAAAAATTCTTGCTGACAAGGTTCAGGTTTAACATATTTCATCATCTTTTAATTAGACCTAAGTCGGACATGTTTAATAAAATTGCAGCGCCCTGTGGCTGTGACGGGAAGTCTCCACAGGATATGCTGCATTTTATATTTTTATGGAAGCTCTGTGAATACCCCCGAAAACGCTATCTTGTCACTCTTTTAAAGAAATTAAATTTTAATCAAATAAGACCTGCACTTTTGTATCTACAGCTTTTGCACAGTGATAGTGTCCTTCAGGTGATAGAATTTCTAAAATTGACTGTTAAAATGAGAAAGTGCCTAGATGAGTGAATATATACCCCTGTAGGATGATGAATTTATCCCTTTTGCTGTAAATTCTGTATTATTCGCACTTTAGTCTTGATCTTGCCTACTTACTCATTAATGTGATTTGTATTATATGTCTTTTAGTAACTGTGATTTTAACTATGAATTGTTTCATGAATTTTTGTGCTTTTATGGATTGAAATATATCCAAAATAAAGTCTTATTGAATTGAATCTAATTAGTGTCCAACGTAGTCTTAATAATCTGCCAAGAAATTCTCTGGGGGGAATCACTCCATATGAATTAATATTTGGTACTAGAATGCTCATCTAGGATCTTGATTGTCAAACTTCAAAGGTGGAACAGAAACCCTGTGATATCAAAGACCGTTTGGCTGTTTTACAGGGCTTAAATGAAACAAGAAGAAGTCTGAGTAACACAACACAAAGCCCAACGACCACTGAAGAAAAACCACCTGTCCCAAGAAGACCTGTCTGGATTCCAAAGATTGGGGATCTAGTCAGGGAATAGATTGCAGGAAAGAAGGAATTTGGGTCTTCTTACAGAAAAGCAGTACCTGTCTTAGCAATCCTTGCAACAAGATCAGTGTTACTACCGCCACTTGCTGTTAAAAGGGAGAACACAACGGTATCAATCGACCTGGTAAAACCACATCATGTGGCCGATAATAAGTACTAGGCCCAGTGGACTCCCGAGAAGTAGCAGACGACCAAATCTGGCTACCATTCAAGAGGTTCAAACTGAAAGACTAATCACCTTTGATAAACCTACAGTAAGAAAAGAAAAACTATGTAACAAAGCCATGGAACTTGTGCCTCTTGAAACCCAAATATCAGTTTGTCAAGAAACTCCTGTCTACAATGATGTAGCATCTTACTATACAAACATGTCAAAAAAGGAAGAAAAAGCTCCAGCGATTCTGAAAAATCCGGATGCAATACCAACTATTGACAGAACTGCCTCTGGCTATTTTATCAACTTTGATACATTTTCTGAGGATCCAAGTGAACCATAAACAACGCCAGCAAAAAAACTTTTTAAAGAAAAAATAACAGAACTCAACTTGAGAAAACATATCTGGTTTCACCATGGGTTGAATTTTGGATTGGATTAGGTGTAGTTTTTCTCCTGCTATGGCTCATTCTTGTTTTAAGTTTGGGAAAAATGATAGATGGAAAATATTGTACAATGGACACAGCAAATAAGAACATCAACTTGCTCCTGCAACCTTACAAATCATCTCATCGTGAACTAAGAGACCTGTCATCAGTGAACATCACAGCCGTTCCCATACCTGGTGGTATAGTATGGGACATAACTGATTATGTGTACACACAAGAGTACACACAAATAATGACCACAACGAAACGTAGACATAGGGAAATTCAATCATTGGAAAAAGTTGCCCTCACTCACATACCGAAGTATGTGACATTCTACCATCATTGGGCCTGCTTGCAATACGCCCTGGTGTAGCCACACTCCAGAAGGATTTAAAGAACTTTACCAGAGAGAAGGCATATCCATATACATCGGACGAATACGCCAAACAGAAAATGGCGGAGGGGAATAAGAGCAACCAACAGGGTCGTCCTCGCCAGTATACCACCAGCACCTCAAGTGAGGGGAGTGATAACGACACCTTTCCCAAGAGGAGAGGAAAAGGTAGAGGGCGGGGACAAGGGTGGGGGCTGAGACAACCATTTTTCCAGCAACCATTTCAACCATATCCTAATACCGCCTTCAATTGGCCCATGCTGGGCTACCAGCCCCCAGGTCCATATCAAAACCAACAATTTGATAACCAGAGCTTCCCTAACCCGGAATATCAAACACTCAATTCCAGAATTTCTGGGGGCCTTTTTTAGGGGGAGGCCGTGGGGGGAAGGGTCGGGGCAGACAGAAGACCCAGGCACGGGTGAACTGGTCAGACCAGGACGAGGAAATTACTCAGAGGGTCATGAGGATCATGGCACAAAGCACCATGCCACGGACAGACATAACACCAGGCACGAGCCGGGGTCAACATTAGTAGTGAACCTTTCATCATACACCTTATCTAAATTACAGGAACAGGTGCTTAATAAGAGTTTGGGATTCGTCCCAACGTACCAACCAGACTTGTTCAAACTCCGTCAGGATTTGGCAACCTTTTTCCGTAACCTCAGATTGAGAATCTTTTTTGAAGACCGGGACGATCAAAGGGAACGGAGGGGTGATACTCCTTTCCGTCCAAAATCCACCTTCACCCCGCAACTGGCTATACTCCCTCCACAAGTGGCCACATTCTAACAGGCAGTAATCCATGATTTGGAGACCTCGGATCTGTCACAATATGGGCATTTTTCCAACTTGTCAAATCGCGAAAAAGAGGCATTGATAGAATTGAGTAACAACAAAGAGATCATCCTGAAACCGGCAGATAAGGGTGGAGCGACAGTAATCCTGGATCAAGAAACCTACAGACTGGAATGTTTAAGACTGCTGGCGGACCAGAGAAACTATCAAAAACTGAGAGATTACCCCACCGAGAACATTACGAGAGAGATCATGACTATGGTGGAAGAAGCAAGATCGGAGTATTGGATCACGGAACATGAGGCAGAGTTCTTGGTTAGTAAACAGCCAAGGACTCCGTACTTTTACATTCTTCCAAAGATCCACAAACCAGGGAGACTCCCTCCCGGAAGACCAATTGTCACCGGGATCGGATCTCTCCTGGAACCCCTATCGCAATTTTGCGAATTCTTCCTCAAGCCAATGGTCCAACAACTACCCACCTATCTGAGGGATAGTCTGGATGTTCTGAATCTGTTGAGAGATGTACAATTCGATCCCAACACGGAATTTCTTATAGGGCTTGACATCAAAGCCCTATATACCAACATTCCGCAATTAGAGACTCTGAGGGTATTGGAAACCTTACTCTTCGACAGGGAGTGGCTGTACCAAACCCCACAAGCATTCATTTTACATCTAGCAGAGATCGCTTTGATCAGGAACTTTTTTGAATTCGAGGGGGGCTTGTACCTCAGACCCATGGAACTTCCATGGGGAGTGTATTTGCCCCGAGCCTGGCTGGATTGTATGTGGGGGCTTTTGAGAAAACAACTTTCCTAGATACGAACGGACCATGGACAACCCACCTAAAACTCTGGCGACGTTATATAGACGACGTCCTGGTGATCTGGAGTGGCGACAGATCATCAGTAGACAGTTTTCTGGAGTGGCTAAATATACAAAACCCTTTCCTCCATTTTACCTCCACAATAACAAAAGAGAGCCTACCTATTCTGGACCTGGTCATTGAACCTTGGGGTGGGGCTTTGAAGACAAAAGTATTTCACAAGCCCACTGATAAGAACGCTCTTCTGGCTTTTGAAAGCTTTCATCCCCGTTCACTACGGGAGAACTTGCCGGTGGGCCAGTTTTTTCGACAACGGCGACATTGTTCGGACAGAACAGACTTTGAAAGGGAATCGTATGATCTCACAGCCAAATTACAACAACGAAGGTACCCGAATAAAATTGTGAAGCGAGCAAGAAAGAGAGCTACCAATGCTAATCGGGACCTATTGTTATCCAAAACCATCAGACCCCAGGCGAATAAACCAGTCTTCCCGTCTACTTTCAACACAGCCTCACAACATGTCAAGCGCCTTTTGCTGAAGAATTTGAAAATTCTGAATTCAGGGGGGTTGAGCATAGAGACACCCTTGTTTTCATTTAGACGAAGTAACAACCTTAAGGACATGTTGATACATACGAGACCTAGGAATGCAGGGACACAAGGGACCACGACTGCAGGGACAGGGTTACCCGCCTACATAGGCCACACACGTTGTGGTTCATGTAGTGTTTGCCACCTCACTAAGAATACTCACACGATAGACCTGGGATTACGCACTCCATGGATGCAGAAGTGCCATACAAACTGCAACTCGCAGGGGGTAATCTATTTGTTAAAGTGCCCCTGTGCAAAGATGTATGTGGGCATGACGAGTAGGAGAGTGAGGATCAGAATAACAGAACATTGCAGCACGATACGATGCGGAAAGTCTAGCACAAAACTCACTGCGCAGTTCCTGGAGCAGGGCCATAGTGTTGAGCATTTAACATGGACTATCATAGAGAAAGTCCCAGTTACTAGTAGTCAAATGTACGAGCAAAGAACCTTATTGCAGTTTGAACAAAGATGGGTGTATCGGCTGAAAAGCCATATATCCGGGCTAAATGATGATATACCATGGTATACTCTGGCAAGATAGGTAACCAGGGTATGTCACTGGTCAGACGAGGGTTCAGAATACCAGGTACCGATGTAGAATGGGATGGTTGATACTGGGTACGGATTAGTGCAACAGAAAAGGTGAACCCATCAGACGCCATCACTACCAGTAAGGATTCCCCCTGTAGTACCTGGAGTTAGGGGTTGGACAAGAACATCCATGATTGGAGACACTATGCGAAGTAGATGGAATGTGTACCATATCCCCCCCCCCCAAAAAACTGTAAGGTTGTAACCAAATTATTGGCCGATTTTAAGTAATATACGATTATCACTTTTGTAAAGATGGTGACATCATGACATTATGAAATGATAATCAAGTACAGTACCACTGCACTCAACCAAAGATGGGCTTAATGGGGTAGACGGTAATTTCATGCGGGGAGTAAAACTGAAAATGATTGTGTGGGATTGTAAAGGTAGGAACCACGAGTTCCAATAGGCAACGCAGTCCTTGACACATGTCAATAGAGGAAGCAGGCGCCCGACGAAGTAGCACAGGGGGCGTGATAATACTCACCCAGGAAACGCCCTCTATACGTGGTATCCTAGATACCGTGGATTACGGAAGGACGCATTTCCACGTTAGTCACATGGACGCGAGAGAGAGCAAGCGGGGAAACGCCCTCGTAATAGATTTAAAGCCGCGACTTTACCTGAGACACTGACTACGCGGTGTCGGAAAGCGGGCAAGGGAGCAGGACGCCACCCAAGGAACAGTAAGGAGTACTGAGAGAGGGAGCGAGAGGGGGGTTTGTGTGATTAGATTACACGTGAGCCACAACTAGGAAGTCAGTCAAACGCTAATACGACTCTAAGTGCGTTTTTTGTACTTTCTTCCCCTGTATATACAGGTTGTGTTCGAAGGGGGAACCTCCCGCAGGGCACCAATTCGGGTTCATGAATTTAATGAACTTGGTAAGTAAGGCAAACGGCAATGCTGGATGTGTTGCACGATGGGTGATCTATTTGAAAACTGAGACGATTGGTGTGAGTGATGGACATACACGGGGAAATGTGATGAGTGGAAGCAAAAGTTTATGAGCCATCTGATCGAGAGGCACAAGGTCGGATAGTACTGTGCTCATGTGCTGGGAAGGATGGGGAAAGAGATCTCACTTCAGCTGAAAGGTCATGAATGAATTATGTGAAATCATGACCAACCTAACCATAACACAGCATGATATAAGAGAGACACGAGTGGTTTGCCGAATAAAGATGGCAAGCTTGAAGATGGGAAAACGAGATCGTACTACATTACTTTATTTTCTCTTTTACCCACAGTAAGTGTTTCCCGTATTTTGGGACAAGCCTCTACATGTAACAAGAGAGGGCACGGATCTATAAAGACCGGCTCAGTTCCAAGGGGCCCAATATACCGAATTGCGGTAGGGCTCAGAGAGAAATAAAAGGTGACTGTCCTGAAGAAGACCGAGGTGACCAGCATTGGCACGTTTATTACGGTTGAAACATGTCGACATAAGCAGTATCAGGAGGGAGGTATTGTGAGATCCATATGTCTCGAACAAGACATTTCCCATCCCAATTTGAGTTTTTAATCCTGATAGGGGTACCAGGTAATGTCCAATAAAGCACTTATTTTAGTTGGCACCCTTAATCAGTTTTAACATTTCCCATTAACTGCACTTTAGTCACACTATTATGAGCCATTTCATAAATGTCATTTCATTTTTAAAGATAGCTATGGTTAGTAAAATACATGCTTGATAGATACTTATGTATGTGTATAACCATGTTTGATTTCATGTATTTTTGGTGGGATTATGAACACATGCTTCAGTTATGTTTTTTCGGCTCATACATTTAGTAATATTAGACATAATACGTGGAGTGGATGTTATATAGCGTTTTAGGACCATGGTGTAAACGTCCCGATTCATGCCCTTATATAAGTATAAAAAACTGTTTCCTTAAATAGGCATTGAAATCATAACCATATTAAGACATAACTCAAGTAGTCCTAATACGGCTTGGCTACTTCCACTAGTTCTGAAAATCTACAACGATTTCTTGGAAAAACCCGCCTTCAGCAGTCAGGGACCTCCCACTGCATGAATATTGATTTATCCAAGAACTCGTGGAGATTTCAGAGAATTAAGTCTCTAATGATGTTATTATGTCCAATCTTATGTCAAACTCTTCACCTTCAAGGTATAAATATGCCCACACTTGTCCAAACAAACACACAGTGGTTTGGAGCAGTTCGACTATCTACATGCTCGACGCGCTCTGCTGCAGCAAGTGCCGAAGGAAGCCGACCCTCCAGCTGACGCACTGAGAGAGGCTGTACTTTCTCCAGCTTAGAAATCCAGCTCAAGTGTTTCCAGGCTACCCTTGCGGGTTGCTGAGAAATCGATTCCTGAGAAAGAGATACCAGACCTCTTACATTCTAAAAACCAAGGTACGGAGCTGAATAGACCCTAAGAGAATTCTTGGATTAGATTCTTGGCAAAAGAATACTGAAACTAAGCTACACCTCACTTACTTCTTCCCTTGTACTAGACCTAGGTTAGGTACACCGGGGTAGGCATATTTTAGAAGCATCAGATGAGTACTTTTTGTCATTATTTATTAATGTATGTATTTTATGTATTTTATGGCTTAGAAACCATATCATGCTTTTACAGTATTATTTTATAATACTCTTCAGACTGTACGCATTGTACTTTGCAACCAGTATTACGATTGTAGCAGTTCCTTTCCTCTGCATGAGAAAGAAGGTTGTTCAATGAATCCCTTTTATTGAAAACACCCGTCTCTCTATTTTCTCTGCACCTCTGGTGAAACGAAGCATGCACGATTGACTGAGTGAAATAACTATCTATTGTTTCCGCGACTCTAGAGATACATTTCTTATTCTGGGGAAACAAAGTTGTCATGTTTTAAGTGGTTGTCAGAAACTAATCCCTTCTTGTGAATACGAGAAAGTTTCTAGTGACCTCTGAGCTAGCTGGCACTCACAATTAAGTCTAGTATATTCGATTGAGACCTAGTAGACCTCAGTCCTACGTCAAATCTATAGGATATATCATTGCAATGCGCAGAGCCTATTGGGAATATAGGAACTACACTACGGCCTGAAGATGGTGTCCTTGACGGTCGGTGGATAGATTCAAACAATTATGTGTAGGAATGTCATAGCTTACGTCTTCTCTTGTGAAGGGCTTACGGTCCCCTTGTTCCATACTTTCATTCTCTATGGTTTTATTGTTGCTGTTGCTATTGCCTTCTCTGTAATTGTCTTCAGTATTGTTGTTGCCTTGCTTGACTCGTTGAGCTTCCTTGTGAGCTTTATGAGTCTCCAGGGAAAGTCTACAGCATACTTTTAAGAAATCTGTAATAAGTGCCCACTTGCTGGATTTAGCGTTGGTTTTAACAGTTTTAACAGTTGGGCAGGTGGTGATAACGAGGTTCGAGTCATCTTCTTTAGCATTATCTATGTCAGCATCCATGTCTTTGTATTACTCGATCTCTGGTTCTGAGTCCTGGGATCTACTGGGGCTTTCCGTAACTTGTTGGCCCCCACTGTCCCTTTCGGGGTTTCCTTGTGATTTTTCCACTGCACCTCTGATTTTTTCTGATCCCATTACGCGTGTGATGATGCCGATTGTAATGCAGGGGGGCAAGGATTTTGTTCTGACCCACGAATACCACGACTTAATTGGACACGGCTGCTCTTGGAACTATTTCTTGTCAATTGCTGCCGCGAAGTGGGTCCCTGTTGTGCACTATTGTGGGGGGTTAGGACTTTCCCCCCTATTCCTTTTTCTTACTTCCCCTATTTCCCTTCCCGAGAGAACTGGAAAGCATTTAGTGCTCCTGGTTGCTCTGTGCTTGTTCTGAGCTATTGCCCTCACTCTGTTCCCCCACCTTCCACCTTCCAAATTCCCTCTTAACCGGGGCGTGTATTTGATCTTTATGCAATGTTCCCTCCGAGGGGAGGAGAGCTGTGGCTGGCTGAGACTTTTGGCTGATCCAAGTGACTGGGGAGGGAGATGAGGGGGGGCAAGTGGGGCACACAGGGTGGGGTTGCAAGCTGCACCAAACCTAGTCGGGCTGCCTCCGCAACACCTCAAAGGGCTCGCACTCACTGCGACCACCAGCTAATGGTGGCCACACTTGCCACTTGCAGCAAAATCTCCCCTTTTCTTTTTCCCTTCTGAGGTGCTGTGACGGGTTTCTTTCTGTCGGCTGCTGGACCCCCAACTAGCCTTCTGACTAGTGGGTTGGGTTACGGAGCTGGTTACGGGGGCTGGAGATGCAGCACGGAGCACCGCAGTCCTTGTTTTGCTCACTCGCCGTGCCCCACCCTGTGCGAAGCGTAATACGGAAAGGAAGCAGCCACTTAAATATCTGGGGATGTTAATCTCGAGAGCTAGAGAGAAATTCATGAAAGCAAACTATGGCATAGCACTATGCACACTTACGGGTTGTATACATCTCTGTAGTACCCTCCCCCATCACTAACTGGCCATATTGCAGTGATGAAAATGGTCATACTGCCTGCATTTTTATACCTATTCCTAAACGTCCCTCTCCAACTGGGGCGCTCCTTCTTTCAAAAGTTTAAAACACAAATGATAAGGTTAGCGTGTGTGAGCAAACAACCCCTTATTTAGTGGGACACTCTCACAAAGCTGATCTCTAAGGTAGGGTTTGAAGCACTGGACATTGAGGTGAACTATCTGTGCGCCCAGGTGCATTATGCTCTACACTGATACAGACCTACTCCATTCCTTTTGCATCTGTCAGTATAGCAGGAATACATGGCCCCTGTCCCCCTATCCTCACTTCTGGGTTCCCTATCTGTTTCAACCGCATTAGCTGATTTCACAATTGCATATACCTCAAATGCTTGACAAGAATTGGCCTGAAAGCTAGCCAAACTGCTACTGTACTCCCTGTTTGTCTCACTCCCTTATCGTCCACTGCTGCCAGTCACTTTTGAGAATGCATACAGACAATTTCTGCAGAAGCACATATTTCAACATTGGGGGAAACTTTACTGGGTGGGCTACTTTCTGTCCATTGCTGATTTTTTTTAGTGGTGGGTCACCATCCCCATTAGACATCTTTCTGTATATTAGACTAAAATACAATGTTAAAGCTGCTACCTTGGACGTCCCTCATGAACCTCCTAATTTCGATACCCTGCATAACCTGCTCCAGGTGGAAACTCCAAGACATCTAGTTTCCCTCTTATATCATACAGCGCAAACTTAGGCTCCATGCGATTAGGGACAGGCGTGTGCCCAGTGGAAAGGGACATAGGCCCTACCCTTACGGATAATCAATGGAAGTACTGCTGTGCACATACAGGAAGGATTGCCTCTAGCATTCGGCTCCACATTGTTCACTATAAGTATCTTCGCAGAATATAATATACCCCCCACTAGACTGGGCTACCGGTCCCACGTAGATCACAAATGTACCAATAGTGGAATGGCTGGGCAGATTTTCTCCATCTTCCATGGGCATGTGGGTTAATACAGACTTTCTGGGGAGAGATTTCCACAGCATTTGCTGCCTCTCTTGGCACTCTTGGGCCCCACAGGGGAAGTTGAGGTGGGCTTCAGTATATTTGTCCCACTGGCCCTTCTCTCGGCAAAGCACAGGGTCACCTGTCGCTCTGGGTGTGGTCAGAGAGCCGAAATTCAAAGACCAGCTCTCTGAACTAATTTACTGTTTTGACCAATTGTCCTTATATGCTCAAATTACTCCTCAATCCCAACCTAGAGTTATCTAGGACCCACTGGGTAAATTACCTGCTAAGGCATGATCAAGTGAAAAGAATTGAGGCCTATTTGGCAAGTTGAGTTTTGAACTAACAGGCTGTGATGACTATCACTCTGTTTTCCTCTTCAACTTCATGCCCATGCATATCTGACATGGTTCGTTGGATGCCAAATAAATTGTAATGCCACCATGGGATGCTCTTACAATCTTGCTATGTAATATTAATACTATGATGCCAAGATGTGCTGACGATATAGGCTACAGATATGTGTTAGATGCGACTTCTTGTACCTATGGAGGACGGATGCAAGGGGATGTTACAGGATAAGATATTTACACTATGCATGTAATGAACTGTCAGCACAACTGATGTTGCACTTCGTCTCTAATTGTTATTGTTGATTAACAAAAAATCAATAAAGAAGTGTTCACAAAAAAAAGATGTGACTTTCATATGGCTGAAGTACGACTAAGATTTTTACAACATTTTGGACTGTGAACTACACTTGGATGTCTCGGACACTGGCAAACATGTAACGATAGGGACACATTTTGAATATTTTGGATGTCCTTTTGTTGACCCTTCCTTCGTTGCTCGAATGCGATAGTGGCTTCATCCTGATCGATATTGATATCTATGCTCTTTGAAGCATTACCATTTACAGGTGTCAGTTTTTTCCATTTTCATCAACATCGACATCCGTGTTACTTTTCCTTTAAAAAAAGAGGCATCGACAAGCTGACACGTCAGCGCAGGTAATCCGGAAATCCTCTTTTTAAGGAGGGGCGTTTCAGCGCGTCTCGTTACCATCATTTCCAACGGCTGCGGGACGCTATCAAATATCCTAGACGTGGCTCCCACAGGTTGATGTCACGGTTCGGTTTCTATCGTAATCGGTAAGCAAATTGCCCCCTCTACCTTGGAAACCACACCTATTATCATATTACTACGGGATTTGTTTTTAACTGGTGGTTTGTAATATTTCCACACACAGTACTGAAGATATCCTTCCAACGGCTGCGGGACGCCAACAGACATTCTGAACGTGGCTCCCGCAGGTTGATGCTATCGTTCGCCCCTTAACATAATCGGTAAGCGAGCTGCGCTTGACTTTGAAATTGTATTCCCAATTATATCTCCCAAACATTGGTTTGTAATGGGGAGTTGTTATTTTTCCACCCCCAGTACCGAAGATACACTTCCAACGGCTGCGGGACGCCAACAGATATCCGGACCTTGGCCCCCGCAGGTTGATGTTATTGTTCGTCGCCTAACATATTCGGTAAGCGAGTGGGCTCTGGCCCCCGGCCCCCCCCACCCCCCCTCCCCTTCCCCCCGCCTCCCCAACGCCCAATAAACCCCCATCAGAACTTACATTATCAATCACACCCCCCATGTATCTGGTTGTAACTGGGGGCTGTCGTATTTTTATCTTTAGTACTGAAGTTAGAAAAGCTGAACGAAAACAGATATCCAGAGCGTGGCTCCCTCTTGTTTATGTTACCATGATTCATATTTGGTGAGTCAATTTCCTTCGTCTTCAAAAGCGACCTGCCTCTCTTTCTTCGAGACTGCACTTACAAACGAACCACTTAATCATTCGTTCGTAACTTGTAGCCTGTTGTATTTCTACTCTTAGTATGGAAAACACTGGTGCTGGACGCTAGCAGGTATTCTGAGTGCGGCGCATCGTGGTTCTTGCCACTGATCATTTTGGATAATATTCAGGAAGTTATTTGTTTTGATCCCTGAAATTGTACCAACAATTTAAATCAAATATGTATTTACCAATACAGGTTGGTCTTATTATTTTTTCCTTAGTACCGGAGACTGACATTTGGCCTCCTTTTGTACCCAGACGCATAATTTCATCTTTTTAACAAACTTGGTAAGATCCTGATATTTTTAACCTCTAACTACATTCCCAACACAAACTATCAGTATACAAAATTATATATTAGAGGTTCGCTACCAATCTTCCCCTTCCAGTACCACAGCTTGATAGACGCTCGCTAGTGTATTCAGTGCATGTTAATAAAGACAGGCCCCTGATCTATTTTACCACCTTTAAGACTGGGAGCGCATACTGGTTTTCTTTTATGTGGTCCGTATATCTTGCCTTAGGTTTAAAATGGGAGGATAAACCCTCGGTTTGAACAGTTTCATGTTGATATACGAGACCAAGATCCCCTTTCATTGTATTAATATACCACTGCTCAAATATATAATGACTAGTTTGTACCTTATGTAGCTACACTGCTTAGCTGCACAAGTAGGGAGTTAATGGTACGTAAGCACAGCCATATGTACATGTATTGCTATGCTGATGATGAGAGTTTGAGATCACTCCTTTGTGTTTTTAATATCTTTTTCATATATGTTTTTCAGAATGTATTGTGGCTCCTGAAGAAGGCGTTCTCGTGATAACGCCGAAACGCGCGTCGATGACTAATATTGTTCGCCACTGTTTTAACATTGTTCATGCAATTGTGCTATTAATACAAGAATTGAATACAATTGATTATTTACATGATTACCTGGCTTTTATGTTTTTGTATTAAATGTTTTTAATATGAATATGTACACTTAGCAATAAATGCAAACTTGTTTTTCTTATTTGGGCTTGTGCTTTCTACTTTTCTCCTCCCTGAATGTATTATCAATTGTTTATTTTTCTCACACTGTTATTTCCCTGTATTACAAATTCAGTTTTCAACAGGGGGTCCTTGTTGTTCACATTATTATTCCCACAGCTTGTCTGTGCAGGGCCGTTCTTTCCAACTGTTGTGGTTGTTATCTATTGTACTATATTTGAGCAGTGAGTACTAATCCCTCTTTCCCCTCATTTCATCTATCCCTTATAGTCATGGCTAATATGAAAACCTTCGGATTCACTGACGCAGAATTTGAAACTTTAGTTGGTACAACAATCCCAACCACTAGCACTAACGTACCAATTAGAGGCCAGGACGAAGGTAAGAAACTATTAGACCTTAAGAAGAAACTCATTCGTATAGAAGCCCATGGGGAATTCATGTTGGCTTATTTGAAAACAGGAATTATCCCCAATGGGTTACGTGTACGGAATGTACCAGGTCTTTTCGTGCACCACAGACCATTTTTAGAAAAATGGAGTCTCATAGCGAATCGCTGTTCCCGCGATTTGATGATATTGATAGTGGCAACATCAAAAGAACTAGCATTAGATATAAAAAAAGAGATAGATGATTTAGAAGAGAAGTTGAAACAACTCACTGGAGTTGATGATGCTATTAAAAAGATAGAGGAATACAATAAGGATTTAGAATCATTCAGTAACTATCTAAATAAACGAAAAACAGATAAACTGAACAAAGATAAAAGATTTTATTCAGAGGAAGTTGCATATCCCTATCTACATAAGGATTTTTACCAACAAAACCACTATACCGATGAGTCTAGGAATGTACAACAAAGAGTCAATAATTTTACTGATTCATACGACTCTGAGGGTGAAGGCTCCGGTAATACATACTATGAACCAGATAGTGGCTTTAATACATACACTAACTCCAGACCCCAACGACGTCCTTTTTTATCGAACAGAGGGCTTCGACGAGGTCGCCCCAGGGTAAGATTCCAAAATCAGGGACAGTCCAGAGGGAATTTTCAGATGAATCAACAATCACATCAAATACAACACCAGCAAGCTCAACACCAACAACATCAACAACAAGAACCTCAGTTCATCAGGGAAACTCGCAAAAGGCAATATTGGGGTCAGGGGATGTAATTCCCATCTTCAATTTGTCCTCTAAAGAGTTAGATGACTCTAGTGAAGCCTTGCTATCGAAAGGTTTATCCTTCGTACCCCATTCATTTGTGAACACCTTTGAGCTCCACACAGATATAATTGCTTTTTTCAGGAGAATCAGATTTAAAAAGTTTTTTCAAGATAAAGAGGATAACACATGTGATTTAACAATACATAGGCAGAATGAAATTTCATTACCTTCCTCTTTTACTCCTGGGTTAGACCAGTTAGGGCCAGAAGTAGCGGCCTTTGAGCTGGTCGTTATGAAAAAATTAGAAAAAACTTTGGAATATATTCCCAAACCTAAATACAACCTAACCATGAACGAATCGTTAGCCCTTAAGGAACTTATAGACAACAGAGAGTTAACAATTAAAGGAGCTGATAAGGGAGGAGGAATTGTTGTCCTCAATTCCAGTGATTATGAATGTAACATGAAAAAAATGTTGAGTGATAGTTCCACCTATCTACCAATTAATTGTAATCCGACCAATACCATCATTAAAAAAATCAGTGCCTTGACTGATGATGCTTTATCAAATGGCGATATCAACATTAAAGATCATGAATTTTTAAATACCAATAAATTCAAAACTGCCTGTATTTACGGTCTCCCAAAAATACACAAAAATTTGGAGAACCCACCATACAGACCAATAGTGTCAACTATTGGCACCCCCACAGAACCTCTTTCAAAATTTGTTGATAGCTTTTTAAGACCCCACATTCCAAAAATCAAATCTTACGTTAAGGACACTTGCCACATGATTAATACAGTAGAAAATTTAGACATCATACCAGGGAGAGATATATTAGTGACCCTTGATATCGAATCCCTTTATAGTAACATTCCGATAGATGAAGCAATCAGAGCAACGGACTGGTTTATAGATAAACACAGTATTACATGTCCCCAAAAATTTTTAATAGATTGTTTGTTCGTTGTTTTGACAGAGAATGTCTTTGAATTCGGTGTAGATACTTACCGCCAACTAAGGGGTGTGAGTATGGGAGCTTCGGTTGCCCCATCGATAGCTAACATATACATGTCCCGCTTTGAGGAACGCTTCATAGACAATGAAATAGCACCTTTTTTTGAGTCGGTTTCCCATTGGTCCAGATACATCGATGATATCTTCTTTATCTGGACCAATGGGAAAGACACTCTTCTTGAGTTCCTGGAATGGATCAATTTGACTGACAGCAACCTTAAATTCACTGCGCACTACAATGAGAATCAAGTCGAATTTTTAGATCTTTTAATACGAGTTAATATGAATAAATTGGAAGTGGATCTATTTGTGAAAGAAACAGCTCGAAATACCCTACTACATTTTAGTAGTTTCCACCCCAAATGTCAACGAGAAAGTATTCCTTTCTCCCAATTTCTCAGGGTTCGCAGGAATTGTTCAAATTTGTCAGACTATGATAAGCAGGCAGCTATTATGCGTAAAAAATTCCTTGACCGTGGATATCCTCACAGATTAATTAGGAACTCTTACAAACGTGCTCAATTTTACGATCGGGACGCGTTACTAACCCCTAAAGAAAATGAAGTTAATGACCGCATCGTGTGTGTAACCACCCATTCGACTATGAATGAACGTATAAGGCAGATTGTCAATGCCAATTGGCATATTTTGAATTGCAACCCGTCCTCTACGTCGACTTTAGCCAAACCTCTATTTGCACACAGGAGAAATCGCAATCTGAAAGACAAAATGGTTCATTCTAAATTCAATTCAAAGCTACCCAATACAAAACAGACTCAGAGATCACTACTGACCAATCTGCCAGTGCGAGGCACAGTTCCTTGTTCTTCTTGCATTTCTTGCAAGAATATCTTGATTGGAGAGAGGTTTACCCACAATGGCTCCACCTTTAAAGCAACTGATCTATGGAATTGTAAAACCACCAATGTGGTGTATTTTATCAGCTGCCCTTGTGGTATGGGGTATGTCGGCGAAACATGTAGGTCGATTCAAACACGACTTACCGAGCACAGATCGGCCATTAAAACTCAAAATTTGAATGCACCCCTAGTGAAACATTTTCTTGATTTAAAACACAAACCGGAAGACCTACATTGGCGCATCCTAGAAAAGATCAAAACCCCAGACAGTAAAGGAGGATGTGCTATTCGTAAAAAACGCGAGGTCTACTGGATTTTTGTTCTGGACACACATAAAAGGGGATTGAACAATGAAACCCCCTGGGAGAATGCCATTTGTTTATAATAAGAAACAATATTAGTATCGGCAGTCTGTATGTCCATCCCTTTTGTGTTTTTGATCCAGGAATGGTCAGAAAATCTGCTAAAACTAACATGAACTAGTAATCTGTGTCCTTTCTGAAGTTTCTTCTTAATATCTATTCCTATATTCATATATAATTTTTCAAGAAATAGAAATCCCCCCCATTCCCCCTAGCCGGTGTACATAAAAAGCACCCTGGTATTTATCCTTGTATCAGGAATTCTGAGCCAACATCTTTGCACTATGAATGGGTTCTTCAGTTCTAGTCCAGCAAGATCCCCCCACAGCGGCCTATGACAGATCTGTGGCCCATAGGCCTATCCAGTTATATATCAGTACATCCGTTATGACTGTGATATTACTATTTCTCTTCAGGTGATTTTTTGAAATCATTCAGTATGTCTCGGACACTGGCAAACATGTAACGATAGGGACACATTTTGAATATTTTGGATGTCCTTTTGTTGACCCTTCCTTCGTTGCTCGAATGCGATAGTGGCTTCACCCTGATCGATATTGATATCTATGCTCTTTGAAGCATTACCATTTACAGGTGTCAGTTTTTTCCATTTTCATCAACATCGACATCTGTGTTACTTTTCCTTTAAAAAAAGAGGCATCGACAAGCTGACACGTCAGCGCAGGTAATCCGGAAATCCTCTTTTTAAGGAGGGGCGTTTCAGCGCGTCTCGTTACCATCATTTCCAACGGCTGCGGGACGCTATCAAATATCCTAGACGTGGCTCCCACAGGTTGATGTCACGGTTCGGTTTCTATCATAATCGGTAAGCAAATTGCCCCCTCTACCTTGGAAACCACACCTATTATCATATTATTACGGGATTTGTTTTTAACTGGTGGTTTGTAATATTTCCACACACAGTACTGAAGATATCCTTCCAACGGCTGCGGGACGCCAACAGACATTCTGAACGTGGCTCCCGCAGGTTGATGCTATCGTTCGCCCCTTAACATAATCGGTAAGCGAGCTGCGCTTGACTTTGAAATTGTATTCCCAATTATATCTCCCAAACATTTGTTTGTAATGGGGAGTTGTTATTTTTCCACCCCCAGTACCGAAGATGCACTTCCAACGGCTGCGGGACGCCAACAGATATCCGGACCTTGGCCCCCGCAGGTTGATGTTATTGTTCGTCGCCTAACATATTCGGTAAGTGAGTGGGCTCTGGCCCCCGGCCCCCTCCCACCCCCCCGCCCCCCCCTCCCCTTCCCCCCGCCTCCCCAATGCCCAATAAACCCCCATCAGAACTTACATTATCAATCACACCCCCCATGTATCTGGTTGTAACTGGGGGCTGTCGTATTTTTATCTTTAGTACTGAAGTTAGAAAAGCTGAACGAGAGCAGATATCCAGAGCGTGGCTCCCTCTTGTTTATGTTACCATGATTCATATTTGGTGAGTCAATTTCCTTCGTCTTCAAAAGCGACCTGCCTCTCTTTCTTCGAGACTGCACTTACAAACGAACCACTTAATCATTCGTTCGTAACTTGTAGCCTGTTGTATTTCTACTCTTAGTATGGAAAACACTGGTGCTGGACGCTAGCAGGTATTCTGAGTGCGGCGCATCGTGGTTCACGCCACTGATCATTTTGGATAATATTCAGTAAGTTATTTGTTTTGATCCCTGAAATTGTACCAACAATTTAAATCAAATATGTATTTACCAATACAGGTTGGTCTTATTATTTTTTCCTTAGTACCGGAGACTGACATTTGGCCTCCTTTTGTACCCAGACGCATAATTTCGTCTTTTTAACAAACTTGGTAAGATCCTGATATTTTTAACCTCTAACTACATTCCCAACACAAACTATCAGTATACAAAATGATATATTAGAGGTTCGCTACCAATCTTCCCCTTCCAGTACCACAGCTTGATAGACGCTCGCTAGTGTATTCAGTGCATGTTAATAAAGACAGGCCCCTGATCTATTTTACCACCTTTAAGACTGGGAGCGCCTACTGGTTTTCTTTTATGTGGTCCGTATATCTTGCCTTAGGTTTAAAATGGGAGGATAAACCCTCGGTTTGAACAGTTTCATGTTGATATACGAGACCAAGATCCCCTTTCATTGTATTAATATACCACTGCTCAAATATATAATGACTAGTTTGTACCTTATGTAGCTACACTGCTGAGCTGCACAAGTAGGGAGTTAATGGTACGTAAGCACAGCCATATGTACATGTATTGCTATGCTGATGATGAGAGTTTGAGATCACTCCTTTGTGTTTTTAATATCTTTTTCATATATGTTTTTCAGAATGTATTGTGGCTCCTGAAGAAGGCGTTCTCGTGATAACGCCGAAACGCGCGTCGATGACTAATATTGTTCGCCACTGTTTTAACATTGTTCATGCAATTGTGCTATAAATACAAGAATTGAATACAATTGATTATTTACATGATTACCTGGCTTTTATGTTTTTGTATTAAATGTTTTTAATATAAATATGTACACTTAGCAATAAATGCAAGTTTGTTTTTCTTATTTGGGCTTGTGCTTTCTACTTTTCTCCTCCCTGAATGTATTATAAATTGTTTATTTTTCTCACAACTACACTGGGAGAGACATGGCATGAGGTAACGCCGGTCAAGAAGGAAAGACTGGTATGAGCTGAACCATATAGACATAGAGACTGTGCATCTATCTCTCACCCGTGAAGTGAAATACTTGGAAGGACCAGTAGGAATGTGGAGGGATGGGCTGTATGTGAGTTACTTGAGAGGGGTTTTGTCTCAATTGTTTATTTTCATATTGGGAATGTTACAATGGTCATATTGTGCATGATGCTTGATACATAACTATGAAACGTTTTTAGTTAAAAACATGGACATGAAGGGAAAACAATATCACAACACAAGCAATGTAAACATGCGTTCACCCTCTCTCTACACCTAATATGTATGAAGTTTCCATACATGCTGATAAATTGCCCAGCAATGTGAAGCTATGCCTGATATTACGGAGGGCAGCGTCTTATTATGGAGTTTGAATAACGTAAGCATTGTGAAAATGTATACACACACACACACACACACAATCATCAAGAGAAAATAGACACATAGGCGCAAGACACATTGTGGCTCACTGCTGAGTGCCTTGTCTTCTGTCTCAAAGTCTGGAGAGTGTAATAGGGCTGTCATATTGTATTGTTTAATATTGTGCAGCATTTTATCATACTTTGTGGTACTCGGCTGTGAGGTACGAGAGCTCTGGTTGAGACTTTAATTGTTTCTATATTGTTATTACATTGGGCATTATGATATATTGTGCAGAGCTGTCAAATTGGTGAGCACTGGGTAAAACTGGACAGTGCATTTCACTACTGTTCAGCACACTGTGATACTTGGCATCGCATCATTTTAGTTCATGGGGTTGCACTAGACTGTATTGTCACTCACTCAGCCATGCCGCTCAGCAGGGTGTAATACTGAGGCATATTGAGAAGCTTTGTGTGGCACTATGCAGCAGAGCCCCCTACATTTCTGACACTAGATGACTGTGAATTGTAACTCAGGGTTCTGTCCCCCTGTTCAGTGCTGCGGTACTTTTTTGCTTAATTCACACTCTACAAGCAGCACAACGTACATACATACCTACACTATGTAATAATAGGCAGGAGTGTTTGATATTGTGCAGTAGTGAATCATGTTGACCAGCAGTATGAGATTCCAAGATGCTAAGAGAGTTTATGGCGAGCATCCGCTGTACAAAGACGTCTTGACAAGAAATAATGAAAACCTCTAAACATCCATTATCTTTATATTATTATTGATCTGGTTTCTTTTACATTTTCTGCCACTTCATATTTCCTACACCTCAAACCCTCTAAAAAAAAGATACATTTATATATTTGAATACAGTATATTCGAACCAATGTAGTACAAAATGCAACATTGCACTGCCTAGCCTCTGTCTGAAAAGTATTTGACTAGAAACGTATAGTTGACTACAAAGTGGTATTCAAATTCTATTATGTACCGAATAATGACACAGACACAACGTTCATTAAAATGGCTGCATAAACCAAACTATCCTCAGGGTCGGACTGGGACTTAAATATGCCCGTGCGTAAAAATGAAAGTGACCCTAATTAGTGAGAATCTGATGGCTAAACATATAGCCAATGTTTGCAAACGCGGGCAGTTTTTCAGGGTATGGAAACATTCATAGATTTGAGCTTGCTGAAGTCAATGATTAATTTATAATCATGGAAATCAGTAGGAAAAACCGGCCAGACTGACCATAAAACACTCCCAAAAACTGGCCCACAAACTGACCTGTCGGACCATCCCATCAGACACTAACTGATTGCTCTACATGCCAGGCTTACCCTTGCATCCATCCATCCGTTCAGAATTAGAGTCAACTTCCAAACATCAACTCCACCTCACAGACTTACGCACAAGCTCATCCCTAATCAAACGATCGTCTCAACCAGTGGAAAAGGTCATAGCTTATGGCTTTGTTAAAACTTGTTCTTATTAGCTCCATTCCATATAAAATCACTACCTGAGAAGTGTCTTTTCGTTTGCCTTTGTGGTCTGGTTGTTTTAATAGTGTTAAAACTGCCATATTTCATTTCAGCACTCTGCTTTGTTTGCTTTCTGCATGGAACGTGGGATCAATACACATAATCAATTCCATTAGGTTTCCAGGGTATGTGTAAATTCATAATGTCACGCTTCAGTGACTACTTATATTTGCCTACTGACCCAACATTATTTTTCTACAGGGTCAGTTTAAGTTAGCTTCTGTAATTGCTTTAATTATTATACCTTTTGCTTTCTGCTGTGAACCAGGTAACCCTTGGCAACCGTTGGGCGTAAGAATCATCATTGGTGTGTTTTGCTAATATATCAATAGGACACTTGATGCACAATGACAGGAAATGCTGGTGTAATTCTTGAAGAAACATCTGATAAGACTTCATTCTAAGCATTGTTTCCGGCTATAATTCTCCCTAATTGTGTTCCATCATATTCTGTGTTGGACGACAACATGAATAACATATTTTACACCATGGAAAAGTACAAGACCCAGGAGCAGAGCATGATGTTGATTTTTCGAGTACTCGTGCTCCTTTGTTTAAAACGATACTATAAATAAATCTGAAATAATCAAATTGATACATAATCAAATACGAGTTTATCTTCCGCTATTTTACAGTACATGAAATGATAGGATCTGATGCATCTTGATGCTTACATGTACCAATGAATATTAGCATATCCTTCATAGCATATCCTTCATTTAATGACAATTAAAGATATGATCATTTAATGACAATTGAAGATATGATCACTCTCAAGGAGCGTCAAGTCAAAGCGTGCATGCTCAGGGCTAGCTATTTGGAATTCAACTGCATTCGTGATTTATAAATCGGATTTGATATTGTTTGTTGCTTTCGTTCAAATAAGCAATAGCTGAGAAAATAAGATGCTCTCGGAAAGAGATTGGCTTTTTCTTTTGTAAGGATGGACTTCAACTGCCCTTTGACATATGCAGTCAGCTAATGACCAGATTTGCAGAAAAGGGCAAAATGAGAGCAGATCAAGTAAAAACTGTAATCTCCCTGAAAGAAGAGGCGCCTCTTGGGGTCCAGGAGGGGAAAGCTCAATCAATGCCCTCAACTGGTGGCTCTCTAAATAGTCTGTTCAATACAGTTGTGTAGCGAGTGGAAGTGGACATATCCAAAGGCCTACCAAAAAGCTAATATAGTCCTTCAATTGGAAGGACGTTTTCCACGCAATCTCTTGAAACTTTCTCAAGACAAGCCTGCTCCTTTGTTTAAAACGATAGTGTAAATAAATCAGAAATAATCAAATTGATACATAATCAATACAAATTGTTAATCTGCCCACAAGTCTATCTTCCTCTATTCAACAGTACATGAAATGATAGGATCTGATGCATCTTGATGCTTACATGTACCAAGGAATATTAGCATATCCTTCATAGCATATCCTTTATTTAATGACAATTGAAGATATGATCACTCTCAAGGAGCGTCAAGTCAAAGCGTGCATGGTCAGGGCTAGCTATTTGGAACTGAACTGCATTCGTGATTTATAAGTCGGATTTGATATTGTTTGTTGCTTTCATTCAAATAAGCAATAGCTGAGAAAATAAGATGCTCTCAGAAAGAGATTGGCTTTTTCTTTTGTGAGGAGGCACTTCAACTGCCCTTTGACATATACAGTCAGCTAATGATCAGATTTGCAGAAAAGGGGCAAAATGAGAGCAGATCAAGTAAAAACTGTCATCTCCCTGAAAGAAGAGGCGCCTCTTGGGGTCCAGGACGGGAAAGCTCAATCAATGCCCTCAACTGGTGGCTCTCTGAATAGTCTGTAGAATCCAGTTGTGTAACGAGTGAAAGTGGACATCTCCACAGGCCTACCAAAAAGCTAAGATAGTCCTTCAATTGGAAGGACGTTTTCCACGCAATCTCTTGACACTTTCTCAAGACAAACCTGCAAGTAAAGGGCCCTATTTAAAATCCTCAGTTTCATCATGTCAGGTATGGTCTGAGGAAGAAGCATCCCCACACCTGAAAGCGCTCACATTCAGAAGAAGAAATCAACTCACCTCAAGCGTCATCTGCAACCTCATAAATCAATGTCCCACTGCTATGACTACTTTTCTCTTACACTTGCTATTGCCTGATGCTTGCTCCTGCTGCCAGACCACTGCGAGCATTAGAGACATCACATGCTAACCAGATTTCAGTATCGGGGGGGCGGGGGGGCTGTGGGAACACCTCGACCCTCTAGTAACTGTTAAAGAAAATATAATAGAAGAATAGAAAATGACATGTTTCAGGTAAAATCCTAACATGCGCTAAAGGATCTCGCATTGGCTATAAAAAACAACTGCTGGCAGAGATTTGACCAAATTAGGCATTCAATAAGAGGCGCCTTTAATCAGCAGATCCATGAAATCTCACAGAAGTCTGCTTCTATGAACCATAAGGCAGATTAACTCGATGAAAGATGGAGTTGTCCAGTGAATTTAATTTCAGTGCAGTCCTATGTAGTCCATCATCAGGTGGAATACTTTACTTTTCTTTAAACTAAAGATTTATTCCATTTGCCTCTCCACAAATGGTCTTACAGAGAAATTGCATAAAACATCTGAAGGCTTCCCAGAGAAAGGTACTAGAGATTGGCTCTACACATTTACTATGGGGGGGATTTTAATGTCACAGTTAATCCTACACTGGACTGCTCACATCCACAACCACACCACTACACCCACTCACAATCCACCCTCAAAATGATAATTGAGGACTATGAACTGCTTGATTCATGGCGACACATACACCAGATGAGGCGGGAGGGCACTTGTTACACCACGGCCTGGGCCTCCTGGTCCAGAATTGACGCATGGTTTATTACTTAAGGCCTAATCCCCTTGGTGACGCACTCCTCCCACCTCCCCCAGACTTATTCGGACCACTCCCCAGTGTTGGTCGATATAACCCCCTGCACGTGTTCTCTCCTTTTCAATTCTGGCGTTTCAATCCGCTATCCTTATTGGACCCAGTATTTGAGCAGGAACTCGAGCAGGAGATCAATGACTTTTTCCCTCGCAATGAGAACTCAGTGGAGCAATACTCAACGGTGTGGGAAGCTTTTAAAGTTACCATACGGGACCTCTGTATCGCGAACAGTGGCGGTATCCTGAGAGACATCCGTTCCACCCTGCGCCATCTGGAGACGGAACTCAAAAAGATTGAATCGAAATAGCAGGATAATCCCACATTGAGTTGCAAGCTAAGCTGCGCAGTGTGCTTAGCGAATACCAAAAGACAGAGGAGAGCAAATGTAAATACAGAGAGAAATGTCATAGGGGGCGTCAGTATGGGGAGGGGGATAGACCTGGAAACACGCTTGCGGCACTAATTCGACCCCGCAGTTTTCGAATATGTCCGAGATTGTGGAGACCTTTCGTAAATTCTATAGAGGTCTTTACAAAATGCATAGAACCCAGACAATAGACTTCACCTCCTTTTTTGAGGACACGTGTTGGACTTGGCCCTTTTGGCCGGTTCACCCTTAAACGTTTTGCTTTTTAATGTGACCTGTTTTTGGCTTCTGCTCACTTTAGCACTGTGTCCCAGTGTAATGTGCAGTCTGAGTGCGTGTTGTGAGATTGGCCTGCCCTCCCATGGAAATGCATTGGAATGCAATGGGGATATATGTGTCCATGGTAATTCCTGGTGGAAGAGGAGTGCAGGGGCGAGTTTGGTATGTGCGAACTCGTGAGAATAAATGCTGCGCAATGGTGTGCGCAGATGTATTGTGTCTAGTGGAGAAGTACCACTTTTAGAAGTTGGCATTTCTGTGTGCAGGGAATGTGAATTGCCTGTCTGACTTGTGATTGACAGGGGCTGGCTGGTGTGCTTGGCTCCAGGAGCCAGGATGGGTCTGCCTGGTGCTGAATAGGGAGATCTGCATGTGGATGGGAGGGAGGAGTTGCACCTGGGACCTGAATAGGGGTGTGCCTTCCCCTACACATGCTGGCTCAGCCCCCTGTGGTGCGTTTGATGTCCCTCGGCCATCCTGTGAATAGAAGCAGAGGAGCTGAGCAAAACAAAGTGTTCGAGTGCTCCCAAACCAGTTGCATCTGGTTTTCCCTAAACCCTGGGCTAGGTGACAAAGGACAATTTGTGTATAAGAAGGGGCTGTGACCCCATGGAAAAGGTTCTCTCTGTGTTCCTGATTTAAGGGGGACCTGCTGCTGCTGCTAGGCGCCAGGAGGTACCGCCACTGGGGACTGCCTCCCTGCTGGAGGGCCCTGTGAGCTCGCCCCTGGGCCCAGCCTTTGCCCCCCACCCCTTCCTTCTAAAAAGAGACTTTCCCTGGATTTGGGACTTCAAGCGCCTGGGAAGTGCTGTATCATTATTTTCTGAAGAGCGCTTTATTTCTTGTGGCTGTGAGGAGCAGCAATTCTATTTGTAGCTGCAGCATGGAGCTGCGATAATTTTGAAGAGGGAATCCCCGGCATGAGGGATCCCCCCCGCATTTGTGCCCTTCTTGAGCGGGAGCCCACCCCGTTGATTAATGCTTGGAAACCAAGCGGGAGCCCACCCCGTATCGGTACCGTCATGGATGGTGCCTGTGCCGCAAAGTGCATCTGCGAGAGGGCCCCAGGTGCCTACCCTACACATTTGCCATACCTCTAGCGGGTGCCCACTCCGCCAGGGAATTTATGCAGACATAACGGGAACCTACCCCGTATTGCGCCCGAAATCACCGCCGCGGCCGAGTAAAACCGGAAGTCAGGCGGCGCATTGCCTGGCGTGGGGCGGGACCTCCGCTGTCCCGAGGGAAGCCCCGCGCCCACGAGATCCCCCGAGAAAAAGCCGGAAGCCGACTGGAGCCCACCCTGTGCTCTTGTGCACAAAAGAAAAGTGAAGGGAAGTGTCTCTATTGCAGAGGAAGATGGGAGCCCACCCCGAATCCACAAGACAGTGCCTGAAGCCTCACCGGTAGAAGAGGGACCGGCCGAACAGGAGAGCCCCATGGTGCACAGAGAAGAGAGGGACACAGGAAACGATTGCCCACCTTGGTGGAGTCCTCGAGGCTCCGGATGGTCTTGGCTGGTCGGGGCTCCCATGTGAGTGAGGGGAGCCCCGCATCGCCAAGACCATTCAGAGCATCGAGGGCTCCAATGAGAAGTGACCCAGAGCCCCGTGTGCAGCACAACAGCCGCCACCACCGCAAGACCAGAGGAGAGCCCAGGGAGGAGCGGAGTGCTCCCCGAGAAGGTCCCGGTGAGTGGGGTTGTGTTGTGCATCTGGGGGGGCTAGTTCGGAGCACATTGTCCGTGCTCGCAGTTGCCCCACTTGTCAGAGGACAGCTGCTGCAGCTTGGGGGCATTTCTTGGTGCACCCAGTTTAGTGGTGCCAGTGCCATCTTCAGATGCCCTGCGAGCACGCAGGCAGCAGCAACATTGGGGCCCAGTAGTTTACTTTTGGATTGGAGGGTGTGTCTGGGCATATTGTCAGTGCCCGCCCCTTCCCTCTGGGTGCTCTAAGGACACCAGGTGTGCCCACTTATTTTTCTCCAGCTGCCCCGGTTGGCAGAGGGCAGCTGCAATGTGTACGCACTTGGTTAGGACGAGTCCCAGTGAGGGACTAAGGGCGCAGGAGTGCCAGTGCCCACATTTCTACTCACACAGCTGCCCAGCAATTAGTGGGCAGCTGCCACGTTTAGGGCTGTTCTTTGGTGTTGTTGCTTTTGGCGCAGCCAGCCCAGACTATTTTGGACATAGGGCGTTGGCACCCTGTAAGAGGCCAGTTGGCCTGGGGACAATCTTCATGTGCTCTGCCCTCACTTGGGGTACACTGTTTATGCCTAAATGTGATGTCTAATAAGCAATGCCTTTATGCCTGTTCTATACCTCTAAATGTGTCTTATGATTAGGAGGTTGTTTTACGTAGTATGGTTTATACTAGTCAGTTTATGTTTCCCTGCGTGATCTATGCCTAAGGTGATTAGTATTGCGTAGTGTGTTCCTACCTTTTACCAGTGGTTACTGGTTGGGTTCTACAATTGTTATTTTGTGCTACAGTTATTCTATGTTCTACACCTACTATTTCTACTAAGTGCTGATTCTGACAGTGGCCCATGTCATGTGTAAATAATCCCCTGTAAATACTGCCCAGTGCCAGTTGGCACAGTGTATATGTGTGATTATGATCTAATGTGTGTAAGGTAATACAAAGGCTATTTTTATATGTAACCTTTTTGTGGTGTGCCTAGTGTGTTGCTGTTGTGTGTGTGTGTTGTGCAAACGCTTTACACATTGCCTCCGGGATAAGCCTGACTGCTCGTGCCAAGCTACCAAGGGGGTGAGCAGGGGTTATTTTAGCTTGTGACTCCCTTGTCCTGACTAGAGTGGTGGTCTCTGCCTGGCTTTGGCGCAAGCCTTAGCCAACCAGAGATCCCATTTCTAACAATACGGCTATAGCTTGGCTGGGAGATGGGCAGAGGGAATTTCTTTTGAGACATCACGAGGATGAGTAAATCATAACGGCCATAATCCAATTGCAATCTGGAAAGGTGCCCGGCTGGATGGCCTCCCGGCCGAATTCTATAAAACCTTCCATCACCTACTCATCCCAATACTGCAACATGTTTTTGAGGAAGCTCAGGAGACGGGTATAGTTCCCTCCTCCAATGGTGAGGGGCGCATCATATCCATACCTAAGCCGGGTAATGCAACTCATATAGGCCTTCATCCTTATTAAATGTAGACGCAAATATTTCAGCTATATTGATTGCTAATCATATTAGTCCCCTTATGACTGCGTTGGTGCTCCCTGATCAATCAGGCTTTGTGCCCACTCGTGGCACATCACATAATTTGCGCACATTATTCGCGCTCCTCCACGACATAGACTCTGACACTAACGCCACAGCTATATTTCTTGACGCCACTAAGGCGTTTGATTCCCTGGAATGGGATTATCTCACCTTTGTCTTGCTGCGCATGGGGTTCCCTGTCCCCTTCCTGGAATGGATCAATTTATTGTATTCGGGTGTACGAGCCAGAGTGATGTTCAGCGGAGCTCAGTCGGCCCCCTTCACAATTACACGGGCACCCGGCAGGGATGCCCCCTGTCACCCCTTCTCTTTGCTATAGCCATCGCGCCCTTAGTGGCAAAGATTAGACAACATTTCCGAGACTATGCATTGATATACCCAGAGATACAGGTTTTAATCTCCCTGTATGCCGACGATCTCACACTGTGCTTACGGGACCCGGCGGTAAACCTCAATCCCATTCTTCGATTGCTCATTCTCTTGGGTCAACTATCTGGGTTAAACATGAACTGAGGGAAATCCCAAATATTCCCTTTAACCGAGGCCACATTGGAATTCGCTCCTGACGTTCCGTTGAAGTGGTGCGCGGATACAATCACCTATCTGGGCATCCGGGTCTCTCACTGCCGTGAGGAACTGATGCGCTCCAACTACGGACGCACACTTGACCTTATCACGGATAAGATCACCAGATGGATCGTGATGCCTCTCTCCATGGCAGCCAGAGTATCTTTAAGGAAAATGGTAATTTTACCCAAACTCCTCTACCTTTTTACTAACATTCCTTATGCTCCAAGCCGATATTTTTTTTATATGTTTAAGCCCAATTGATCAGGTTAGCATGGGGCGGAAAGCAGACCAGACTGGCGTCGGAGGTTCTCACTCGTCCCGGGGGATTTGAAGTTCCCTATATGGAGCTATATTTTATAAGCGCCCAGGCGCACTTTGCAACCTATTGGTTGCACCCTCCCCATACATGCCTCACCTAGCCATTTAAGATGGATATATGGTGCTCACACCATTCAATGTGTATCTCAGCACAGCTGCGGTACCTAGACACCTGGCGTCTACAACTGTACAATGTACAACCAGTGCTTGGCGTGATTTGGCACATAAATTCAAATGCTCTGTTCTCTATTCACCATTGACACCCTACCAGTCACGATAAAGGGGGATGTCGCCGGATGCTGAGCAAATTGTCCTGCCTTACCTGGGGCCAATTATATAAGAATGGGCAGTTTAGATTTAGTGACGACTTCCTTGGCACCACTACACCCACTCCCTTGGAGCGCTTCTATTACGTGAGGCTTAGACAAGTCATGCACTCTCTGACTCCGTGCTTTTCCACTAGAACCCCCTGTTATGCTCCCCCTACATACTCTCTTGCAGCACGTTCCCCCGGAACATGTAGTATCGCGATTATATCGCTCAACTTAAGGGGCCTGGGAAAGAGACCTAGGTCCAGCTAAGGGTAAATGGGAGGCGGAATTGACACCAAATGAGCGCCATATCTGCCAATAGTAGACTACGCCTGATACATTATAAATATATTCACCGATTATATTATACGCCTGCTCAGCTGCACCGGCTACATTTGCGCAACACTGCCTGCTGCGATAGGTGTGAGGCCGGGGATTCTGAATTTGGCCACTTGGCCTGGGACTGCCCGCTTGTTCAGGAATACTGGAGAGAATTGCTGCATGCGCTGGATGAATTGACTGAGACACATGTGCCCGACGACCCCCTTATTATTCTCTTAGGCTACACGGAAGAGGTCTCTGCCAAGGTGCGGAGATACGTCTCCTTGGTCCTTTTGCAGGCAAAACAACGAATAACCTGTCGTTGGGGGCGTGGCCGAGACCCCAAATTCAAGGACTGGCTGAACGATCTTATATATTGCCAGGAACAACTGCACACCTACACTGAACTTATGCCTCCCTCCTCCCGCCCTAAAGATATATGGGCCCCTCTTCAAACATATCTTTTGGCACATACCGACTATGGGGACACGGATCCAGGCCCTGATCGAGTGGGCCTGGATCCGTAATAATGGCGCTGGGGTAAATAATAGTATAGTTTCCAGAGTGATTGTAGATATGCTTGTCTTCGGGCATATATTTTCCTGGGACATTATTAAATAAAATACGTGCCAAATGTGTCCTACTTAATGTGAATAAACTACTGCAAAGCAATGTATCCGTGAAACAACTATTTTTCTTCTAGGTATAGCTGTTTATCGACATCTATATATTGAGGACCTGATTCACAAAGGAATACTTACACTTTTGTGTAAGTTTATTATTGTTTGCTATTTAAAAAGGGATTTGTGATTAAAATATTTATGAGTGTGGAGTCTCTGCACATAAAAATAACTATCTTTGTATGTGGGGAGACTTAGCACTCGAAAAGATACTACCTGCTAATCCCTTTGTCAATAACAATCAATCCTATTGCGAATCAGGCCCATAGGGATTGTTCTTTTGTCCAATATACTTTGACTATGTAGTACAAACAAATGTACGTACTGTGCTAGTACAATATCATCCTCCTCATTGAAATAAGAATAGACATATATTATGTCATGATCTCTTTTGGAGTAAAAATTGCTACATACAAATGTTTTTCTCTTGCTATCCAACATACTGGTAAATAATATCTCAGTGTCTGTGTTGATGAAGGAAATGTTCCTATAACGTGTGCAATGAAGTGGATCTTCGTTAGGTTCTCCTATAAATGAGACCAGGTCTTTCTTTAAATGTTGGTGTAACGATTTGAGCAGCAATAGGGAAAGTTGAAGCTGATTTATTTTAAAAAATGTATTTGGAAATCTCTTATCTTCCTGTGCGTGTGTAGATACCCTTTCCTACATAGAGAGCAAGCCATCACTTCTTCAGTGTTGATCCTTTCAAAGTGGCACATTTTTAATGAAGTTTGTGAGTAATGCTCTAATTGGAATCTGGTGGGTGTGCAGTAAGTAGCCCATCAATCCATGTATATGCATATCCTTCAGGATAATGCGGCATAGATTTGCACATTTTGCAGCACAAAAATTGATATTTTCAGGCATTATTGTGCCACTTTATTTTACTTGTAATCATTCCTTTTCACCCTTAAATCAATGGACACTGTTTTAGCAGAGAATGCCACTTCAAAATAGGCATGTTTAAAGTGTCTGAGAGTGTTTATGTGTTATATTCTCCTTTGTGGCAACATCCAGTTACTATGAACAACGTAGACCCAAACAGACAAAACATAAAGATGTTACATAAAAGAACCCATTTATGAGGTGCTTGGCTGACTTTATGAGGCTGTAGACTTTTTTCTCACTAGTGGCATGTAAAAGTTTACAAAGGTTTGCTGATTTATTTTACACCACCACCACCACCTAAAAACAGATAAAACAGCAAGTGTTATTTATAGAATACAGTGAAGAAAGCAAAACCCATTCTGAAGCTTGTAACCAACAGTTCAGCCAACGGCAAAGACAGCAATTTCCCTTCTTAGTCGTCATTTTTAAAATCAGACCTAAAAATGTTTTGTCATCTCCAGGCTTTTGTTGCAATGTGCATTTTACATTTTCCCTGCTAAGGCATTACATTTGAAAAGGGGGGGCCCTCGGCCCCCCCGCACGCATGGCGGCGCGGCGACCGCCTTACCCCCTCTCCCCGCGGGTCCTTCGACGGTGGGGGCGTGCCCTGGGGGCGCGGCCCACCGCCGATTGGCTGGCGCCCCTCCTGACCCGGAATCAATGGACTGGTTCCGGGTCGGGGGGGGCGGGCGTTAGGAGGGGCCACCCGGCCCCTCGGGAATAAGAGGTAGGGAGCGCCCAGGAGACCCCCTTGTCCCTGGACGCTCCCTCGCTGAACGTTGTGCCCCGCGTTCGGGGCTTCTTTGTTTAGTAAATTTTTGCTCCTTTCTTCCAGATTTATCGAGCGGTCCCGGAGGATAACGGCGTGGAACCGCGTTGGGGAGCATACTCGGCTGGGGAAGCGAGGCGGCCTTTTTTTTTTTTTTTTTTTCCCTTTCTTTCTCGTGTTCCTTTTCCAGGTACCCAAGGGTCTACGGAGGAGGGGGAGCCCAGCCGCTTGGCGCCAGCCGCGTCGCGAGAGCTGTGCTCGGTACGCGATCACCGTCGGCGAGGGACGCAGGGCGGCAACAAAGTACGAGCTGCGCTCCATCGGGTAGTGTGCACGTCGACCGTCTGGCCCGAAGGACAAGGTATTTGTTGGTGCGGGGGGGCAGGGACGAGCAGCGGGCCTGCCGCTTGAGATCGAGTCAGGTCGGAGTGGTTCTCTGGTGCACGGAGAGGGCGCCACGCTGTGTGCCGATCTTTGATTACGCGCAATTAGAAAAGCGGATTACCTAAGGAGCGCTGAGCAGTAGGGGTGACTTGAGAGCGTTTCTTTTTCCAGGCATCGTCAATTTAAGCGGCACTATAAGGCCAGGGGTCGCTGCGAATAGCTCACTCCGTTGAAAGTTCCGGAAACTTGTGAAGGCCAATAATTGTTTGAAAAGGTCGACCAGGGAGATCACTGTTGCATCTATGTCATCGTTTTAATTACTGCTTAGCATTGAAGGGAAATAATTGCCAGTACTGATTTATCTAAAAACGAAGTGTTTCCACTGCTACATGTATGTCATCGTTTTAATTACTGCTTAGAATTGAAACGAAATAATTGCCAGTACTGATTTATTTGAAAACGAAGTGTTTCCACGGCTATATGGTATAAATTAATTAATTGGGATTGTGGATCAAGCATACTAACGAGGTGGCTTTGCATAAAGTGTTGCTCATTTCTGTGGCAGAAACGCCCTATAAAGAGGAATAGGTGCAAGTCTTGGCTCGGAGGTGCGCTGAACTTTTGCATAAGTGTGTCTTTTAAGGTCATTGAGGCAAGGTGTTTGGGTACTGCACAGCACCTGTGAGGTTCATAGGGAGGGTTCAATCGTCCACGGTATTTAAGTTGGGTGTCCTACAACTTGTTCCTCCTTTATTACACGGTATTAATACTTGTTTTCAATTTCAGGCAACCTTAACTACATATTGGCACGTTTCAGCAGACAGGGCACGCAACGTGGTGAGGGCTGTGACCGCAGATCACCGTCGTCGACGAGGATACAGGAGGGGTCGGTAAGAGGGGTACGGGGGGCTAGCATTCATAGCTCCTGGTGGCCGCCGGGTGGGTCTACATTAGGTTTACTCACCCCCTTACATAAGCGGACAAGCCGCTAGTGTTGCGGTCGCCGTTGCATGGTGCTGAAAGCCCCCTGGTGACCCTCCATCTGAAAGGTACACACAGCTGACCGATTGGGAACTGAGTAGGCAGCGGGTGTTTTCTGGGGGTCAGCATCATGCCGGGTCCAAGGGGTGGAAAAAGGGGGTCCAACATGGAGGCTATGATGCGGGCTATGATGCGGGAGATGAGCGACATTAAACAACAGCTAGGACAAATTAAGGAGCGGGAAGCCCGGTTGGAGGATAGAGATGGCGAGGCACCAGGCCCGTCCGGGAGACCGGTCCGCAAGAGGGTGGCACCAGTGCCAAGAGGTGAATTTGTCACCCCACAAGGGAAACCTAGGTCCAAAAGACCCAAGGAGGCGGTACCTACCCCAGGCCCAGGGGATACGTTACCCGCCGCACCGCCCGCGGTGGTCCCACCCCCGCAGGTGCCTACACCCATTGCCCCTGTGGTGCCGGTGCCGACAGGTCAACCAGTAGACGCTGGGGCTGCTTCCGCACCGGTGCCCACAATCCCGGGTACAGGCGGGCCACACCCGATGCCCGCTCTGCCAGCGGTGCCAGGACCAATGGGCATAACCCCAGTGGTACCTGTTGTCCCGGGGGGTAACGTAGATTCAATGCCACCCGAATTGTTATCTCAGTTAACGGCCATGATGCCATGGCTCCAAAAAGGAGGAGCCTTCCCGAATTCAGCAGACTATGCGGCAGAGGCGGCAAGGTTCGTAGAAAAAATCAGATCGGCACCGATCGCCGACAGTGTTGCATTGCCAATTTCTTCTCCCCTTGCAGGTTCAAGTGTTCCCCAGCTGGACGGAGTACAAGGGCAGCCGCCCCCGGTGCCCGCACTTGGTAAGGAAGTGGCATTGCCGCTCTTGGGGGACGGCGTAGTACCTTCCAGGAGCGAAAATCTAGCTCAACATGTGTCTTTAGCTGTTAAAGAAATGATTTGGGCTGATAAATACGTGTACATTTATTCTTTATTATTGGATAATAGGGAAATGGAGCAGGCAAAAGCACTGAAAGAGTGGATGCTCCCGAGTGAATGGAGGGCGCAGTGTACTAGATTCAGGGTTGAGGAAAATCTCAATAATTGGATGCAAGCATGGGCCGTTTTTACTGCAGTTAAGGCTGAGCGCCCTCCAGATCTGCAGGCTGCATTGGCTTGCTATTCGAGCAGGATTGTGGGGTGGAGTCAACAGTATTCTGGGGAAGCATGGAAGGGTTATGATGTAAATTTTAGGAAGGCGTTGGAATTCAATAGAGCATTACCATGGGACACGGTAGATTCCATGGCCTGGCACAAACAGTTCTCTGACACTGCACCTCCCCCTCAGTTCGGTGCGGGCAGGGTGTTCACTAGACCGCAGCAGCCCTTTCGGCCCCCCCAAACGAGTGAAGTGCCTGGGAAATTTAGGGCAGGTGGGCCTGAAAAGAAAGGGGTGTGCTGGGATTTTAATAAGCGTACCTGCACAAGGGCCGCGTGTAAGTTTAGGCATGCATGTGCCTCCTGTGGGCACCCCTCTCACCCAGAATCTACCTGTAGGTCCAAGCAAGGTAACACGGGACAGAGGGGTAGGGGAAGGCCACTATAAGGCAGACACGTCACGCCCCCCCACTCCAGTGGATGTGGTGGCAATGATTCCATTCTTGAACAGATACCCTGACCACAAAGCGGCCACCCTACTCCAGGAAGGTTTTTCCAAAGGTTTTAGGATCCCGGCCGGGGGATACACAGGCAGTGCGCACTGTAGGAATCAATTATCAGTCACACACAATCCGGCTGTTGTGGCCGCCAAAATTGACAAGGAGCTTTCCTTAGGCAGGATATCTGGCCCTTTTTCGGCACTGCCAGTACACAATTTTGTGTGTTCCCCACTGGGAGTTGTCCCCAAGAAGGAGAAGGGGCAATTCAGATTGATTCATAACCTATCAGCGCCAAAGGGGGCCTCCCTGAATGATGCCATTGACGAAGGTATCTGTAGTGTTAAGTACGCCTCTTTTGATCAGGCTGTGACCTTATTACAGGCCACTGGACCCGGGGCGCTGATGGCGAAATCAGACATAGAGTCCGCCTTCCGCCTCCTCCCAGTCCACCCGGCAGACCAACATCTTTTAGGTTTCACCTTTAGGGATAGGTTCTACATGGACAAATGCATGCCTATGGGTTGTTCTATTTCTTGCGCCTACTTTGAGATGTTTAGTTCTTTTCTTGAGTGGGCCATGAGACAGGTGACAGGCCATCAAAGGGTCATGCATTACTTAGATGATTTCCTCTTCCTCGGTACAGCGGGTTCTCAGGAGTGCGCACTAGCATTGCAGGAATTTTGCGTGCTCATGCGGGCTTTTGGGGTCCCGCTTGCGCCTGGGAAGACAGTGGGCCCGACCACCTGCTTGGAATTTCTGGGCATTGAGATTGACTCAGTTGAGAAATGTTTTAGACTACCTAAGGACAAGGTGCGCAAATTCAAAACGTCGCTACAGTTATGCCTCCGGAAGGAGAAGGTCACTTTGCAGCAATTACAGGAGGTGGTAGGGCAACTGAATTTCGCACTAAGAATCATCCCAATGGCTCGCCCCTTCTCTCGCTCCATCGCGCTCGCGATGAAGGGGCTGGGGGAAAAACACCACCGCACGCGCCTATCGTCTGAAATTCGCCAGGATATGCTTATTTGGATGGCATTTCTGGAGGATTTTAACGGTAGGGTGGTCTGGCCCGGCCCGCTCACTACATCAGCGGAGTTAGGACTATGGACTGATGCGGCCGGTAGTGTGGGCTTTGGAGCCATCCTGGGGAATAGGTGGGTCGCTCAACAATGGCCAGAAGAATGGAACACATGGGGTTTGCTCGGCAACATTGGCTTCCTGGAACTGTTTCCAATATGGGTGGCACTGATGGTTTGGCCCGAACACCTATGTAACCAATCAGTGGTGTTTTGGTCAGATAACATGACAGTGGTGGAATGTATCAATCAGCAGGGGGCGCGGTGTCCGTTCATACTTCGTCTGATCAAAGAAATTGTTCTGCGGTGCCTTAAACTGAATGCTAATTTTAGAGCCAAACATGTCCCTGGTGTTTTAAACAATGCTGCTGACTCCCTTTCTCGCTTCAAAATGCAGGTTTTCAGGGAACATCTCCCCACAGCAGACCCCTCGCCAGCACACTTCCCGGCGGTACTTTGGCGGATTGGTGCCCCAGATTACAAGACCTCGTGGTCGCTAGCTTAGCCCCCAGGACCAAGACGGCGTACGAAGGGGCGTTTCTGTCTTATTGTTCTTTTTTGGGGCCGCAGTGGGGAGTGCTTTGGGCGAAGGAGGATGGGTTTGCAGCCTATTTAGAATGGATGCACAAAGAGGGGCGCTCAGTGGCAGCGGCAACCAGACATAGGGCAGCAGTGTCATTCTTCGCCCAAGCTAGGGGCTTCCGGGATCCCACCAATACCTTTATGATACGCAAGGCTTTAAGGGGATGGCGTCGTATTCAGGGACACCAGAAGGATAAGAGGAAGCCCATGGGGTTGGCCCGGCTAACAGCCTTACTGGGCACGCTGGAGATTGTTTGTAACTCAGAGTGGGAAGTGCTTCTTTTTAGGGCGGCATTCTCCCTGGCATTTTATGGGGCACTGAGAATTAGTGAACTTGTGGCAGGATCTAAGGCTGACATACTAGGGGGCTTGCAGAAGGCTGGGGTGACGATAAGGGGTGACACCATGTGGGTGATTATCCAGAAATCAAAGACCGATCAGGAAGCTAGGGGTCAAACCATAGTTCTGCAACGGGCCCCCGCCAACCCGTGCTGCCCGGTGAGGCACGTGGAATCACTCATGAGTTTATTGGTCGGTTCAGCAAGTAGGGCGTTGCTCTGTCACGCCGACGGTAGCCCCTTGACCAGGTATCAATTCAGGAGAGTGTTCGAAATAGGGGTTACGAAAGCGGGTCTTGATCCTAGAGATTTTGGATCTCATTCCTTCAGGATTGGGGCAGCAACTGAGGCGGTGGCGGGGGGCCTCCCAGTGGAAAGAGTGAAGACAATTGGGAGGTGGTCGTCAGACTGCTATAAACGTTATGTTCGGATTGACATGCTATGATTACCTGTCACTCACGCTTGGTCTCTTTTCCGCTCTCTTACAGTTTCTCAGACCTGTTACGCAGGGGAGGAATTTGTCGTCGGGCACCGCCAATATTCATCGGCACGGAGCGGCGACCAGGAAACAACAAAGAACAATGTCTGGATTGTTGGTCATTCATATGTGAAGCGAGCGGAATGTGTCTTCCTGTCAGGTGACAAGAAAGAAAGGGCTGCACAATTAGGGTTGAATATCACGTTCTTTGGTAGAGGAGGGTTGTGTCTTCACGAGTTTAGGGGATTCTTCCAAGGGCTGTTAGCACGCCAACGGGCTCCACCGTCAGTGGTGATACTTCACCTTGGGGAGAACGATTTGGCAACATTGGGCAGGCGCATCTTGATTGAGGAGATTATCTCAACAGCGGGTTGGATAGCTAGGACCTGCCCCGGGTGCACACTAGTATGGTCACAACTAATACCTCGACTTCAGTGGCGGGGGGGCGATTCAGTCAGGGCGTTGAATCACTCGGTAAAGAGGATCAACACACGGTTGGATAGGTTGTTCCGAACCCCCGTGTTACAGTCAATACCTCATGGGTGCATTTGGGGTCAAAAGTATTACTTGAAGGACGGGGTTCACCTGACAGAAGAGGGCAATGTCCTATGGGCTGACAATATCTGGGCTTGGCTAGAGGGCTGGGGTAGGAGGATGTGTCCTTAGATAGGGGCTAGAGGGGGAGGCCAGATCGTCGGTTAACAATACTGGCCTGTGGCGGTAAGGTCATTATCGGTGAGCACATATTTGAGGTCTGAGGGGGCGGGCATCATCCTATGGAGGTTCCCGCCCAGGGGGAGGGGCCTGCGGGCCACTCCCAGTACTCCAGGGGCAAGGTAATATGCAAAGGAGCGCGGGTAGGAGTAGTTCACGCTTTCCTTAGGCTGGTAGCCACCCCGCGCGCGTGGACTCATGACGCCATCGGCGCAGAGTAAGGGCCCTCCTTTAGTGGGTAAATGGAGTTTGGGGCGTAGACCGGGCAATTCCCGGGGTAACACTGCGCATGCGCACTTCTAAGGGGAAGGCGCAGCTTGTAGGACCTGACACCGGTAGTGACCCTGCCATATGGCCAGAAATGTACAAAAATCAAGATAGGATGTTTAGTTAAGCTAGGAACAACTTGTATTAGAGTTTTGTTAAGGTCAGGCTCTCAAACTTGTTGATAACGATTGTATAACTGAATGTCCTTCTGATTTTTGTATTTCATTGTTGATGATGCAATTAAAACCCTTTTTAATTTCATACTTTAATAAATACGGCCGGGCGACTAGCGCCCGCCTTCCAAAAAGTAAACACGTCTCGTGTCCACGTTCCTTGGTGTTGGGTGCCGGATTGGGGGGGAGGCGGCAGCTAGTCGCTGACCATGTGAAAAGGGGGGGCCCTCGGCCCCCCCGCACGCATGGCGGCGCGGCGACCGCCTTACCCCCTCTCCCCGCGGGTCCTTCGACGGTGGGGGCGTGCCCTGGGGGCGCGGCCCACCGCCGATTGGCTGGCGCCCCTCCTGACCCGGAATCAATGGACTGGTTCCGGGTCGGGGGGGGCGGGCGTTAGGAGGGGCCACCCGGCCCCTCGGGAATAAGAGGTAGGGAGCGCCCAGGAGACCCCCTTGTCCCTGGACGCTCCCTCGCTGAACGTTGTGCCCCGCGTTCGGGGCTTCTTTGTTTCCCACCCACCATCCCTTGGTACAAAGTTTAAGCAGCGTTATGTCCGGTCTGATGTTAAGTCTCATAGGCGTAGACCGCGGGAGAGAGTAGGTTCTGTTGTATTTTGTGATCTGTTGTCAGGACTTTTTTCCTTTGTAGAAAAGTGATGTATGAAGTGAACTCTATTTGAAGATATGTGTCTTTAGGCCTTTTTTCCCTTTGTAGATATACGTAGATATTGTGATTTTGAGCAACATGTGTGAACCGAATTGTAATTTATGCCATGTATCGTTAGGCCTTTTTTCCCCTTTAGCTATGCGTGGATACTGTTTTATTAGCCAGTGTAGTTGTCCTTTAGACTTTTTTCCATAGGTCGTCGTATTTATTAGGTATGGGGCATGCGGTAAGGTCATTATCGGTGAGCACATATTTGAGGTCTGAGGGGGCGGGCATCATCCTATGGAGGTTCCCGCCCAGGGGGAGGGGCCTGCGGGCCACTCCCAGTACTCCAGGGGCAAGGTAATATGCAAAGGAGCGCGGGTAGGAGTAGTTCACGCTTTCCTTAGGCTGGTAGCCACCCCGCGCGCGTGGACTCATGACGCCATCGGCGCAGAGTAAGGGCCCTCCTTTAGTGGGTAAATGGAGTTTGGGGCATAGACCGGGCAATTCCCGGGGTAACACTGCGCATGCGCACTTCTAAGGGGAAGGCGCAGCTTGTAGGACCTGACACCGGTAGTGACCCTGCCATATGGCCAGAAATGTACAAAAATCAAGATAGGATGTTTAGTTAAGCTAGGAACAACTTGTATTAGAGTTTTGTTAAGGTCAGGCTCTCAAACTTGTTGATAACGATTGTATAACTGAATGTCCTTCTGATTTTTGTATTTCATTGTTGATGATGCAATTAAAACCCTTTTTAATTTCATACTTTAATAAATACGGCCGGGCGACTAGCGCCCGCCTTCCAAAAAGTAAACACGTCTCGTGTCCACGTTCCTTGGTGTTGGGTGCCGGATTGGGGGGGAGGCGGCAGCTAGTCGCTGACCATGTGTATGTGCAATCATTTAAGGCAGCCAAGTTATAATATTGTAAACGCCTACTTCCTGATGAAAGCAAAGGAAGTAGCCAGCTGTACTTTCGTGAGGGCTGAACTAACTGGTTGTTTTACAGGCCCCTCCTTGCATATAAATATGACCGGTCTATGCTGTAGCTAGGATTACATGCAGTGGCGTAGCTAGACCTGCGGCCGCCCATGGCGGCCCCTGAGTTTGCTGCCCCGCGGCAGCTGTCTGAAGAGCAGCGGGGTGCTGGCAGTTTCTGCAGTGGCCGCCACCACCCCCGTGACAGCCACAGGTAAGACGAGGTGGAGTCTCACCCCCTCAAAACTCGTGATATCCGGTGCCCCCACTTACTACGCCACTGATTACATTAACAGTTTGCTAGCAAACCTCTTTCCCAAATTTTTTTTTTAAAGATTACAGGCATAACTTTTTGAACAAGGAAATGTACTCATATTTAGCTTTTGGCACTGAGGCCGATGGCAGGTCTCTCACACTCTCTGTCTTGCTCTCTCAATCTCTCTTCTCTCTCTTTCTATGCCCCCTCATTTTGTCTCTATCCTGCTCCTCCTCACTTGCTGAAAACGATGTTTTCAAGAAGTGGCTCTTACTCTATTCTACTTCTTTCCTTCATTCATTTCCCTGTGAATTGGATAAAAAAAAAGAAAAAGAAAATGAAAACACATTGCCGAGAGTCATTTTTCTGACATTCTCCCTTCCAAAGTGCAGTCTTGGGACAGAGACAAAAAAGGAAGGAAAAAAACGTTCAAAATCTGTCTGAAGCCAGATTGGTTTTATTCACACCCACACACATTACCGCCACTTTACAGAGTTTACCAGTGAAGCGCTACTTTCATTTTCTCGTCTTTCTTTCAACAGCATTGTTTTCCCCTTTGTTCTGTGAGCTGCAAACAGCTCTGGATCCACACGCCAGAAAATGCAAGCTCTGAAGAGGCCCATTGATATGATTATACATTCGCTTCTGTAATTCCTAATGAGACAGGAGAAATCATGCGACTATTACAGCTGTACGATGCCACATAGTGACGTGTAGGCGTACAGATAATAAGATGTCCCATTTTATTTTTTTGCTTTCCAGAGACCATTTTTGTGGCGAAAAAGGTAAATATTGTGGTCATCGCTTTTCTCAGTTGATTTTGCGAATATTTCACAAATTGTGAAATCGCAGAATGCTGGAGGGTCTGTTTATTGAATATATCAACCAGTCTGAAATTGCTTTTGATTTTGGCAGCTGTTAGACAACCAACTTTCTCACCATGCTCAAAATGCCTCCATTTCAGTCTGTTCAGCTTAGCATTCCACAACGGAGGTAAAATGTTTATATTTACTCTGAATCTAGCTGCACATTAGTTGGGGAATGATGTAAGCATCGTAATCTGGTAATTTTTGGATATGGCATTCTAACAGATCTTGCTTGAGCTGGGGGTATAGTAACTACACTCCCACCAATATGGAAAAACCTGATGTATTAGTCAACGGGGATTCTGATATGAGGGTTAATTCAATCTTGCAGCAAGTTCTTGGAATATAGGTGAAAATGTGAAGTGTCTATGAGGTAAAAATTATCCTTGATGTTGCCATTTTCCAATCACCTGCTATGAATAAGGGTGTCTTGCGAAATTCTGTGAATATACATGGGAAGTTAGAGACTGATTGGTATTTAAGACCATGCAGAACCCACATAGAGCCAATGAAGAGCATAGAGAACATAGTATAGTTTTAGTGACCACGTAGTGGCAACTAATTTTTTCTCATTGTTTGAGCATCTTAAATTACAATAAGTTGATTAAAAAGTTTGAGACTGAGGTGGTGGAGGATCATTGGTATGAAAGAGGGATAATCATGGAGCGACTGAGCACTCCGCCCACCAAGTCTCTTCTTAATGTTTTAGATTTTTCTTGGGTAAAATGCATCTATTGAAAGAGACCTATATTGGCAGATTTCATAGACTAAAGTTTTAATATCCTTTTTCTATTCACAGTAATTACTATGAACCAAGATAAACCTTTCTGCCACATTTGGTGTAATTCAGGTCCAGCGGATCAGGCTGTAGTTGTGTCTAAAGACCCTTTGGGAATTAACAGGAGTAAAACGAATTTTGGGACCACCGCTTTTTATCAACTCCCTCATGATGCACAGCCCCAAAACTTCCAAGACAGCAGCTGAAGTGACTGTAAATTAGTTTGGAAAATGTTGTTAAGATTCATCAAACAATGCCAAAGTTATTAGCAAAACAAAAAACGATTTTTCTATGAAAACTAGGTCCTAACTATGACTACTTACTGGTGATATATATATATTACCTACTGACGGTCGCCAGTAGGTAGTTATAGTTAGGACCTAGTTTCCATAGAAAATCCGCAACATTCTATTTGGAATAACTTTGGCGCCGGTCGACGAATACACGCAAAATTCTCCAAGAAAATGATGGCCTGCTCCGCTCCGCTCCTTCCCTGAAAGTTTCAGGGTGATTTGTGAAGCAGGGACCGAGAAAAAAGGGGGGTCCCAAAACGTGTTTTCATCAGGGAATTTTCCACAGGGACCTTTAAGACAGGCTACAGCCCGAACTGCTGAAAAGAATTATACTAAATTTGGCAAAAAGGTAGAGTTTGGTTCGCAGATTACGCTTTTTGTTAAATGGTGTAAATCCCTTCAGTATTTTCGTAGAAAATCTAAAGTAAAATCATAGATATATCTATAGACGAAGTACCGTACGAGTAAGGCCGAGGATAGTGTGCGTACCATTACGAGCACGAGCTGCATGCTAATGGGCTGTCGACTGTTTGTCAATACTCCAAACCAGGAAATGTTGGCAGCCATCTTATGCCTCGGTAGAACCAAGGCACAAGAAAGCAGCAAAAGAAACACGAAAAAAAAAGCAAAGGGGGCAGGATAGAAACACCCTGACCCCGTAGGCCTGCTCAGGGGGTCCCACAAGGACCCCCTAGGCAAAAAAAATATATATGTTTTTTAAAATATCGCGGTATATGCGTAAGGTACATATATGCTGTGAAAAAGAAGAAAAAAAAACGAAGCCTGCTTTATTGTTATTTAGCCCTCGGGGGAGGCCAAATCCCGGGGTGAATGTTTTTATTTATAATGGGTGGCCCAGAGGGGGGCCCACTCCTCTGACCAGGCCTTGGCCGAAATCCTCTGTAATGAGATAACTAGACAAGAGGCACACCCTTCTCGTACATCATGGCCAAGACATGGAAAGAACTCCCCCTCAGCATCAGATGAACCCCCACACTCAAAGCATTCAGGAAGAGCCATAACACTTGCCTTTTTGAATGACGGAAGCTGCACGAATCCCCCCTCACATACTCCCCCAGCGCCTGGAAATCCTCACAGGTGAATTGTCTTCTTACAATGCTTCACAACCAATCAAAAAGAGAAGTTGAAAGTTTCTGTTTTTAACATACGAGCAAATCAGATATGTTTGCATGTACACACAGCAAGAGGCAATTATTAAAGATGACTTGCTTTCACAAGACCCCGAAAGGCTTCTTCCAGAATAAGTACGCACTTCACTGCAAGACCCCATTTAATGATTATCCAGGCTCTGAAGCCTTAACAGGTCAGAAATCATCTCTCATCACTTTCTCTTCTTTTTAGTGTATTGTGTGTGACAGACTGCATGACCCTATGTCCAGAGCCCTCGAAGGCCCTGGAGACTGCCACGCCCCAAGACCAGCTTCTGCAGTGTCCCGGAGCCGCGCTGCCCCCTTCCCAACATTTAAAATCCCCGGGGGGAGGTGTAAATTAATCAAGACTGAATACGTTGGTATAGCCCACTGTGCTTACGCTACCAGGAAAACACAACAACAGTATATGGCCTAGATTTCCGTTGTAATGATTTCTTAGTTCCTGGTCTAGTTGTCAGATCGGCACACACAGTCCCTCATGACTGGAATACACCCACACCACACCCACCCAGCGCATCCATCACTACACACGTGATCCTATCTATAAAAAAAAGCGTACAATGCCCCCACGGTCCCGCCGACTCCTCGTGTCCTTCTGGAGCCGGCATTGCTTTTACACATGGGGAGATGCTAAGTTGCATGTGGAAATGCAATCTTGTTTGGAGTTTGAAAGTGAGAACAGATTTCACTGCTGTGTCTTTCAAAGTTCAAATTAAGTTTACTATGGGAGGGCGGGAGCCGCAAGACTTCCGCCCTCTTATAGCAAACAGCAGTACCCCGGGGGTAGGCACCCCGGACACTGCAGGAACCGGCTCGGGGCATGGTGGTCTCCAGGGCTCTTGAGGGCACCAGGCGGAGGGCCACCGAGCCCCTGTCACACAATACAGAAATCTCCGGGGGTGGTTGTTCCCGGGGTTTGAGGTCTAGACACTTTTAATTTTGTGGGGGGGGGCGTGGACGCGCAAGTGGCACAAGGGGGTTGTCAATGTGGTGCACAGTGTTTTGTTTTAGTTTGCTTTCCTTTCTGTCTTGTAGAGGATCCAGGGTAAATATACTGGTTTCTGTACAGCCAGTACCTTTCAACGCTACTCTCAAACGGCTTCCCGCCTGTTACCATTGTAACAGTTCATGGAACACTTGTGTGCGCACAGAGGTTAGAAATTCACCACAATATGTTGCTAATTGAAATAGTTACTGTGCTGGAGATTTATATTTTTTTTCATAGAAACCGTTAGTGGTAGAAGTAGTCAGTGGAAAAGTGTTGTTAGCGATTCCTTCCTGTTCGGGGAGTATTAGGGTAACGTGCTCCAAGCGGGACTTTACGAAGCTTAATGTTCATTGGCTGTGAAGTATTAAAAGTATAAGTTTTGGCAGTCATTACTTCCTCCTGTGCAGAACAACATGGGCATTTTATTGGCTAAAGTGTTCCGAGAGCAAGTTTGCTCCTTATTGGGTGAGAATGGTTCACTGTTGTCAGTGATATTGTGACGCATTTCCAAAGCAGTGTTGGAAAAGAAAGTAGTAGACGGCAGGTTAGGAACACTAGTAACCCTGTACAGTGCCCATAAGGTGGTGGAGAGGGATTATGAGGGAAAACATTGTTTTTATATGTTTCAAGGGCCATTTATATAATTGCTGTGCGGTGTAAAAATCACTGCGGAAAAATGACAGTGTCTTGTGCTGTTTTTTTAAATCAAGTTTGTGGGTGACATACTTCTTAAGAGTACTATTTACTTATAATGTGGTGTTTACTTTCCTGATGGGGAGGTGTGGTTGCGCAGCAAAAAATTCAGTCTAGGTTTGAAACTGTTTTTATTAAGCAAATACAAATACATTTTCTTCAGAAACTGTTGCTGTATATATGCTACAGTTTGTAAAAGTGTTGCCCCACATTCTTGATGATGTAAGAGCTATAAAATACCTCATTAATTAAATTTGTTTCCATTTAGTACTCTTTCTCCCTTTGTCTACCTCCTTAGCTCCTATCCTCTCTCCCCTGAATCTCTCACCGTACCTGCTAGTGTGCCTAGTCCCCGTCTTTTATGCCCTATGACTAAGCACTCCTTCTCCCCTTGCTGGGAAAGATCCATAATTTATACTCTGGAGTCTCAGCGTACCCGCAGAGAGAGTCCACTGCGCCAAGGGAGCCACTCACAGCTGAGGTATGGTATGGCACCCCTTGCCAAAGCACTCCCTCTCCCCTTTTTGAGGAAGGATCCAGTATGTAGGCCAGGAGTCTCAGAGACCCCTCTGAGAGAGTCCACTGCATGAAGGGAGCCTCCCGCAACAGAGATAGGGAAGTGATACCACTTCCCCCGAACTTTGGACGTTGCTTTGACTTGTCTACCGGTTTGTGTCCCCATCGCCCTTCCCCTCCTCTTTCAATGCGATGTCCTTCACCCTCCCCTCCTTATCCACCCATACAATCCTGCACACATGCTGTCTTCAACATACAAACAGTGAGTCAGTCATTCATGCATCTTTGCGCTAAGTAATATCCCCTACCGAACCATGCAGACACTCATACTGATACTCAAAAATCAACTAATAAACCATATACACACTCATGTAGCTACTCACCAACCCATGCAGCCACTTATACACAAAGTGAGACACTGATACAGATATTTAAATATTTAAACATTACTCGCTAATACATGTATTCACTAAGATACAATCAATTTTTAAAAGAAAACCCATCCATTTAGATACTTATTCATCCATTTATTCTTCCATCGACCTTTAGATATACATATATAAAAAATATTTATTTTTCAGACAGATACACATTCACTGGTCATTTGTGATGTCATCAGTGATCTCATTTGAGATGTCATCAGTGATGTCATGAGTGATCTCACTGATCATGTCATGAGTGATGTAATATGTGACGTCATCAGCAGTGGATTGCGGGCGCGCGAATTATAGTTAGCTGAATAAACTATAACTGGGCTATTTCAATGGTTTTGTATGAGTGAAATGTCCAGCTAACTATAACATATGTGAAACCGATGTTTTTTTCAGTGAATTTCTAAGGTTTTTTAAATGCTAATTCCTAACTATAACGTGGCTAAAAACTATGGTTTTTTCAGTGAATATATGTATATATATATATATATATATATATATATTAAGGCTCCAAATTACACCGATCTCGAGGGTCACTCTTGGTGTCGGGTGCCGTACAAACGCGCCGGTGTGTCGCGTTTTTAAATTACAGCTCCAGTCCTTTTTTTACCCATACCCAGCCGGGCCAGGAACAAAGACACAGCACTCCCGGGCTCAAATTGTACAGCAGAGGTTTTTTATTCAAGCAAACGCGTTTCGGGACAGCGTCCCTTCGTCAGTGGTTCAACAGTGAACAATGCAGTTTCTTGTTTTAAAATGACGCCAGAATTGGTCATAGACATAGAGGACGGACTTATGTGCCTATAGTAACGTGGCGCCATCTTAGAGTGGCTTCGATGCCTATACTTCAATGTGCATTTTCAACACAATACATTACAATATGTAGTTACATTAAACATTTCGCTGTGTATCGGCCAGTGCGACTATAATTTTCATCGCAAACAAGCTTCCTCATGTGTTTTTGTATATCTATAGTGGAGTCTGTTCTCATGATGGGGCTTTGTGGTGTGTATTCGATATATTGTTGTCATAATGACAGTCATGGTCAACTGACCATGAAACAAGTTATACTGAAATACATTTCAGGTTCTATCTTGCCGTGGATCGGCAATGGCAGCCTGAGCGGCTGCGTTTATTCACACATACTTCGTCCCATCCGAGAACATCTCCCAAACCAATTGTTTAAGATCAAGCCGCTGCATGATTAAAAACCTCACAGTCATATGAACCCACCACCCATCACACCTTTTCAATTTTTAATATATATTCATTCATTTTTCTATGTTATTTCTGATTTCAATTTGCAACGTTTCAAACAGTTAATTTATTCCCAAAAATCATAAATTTTATGAGCTTTGACATTTTGATAACTAAATTCCATCTTATCCAAGGTGAGTTGCCATCTCCTCCCCCATATTGAGACCCCCTGGTGCCTTCGTTTCAGATCAATAATGTAACGAGATTCAAGTCTCCTGAGAGTCTGAAGTCTATTCCCTCCCCTTGAGTTTTCCGGGACACAATCTATGCAAAAAAACCTAAGCAGGTCTCTGTTACTGTTATGTTTAATCGCAAAGTGTCGAGCAACAGGGTAGGTGAAATCCTTGTTCATGATTGCTCTCATGTGTTCTAAAACTCTTAGTTTTACAGAATTGATCGTACTACCAATATATTTCAGTTGGCAGGGACATTGTAGGCAGTAAACCGCATGGTCTGTCTGGCAAGTCATGAACTTGCTAATCTTCCTTTCACCTTTACAACCTCTCACTTGATAAGTGAGTGTACGTTTACTGAAGGCGCAGGCTTTGCACTTCCCGCACGGGAAGAAGCCCCTTGCCTCCTTTAGTTTGCCTTTTGTATTACGTACAGGTTCCAGGTGACTATGGACCATGTGATCTCTTAAAGATCTTGCCTTTCTAAAGGTAAATTGTGGGGTTATAGGTATATCTGACCCTACAATATGATCTGTTTTCAGGATATGCCAATGTTTGGTCATGATTGTCCTAAGTTTAGAGGAATTCGCCGAATAGGTAGGTACCATGCGAAACTTCCCTTCTAGAATGGGTTTCTCTTTCTTTTCGAATAATACATTGCGTGACAATCTCTTTACACGATTTAGGGTGTCAAGTAAGAGTTTTGGTTTATATCCCCTTTCTTCAAATCTATACATGCTTCCTCTGACTGCTAGATCAAAATCCTCCTCATGGGTACAGTTTTGTTTCAATCTAAGAAACTCCCCATAGGGGATGCTATTAATCAGTTTACGTGGGTGACTACTGGTAGCAAACAGGACACTGTTTCCAGCTGTTGGTTTACGATAGAGGGAGGATGAAATTCTGCCACCCTTTATTGATACCTGTAGATCCAAGTAGTTAACTTCTGATTTACTTATGTCCCCCGTGAACCTTAAGTTGCAGTCATTGTGGTTTAACAACTCAATGTATTCTTGTACTTCATTTAGGGACCCATCCCATACTAGGAACAGGTCATCAATATACCTGTACCAGGTCACCACCTTGTTGTTCCACGTGGCATTCCTTGGGCCCCAGGCTTCCTGCTCCTCCCACCAGCCCACGAATAAATTCGCGTAGCTGGGGGCGAAGCAGGAACCCATCGCTGTGCCCGACATTTGTCTGTACAGGGTCTCTTGGAAAAGGAAGATATTGTTATTCAAACAAAAATTTACTAGTTCAAGTATCATCTTGTTATGCATTGCAAATTTCAGTGGTCTTTTTCTCAAGAAATAGTCAATTGCATATATTCCTTGTCCATGTTCTATACAAGTGTATAAGCTTGTTATGTCGAGTGTTATCATCACATAGGAAGGTTGCCATACCAGACTTTCAATTTTCTCAATAAAGTCTGTCGTGTCTCGAATATAGGACTTTAGTTCCAAGACAAACTCAAAGAGATAGTGATTCAAAAATGTAGAAAGGTTTTCTGTCAGGCCTCCTATAGAGGAGATTATGGGTCTTCCTGGGGGTTTGTCAATGTTCTTGTGAACTTTTGGCAGGTGGTAGAAAGTGGGTATGGTAGGATTAGTTGTCTTCAAGAATAAATATTCTTCCAGTTCTAACATCTGTTTACCATGCCACTTCTTCAAAAGTTCATGTAGGGTTACAATGCTTGTTAGGTATTCTTTCTTGTCAATTTGTGCATAACAGTGAGTATCTTGCAGCTGGCGTATCGCTTCCTCAACATAGTTATCACGTGACATGATCACAATGTTGCCCCCTTTATCAGAGGGTTTGCAGATGATAGATTTGTCGTCCGCCAGGGTTTTTATTGCCATCCTTTGATCCTTAGTGATGTTAAAGTTATTTGGCCTTGTATTCGTTGTTCTCATGGACATCAGGTCCCTGATGACCGCATCAGAGAATGTGTCAATGGCATCCGTTGTGGTTTGAGGTACAAATTTAGATGGTAATTTAAAACCACTAATTGGAGCCTCCTGGTCAACGTCAATATTCACTAGTCTCTGCGTGAGAGTGTTATTGGAGGCACTTAAGTCACCTTCATTGCCTTGTCGCAGGTTTTCTAAGAGCTCACATGTAGTTAAATCATTTACACTTAGGAGGTCAGTTCCCTTCTTGTTGCCACGTAGATATTTTATCTCCTTAGCTGTTGGTTTTACTTTAAAATATTTATGCAGCTTGATCTTCCTAACAAATTTATAAAGGTCGATCCCTGTTTGGGTGTACTCCATCTGCATATTCGGGCAAAAGGTGAGTCCCAGTTTCAAAACGGACTCTTCACTCGGGGATAGAACTCTTTTTGATAAATTGACAATCTTTAGGGAATCACTTTGTCTCACCATCTTTGTCCTCTCCTGTTTCTTGTTGTCCGCGAGGTTGTACTGGCCTTTCCTCTGCCCCTTCCTCTTCCAGCCACCTCGTCTTGTTTGTCTGCCTCCTCCGGTGGCTTGTTTTTTCCACCCCTTAGCCAGCTGTGTCTGATGACTTTGAATTCCTGATAAAAAGGGATCTTCTTTTGTGGGATGGATGAACTTGTCGTTTCATCCCCGGAGGCTTCGCTTGTATTTATGTCTGATTCAGACGTTTCAATTCTTGATTCAGGTGACGCCCCAGATTTCTGATCTTTCTTTGCCAGATCTTTTCGAGGCTGGTCGTATTTTTTGGCGAAGGTGAGTACTCTGCCCATCGCGTAGTCACGCTCATCCCGATCAAATTTTTCCTGCTTTCTCACCTTGATTTTCAGCTCATATTTTTGTAGTCTCTTTTTCATGGCCGTTCATAGTTGTTCTTGTTCTTCCTTATTGGAGTTCTTAAGTAGTTCCTCCTCTTTTGCCTCAATTTCCTTGACCGTCTTATCCCGGTCACTCCAGGCAAATTTTACTAGAATCTCAAGCATCCCTTTGCAGGATAAGGCAATATGGGCGGCCCATGCTTCCAGCAGGAGAGGGTCGGGATTTTCGTAGGCAGGGACGGTGAATATTCGCAATCCCCTGGGCACACGTTGTACTTCAATGTAACCCTGAAGTGATGTACCCTCCCACCACTTCCGAAGTTCTCTCTCGTAAAGTTTTTCTAATTTTTGGAATTGTACAACCAGAGTACTTTTTTCCTCCATGGTAGCTTTGGGTGGTGGTCTCGTTATGTCCGGGTTTTTGTTTTTGAACATGTCCCCGGCTGCGTCTCTGCGTTCACTCATGTTGAACATTTTCAAGCTTTGTGTGGTGTGGGCGGTCCGATCCACGGCAAGATAGAACCTGAAATGTATTTCAGTATAACTTGTTTCATGGTCGGTTGACCATGACTGTCATTATGACAACAATATATCGAATACACACCACAAAGCCCCATCATGAGAACAGACTCTACTATAGATATACAAAAACACATGAGGAAGCTTGTTTGCGATGAAAATTATAGTCGCACTGGCCGATACACGGCGAAATGTTTAATGTAACTACACATTGTAATGTATTGTGTTGAAAATGCACATTGAAGTATAGGCATCGAAGCCACTCTAAGATGGCGCCACGTTACTGTAGGCACATAAGTCCGTCCTCTATGTCTATGACCAATTCTGGCATCATTTTAAAACAAGAAACTGTATTGTTCACTGTTGAACCACTGACGAAGGGACGCTGTCCCGAAACGCATTTGCTTGAATAAAAAACCTCTGCTGTAAAATTTGAGCCCGGGAGTGCTGTGTCTTTGTTCCTGGCCCGGCTGGGTATGGGTAAAAAAAGAACTGGAGCTGTAATAAATATATATATATATATAATGGGTAAAAAAAGAACTGGAGCTGTAATAAATATATATATATATATATAATGGGTAAAAAAAGAACTGGAGCTGTAATACATATATATATATATATATATATATATATATATATATATATATATATATATATATATATATATATATATATATATATATATATATATATATATATATATATATATATATATATATATATATTCACTGAAAAAACCATAGGTTATAGACCATATATAGTTAGGAATTAGCATTTAAAAAACCTTTATTTTACTCACACAAAACCATTGAAATTCCATATATAGTTAGTTGTACTAACTATATATCGCGCACCCGCAATCCACTGCTGATCATGTCACATATTACATCATTCATGACATGGTCAGTGACATCACTGATGACATCACTGATGACATCTCAAATGACATCACTGATGACATCACTGATGACATCTCAAATGACATCACTGATGACATCACTGATGACATCATCCAGTGACTGTGTGTTTCTGTAAAGTTTAAATATGTTTTACATATTGAAGAATGAGTAGATGTAGAAGTGTCTGGATGAAGGATTTAGTAGGTGCGTGACTGACTGTATGAGTGAGTGATTAAATGTGTCTCACTGAATGCATGGGTTAGTGACTAAACTGTCTTAATTTGTGCATCATTATGTCTGTTGTTCTGTAAACTGCTGCATGTGTTGATCAGTAGCTATATGAGTAACTATATGGGTTATTGATTGGTTGCCCAAACATTTGTATGGGAGACTGAGTGTGTGTGTGGGTGGCTGGGAGGTGTATGACTCTGTGCATATATGTGTGAGCAGTTGATTCACTAGATGTATGGGTTCAAAAGTGCATGTGGAAACAGCTGTATGGGCAGTTGACTGTGTGCATGAGTGTATTGGTGAGTGAATGGATATCTCAGTGCTACATGTCAAAGTAAGTACATATGTAAAATACAGTACATGTGAGAGTTGACATATATAAATAACTGTGCATAGGAGCCAGTGAATGTGTGAGTGGCTGTATGCATCATTGTGAACTTGTATCCAGGATTGTATAAGAGAGTAAATATGTTTTAGTATATGTTTGAATAAGTAAGGTGTGTATAACTGTATAGTTGAGAAAATGGAGGTGTGATTGATTCTTTGCATGACTGACTAGGTGTCTGAGTAACTCCATGGATGAGTGACAGTCTGTGAGTGTATGTTTACACTGAGTGTATCTAAGGTTATATTAGAGTCTGAAGAGGTTCATCGTATTATCACATGAATGATGTCATCAGTGATGTGATCAGTAATGTCAAATGAGATGTCATCAGTGATGTCATCAGTGATGTCATTTGAGATGTCATCAGTGATGTCATCAGTGATGTCATTTGAGATGTCATCAGTGATGTCATCAGTGATGTCACTGACCATGTCATGAATGATGTAATATGTGACATGATCAGCAGTGGATTGCGGGTGCGCGATATATAGTTAGTACAACTAACTATATATGGAATTTCAATGGTTTTGTGTGAGTAAAATAAAGGTTTTTTAAATGCTAATTCCTAACTATATATGGTCTATAACCTATGGTTTTTTCAGTGAATTTTCAAGGTTTTGTAAATGCTAATTCCTAACTATATATGGTCTATAACCTATGGTTTTTTCAGTGAATTTCATTGGTTTTTTAAAAGCTAATATCTATAGCTATAAAGTGTATTCTTCTTTAAATCCAAAAATATATTTTATATGTTTATTAATAATTTTTTTTAAATATTTTTTTTGTTTCGCTCCCGGTCCGCGAACCGGGAAGCTTCCCGTTAGCTCAATTTAATTCCGCGACCCGGTCCGCGAACCGGTAAGAAATCAACATAGTGACGGTATCGCGTTGCCGCGTAATGCGTCTTATGACGTACTGCGTTAGCGCACCCGGAAGTGCCCCGGGGCGCGGACCGAGGCGCGAAACGCAGCTCCCCGGAAGCGATCCGCGGCGCGAAAGCGCGACGTATCGCGTTGCCGCGAAATGCGTCTTGTGACGTATCGCGTTAGCGCACCCGGAAGTGTCCCGGGGCGCGGACCGGGGCGCGAAGCTTAGCGACCCGGAAGCTAACCGGGGAGCGTTCCGCAGCGCGTAACATGAGCGTGAGAGGTCATGTGACTTGTTAATAAAACTTTTCATTGGTTCATTTCACTTTTGGTTTCATAATGATGGAAGGCTAGGTCAGGTGACTTAAAAATAACACTTTTCATTGGTTGAGAAGTATTGATTTTCCCAAATGATGAAAACCCCTCCTTCTTTCCTCACTCTGACTTTCATCATTGTGAGAGGAAGACCTATTTTGCTTGTTGGAAGACCTATTTTGCTTGTGTGAAAATGGCTTCATTGGTTGCTTCAGCTGGTGCACCCCCACCACCACCACCACCTCCTCATGGGAAGAGAGGACCACCTCCCCAGGTCCTTACCAACACTGAGGAGGAAGAGGAAGAAATGGATGAGGAGGGAGAAGAACCACAATTTTTAGAAGAGTTGCCCCGGGTTTCCAGAAAGAAAGCCAGTTTCATCTGGCAGTTTTTTTCAATGCCTCGTGGCCAAAAAAAGGTCAACGCAAGGTATGTCACCTGCCTGATATGCAAGGAACAATTGTCCAGAGGGACGGACAAAAAATATAGCTTTGGAAATCACACAATGCACAGGCACATGACGAGGAAACATCCCCTAAATTACAGCCGGGCAGAATTAAGGGATATGCACGACAATCCAAGACCAACTCCTGTGGCCAGACCAACAATACCGGTTTCTCTAACACCAGAAGAGGCACGGGAAACTGTGCCAAATATTCAAGAAAATTTTGGGCACATGATTCACTTATGTATGCACTGTCGTGCATTATTAGCTTGTGGCAACATGAGCATCAATGCACTCAACCTGGCATATGAACACCATGATTGCCCTAACCGCCCCCAGTAATTTTTTTTTGCTCCTGTTGAGCCATTTTCAACGCCTGTTTTTTGTTGTTTCCCCCCCCCCAAAAAAACCAAAAAAATATAAAATCGTTCAAAAAATACAAAAAAACCCAAAAAATGTTCAAAAAAAAAAAAAAATATATAAAACAACAAAAATATAAAAAAAAAAGTTCTTTTCAGAACTACCTTCCCTTTCCAAAAAAATTGCTAGAATGTTTAGCACTCTGGCAAGCTCTATTTCTTTTGGTTCGCTTCCGGGTTAGCTTCCCGGTACGCGGACCGGGAGCTAACCAAAAAATAAAAAATAAATAAAAAAGTGTAAGTATAAGGAAAGGAAACAGAGAGTGATGTTAAAAGAAAGACAGCTATAGGGAGTAAAGAAGAGATACTGTTTAATAGATCTATTTACCGAAGAAAAGACAGAAGAGGGTATAATTGTGAAAAACAAAATAGATAAGGAAGTGAAAGAAAAAAAAAGAAAGTATAACATTAACAAAGAAGAGTTTCTTGGAGAATGTGAGTGAATGTTCAAAATAAGATTAAAACATGAGGAATAACAGAGAGAAAAAATAGAAAACAGAAAACAAAAAATAACAGAAAAAGATTAATTGAAACAGCAAAGAAATGTAATTAACATAGAGCCATATCATCAACATAGGCAATAAAAGTTTTGCAGCTTTTATTGGCAGAAATGTGTCGCTAAAGCTGCTTTTGTGGCAGAAAACTGCCACTAAAACCACTTTTGCACCAGTTTTCTGCCAATAAAAAGAGCAATAATTTTATTGGCTGTGTTCATAATATTCCCCTTAGTGTGCTTCAACTACACAGAGAAAGCATTATGAACAAGTAGTGATAGACTGATCAGTCAAAGACAGTAAGAGTAATAGAGACGCAGTGAGTGAACAAGAGTGAGGAACTATGAGAAGAGAGGGACTGAGAAAAAGAGTGGAAGGAGTTGAGTAAGTAGTTAATAGAGAAAGGAATGAGGGAAGTAGCAAAGGCAGGAAACTGAGGGTTAAAGAAATGAAGCAGTGGAACTAATAGTAGTTAAATGTGATATAAATGTAACGAAAACAGTACAAAATATTTACCTTATAATTGTCGTTAAATTACTCACTTTTTGTTTTTATACTTTCAATCTGTGAAAGAGAGAACAAACATTTGAAAAATATTAAAACATGTATTTAAAAATTTGAAAAGACAAGGGAAAAGATTGAAGGACAAACAGTTTTTCAAAAACTTTGACACTTACAGAAGCTTCTGCTTCTCCAGGCCCCCTACACAGTCCTAAAGATATACATTTTAAACTAACAGTATCTTGATGCAGATGAAGTGAGGCCTATCTTAAAACATGGTGCATCTTTTGCATTGCTGTTGTTTCAGAAAAGTGTCGCAACACACTAAAATTTTAAATAATTGCTTCAGGATGCCAATAAGATGTCTACTATCCAGAGGTTTGTTTCAGGTGAGGCCTACTCAGGGTTGCAGATGAAATTTCGAGTTGTTGAAGAGAATAGAGGACATAATACATGTGAAGGTCTACCAATGAAGTGAGTCATGTCCACTGCACTCTTCAACAAAGTCCAAAACTCCTATGTTTCCCTGGACAGACCTAAACTTGATCTGCACAATGTGATTCGTAATGATAGGAAACACAGGTGATGTAATTGAAATACATGCAATTTATTTTGCTCATTTCACAATCACATCACTTGTGTTTCCTTTGCTTAGGTATCTCATTGTGCAGATGTAGTCTAGCATATGAAAGAATACGCAGAAGTGCAGCACTGCATGCAACAACTTTGACACTTACAGAAGCCTCACCTTCTCCATGCCTCCTACACATTTCTACATATACATCATAAATGCAAACAGTACAGAATTAATTATACATGTTAAATGGTTTATTTTTGCTGTTCTCAGAATGTATCAAAATTCACTAAAAACAGTGACTTGAAGGTATTCATCATGTAACAGCGGGGAAAAAAAAACACAATCAAAATGATTGTGTTTAAAAAACCCATACAACATCAGAAATCAAAATTCAGAACTCCTTAAAGTTAACTTACTTTCCATGACGTCCAAGGATGTCCTATGAACAGCTTACACTCTTTTGTGCTGTTATTACTTTCAGCCCGCCACTTTCTGAAAGAAAATCTCCATCGTTTTTAAAAACACGTTACATGCAATAAATGACTTCTTGCTCTCTACCACAATTTTCCACAAGGCCAAATCTGGTCAGAGCCATTTATAACTCTTGGATTTCTTGTAAGCCAATCCCGTCATTTGGCATTTCCGCAACTTTCAGAATTAAAATGTTGAAGATCATTTTCACAATCCTGGAATAGTAATATCTTCCCCTTCTTGCTCAGTCATGTTCTACTTTTCCTATGACACTGATACAAGCAGACTTACACTACCTCTATGACTACTACAATTATTTAATTCTCTACATCACTTTTAATCACAAAGCAATGTAAAACAGTAGACAGCATTGCAGACTTACATTCCCTCTACTCCATGTTTTGATTGGCTGCTTCAATTAGCTTATAAAAAGAAACAGTTTTTCTGAACTCATTCAAAGTGCACGTATTTCTCCATAATGTCCAGTCCTATGGTTAGAAGTTATGTCTCTGAACTACACTTATCCTCAAGGCCAAATTGAGTAGGAGCCATTAGAACTTCTTGAAATTCCACAGAGCACATCCCGAGATTATTTCCCTAAAATTTTGGTTTTAAAAACACCAGGTAAGAGTTTTTAAGGTCATACGGCAATTTTTTTGTGAAAATTAAAACAGAATCATTGCAGAATGACCAGCCATTTCTAGACTTTAAATAAGCTGTGTAATGTCCTGATGTTATTGAAGGGCCGTCATGATATATAATTGCTGCAGTTACAAAAGTCCTTCCTGATATTGACAACTGCGAAGCTACAAAATTTTTAATTAAAGTTGTCAATTTTGTTCCATCAGGCCTACATCGTTGGAACATTAAAATGACATACTGGCCATATGTTCGTATAAATAATGTGGACATCATTTCAGATTTACATTGGCTACACTCCATGTTGTGATCAGCTGCTTTTACTAGCTTATTAAAGGAGACTGATTTACTGTCTGGCAAAGTTAAATATATAAATCTTTCTGAGTCTACACTAGTAGTACTTGATACCATACAGTTCTCGCAGTCATGCTGCCATTGATAAGAAAGCCCAAACAGCTGATCTACATCTACACCTTCAGCATGCAATACATCAAGCATATACATTAAAAACTCCTGACAATCTTGCTGAATATTTTGAGAGAATTGTGTTTGGCCTGAACATCTGTCTAACAGATTTCGAATTTCAGACACACTTTCTATGTTTCTTCTATCAGTGGTACATTTCTCTAACACAGAATTTAACAAACTGCAAAATCTTTGATCAGAATTGACCACAATCTCTTCTTTTACATTTTTTAGAGAAAACAAAACATTAACCACTACATTAGCATAGCAGTTGACACCAGAACTGTTTTCAAACTGAAAACCAACAACATCTTCAACAGAATCCTTTTTGTTTCTGCTTGTAATTTTAGGTTCATTGACTTTTTGTCTTTTTGCTACAACCTCCCCAGTATTGTTCTCATTTCTTCGTTTCCGGCCTACCACACGTTTCTCAAACAAAGGATACTGAGGCAAATGTGGCGCATACTCTCTTCTTAACCTATTGTATTCCTTAACACAATCTAGATCCGCACAAATGTTTGTGACATCACACTCAATCAAGTACAATCCCGATAAAGTTCTAACTCGTGACAATGCCACATATGCCATACCCTCCTTGAACACAGAACTGCCAATATTCACCAATGCACTGTCTACACTTAAACCTTGCGATTTATGAATTGTCACCGCATATGCCAAGCAAACAGGCAACTGCTTACGGCGAACATATAAGTCTTTTACAAGCAAAAATCTAGCAGAACAACGAGCAATTAGCTGTACTTCCTCAATGCCATCAAATTTAATTTTTAAAAATTCAATTCCATCTCTATTTCTGTATTTCACAAAATCAACAACATTACCCATTGATCCATTTACCAGACCTCTTTCAACATGTAAATTCCTTCTTAAAATTATACGGCAGTTCAAGCACACATTCAGAGTCTTTTCAAAACCTGCAGTTTTAGATATACTCTTCTCTAATGAATCCAATTTTGTTTTCAGATTCTCAGACAAAATAATTGTTGATCCCATATGCTCTACTCTATCAATAGCTTCCAGTTTCACAATCTCTTGCTTTTCTAAATGCAACATTTTGTTGTTAAATTTGGCACATTCTGCAAGAGTTGGCATCAAACATATTCCAGATTTCTTCTCAGTAATTTTCTGAAAAATATTCTCAGGCACAACATCTTGTTCTGGATATAAATTTGACAGTAATCGTGCATGTAAAGCTTCTTTCCCATGCTCGGTCACTTTTCCAATTCTAACATCTTGTAGAATAGTCTTGTAAACTTCATCCTTCGCCTGACGCATATTTTCATGCAGTTCAGCATAATTGAAGTTTAACCATATATTGACGTTGCCAATGCTGCCTAGGCACTTCCTGGTATCTTCATGCGTGAGCATTTTGAACACAGGTTGCCCTTTCACTGGTGTCAGCTGCAGAAGATCTCCGAAAACAATGATGTGTTTGCCACCAAATAACACATCATACTCTGTTTTGAGAACTTCTTGCATCCTCAAATGCACAAAGGCAAGCATGACATTGGAAACCATGCTTACTTCGTCAATGATAAGAAGTTTCATTTTCCTCAAGATTCTTGAAACTTCAAAACAAGCATCTCCAGATAGCTTGTGATATTGTAATTTGTTGTCATGCTCCACTGGCAGCATCAGTAAACGATGTAAAGTAATCCCTTTAATATTATGTGCTGCCAGTCCAGTTGGAGCAGTGACAACACAAGACAGCGATGACTCTGTCCTTTCCTGCAAATAGCATGAAATTGCTTTAATGAGGAAACTTTTTCCAGTTCCCGCTTCTCCACTCACGTACAGTCGGACAGGCTTCAACGACGTACATGAGCACTCTTTCTTATCATGACTTAATCCATGATCAATTTGCATGGTAACTTCGTCATATATTTTCCTCTGCTCAACGTTGAGTTGTCTTTCCAACTCTTCTAAGTTAACCGCATCCTCTTGAGCATGTGCCATGGCTCTTTCCACTTCATTCATAGCAGTGGCAGCTTCATTTTCGATAACAGGTCCTCCTAGTGGATCCTGACTCAATGAAGCAGAACTCTGACTGTCCTGAGAACTGTCTCTGGCAATCTCGGCTGCAATCGTTGCTTCCTGCTCAATTTCCGCATTCAACATTTCTACATATTTGGGAAAAGCAGGACATTCTATGGTCTCCTTGGCGGCATTGAAAGAGTCTTCGTAACAGAGGAAATCTCCAAGCAGTTCCTCTTCTGCACGCCAAGGCTTGAAAAGTTGCCAAAGTGCTAAATAGAAAAACTCCTTTTTTTCAGGAGATTCACCACTCAATTTTCGATGGTTTACCAAGTGGCATTTTCTTTGCTTGACCAGACATCCCTCACTTCCTATTACAGCATACACTCCTTTCTCAGTATCTTCTTTGATGTTCCTCTTGAATATGTAATTTTGCAGAACCTCACACAGACAAACATTCTCGAGGTGACTGCTTCGATTTGGATAATATGTATCCAACATGTTTGTCTTCAAAATGTCGGTACTGTTTGGCTCCTTTTCCGCCAAATACTCAATTTCCCGCACAGGTTTGAGAACTCGATTACGCGTTGCTGCAAGACCAAGACTCGCCCAAACGATACTCCTGGACTTGGCATAGAGACTTGCTGAAGACAACCGGTCAGAACATTCGTACGCTCCGATTTCTCGATGCGACAACATCTTCAGACTGAAACTGTACAACTTCTTGCTGAGGCTCTTTTCATGGGAAATGTCCTCCCACATATCCTTCAATTCTGTCTTCTCTTTTTTGGTGATGTAAGACGTCACATACCGAGCCACAGCCATACAGTTATCAGCCACAAACTGTATATCCATGTTAGCATTCCACATGGACAAAATCACCGGGTTGTAGTCGTTGATGTACTTGGACTCTTGGTTCCTCTTCAAATTGTAAGTGTTTTTAGGTGATTTCTTCATGACATTGTGTCGCAGCGAAGACATCAAACTGTTTACTCTTCCTTTAGAAATCACCGGTCGTGGAAAGCCGAAACGACATTTAGTGTAGAACTTGTCCTTGTTTCGGAATTTACGACGGCAGTACTTTCCACATCGATGGCTTTGGAAACGCAGAACTTTTTCTCTTAGGCTTTTCTTCTCCTTTGCGTTTGGAACAGCACACGTAGAATACTGTTGGATGAAACTCATCACTGAGTCTTCTGGATCCGTTCCAAATTTAGGTGCATCCTTGATCCACAGCAACATATGTATATGAGGAGCACCTCTTGCTTGGTACTCCTTTCTCCAGAAGAAATCCAACACCTCTCCAAGAGGTGGATTCTTCTTATTCATGATGAAAGACATCATAGCTTCAAATCTATGATTGAAGTACCTACATACATTGACTGGATCCAAAGAGCACAGTTCTCCAGGTGTCTTGAATTCGATGTTATCTACGTTAGCATTTGCCTCTCGTAGAAATTCAAGTAAGTCTTCCCAGCCATACTCGGCACAGCTCAGAGTGAGGAACCATGTGGGAGTACCTAAGTTCCTCAGCATACATTTTAAATCACCATGATGACGGTACCAGTACTCATTAGTACCACGCTGACACGCCATGAGATTAATCAGGTGAGAATCCAAAATACTGTCTTGGACATTGACTTTATCCATAAAGTCACTTGCCGAGATGTTTTGCATGTGTATACCACTTTTCAAGATGTGGTTCACTGCATATGACAGTCCAGACAGATCGCTTTCAAACAGGAGATGAAACAAATAGGGAATGCATTGTCGAAACCTAGCATCTCCTGCATACAATCGCAAAGTCCGGTATTCAGAAGCAGGAATTTGATGAGGTCGCTCATCATATCTTCCTCCCTGACCTGTTGGAAAAAGCTGTGGGAAACACCGAGCTTCCAAACTTTCCTCCCAAACACTAATGGGACTCCCTTTGGCTTGTTTCATTTGAAACAACTCAATAGCATTCCCCATGACTTCCTTGGAATGCAAAGGATGAACACTATAATGTTCATATATTTCTTCACTAGTAGAGGGTTCTACTTTCTCAATTTGACCAGCACACAAATCGCTATCCTCTTCCTCACTTACTTCCTCTTCTGCAACATATACATTCTTATAGTATTTATTATTTTTTTTCAAATACAATGTTGCCTTTTTAACTTTCCTAACATCTACTAAATCTTGCCATATTTTCTTATTCTTTGTCGGAACCCCATTAACTAAGATAACCAGAGGTTCCTCTTCCACTTTTTCTACTCCAATTGTGTTAATGTTTTTCTTCAAATCTAGAGGCAAATAAACAACTCTTCCCTTTAATCCTCTCTGTAAATCTGATGGAGGCAATTTCCCTGTCTTTGGCTCCATTCTTACAATAGCCTGAAAGGGATGGATACTTTGAATCAAAATAGATTCATAAGTATTTAAATCCTTCAATTCAGAAGGAATCTCAACCAATTCCAGATTATTATGAACTGCTCTAGCAGGCATCTGGTTTTGATTTAATTTGCAACAACAATAAGTACACACACGTTGATCCAATCCCAAATCAAAACAATTTTCTACCATCAAGTATGTTGCGAAATCCTTCCATTCACTATTATTTTCCCTTTCACTTTTTGCATATAAATCCACTAACTTAGTCTGATTCTTATAATAAGTGCGTCGACAACACACACAAGTGAAATTAGGCCTCTCACTTGATTTCACCTCAAATGTCGCAATTTCCCTCTGGAAATTATCTGTACTGGAAACCTGTACACTATCTTCCACATGACCCTCTTCTTCTTGCTCAATTTCAACATTCTCCTCTTTACTTCCAAAGTAACAAAACTCAATTTCTTCACATATATTCTTCACATCTATTTCAGAACAATGCAAAAGAGCAGCGCATAATTTTTTAAGCATAATTGCTGGACTCTTAGCATAATACAACATTCTAACTAATTTCCTCACTTTATTATGATGCACTGCTAGCATCCTGAAATGATGAAAAACACTCTGGCATACTCTCCTGGAAAGACAAGCCAGTGAATGACCATGCAAACCTGTCACTTCTCTCACTCTGCAAGGATCTAATTCTTGCAACAACCTTATTTTCTGCTTCAAACTTTTCTTATTAAATGACCGTACAAAATCACAAAGCAAATTGATGGAATCCTGTCGCACACTGCAAATACTACTACACTTCCAGGTGTACACAGGACCCTTAGCACGTCTTCCTAAAACTTCATTACCTAACACCTCTTCTGCCTCTGTTGTCACAAGTTTTTCTTTTTCAACTGGACAACCATCTTTCACTTCATAAGCACGACCACTGGTGTCAACTGCATGCACCAAATCATTATCCTGGAAATAACTCTCCTCATTAAAAAATGCCTCACAGCTTGAACTATGCATCCATTCTCCAGAAAAAACTTCACAAAAATTACTACGATTAACTATTCTCTTCCATCTACTATTTCTTTTTAAATCATAAATTGCCTTGTTTAGCTTCCTAATTCTATTGATTATCAAAATAAATAACTTATGTTTAATTTCAAATGCCTGATCAATAACTTTCTCAACTTTTTTTTTTCTCTTATAAAAAACCAGTTTCTGTTGACGTTTCTTAATATTTTTTAACAAATTGCCAATTATCCTGTTGCGGAACATTCGTTTACGAATCTCCCTAAACTGTTGTTTCCTTCTACTATCATGCACAGAGTTATCTCTTGCTCTAGCAGTAACATTTTTCATTGGCCTTTCCTTTCCATTTGATTTCCTTCTCGTTTTATGGACTGAAACATTTTCTGTAGTAATATTTTTTTTACTACACATATTTCTTATGAATTGTTTTGTGCTCTTACCCGGTGCTTTCTTCGTGACTTGACAAATCTTTTTGTTAGAGGACTGCTGCTTATTTTTTTTCACCTGCTGTCTTTGACGTTTTGCAGCCTTTCTCTGTCTTTCTATTGTAGGCATGGTGAAATCTTGAAATAATCTGCAGTTGAATCTGTGGTAAAATATATTAAAAAATGTTATTAACCATTATTACCAAACAGTAAAACAATAACAGTGATCTTCAAAATATTTTGCATTTCCTAAATAGCGAATTTTAAGGAATAAATAGCGATTCTTTACCATTCCTAATTTGCAATGAGCAAATTGCTAATTGCAAGTTACCCATTCATTTCCATGGGCTAGGAGGCTCATAGGAATGAAGGTTTAATTTGCGATTAGCAATTTGCTCATCACAAATTAGGAATTTTTCCAAGGGTGCAGGGGTGTCTCAAGAACACCCTGCTGCACCCCTGAAAAAGAAATTTGGGGGCATATGGCACACATACATGCCCTAAGGGCATGTGTTGGCGTCATATGGGACCTTTTGTTTTTTTAAAAAAAAGCTTTTTGAAAAGAATTCACAAATTACCACCAATTTACCACAATAGTTTCCAAATCCTTAATGTCATTTTTACATATTTTTTGTTTGATACATTGCATTTAAGTAGTCACAAAATTTGCAAATCCTTCAGTGCAATTGCAAAATAAGGAATAGCACATTTTGCTACTCCTTATTTTGCATCAAACTTGTTTGATACATACCATTTGTCTAATTTACATTTGCAAAGGCCGAAATTCGTAGAATTTTGATCTTTGCGAATGCTAATTAGCTTGATACATATGGCCCCAAGTGAGGCCTGTCTTGCGACATGGTGCATCTTTTGCATCACTGCTGCATCGGTTTCATGTGGTACGTTTTTTTTACACCATGACATATCTGCCTAAATGCATCAATTTGTAATGTTGTCGCCTCATAGCAAATCTTTTCCACCGCCGCTGCATCATAAAAGTGACGCACAGTGGCAGAAAAGAGGCATACACCTATCATAAATCTGTCCCTAGCATTTTAAATGATTAATCCAGGATGACAATAAGGTGTTGCCTATCCAAAGGTTTGTTTAAGTTGAGGCCTACTCAGGATTGCAGATTAAAGTTACGCTTGATGAAGAATACAGAGGAGATAATACATGTAAAGGCCTACCAATGAAGTAAGTAATGTCCACTTTATTGCACCAGTCATCATAAATGTATCCCTAAGCTTCTTATCTTGTTACAGATGAACCACCATATGTACCATCAAACTATTTTGCATTTCCTAAATAGCAAATTTTAAGGAATAAATAGCAATTCTTTACCATTCCTAATTTGCAATGAGCAAATTGCTAATTGCAAATTACCCATTCATTTCCATGGGCTAGGAGGCTCATAGGAATGAAGGTTGCAATTTGCGATTAGCAATTAGCTCATCACAAAATAGGAATTTTTTCAAGCGTGCAGGGGTATCTCAAGAACACCCTGCTGCACCCCTGAAAAAGAAATTTGGGGGCATATGGCACACATACATGCCCTAAGGACATGTATGGGCGTCATATGGGACCTTTTGTTTTTTAGAAAAAAATGCTTTTTGAAAAGAATTCGCAAATTACCACAAACTAGAAGTTGGTGGTAGTTTCCAAATCCTTAATATCATTTTTTACATATTTTTTGTTTGATACATTGCATTTAAGGAATCGTAAAATTTGCAAATCCTTCAGTGCAATCGCAAAATAAGGAATAGCAAATTTTGAATTAAGGACATTTTAAGTCATTTCCATATGTGCAGTGTTTTAAAATTATGATTTGAAAATCGTTTTTGGGGAAAAGTAATGGTTTGCAAATTTATGACAAGGACATAATGGTGTATGCTTCTCTATAAGGCATTTCAGTGTCTCTGATGTCATTTTTCCCATATTACATTATAAGACCTTTCCCCATGGAGCACATTCCTTGTAAATATGCTCCCACCTGAGCATGGCGAATTTAGATTTTGACTGTTTGAGTCACATAACCATGTTAAAAGTGACCCAAAAAAATTGCAAACGTTTTCAAAAAACACATTCATGTGTCTTAAGGACATTTTAAGTCATTTCCCCATGGACAGTGTTTTCTAAGTGGCGCAAAAGAGGCATACACCTATCATAAATCTGTCCCTAGCATTTTAAATGATTAATTCAGGATGACAATAAGATGTGGCCTATCCAGAGGTTTGTTTAAGGTGAGGCCTACTCAGGATTGCAGATTAAAGTTACGCTTGATGAAGAATACAGAGGACATAATACATGTAAAGCTCTACCAATGAAGTAAGTGATGTCAACTTCATTGCGCCAGTCATCATAAATGTATCCCTAAGCTTCTTATCTTCTTAGACATCAACCGCCATATGTATCATATAACTATTTTGCATTTCCAAAATAGCGAATTTTAAGGAATAAATAGCGATTCTTTACCATTCCAAATTTGCGATGAGCAAATTGCTAATTGCAAATTACCCATTCATTTCCATGGGCTAGGAGGCTCATATAAATGAAGGTGCAATTTGCGATTAACAATTTGCTGATCGCAAATTAGGAATTTTTCCAAAGCTGCAGGGGTGTCTCAATAACACCCTGCTGCACCCCTGAAAAAGAAAATTGGGGGCATATGGCGCACATAAATTTTAACAACATTCCTTTACCTCAAAAACGATTTTCAAATCATAATTTCAAAACACTGCACATGGGAAAATTACTTAAAATGTCCTTAAGACACATAAAAGCGTTTTTTGATTGCCTTTGCAGCATGTTTGTATCACTTTTAACATGGCTATGTAACACAAACATTCAAAATCTAAATTTGCCATGCACAGGTGGGAGCATATTTACAAGCAATTTGCGCCACAGACAAAGGTCTTACACTAAAATGGGAAAAATAACATCAGGGACAGTCAATTGCCTTATAAAGAAGCATACACCATTATGTCCTTGTCATAAATTTAAAAACAATTCCTTTTCCCCAAAAACGATTTTCAAATCATAATTTCAAAACACTGCACATGGGAAAAGGACTTAAAATGTCCTTAAGACACATGAAAGCGTTTTTTGATTGCCTTTCCAGCATGGTTGGGTCACTTTTAACATGGCTATGTAACACAAACATTTAAAATCTAAATTTACCATGCACAGGTGGGAGCATATTTACAAGCAATTTGCGCCACAGAGAAAAGTCTTACATTAAAATGGGAAAAATAACATCAGGGACAGTCAATTGCCTTATAAAGAAGCATACACCATTATGTCCTTGTCATAAATTTAAAAACAATTCCTTTACCTCAAAAACGATTTTCAAATCATAATTTCAAAACACTGCACATGGGAAAATTACTTAAAATGTCCTTAAGACACATAAAAGCGTTTTTTGATTGCCTTTCCTGCATGGTTGGGTCACTTTTAACATGGCTATGTAACACAAACATTCAAAATCTAAATTTTCCATGCACAGGTGGGAGCATATTTACAAGCAATTTGCGCCACATAATTCATAATTTTCTCCTTAAAGCACACTATTCTCTATCTAAATTAAAGAAATATTTTCTCACCTTAGCAAATACTTTGAGTTTGAAAACAGTCTCAGAAACACACCAATTTGTCTTCAGCAGAGCAAAAGGTATGCACTCCAGAGTCTGCAGCTATCAAAAGCACAGAAATGCTGTAATTCTTCACACATATTTCTCATGTCACCCAATCAAAACTCTTCCCTCACTTTTTTTCAAATGAAAACCCTTCCCCCCTCTGCCCTTTCTGTCTTTTCTGCATGGCAACCACCTCTTGGAAGACTTCTGGTGTTTGCAAGTTCACACAACTTTGTTGCAATTGAACTCTGAACTCTCAGTGCACCTGCATATCCAGTGCATTCTTTCATTTAATGATTTTTTATTGACCATTCAAAATACATCTTTCAAAGAACACATCCGTGCACCCTAACTTTCTGTTTTCAGCAATCAAAATCCACCAATCACTGTTACTGCTTCATGAACACAGAAACTCCACAGTTTTTTTCATTTTAAACTCTCATTTTTTCAACTGCCATTTCATTGCCACACTTCATCTGACTGCAGGAGAACCTTCTCTCACCATGTTTTCTGTCTGGATTGTTGGACATAGTTATATTCACTGGGCTCAAAGGTACGTTGAAAACAGGAAATTACCTAACCTCAATTTACAAGATGTGGAAATTAAGTGGTTTGGCCACAGAGGATTAAAATGTCACCAATTGATACCATTGGTGAAAACCTTTATGCATTTGCCCAAACCTGACCTGTTAATTGTGCACTGTGGAGGTAATGACTTGGGCACTTTGACTGGTGTAGGTCTGGAAATGCTTTTAAAGGACACCTTTGAGCAATTAATGGCACTTTTTCCTCAGACTGCCTTGGTATATTCAAATATATGCCAAAGACAGAAATGGAGGTGGTCAAACCAATTTTGTCCACAAATTGAGAAGTCGAGGAAGCATGTAAACAAATCTGTTTCAGCTTACATGAGAGACCATGGAATTGGCTCCCTGTACAACAATAACTTGCGTTACTACATGCAAGATATCTACAGAGGAGATGGAGTTCACTTCTCAGATGAGGGCAACAGAGTTTTCACTCTGAATTTGAGAATGTGCATTGGTACCTACTTATAAGTACCTAAATGTACCATAAACCCAAAAGCTTTTCTCAGAGCTACCCTACATCTGATCACTCACAATTATTATTTTACTCTAACATTTTTCACTAATTTCCAACAAAGTACGCCCCCTGGGGCGCTACCCGGTACGCGAACCGGGAGCTAACCTCGCGAAATTTTTTTTAAAAATGTTTTTTTTTCGCACATATAAGCCTCCTCAGCCACCCTCAGAAAACCTAGGGGGTCAAGATAACTCTACCGTGCCCCCTTCTACCCATTCTGAACATTATTTGCCCTCCATCTTGTATCTTAATTCGACCGAAACACAAAATGGTGGACTCCCGGAACGCTTAAGGTTCGCGAACCGGGGCGCTCAACGGTTCGCGTACCGGGTCGCTCTCTGGGAAGCGCACCATCAAAAAAGGTGGGAAAGTAGTTCACAGAAAAGCCACTGGAGACAATTTCACCAAATATAGATTAGCTCATACTACATACCAATCCCTACCATTTTCACAAATTTGATTGGAATTCCATTTAGTCATTTAGCCTGTAGACCTCTCTAAATACCCTGAGGTAAATTACTTCACAAAACACATCTGAAGTGTTGGAATTGACAACCAATGAAAATGTTACTTTCATTTTCTATTTTTTTTACCTGACATTTCATTGGTTATATACCTGAATATATATAAAGGAAGAGAAGAAAACACAGCCATTTTGACTACTACTTCTTGCTGTACATTTCAATAGTATTTTCACTAATTCCTTCAACTTCTTTCTAAAGGTAAGTTTTTATTTTTAAAACTGAAGTATATTGTGCACTATAAGTTAATATGGTAAACTTTTTCTGACAGATATATACTATCCCTCTGTAGTAGTTATAGATTTAGAGAGACTTCTCTGTTATAGTTATGGATGGAGTTAGGCTTCTCTTGTATAATTATGAATTTACTTACGTTAAATCACATACACTTTTTTATATTCCTACTTCCACTCTGATACTATACACTGCCCAAAGATAAATTCACTGATAAAAAATGCCTATCTAAAAATATTCCCAACATTGCCCTATCTCTACTAATATATATTTTTTTAATCCAAATTTCAGGCAAAATGGAAGGCGAAAACCAAGTTTCTTTTGAAATGGACCTGCAAGAGAGCAGCCAAGAATTGATTGATACAATTGATCAAATTGACATTGAATTTTTCGATGAAACTTGGGACAATGAACTACTGCAATGTGTACAAGCAGTAGATAACCTCCTTGCAAATGAGGACATTTTACACCCTCAGAGACTACAATGTATATTCCATGATAATTATGAAATTTCTGACAATGAAATGTTAGAAAGTTTAATAAATTATGAAATACAATCACATTAAAAAAAATGCTTAAAAAATAAAGAAAATAAAAAATAATCAACAAAAACAACAATCAATTAACATACAGCATTTGAAAAGTCTATCATTCATTTTTCATTGCAGTACGCTGCCCAGAACGCTTCCCGGTTCGCGGACCGGGCGCTCCCCACGCAAAAAAAACAAAATTTTTTTTTTGGTTTTTTTGCCCCGCGGGGCCCTTTTAAAACCTCCACATTAAACCTAGGGGGTCAGGGAGGATCTAGTATGCCCCCTTATGGTCATTTTCGCCTTTGTTTTGGCCTCCTCTTGTCTCTCAATCCTACCGAGAGACAAGATGGCGGCCGCTCCGGACTGTTTAGAATGTTGACAGACACCGGAGAGCCAATCAGCTTAGCTAAGCGAAGTTCCGGTACGCTTAAGGTCCGCGGACCGGAGCGCTGCCCGGAGCGCGCTTACAGATATATATCTTTTTTTGAACGTTAATTTCTCAAAATCCACTGGAGCACATATATTGAGACCCAGAAAAGGCACATCGGGCTACCAGTCCCTACAATTTTGCCAAGTTTCATGGAAATCCATTCAGCCGTTCGGGCTAAAAGTGAGGCCAACCGCCCTATGGAAAACTCAATGTTAAAAACACGTTTTGGGACCCCCCTTTTTTCTCGGCCCCCCCTTGACGAAACCCCCCCAAATTTCCAAGGGCTGTTCAGAAACAAAATGTTCCATTTTCCAGAAAATTTCAGCCAATTCCGTCCACAAACGCCAAAGTTATTAGACATAGAATTTTCAAAAATCCCATAGGGAAAAAATCCTAACTATATATACCTACTGGCGACCGCCAGTAGGTAATATATATATATATATATATATATATATATATATATATATATATATATATTACCTACTGGCGGTTGCCAGTAGGTAGTTATAGTTAGGATCGTTTTCCATAGGAACTCCGCAAAATTCTATTGGGAATAACTTTGGCGCCGAATGAGGGATCTGCCTGTAATTTTGCTTAACTTTGCCTCACTGCGCTCCGCTCCTTCCCTGACATTTTCGGGGGGATCCGCCAAGCCGGGGCCGAGATAAAAGGAGGGTCCCAAAACGTGTTTTCCCCATGTTAATTTCCATAGGGCGGTTGGACTCACTTTTAGCCCGAACGGCTGAATGTATTTCCACCAAACTTGGCAAAATTGTAGGGACTGGTACCCAATGTGCCTTTGCTATGTCTCAAGATATATGCTCCAGTGGTTTTTACGAAAATTAACTTTGAAAAAATATATATTGGGCTACATTGGGCTATATATATGTTAGAGCCCAAATGTAGCCCAATGTAGCCCAATGTAGCCCAAAGATGGCCACCAGAGACAAAAAAAAAAAACGTAGCCCAAATATCAGCCAGATGTAGCCCAACTATAGCCCAATGACAGAATGTCCCAGAGTGTTCTAAAGAACAACTAGAGCGCTAACAGTCTTACTTATGACAAAAGTATGGCACACCTGAAGTCATCTTGATTGGAATAAAGTGTTAACACTTAAAACATTTAATTTGCAAAGGAACAATATATATATATATATATATACATTCACTGAAAAAAACATAGGTTTCACACCAGTTATTGTTAGGAATTAGCATTTAAAAAACCTATTAAATTCACTGAAAAAACCATAGGTTTCACACCAGTTATAGTTAGGTGGAAATGTTACTCGCATAAAACCATTGAAATTCCCACGTTATAGTTAGTTGGACTCACTATAACTTGCGCGTGCAATGCACTGCTGATGACGTCACATATTACATAACTCATGACATGGTCAGTGACATCACTCATGACATCACTGATGACATCTCAAATGACATCACTGATGACATCATCCAGTGAATGTGTATCTTTCTGAATAATAAATATTTTTTATATATGTATATCTAAAGGTTGATGGAAGAATAAATGGGTAAATAAATGTCTAAATGGATGCTTTTTTTGTGTAAAATTGATTGGTTAACTGACTTATTAAATGTATCTTAGTGAATACATATATTAGCGAGTAATGTTTAAATATTTAAATATCTGTATCTGTGTCTCACTTTGTGTATAAGTGGCTGCATGGGTTGGTGAGTAGCTACATGAGTGTGTATATGGGTTATTAGTTGTTTTTTTGAGTATCAGTATCAGTGTCTGTATGGTTCGGTGGGGGATATTACTTAGAGCACAGATGCATGAATGAGTGACTCACTAATTGTATGTATTTTGAAGACAGCATGTGTGCAAGACTGTATGGGTGGATGATTATGTGTATGGGTGGGTTAGTGAGTATGTGTTTTTATAATTGATTGTTTAAGAGAGTAAATATGTTTGCGTTACTGTAGAAGTATGTGTAGCGGTGTGTATATAGCAGTATAATCAAGTAAATGTTTTTTTGATAGTTTATTTGCATGTGTGAATTTGTGTGTGAGTAACTATATGGATGAGTATTAGTGTGTAGCAGGATGTATAGGTGTATGAGTACATATGATGAGTAAGTACATGCATGAGTGACTATATAGAACTATTGGTGAATGAGTGGATGTGTATGTAGATGTTGGAATTACCTAATAAGTTGTTGTAATTGGTATTGGTTTCTCCTTTTTTAAGAAAATGTTAGTTTCTATTTTTGAATGTGTGTGTCAAAGGTTATTTTATGCTGATAGGAGTTCTGCCACTTTGTCACAAGGATGTTGTCATCAGTGATGTCATTTGAGATGTCATCAGTGATGTGATGAGTGATGTCACTGACCATGTCATGAGTGATGTAATATGTGACGTCATCAGCAGTGCATTGCACGCGCAAGTTATAGTGAGTCCAACTAACTATAACGTGGGAATTTCAATGGTTTTATGCGAGTAAAATTTCCACCTAACTATAACTGGTGTGAAATCTATGGTTTTTTCAGTGAATTTCATAGGTTTTTTAATAGCAAATCTCTATAGGTATGAAATGTAATATTTTTTATAACGAATTTTATATTGTATAATTATGTAATATATATATTTTTTTATTTTTTTGCCCCGGAGCGCTCCCGGGGCGCGTACCGATGCGCTCACCGGTAAGCGTAGTGCAACGGCGCGCCCCGGGGCGCGTACCGGTGAGCGTCCCGTTAGCGCTATTCCCGCGAACGAAAACAACATCGTTACGTATCGCGTAGCCGCGTGATGCGTCATATGACGCACAGCGTAAGAGCATGCGAGCGCATACGATCGCGAAACGTCCTGACGCGCTTTCACAACGCGCCCCCGGGTGCGCCCCGGGGCGCGTAGCGTAAGCGCGTTGGGTCATGTGACCTGAAAATAACACTTTTTAATGGTTCACAACACTTTTGGTTTCCAAATGATGAAAGCCCTGGTCATGTGACTTGAAAATAACACTTTTCATTGGTTCACAACACTTTTGGTTTCCAAATGATGAAAGCCCTGGTCATGTGACTTGAAAATAACACTTTTCATTGGTTCACAACACTTTTGGTTTCCAAATGATGAAAGCCCTGGTCATGTGACTTGAAAATAACACTTTTCATTGGTCCAGAACAGTTTTGTTTTCCAAATGATGAAAGCCCCCACCTTTTTTCCTTATTCTGACTTTGTCCTTTGACTGAGGAAGACCTGTTTGGAGACCTGTCTCTAATCTTTTCTACTTTAAAATGGCTACATTAGCAGCAGCAGCTGGAGCATCTGCCCCACCACCACCACCACCACCATCAAAAAGACCACCAGAAGATTACATTGGTGGTCAAGAAGAAGAGGAGGAGGATGATGAAGAGGAGGGACAGACAAGGCATTTCCTGCCTGAAGATAATCAGCCCTACAAACCAAAAGAGCACTTCGTATGGCAGTTCTACAAAATCCCAAGGGGTTTAAAAAAAGTCAACGCTGCGAAGGTGACTTGTCTGATTTGTGATGCTGAGCTGTCCAGGAGGAACCCTAACAAAAAATATTCCTTCGGGAATCATACCATGATTCGGCACATGATCCGTTAGCACCCAATCAACTATTCTGCTGCAGAGGTAAGGGACCTCTGCAGTAAGCTACCCCCATCAACAGCTAGACCCTCAACATCGAAAGAACCAACTCCATCCGGTTCAGAGGCAACAGAGACAATGCCTATCATACAATCAAAATTTAACGATTTTAAAATCATGTGCAAATATTGTGGAAAGTTACTTTGCTATGGTGAGCAAAGTATAACACTTATCATCTGTGCTGGGGATAACTATAAGTGCCCGAAAAAACCCTAATTTTTTCTGTTTTTTTTTTTGCCCCACTTGAGCCATATACAATTCCCTGTTTTTTGTTTCTCCCCATAAAAAATACAAAAAAAATATAAAACTGTTCAGAAAACCCCAAAAAAGTAAAAAATGTTCAAAAAAACAATAAAAAAAATAAAACAACAAAAAGAATAAAAAAACAGTTCTTTTTAGAACTACCTTTAATTTATAAAAATGAACCTATATTTTTAAGGAATCTCTGTCAATCTTTTTTCTGCAGGGTACGCGTACCGGTACGTGCACCGGGGCGCGCAACCAAAAAAAATAAAGAAAGAAAGAGTGAGCATGAGGGAAGAACACGGAGAGAGTAATGTTAATAGAAAAAGAGCTAGAGGGAGCAACACAGAGGGATTGTTTATTACATAGTAAAAAACAGAGAAGGTGTAATAGGGTGTAAGTGAGAAAAGGAAAATGAATAAGGGAGCGAAAGAAGGGAAGAGAGAAAAAGAAGACTAAAGTAGAGGTACTGGTAGAATGTGAGTGGGTGTTGAAAGTAAAAGGAAGGACAGCAAAGAATGGGGAATGAGGGGTAGTGACGGAACCGGGATAAATGAACAATGGTGAGGGAGGGTGAGAAAAGAGCAGTGAGTGTAAGTAAAGAGGGGTGAAAGAGGGTGGATAAAAGTGAATAAGGTTAAGACATGGGGAGTGACAGAGAGAAAAGAGAGAGAGAGTAAAGGAAGGAGTGACTGAAATAGTCTGAGTGAAACAGGAAAGAAAGGTAAGTAAGGCAGTGTGGGTGACTTATAGGGAGTCAGTGGGTGTAGGTGGGGGTGTGGGTGTGTAAGGTGTGTGTGTGGGTGTGTGGGGTGTTTGGGTGTGGGTGGAGGTGTGGGTGTGTGAGATATGTGTGGGGGTGTGTGGGTGTGGGGGGTATGTGTGTGGAGTGTGTATGTGTGTGTGGGATGTGTGGGTGTGTGTGTGTGAGGAGTGTGTGTGTGGCTGTGTGTGTGTGTGTGTAAGGTGTGTGTGTGGTGTGTGTGTGGGGTGTATGTTAAAGGTGTGTGTTGGGGGGAGGTGTGTGTTTAGGAGTGAAGTAAATGATTAAGGGAAAGAGAATGAGTGAGGGAGCAAAGGAAGGGAACAGAGTTTAATGGAAGTAAAGAATAGGGACTGAAAAAAGTTGAATGTAGGAGGGGAAATAGGGAAAGGGGAGTAAACATGGAGAATATGAATAAGTGAGGAAAGCAGAGTAAAGAAACAGGAGTGAGGTAGGTTGAGAAAATAGTAGTGAGGTTAAAGCAAATGGTGATGACAAACTACATTTTTTAGTCACACTTACCATATAAAAAATGTAACTTTAATTACATTTTTTACTATATTTTGTATTTGTGAAAGAGAGAAGAAAAAATAAGTTATGATTAGTAAAATATGTATTTTAAAATAAAAGATACAAATGAAGAGGTTAAAAATCATAACAGTGTATTTAGAAATAAAGTAAGAGTGAAGGACACAGAAAGGGAAATAAAGTAAGGTAGAAGGACAAAAAGAGGGAAAAAGAAATAGAAGGAGAGTAAATTACTAAGAGTAAGGCATATAGATTCACTGACAGAAAGGAAGAGAAAAAAGAGAAAAATGAACTGAAGGTAAGAAAGATACTAAAAGAATGTGAGTTTGCAAAACTAAATCAGGAAACAGGAGTGAGTAAAAAGATAATGACTGAGAGGGAAAGGAGTCTAATTAAGGATGCATTTAGAAGAATGAGGAATGGAAGATAACTGAGAGTAAGTGAAGGAGAGTCATAGAGTGAAGGGATGAAGGGAGAAAGGATAATATAGAAGGATTGAGGGAAAATGAGTGAGGAAGTTAGTAGACAGAGAGACTAAGGGAAGGACTGAGTGAAGTGGAGTACAACGAGTGAGGAAAGAAAAATGAGTAAGGGAGCAAAAGAAGGAAAGAGAGGAGAAGAGGACTAAAGCAGTGGTACTGAGAGAAAGTGATTCGGTGATGAAAGTAAAGAGAAGGACACTGAAAGATAGGAAATGAGGGGTAGTAATGGAACTGGACTAAAAGAAATGGGTTGAAGAACGATGAGAGAGGAGCAGTGAAGTTGTTGTAAGAGAAATGATAGAAGGTAGATAAATACAAGTGAACATAACACAAGGAGAGTGAGGGACTGAGGACATAGAGGTAGTGAATGGTAAATAGAGAGAAGAGGCCAAAAGAAAGGAGGAAACAAAGATAAGCGAGGGAGAGTGGGTGATTTATAGTGATAGAGTGTGACAATACTGGTGAGTGAGTAAAGAGGAATTACTAAAAGAGCAAAGGAGGAAAAGACGGAAAAGGGAAGTAAAGCAGAGAGACTGAAAGCTGAATAGTTATGCAAGGGAGAGAGGGGATGCAGACAGTTGGAATGAGAATGAGGGGTTGTCAAAGAAGTTGAGTAAAAGAACGGGGCTGAAAGAGAGTGAAAGAAAGACATTATAAGTGAGTAAAAAGAGCTGAAAGAGGGTGGAAAAAGGAAAGTGAGTATGAGACAATGGGAATACAATTTAAATTACAGAATACAAACTATAGAATAACTTGTACAACATGTTACATAGTTTATTTTTGCTGTTCTCAGAATATATTGAATTTCACTTAAAAAAGTGAGTTCAAACTACTCATCATATGACAGCGGGGGAAAAAAACACAATCAAAAAGATTGTGTTTTAAAAAACCCATCTAAACTTAAAAATCACAAATGTACACTATTCTTTGATTCACTTACTTTTCCTTTAGGCCAAATAGTATATCATGAAAGTCCTTTTCATTGGAAAGTACTCTGCTGTTCACTAAAAATTCCATTTCATCGACTTTCTAGAAGAAAAGCTCGAAGAACATCTGAAATATTTTCATTATTTTCATATACTCCTGCTGTTCAGTAATAACTCTTTGCTCATTCCTTCACCATTCCTTAAGGCCAAATAGTGTCAGATGTATCATTATATTTTCAAATTAATTAAAAGAAACTCTGAAATTACCGTTTTTCCGACATTCTGAATGAAAGGCTCATACAACATTTTCACAATATTTAAATATTGGTAATTCCATCTCTGACTCACTCATGTTCATCATTTCCTATAATACTGATATCACTTACTATGAGATCCACTTACAGTACCTACATGACAACTCAATTTTTTATATTATCTTGATCACTTTTACTCAGAATATAATTTTAAACAGCAAACTAACCTTTATTAACTGCTCCCGTCTTCATAGGCCAATTACCTTTACTTAAATTTTGGTTCTAAAAACACTAGGTATGAATTTTTTAACTCAAAAGGCAAACGTTGTTTGAAAGTCAAATGAGTGTCATTACAGTGGGTCCAACCTTTACGACTTTTTAAATAGCATGTGTAATGCCCTGATGTTGTTGAAGGACCGTCATGATAAATAATAGCTACAGTTGCAAAGGTTCTTCCTGAAATTGATAACTGAAAAGCCACAACATTTTTAATAGAAGTTGACAATTTACTTCCATCAGGTCTACATCGTTGGAACATTAAAATCACATATTTACCATAAGTTTGTAAAAATAATGTGGACAGCATTGCAGACTTACATTGGATACACACCATATTGTGATCAGCTGCTTTAACTAGATTATTAAAATACACTGATTTGCAGTCTGGTAAAGTCAAATATATAAATCTTTCAGTGTCTATTGTAGTACTACTTGATAAACTACAGTTGTCGCAGTCATGCTGCCATTGATAAGAAAGGCTAAAAGATTTTTTATATCTACACCTTCTTCTTCCAAAACATCAAACATATACATTAAAAATTCCTGACAATCCTGCTGAATATTCTGTGAAAATTGATTTTGACCAGAACATATGACTAGAAGATTTAGAATTTCTGAAACACTTTCTATTTTTGCTCTATCACTGCTACATTTCTCAAACACAGAATTCAATAAACAGCAGAATGTTTGATCCCGATTTTCAACAATCTGTTCTTGTAAATTTGAAGAAAAAAAACAACATTAACCACTACATTAGCATAGCAGTTGACACCAGAACTGTTTTCAAACTCAAATCCAACAACATCTTCAACAGAATCCTTTTTCTTTCTACTTACAATTACAGTTTCATCTACTTTTTGTCTTTTTGCTACTACGTCACTGCAATTATTCTCATTTCTTCTTCTTCTTTTTCGGCCTACCACACATTTTTCAAACAGAGGATATTGAGGCAAATGTGGGGCATACTCTCTTCTTAACCTATTGTATTCTTTAACACAATCTAGATCAGCACAAATCTTTGTTTCAAGAATTCCTTATGGGGTAACCCAGTATCCCTCAGAACCTGGGCAATACAGTAATAGTTTCAACAATGGCTCCGTCGGGTACAACCAAAATTGCTTTAAATCATATAATTATCTTTAACTCCAATGTAGACATAACATTTCTACTTATTATGCCGCCTCTATTAGGCCATGAAGTGCAAAAACCAAACACTGAAAAGGGTCAGTACGGCATTTTAATCATTGAACTGAATTGTTGCGCCGCTTTTTGTACATTTTATTGCATATTCAAAGTTGTCAGTCGATAAGAAAAAAGCAAAAACTACAAATCTTTGTTTCATCACACTCAATCAAGTACAATCCTGATAAAGTTCTGACTCGTGATAATGCCACATATGCCATACCCTCTTTAAACACAGAACTTCCAATGTTCACCAAAGCACTATCTACACTTAAACCTTGAGATTTATGAATTGTCACCGCATATGCCAAACAAACATGAAACTGTTTTCGGCGAACATATAAGTCTTTCACAAGCAAAAATCTAGCTGAACAATGACAAATTTGTTCTATTTCGTCAATGCCATCAAATTTAATTTTTAAAATTGTAATTCCATCTCTATTTTTGTAATTCACAAAACCAACAACATGACCCATTGCTCCATTTACCAGACCTCTTTCAATATTTTAAATTCCTTCTCAAAATGACACGACAATTTAAACACACATTCAGAGTCTTTTCAAAACTAGCAGTTTTAGATATAGTCGTCTCTAATAAATCCAATTTTGATTTCAAATTTTCTGACAAAATAATTGTTGCTCCCATATGCTCTATTTTATCTATAGCTTCCAGTTTCACTATCTCTTCATTTTCTAACTTTAACATTTTGTTGTTGAACATGGAACATTCTTTCAGAGTTGGCATCAAACATATGCCAGATTTCTTCTCGTTAATTTTCTTAAAAATATTCTCTGGAAGAATGTTTTCATTTGGGTACAAATTTGAAATTAATCATCCATGTAAAGCTTCTTTCCCATGCTGACTTACTTTTCCGATTCTTACATCTTGTAGAATATTTTTATAATCTTCATCCTTTGCCTGCCGCATATTTTGGAGCAGTTCTGCATATTTGAAATGTAACCATATATTAACGTTTCCAATGCTTCCTAGGCACTTCCTGGTATCTTCATGTGTGACCATTTTAAACACTGGTTGTCCTTTCACTGGAGTCAACTGCAGTAGATCTCCAAAAACAATAATGTGTTTCCCTCCAAATAACACATCATACTCTGTTCTAAGAATGTATTGCATTCTCAAATGCACAAAAGCAAGCATTAGATTTGAGACCATGCTTACTTCATCAATGATAAGAAGTTTCATTTTCTTCAGGACTCTGGAAACTTCGGAACACGCATCTCCAGATAGCTTGTGGTATTGCAATTTGTTATCATGCTCCACTGGCAGCATCAGTAAACGATGTAAAGTAATCCCTTTAATATTATGTGCTGACAGCGGTGATTCAGTCCTTTTCTGCAGATAAGTTGCAATTGCTTTAATCAGAAAACTTTTTCCAGTTCCCGCTTCTCCACTCACGTACAGTTGGACAGGCTTAAATGATGTACATGACCACTCTTTTTTCTCATGACTGAATCCATGTTCAACCTGTTCTGTGACTTCGTCATATATCTGTTTCCGCTCAAGGTTTAGTTGTTTCACCAAATCTTCTAAGTTAACTACATCATCTTGAGCTTGTTCCATAGCTCTTTCCACCTCATCCATGGCAGTGGCAGCTTCATTTTGGATAAGTGGTCCTCCTTGTGGATCCTGACTCTATGAAGCAGAACTCTGACTGTCTTGAGAACTGTCTCCAGCAATCTCTACAGCAATTGTGGCTTCTTGCTCTATTTCTTCATTCAACATTTGCAGATAATTTGGAAAAACAGGACATTCTATGGTATCCTTGGTTGCATTAAAAGAATCTTCATAACAGAGAAAATCTCCGAGTAGTTCCTCTTCTGTACGCCATGGCTTAAAGAGTTGCAAAAGAGCTAAATAGTAAAATTCCCTTTTCTCTGGATTTTCGCAACTCATTTTTCGATGATTAATCAAATGGCCTTTTCTCTGCTTCACTAGACATCCTTCACACCCAATGATTGCATATATTCCATTGTTGATATCTTCTCTGATGGTCCTCTTATAAATATAGTTTTGCAGAACTTCATACAAACAACTGTTCTCAATATGACTACTTCTATTTGGATAGTATGTATCCAACATGTTTGTCTTCAAAATATCTGTACTGGTTGGTTCTTTCTCCGCCAAATACTCAATTTCTTGTACAGATTTTAAAACTCAGTTTCGTGTTGCAGCAAGACCTAGACTCACCCAAATGATGGTTCTAGATTTGGCATAGAGACTTGCTGATGATAACCGATCAGAACATTCATATGCTCCAATTTCTTGATGCGACAACATCTTCAAACTGAAACTGTATAATTTTTTACTTATACTCTTTTCATGTGAAATGTCCTCCCACATTTCCTTCAGTTCTGTCTTTTCTTTTTTTGTGGTGTAAGACGTCACATATCAAGCCACAGCAATAGAGTTGTCAGCAACGAACTGAATATCCATGTTAGCATTTCACATGGACAAAATCACTGGGTGTAGTCGTTGATGTACTTGGACTCTTCGTTTCTTTTTAAATTGTATGTATTTTTTGGTGATTTCCTCGTAACAGTATGTCGCAGAGAAGACATCAAATTATTTACTCTTCCTTTAGAAATCACTGGTCGTGGAAATGCGAAACAACATTAGAACTTGTCCTTGTTTCTGAATTTTCGACGACAGTACTTTCCACAACGATGTGATTGAAAGCGTAAAACTTGTTGCCTTAAACTGTTTTCTTTGGTAGTTTTCGGAACAGCACATGTTGAATACTCTTCAATGAACCTCATCACTGTCTCATCCGAATCTGTTCCAAATTTGGGTGCATCTTTATTCCACAACAACATGTGAGGAGCACCTCTCGCTTGATACTCCTTTCTCCAAAAGAAATCCAAAACCTCTCCAAGGGGAGGATTTTTTTTTTGGTAATAAAAGACATCATAGCTTCAAATCTATGATTGAAATATCTGCATACATTCACTGGATCCCAAGAACACAGTTCTCCAGCATTTTTTAATTCTATATTTTGTATATTTGCATTTGCCTCTCATAGAAATTGAAGTAAGTCGTCCCATGCATACTCGGCACAGCTAAGAGTGAGGAACCATGTAGGAGTTCCTAAGTTTCTTAGCATACATTTCAATTCCCCATGACGACGGTACCAATACTCATTTGTACCACGCTGACATGCCATGAGATTGATTAGATGAGATTCCAAAATATTGTCTTGCAGATTGACTTTCTCCATAAAGTCCCTTGCCGAAACATTTTGCAGATGTGCTCCACTTTTCAGTATATGGTTCACTGCATAAGAAAGCCCAGACAAGTCACTTTCATACAGTAGATGAATCAAATAAGGAATGCATTGACGAAACCTTGGATCTTCAGCATATAATCTTACAGTTCGATATTCAGATGCAGGAATTTGAAGTGGTCGATCGTCATATCGTCCACCTCGACCTGTTGGAAATAAATGTGGAAAACAACGAGCTTCCAAACTTTCTTCCCAAACACTAATGGGACTTCCTTTTGGTGATTTCATTTGAAACAAGTCAATTGCATTCCCCATCACTTCTTTGGAATGCAAAGGATGAACAGTATAATGTTCATATATTTCTTCACTTCTAGACACATCAACTTTTTCAATTTGGCCAGCTGAACAATCACTGTCTTCATCTGCAGCTATTTTCTCTGCTTCAACACATACATGTTTGTAGTACTCATTGTTTTTGACCAAATACAACATTGCCTTTTTGACTTTCCTAACATCCACTAAATCTTGCCAGATTTTCTTACTCTTTGTCGGAACCCCATTAACTGGAATAACCAGAGGTTCCTCTTCCACTTTCTCTACACCAATGGTATCAATATTTTTCTTGAAATCTAGAGGCAAATAAACAACTCTTCCCTTTAATCCTCCCTGTAAATCTGAAGGAGGCAATTTCCCTATCTTAGGCTCCATGCGAACAATTGCCGGAAAAGGATGGACACATTGAATCAAAATAGACTCATATGTATTTAAATCCATCAATTGAGGAGGAATGTCTACCAACTCCAGATTATTATGAACAGCGCTCTAGCAGGCATTCTGTTTTGATTTAATTTATCATAACAATATTTACAAATACGCTGATCAGAACTCAAATCAAAACAATTCTCCACCCACAAATAAGTTGCAAAATCCTTCCACTCATAATTATTTATCTTTTCACTTTTTACGTATAAATCAACTAATCTAGTTTGATGCTTATAATGAGTTCGTCGACAACACACACAAGTAAAATTCGGACTTTCACTTGATTTCACCTTAAACCTGGTAATTTCCTGGTCAAACTTTTCTGTACTTGAAATCTGTACATTGTCTTCCACATTACCTTGAATTTCTGTGTCAATTTCTACACTGTCCTCTTTTTCACCAAAATAACACATCTCAATTTCTTCACAAATCTTCTTCACATCTAAATCAGTTCCATGCAAAAGAGCACTGTTTAATTGTTTGAGCTTAAGTGCTGGACTTTTTGCATAATACAACCTTCTCACTAATTTCCTCATTTTGTATTGATGCACTGCTAACATCCTAAAATGATGAAAAACACTCTGACAGACTTTTCTAGAAAGACAAGCCAGTGAATGCCCTTGCAAACCTGTGTTTTCTCTCACTCTGCAAGGATCTAAGTCTTGCAACATCTTCATTTTCTGTTTTAGACTTTTCTTACTATATGTACGTAAGAAATTAAAAACAAATCAATTGATTCCTGTCGCACACTACAAATACTACTACACTTCCAAGTGTACACTGGACCCTTAGTACGTCTCCCTAAAACTTCATCAGTTAACACCTCTTCTGGTTCTCTAGGCACAAGTTTCTCTTTTTCAATCGGACAACCGTCTTTCACCTCATATGCTCGACCACTGGTGTCAACTGCATGCACTAAATCATTCTCCTGGAAGTAACTCTCCTCATTAAAAAATGGCTCACAACTTGAACTGTGCATCCATTCTCCTGAAAAAACTTTACAAAAATTAGTCCGATTAATTACTCTTTTCCATCTACTGTTTGATTTGAAAACATCAATTGTCTTGTTAAGTGTCCTAATTCTATTGATTATTAAAATAAATATTTTTTTCTTAACTTCAAAAGCCTGATCAATATTCTTCTCTACATTTTTCTTTTTCTTATAAAAAGCAGCTCTCTGTTTACCTTTCCTAATATTTTTTAACAAATTTAAAACCACCCTATTGCGAAACATTTGTTTACGAGTGTCTCTAAACTGATTCTGCCTTCTATTCCTATACATATTATTCTCTCCTGCTCCAGTAGTAACATTTTTTGAGGGCCTCTCCTTCCTTTTCAAATTTGCTCTCTCCTTCTCTTTTTCTACATTCTGTCCAACATTTTTTTTTTATCTACATATGTTCCGTAAGAAAGACTTAGTTGTCTTACCAGGAGCTTTTTTCCTGTTTTTTGAAGTATTTGTTGTAGAGGAGTGCTGTAATTCCGTTGCTGTTTTTGATTTTTTCCGCTTATCATCTTTCCTTCTCCTCTGCCTTGAGGGCATATTTCCTTACTCTTGAAATCTTGATTTCAATCTGTGGTAAAGAAAAAAATAGCACATTATAGACCACTATTACCAAACAACAAAGCAATGACAAAAAGCAAACGGTCTATTCAGGGTTGCAGATGAGGTGACGATTGTCCAGGGGTGCAGAGGAGGTGAGGCCTGTATTGAAGAGTGTAGTGGAAGAGAGGTCTGTCCACAGGTACAAAGAAGGTGAGACCTGTGTCTAAGAGTGCAGTGGGGGATAGCCTTCATGAAGTCTAGTCCACTGCACAATTGCACACTAGCTTCACCACCTATGCTTCCCAGGAAAGGCCTCTCTCCCACTACAGTCTTGAACACAGGCCTCACCTCCTCTGTACCTCTGGACATGCCTCACCTCATCTGCACAATCTACTTCCTAATCTGACATAACACAGGTGCCATCATTGTGAAAAGTTGAAATATATTTATATAATCATGCAGACACTATTTATTCCTTCTCAAAAGTCTAAAAGTCATTGATTTGCCCCAAAATCGTTTTTAAATAACATTTTAGACACACCTGACCTCCTCTGACCCTTGGACAAGCCTTACCTCATCTGTGTCCTCTGGACAGGCCTCAATGTATTGAGTATAATTGATGGTAACTGGGTGCAGATGAGGTGACGCATGTCCAAGGGTGTAAATAAGCTGGGGCCTGTCTAAGGATGCAGATTAGTTGAAGTCTATTCAGGGTTGCAGATGAGGTGAAGATTGTCCAGGGGTGCAGAGGAGGTGAGGCCTGTATTGAAGAGTGTAGTGGTAGAGAGGTCTGTCAAGGGATACAAAGAAGGTTAGGCCTGTGTCTAAGACTGCAGTGGGGGATAGGCTTCATGAAGTCTAGTCCACTGCACTCTTAGACACAGGCCTCACCACCTATGCTCCCCAGGAAAGGCCTCTCTCCCACTACAGTCTTGAACACAGACCTCACCTCCTCTGTCCCTCTGGACATGCCTCACCCCTTCTGCACAATCTACTTCCTAATCTGGGACAACACAGGTGACATTATTGTGAAAGGTTGAAATATATTTATGTAATCATGCAGACACTATGTATTCCTTCTCAAAAATGTAAAAGCCATTCATTTCAAAAAGTCATTGATTTGCACCAAAATCGTTTTTTAAATAACATTTTAGACACACAGTGCAGCTCCTATGTACAAGCATTCAGTGTCCATGAGTACAGTGGAGAGGACTGACCTCCTCTGACCCTTGGACAAGCCTTACCTCATCTGTGTCCTCTGGACAGGCCTCAATGTATTGAATATAATTGATGGTAACTGGGTGCAGATGAGGTGACGCATGTCCAAGGGTATAAATAAGCTGAGGCCTGTCTAAGGATGCAGATTAGTTGAAGTCTATTCAGGGTTGCAGATGAGGTGAGGATTGTCTAGGGGTGCAGAAGAGGTGAGGCCTGTATTGAAGAGTGTAGTGGAAGAGAGGTCTGTCCACGGGTACAACGAAGGTGACACCAGTGTCTAAGAGTACAGTGGGGGATAGGCTTCATGAAGCCTAGTCCACTGCACTCTTAGACACAAGCCTCACCACCTACGCTCCCCAGGAAAGGCCTCTCTCCCACTACAGTCTTGAACACAGGCCTCACCTCCTCTGTCCCTCTGGACATGCCTCACCTCATCTGCACAATCTACTTCCTAATCTGAGGTAACACAGGTGACATTATTGTGAAAGGTTCAAATATATTTATGTAATCATGCAGACACTATTTATTCCTTCTCAAAAATGTAAAAGCCATTCATTTTCCCCCAAATCGTTTTTGAACATCACATTTAAGAAACACAGCACAGGTCCTATGTACAAGCATTCCATGTCACTACTAAAGCTTCACAATTTTACAAAATACAATTCCTCTATGCAAAGAAACTCAACGCGCTTCCTACACTGAGTTAACACAGGTAACATCATTGTGAAAGGGTCAAATTTCTTTCTTTCAGCATGCAGACACTATTTATTCCTTCTCAAAAATGTAAAAGCCATTCATTTTCCCCAAAATCGTTTTTGACATCACATTTAAGAAACACAGCACAGGTCCTATGTACAAGCATTCCATGTCACTACTGAAACTTCACAATTTTACAAAATACAATTCCTCTATGCAAAGAAACTCAATGTGCTTCCTACACTGAGTTAACACAGGTAAAATCATTATGAAAGAGTCAAATGTTTTTCTTTAAGCATGCACACATTATTTATTCCTTCTAAAAAATGTAAAAGCCATTCATTTTCCCCAAAATCGTTTTTGACATCACATTTAAGAAACACAGCACAGGTCCTATGTACAAGCATTCCATGTCACTACTGAAACTTCACAATTTTACAAAATACAATTCCTCTATGCAGTAAAAACGTTTTACCAAGCATTATCAAAAAGCATGACACAAAGCAACATTAAAAAACCACAATATGCTTCCAAATATTCTCCATAGAGTATACAACTCTCTATCTATATTAAATGAATCATTACTCACCTTTACAAATGCTTTAGGAGATTGAGAACAGTGTCAGACACACACACCAATATTTCTTTAGCAGAGCAAAAGGTATGTACTCCAGCCACTGCAACCATGAATGGCACAGAGAACCTATAATTCTACACACATATTCCTCATGGTAACCAATCAAAACTCTTCCCTCTCTATTTTCAAATCAACAACCTTCCCCCCCTCAGCCCTTTTTACCTGTTACCATAGCAACTCCCTCCTCACTGAGCTCTCAGGTTTAAAAGTTTATTCTACAATGCTGCAATTCAACTTAGCAAGGATGTTTGACCTCTTAATTCCCCACAGCTTATCCACTGCAATGTTTCTTTAAATTTCTTTTTCTTAACCATTCAAATTGCTTCTTTCACAAAACAGAACCATGCACCCTAACTTTCAGTTTTCAACTATCTGAATCCACCAATCATTGCTTGTGATTCAAGAGCACTGAAACTCCACAGTTTTTTATTGCAAACTCCTACTGTTCAAACTGCCATTTCATTCCCACACTTCATCTGACTGCACCAGAACCTCCTCTTACCATGTATTCTGTCAGGATTATTGGACATAGCTACATCCACTGGGCTCAAAGGTATGCAGCTACCAGAAATTTTCACAACCTTGATATACCAAATGTGAACATAAAATGGATTGGCCAGAGAGGATTGAGATGTCATCAATTGATACCATTGGTGAAAACCTTTTTGCATCTGCCACACCCTCACCTCATAATTCTGCACTGTGGTGGAAATGACTTAGGCACTTTGACTGGGGTAGGTCTGGAAATGCTTTTAAAGGACACCTTTGAACAATTGATGGCACTTTTTCCTCAAACTGCCTTGGTATTTTCCAATATATGCCAAAGACAGAAATGGAAGTGGTCCAACCAATTTTGTCCACAATTTGAGAAAGCACGGAAACATGTGAATAAATTTGTTTCTGCTTACATGAGGGACTATGGAATGGGTTCAATATACAATAATAACTTGTGTTACAACATGCAAGATATCTACAGAGGAGATGGTGTGCACTTCGCAGGTGAGGGGAATAGAATATTCCTCCTGAATATAAGACTGTGCATTGGAACCTACTTGTCGGTACCTAAATCAGCCACAGAACCCAAAAGCTCTTTTCAGGGCTACCCTACCTCTGATCACTCAAAACAATTACTTTACTCGGGCGCTCCCCCTGAGAATTTTTTTTAAAAAAAATGTGTTTGGCCTATATGGGCCTCCTAAGCCCCCCTCAGAAAACCTAGGGGGTCAGGGAGTGTCTACCGTGCCCCCTTTTACCCATTCCCAACGTTGTTTGTCCTCCATCTTGTGTCTCAAATCTACCGAAACACAAGATGGAGGACTCTTGTAGCGCTCCCAACATTTTTTAAAAGTTAATTTACATAAAAACCTCTGTAGAGATGTTCATCAAATATAGAATAGGCCATACTACATACCAGTCCCTACCATTTTCCCAAATTTGGTGGAATTCCATTGAGCCATTTGCCCTGTAGCCCTGTCTAAATATCCTGAGATACATTGCATGACAAAAACACATAAGAACAGTTAGGATTTACAACCAATTAAAATGTTACTTTCATTTTCTACTATTTTTTCCTGACATTTGATTGGTTATATACATGAATATAAATGTAAAATGAGAGGGAAACACAGCCATTTTGACTACACCTACCTGAGGTACATCTTGAAACAATTTTCTCCATTTATCTTCATCACCTTTCAATAAGGTAAGTTGTTAATTTGTAAGGGGCACTTTAAGGTAATTTGTAAAAACGTTTTCTGATAGTTATTTACTGTCCCTCTGTTATAGTTATAGATTGAGATAGGCTTCTCTGTTATAGTTATAGATTGAGTTAGTCTTCTCTGGTATAATTATGAAATTACTTAGGCTTCTTCACATACACTTTTTTGATATTTCTACTTCCTGCTGATACCATACACTGCCCAAAGATAACTTCACTGTTAAAAACTCAGAAGTACCTGTCTCAACTTAAACCCAACACTGCCCTAACTCTACTGATATATTTATTTTTAATGCAATTTACAGCAAGAAAATGGAAGGAGAAGCAAATATTTCTTTCGAAATAGTTCTTCAAAACAATCCTGAGGAAGACTTGGACTTTATGGATCAGTCTCTAGACGAAGAATTAGTTAATTGTGTGGAAGAAATCGAATCATGGACTGAAAATGAGGACATTCCTGACGATATAATGTTGGAAGTGTTATTAAATTTTGAAAAATCAGAGCAATACATTTTTATTTATTAATTAAAAATTGCTCTAGACATTATTCTTTTTTATATGTAATTCAAGAAATAGTACCAAAATGAATATAACATAAAGTGAGACTTATAGTATACTGTGCCACTTTTTTGTCTTACATAGTAATTTTGCTCATAGTTACTTCCTTTCTCCCACTATATTATCTCCAATGTGTATTTGACATCTCTTTTTCATCTCCTGCCTCCATGTTGTTTCTGCTTTCCTGTGAGACTATGGTATAGATTCCATATACCACAATAACTTCTGTAACAACATGCAAGATATCTACAGAGGAGACGGTGTATATTAAATTTAAGACTCTGTATTGGTACCCACATGCTGGTACTTAAATCACCCACACAACACAACAACTCTATTCAGAGCTACCCTACCTCTAAGCACTTTAAATTATTATTTTACTGTTTCACTGGGTTTTCCCCATGTGTGAGGGGGTGTGTGTGGGGGATGTGTGGGGTGTGTCTGTGAGGTGTGTGTGTGTGGGGGGGAGGTGTGTGTGGGTGTAGGTGTGTGGGGTGTGTAAGTGTGGGTGGGGGTGTGGGTGTATAAGGTGTGTGTATTCAGAGCTACCCTACCTCTAAGCACTTTAAATTATTATTTTACTGTTTCACTGGGTTTTCCCCATGTGTGCGGGGGGTGTGGGGGATGTGTGGGGTGTGTCTGTGAGGTGTGTGTGTGAGTGGGGGGGAGGTGTGGGTGTGTGGGGTGTGTGAGTGTGGGTGGGTGTGTGGGTGTGTAAGGTGTGTGTGTGGGTGTGGGTGTGTGGGGTGTTGGGGTGTGGGTGGAGGTGTGGGTGTGTGAGGTGTGTGTAGGTGTGTGTGTGGGGTGTGTGCATGTGGATGTGTGTGGGATGTACTTATAGGTACCTAAATCAGTCACAGAACCCAAAAGCTCTTTTCTCAGCTACCCTACCTCTGAACACTAAAAATCATTATTTTACATTAACTTTTTTCACTATTTTTCTATTCAGAGCTACCCTACCTCTAAGCACTTTAAATTATTATTTTACTGTTTCACTGGGTTTTCCCCATGTGTGAGGGGGTGTGAGTGGGGGATGTGTGGGGTGTGTCTGTGAGGTGTGTGTGTGTGTGGGGGGGAGGTGTGTGTGTGGGTGTGGGTGTGTGGGGTGTGTGAGTGTGGGTGGGGGAGTGGGTGTGTAAGGTGGGTGTATTCAGAGCTACCCTACCTCTAAGCACTTTAAATTATTATTTTACTGTTTCACTGGGTTTTCCCCATGTGTGAGGGGGGGAGAGGAGGTGTGTGTGGGGGATGTGTGGGGTGTGTCTGTGTGGTGTGTGTGTGTGGGGGGGAGGTGTGTGTGTGGGTGTGGGTGTGTGGGGTGTGTGAGTGTGGGTGGGGGTGTGAGGGTGTAAGGTGTGTGTGTGGGTGTGGGTGTGTGGGGTGTTTGGGTGTGGGTGGAGGTGTGGGTGTGTGAGGTGTGGGTGGGGGTGTGGGTGTGTAAGGTGTGTGTGGGGGTGTGGGTGTGTGGGGTGTTTGGGTGTGGGTGGAGGTGTGGGTGTGTGAGGTGTGTGTAGGTGTGTGTGGGCGGTGTGTGCATGTGGATGTGTGTGGGATGTACTTATAGGTACCTAAATCAGCCACAGAACCCAAAAGCTCTTTTCTCAGCTACCCTACCTCTGAACACTCAAAATAATTATTTTACAATAACTTTTTTCACTATTTTTCTATTCAGAGCTACCCTACCTCTAAGCACTTTAAATTATTATTTTACTGTTTCACTGGGTTTTCCCCATGTGCGAGGGGGGGGAGGGGTGGGGGGTGTGTGGGGTGTGTCTGTGAGGTGTGTGTGTGTGGGTGGGGGGAGGTGTGTGTGTGGGTGTGGGTGTGTGGGTTGTGTGAGTGTGTGTGGGGATGTGGGTGGTGTAAGGTGTGTGTATTCAGAGCTACCCTACCTCTAAGCACTTTAAATTATTATTGTACTGTTTCACTGGGTTTCCCCATGTGTGAGGGGGGAGAGGAGGTGTGTGTGGGGGATATGTGGGGTGTGTCTGTGAGGTGTGTGTGTATGGGGAGAGGTGTGTGTGTGGGTGTGGGTGTGTGGGGTGTGTGAGTGTGGGTGGGGGTGGGGGTGTGTAAGGTATGTGTGTGGGTGTGTGGGGTGTTTGGGTGTGGGTGGAGGTGTGGGTGTGTGAGGTATGGGTGGGGGTGTGGGTGTGTAAGGTGTGTGTGTGGGTATGGGTGTGTGGGGTGTTTGGGTGTGGGTGGAGGTGTGGGTGTGTGAGGTGTGTGTAGGTGTGTGTGTGGGGTGTGTGCATGTGGATGTGTGTGGGATGTACTTATAGGTACCTAAATCAGCCACAGAACCCAAAAGCTCTTTTCTCAGCTACCCTACCTCTGAACACTCAAAATAATTATTTTACATTAACTTTTTTCACTATTTTTCACCAAAGCACGCCCCCGGTACACTCCCCGGTGCGCATACCGGGCGCTCCCCCCACGAAAATCGATTTTCCCCCCTTATGGTAATTTCCCCCTTTGTTTTTGCCACCTCTTGTGTCTCGATCCTACCGAGACACAAGATGGCGGCCGCTCCGGACTGTTTAGAATGTTGACAGACACCCGAGAGCCAATCAGCTTTCCGCGCGCGAACTCGCGTTACGCGCCGGGTGCGGTCCCCGGTACGCGTACCGGGGCGCGCTTACAGATATATATATTTTTTTACCTAAATTACTTAAAATCCACTGGAGCACATATCTTGAGACATAGCAAAGGCACATCGGGCTACCAGTCCCTACAATCTTGCCAAGTTTCGTGGGAATCCATTTAGCCGTTCGGGTTAAAAGTGAGTCCAACCGCCCTATGGAAATTAACATGGGGAAAACACGTTTTGGGACCCCCTTTTATCTCAGCCCCCGCTTGACGAATCCCCCCCAAACTTTCAGGGAAGGAGCGGAGCGCCGCGAGGCAAATGTGAGGAAAATTACAGGCAGATCCCTCAATCTGTGCCAAAGTTATTCCCAATAGAATGTTGCGGATTCCCTATGGAAAACAATCCTAACTATAACTACCTACTGGCGACCGCCAGTATGTAATATATGTATGTATATATATATATATATATTAGAGTTGTTTTGCCTGTAAGACCATCGATGAATTAAACCTCCGATTGCTACACAGACTTCTGGTGTGTCCTTTGCTTTCGTGTTTTGTTGAGCAACACAATTCTTTTGAAGATATATATATATATATATATATATATATATATATATATATATATATATATATATATATATATATCCCAAGCGCCGCTTAGAAAACTCGGATGCCAATAGTTCTTCCTCAGCATACCACGAAAGCAGACACGAACCCAGAGTAAGTGCAAAGTAGCGTTTATTCCTCGCTAGTCAGCCATAACGCGTTTCACCACAAACGTGGCTTGATCACATGTGGCTTATTCACTGAAAAAACCACAGGTTTCAGGCCTTATATAGTTAGGAATTAGCTTTTAAAAAACCTTTGAAATTCACTCAAAAACTATAAGTTTTAGGGGTGTTATAGTTAGCTGGACATTTCACTCATACAAAACCATTGAAATCGCTCCTATATAGTTAGTTGTACTAACTATATTTCGCGCAACCGCAATCCACTGCTGATGATGTCACATATTAGATCATTCATGACATGGTCAGTGACATCACTTATGACATCTCAAATGACATCACTGATGACATCACCATCCAGTGAATGTGGTTTGCTTAGTTATTTAAATATGCATTAATATATATATAGCAATTTGCATTGAAGAATGAGTGGATATATCTAAATAAATGTTTGGATGGAGGATTTAGTAGCAGTGTAATTGACTGTTTACGTGACCAATTTATAATGTCTCACTAAATATAGTAGATAGTGACTAAACTGTGTGAATATCTGTATCACTTTGTCAGTTGATGTGTAAACTGATTCTACAGTTGGTTACTAGCTTTGTGAAAGTCTACATTAGTTATTGATTAGTTAACTGAGTATTTGTATGGGAGTGTTATGTTATGTTATGTTATGTTAAGCTTTTATTTGTATAGCGCACGGCTACTCAACAAGAGTGTCCCGGCGCTTTATGAGGGCGACTCAGCAGTTAAAAAACATAACAGTAAACAGAAAAAGAGAGCAAAGGAAAAGAAACAACCTAAAGATTGAAAAGCCAAGTCTTCAGGCTTTTCCTGAACAGGAGCAAACTAGAAATGCTGCGTAGAGCAAGGGGCAAAGAGTTCCACAGCTGGGGAGCCTTAAGGCTGAAGGAACGACCCCCGGTGCGAGCCTTCCTCACGCGGGGCACCACGGCCATGAACAAAGATTCCGACCGCAGAGAGCGGGCCGGACGATAGAGGGCCAGTCTAAGCTGCAGATACTTAGCTCCAGAGCCAGAGAGTGCCTTATGCACCAGCGTCAAGGTTTTAAACATTATCCGCTTTCGGATAGGGAGCCAGTGAAGTGACTGTAGCACCCCAGATGTTCTTGCCCGCCTGTGAAGGCTGAAAATGGCGCGAGCCGCAGAGTTCTGCGCCACTTGCAACCTTTGGATCAGATAATCCGGAAGCCCTAAGTAAAGAGCATTAGCATAGTCCAGTCTAGATCCTATTAGAGCTTGGACAGTGATCTTTCTATGCTCCTCTGTAAGCAGGGGTAGGAACTTCCGGAGCACCTTTAGGATGCCAAAACAGGTGCCCGTCAGACCAAGAATGTGCGATCTGAACGTGAGGTTATTATCAACCTTGACTCCCGGATTTTTGGCAGCCGCAGATGGCTGGGCGGGGGGACACATGTCCACTGGCCACCAAAGTCCAGCATGACAAGCACAGCCTTCCCCCCTGCATCCAGTGTCTCGCGGATGACCTCTGACACCTCGAGAAGTGCCGTCTCCGTGCTCAGGTTAGGCCGGATTGCGAGGGATGCAGTAGATAATTTGATTCAAGGAAATCCGAGAGCACGCCATGCACGTGCTTCTCCGTGAGCTTCGCAAGGGCCGGAAGAAGAGAAATTGGCCGATAATTGGCCAGAACCCCGGTATCCAATCCCAGCTTTTTGAGGAGGGGGATCACCATCGCCCTTTTCCAGGGCAAAGGGAGCCTCCCCTCTCTCAAAGATGAATTCAGGAGAGGATTAACCAAGGGGTTCATCAGCAGCGCCATCCTGGCCAGAAATTTGGCAGGGCAGGGATCTAGTGGCGACCCAGACTTGAGACTGGCCAGAAGTGAGAGGGAAGCATCAGAGGAGACCGGCGGAAACTCCGCCCAAAAAACCTCTCGCGTGGTCGATGGTGCTCGTCCCCCCCCGATGCTCACCGCCCCATCCGCAGACTCTGTAGAGAAGGAGGCCTGGATCGATCTGATTTTATCAGTGAAAAACCTAGCCAGGTCGCCGACCCAGGCCTCAGATGAAACTACTTGCTGTAGATTGGACCTAGGGGCTGTAAACTCCCTGACCACGGTGAAGATCTCCTTACAGGAGTTGGCGGCCGCCTCAATCCTCCTGGCAAGGTACTCTTTTTTAGCGCACAGAATGTTACGATGGTACGCTTTAACCGCCAACCTATATATAAGTCTGGCCTCCCCATCATACTGAGAGCGCCACGCCCTCTCCGCCACCTTGCACAGGCTGCGAAAGTGTGTGTGGTTCGGTGGGGGGGGTGTGACTGTCCACAGATGTGTGAATAGTGGATTCAGTTGATATATGAAGTTAAAACTGTATGTTCTAACAGTTTGGGTGAGTGAATCTCTTTATGGGTGTGGTGATGAGCAAATATATTTCTCAATGGTACATGTCCAACAAACTAGAAAAATAAAAGGCAGTGTATGTGTCAGTTGTTGTATATAAATAAGTATACATAAGACTCAATGATTGTGTGAGTGACTGTATGGATAACTGTATACTTGTAATAATGATTTTATAATTCACTAAGTATGACTTACTATCTAAATGAATAGATGAAGTGGTGTTTGTATAAGTGTTTCGCTAAGTAAATATATAAGTATGATCCATTGTTTGCATAAGTGAGTAGGATGACTTCATATGTGAATAGGATGTGTGCTGTTGTTTAATGTCGATATAGGTGTATAAGTATTTTTGATAGTGTTCTATTGTTCATTGACAACATGTATGAGTGAATCTACAGGTAAGTGATTAGATGTGTGTATACATCTATGAATCACTGAGTGGATTTTTAAATACTTGTATTGCTGTGACAATGGATTCAAATATGATACTCCGTATTTTACAAAGAGTGATGAAAAATGTGAATAGTGTATGAAAAGGTGTATGTGATTGTCACGTGGAGGATGTCATCAGTGATGTCATCAGTGATGTCATTTGAGATGTCATCAGTGATGTCACTGACCATGTCATGAATGATCTAATATGTGACATCATCAGCAGTGGATTGCGGGTGCGCGAAATATAGTTAGTACAACTAACTATATAGGAGCAATTTCAATGGTTTTGTATGAGTGAAATGTCCAGTTAACTATAACACCCCTAAAACGTATAGTTTTTTGAGTGAATTTCAAAGGTTTTTTAAAAGCTAATTCCTAACTATATAAGGCCTGAAACCTATGTTTTTTTCAGTGAATTTCAAAGGTTTTTTAAATGCTAATTCCTAACTATATAAGGCCTGAAACCTATGGTTTTTTCAGTGAATTTGCAAGGTTTTTTAAATGCTAATTCCTAACTATATACGGCCTTAAACCTATGGTTTTTTCAGTGAATTTGCAAGGTTTTTTAAATGCTAATTCCTAACTATATAAGGCCTGACACCTATGGTTTTTTCAGTGAATTTCAAAGGTTTTTTAAATGCTAATTCCTAACTATATAAGGCCTGAAACGTATTGTTTTTTCAGTGAATTTGCAAGGTTTTTTAAATGTTAATTCCTAACTATATAAGGCCTGAAACCTATGGTTTTTTAAGTGAATTTGCAAGGTTTTTTATATGCTAATTCCTAACTATATAAGGCCTGAAACCTATGTTTTTTTCATTGAATTTTGAAGGTTTTTTAAATGACAATTTTTAAATGTATTAATTGTTATTTTTTTTATACTGATTTACTACATTTTTGCAGGCAGGTGTTCATAGGGCACGCCCCCTTTTTACAACGTTCTGCAGCGCAACCCCTGGCGCCTTTGCAGAGGAGGAACTAATTCCCCTTGCATACTGGGGGTCCCTAAGGGGCAACTAGCCCACCAGGAGCCTCCAGTATAAGCCAGGCCAGAGAGCTGCATTACAGAGAGATGTAATGAGGACACACCCTTTTTTACACCTCTCTGCAGCGTGTTTGCAGAGGGGGTACTAATTCCCCTTGCATATTGCGGGTCCCTGGGGGCCAACTAGCCCACCTGGAACCTGCAGTATGCGCCAGGGGGCTGCATTGCAGAGAGGTGTAGTGAGGCCACACCCTTTTTTACACCTCTCTGCAGCGCAACCCCTGGCGTGTTTGCAGAACAGGAACTAATTCCCCTTGCATACTGGGGGTCCCTGGGGGCCAAGTAGCCCATCAGGAACCTCCAGTATGCGCCAAGGGGCTGCATTGCTTTGCCATGGGGCAGCGGTCCCTGGGTCATTGTGGGGGGTATTGTGGACCCTCCACATTTCTTTATCACTATGCCGCCGCGATTTGGTCCCCCCGGGGGGTAATTTTTAAAAAAACAGACCAGGTTTAAAAAAAAGAAATGTGGGCCTTTTGTTGTCCTTGTGGGACCACCTGGGCAGGCCTAGGGGGTCAGGGTGTATCTACCCTGCCCCCTTTTTGTGTTCTTCACGTTTGTTTTTCTGCTTTCTTGTGCCTCGGTCTATCTACACGCACACATATACACATATATATGCATATATATGCACTTATATATATGTATGTGTATATATATATATACATATATATAAACATATATAATCTGCATATCTATATAAATACAAATATAAATGCATGCATACATATACATATATGCATACATATGCATGTTATTTACATGAAAGTTTGAAAAACACTATTAAAAGCAAAGCTAAAAAACCACCTCATTACAAACAGAATGGCTTTAACTTAAACGAGGGCGAGATCTATTGCATTTTCAATGCTTGTTTACTTTGGTTCCATTAAGAAGGCATTCAGATGTGTCACACATTTGCCATAAATTCTGAATGTTAGCACTCTAGTTGCTCATTATATCACTGTAGTAATGCTACTGCTCACCAGGGAAGTCTACTGCTGGTATTCAAAGTGCATGTTTCAGTCTGCATGTCAGAATTTTTTTAATGAAATAGAAGAGGATTTGAGAAGTCACTCAAAATGTGCCCTAATTTTTCTTTCTGAAGCACTAATCATACTTTCTATGGCAAAATAAACCCCCTCATTTTGTTCCTTTTTAAATTAAATGTTTTCAGACTTACCACTTCATTCCAATCAAGATGGCTTCTGGTGTGCCATACTTTTGTCATAAGTAAGACTGTTAGCGCTCTAGTTGTTCTTTAGAACACTCTGGAACATTCTGTCATTGGGCTACATCTGGGTGCTATTTGGGCTACATTTGGGCTCTTTTGTCTCTGGTGTCCATCTTCGGAGACTGCATGTCAGAATTTTTTTACGAAATAGAAGAGGATTTGAGAAGTCACTCAAAATGTGCCCTAATTTTTCTTTCTGCAGCACTAATCATACTTTCTATGGCAAAATATACCCCCTCATTTTGTTCCTTTTTAAATTAAATGTTTTAAGAGTTACCACTTCATTCCAATCAAGATGGCTTCTGGTGTGCCATACTTTTGTCATAAGTAAGACTGTTAGCGCTCTAGTTGTTCTTTAGAACACTCTGGGACATTTTGTCATTGGGCTATACTTGGGCTACATCTGGGTGCTATTTGGGCTCTTTTGTCTCTGGTGGCCATCTTGGGAGACTGCATGTCAGAAGTTTTTAATGAAATAGAAGAGGATTTGAGAAGTCACTCAAAACGTGCCCTAATTTTTCTTTCTGAAGCACTAATCATACTTTCTATGGCAAAATGAACCCCCTCATTTTGTTCCTGTTTAAATTAAATGTTTTCAGACTTACCACTTCATTCCAATCAAGATGGCTTCTGGTGTGCCATACTTTTGTCATAAGTAAGACTGTTAGCGCTCTAGTTGTTCTTTAGAACACTCTGGGACATTCTGTAATTGGCTATACTTGGGCTACACCCGGGTGATATTTGGGCTACATTTGGGCTCTTTTACCTCTGGTGGCCATCTTGGGAGACTGCATGTCAGAATTGTTTAATGAAATAGAAGAGGATTTGAGAAGTCACTCAAAATATGCCCTAATTTTTCTTTCTGCAGCACTAATCATACTTTCTATGGCAAAATATAGCCCCTCATTTTGTTCCTTTATAAATTAAATGTTTTAAGAGTAACCACTTTATTCCAATCTAGATGGCTTCAGGTGTGCCATACCTTTGTAATAAGTAGGACTGTTAGCGCTCTAGCTGTTCTTTAGAACACTCTGGGACGCTGCAGTAGAACACAAAGGAATGAACTGACAGTCTCTGTCCTTGTTGGATGTACATGTTTTACTGAGAATGTCAGACTCACATGACTGAGAAAGATAATGTGAATTTACAGAAAATATGCTTTCAGTTTAGCTTATAGATCCCCTGCCAAACCACTGTAGGAAAAGCATGAGATAATAGTTTTCTTTCAAACATGATTCATGATATCCCAGCAGAAGGCTTTTTCACATGGTAAAAATCACCTTAGAACACACCACAATTCCTAAAATGAGTATGGTACCATCAACAAATGATTTATAATGTAACTAAAGTCCTAAAACCTTCTATTAATGCAATGCTTTTTAATGAGGTGCTATCATGTATATTGGTCCCAAGATGGCTGCCAACACTTCTTGGATGAAGAATTTGAATTTTGAAAACAATTTTTTTTGCCTTGGGGGTCCTTGTGGGAACCCCTGAGCAGGCCTAGGGGGTCAGGGTGCTTCTACCCTGCCCCCTTTTTGAGTTCTACACGTTTGTTTTTCAGCTTTCCTGTGCCTCAGTCTACCGAGGTACAAGATGGCTGCCAACAATTTCTGTTTTGGAGTGTTGACAAACATTGGCTGCCAATCAGAATGCAGCTCGTACTCGGGAAGGTACAGAGTACAGTAAGCTTATATAGATATATATGTGTTTTGAAGTTAATTTTCATAAAAACCACTGGAGCAATTTTCACCAAATATAGAAAAGGCACTTCTTCGTACCAGTCCCTACAATTTTGCAAAGTTTGGTGTAATTCCATTCAGCGGTTCGGGCTGTAGCCTTGTCTATTCGTCCTATGGAAATTAACATGGGGAAAACACGTTTTGGGACCCCCCTTTTTTTCGGCCCCCGCATGACGAATCCCCCCGAAACTTCCAGGGAAGAAGCGGAGCGGAGCTGGCCTAAATTCTGGAAAATTACACGCAAATTCCTCAACCGGCACTAAAGTTATTCCCAACAGAATGTTGCTGATTTCCTATAGTAGCTAGGTCCTAACTATATATACCTAGTAGGTAATATATATATATATATATTTTTAAGCGAAACGCGTCTGTCAGGGGTGAGGGGTTTGCAAAAAATTGATTTGAAACGGATACCTGTGTGCCTGGCATCTTTTCAGCCTTGATTTGGAGTGGAAACATGTTCGAATATATATATATATATATATATATATATATATATATATATATATATATATATATATATTACCTACTGGCGGTCGCCAGTAGGTATATATAGTTAGGATTTTTTCTCTATGGGTTTTTTGAAAATTCTATGTCTAATAACTTTGGCGTTTGTGGACGGAATCGGCTGAAATTTTCAGGAAAATGGCACATTTTGTTTCTGAGCAGCCCTTGAAAATTTGGGGGGGGTTCGTCCAGTGGGGGCCGAGAAAAAAGGGGGGTCCCAAAACGTGTTTTTAACATTGAGTTTTCCATAGGGCGGTTGGCCTCACTTTTAGCCCGAACGGCTGAATGGATTTGCACGAAACTTGGCAAAATTGTAGGGACTGGTAGCCCGATGTGCCTTTTGTAGGTCTCAATATATGTGCTCCAGTGGATTTTGAGAAATTAACGTTTAAAAAAAGATATATATCTGTAACAGCGGACCGGTTAGCGCTCTGGTTCGCGGACTTTTCGCGCAACGGAGCTTTGTGAAGCGAAGCTGATTGGTTCTCCGGCGTCTGTCAACATTCCAAACAGTCCGTAGCGGCCGCCATCTTGTCTCTCGGTAGGATAGAGAGACAAGAGGAGGTCAAAACAAAGGGGGAAATAACTATAAGGGGGCATAGTAGATCCTCGCTGACCCCCTAGGTTTGATGTGGAGGTTTTAAAAGGGCCCCGCGGGGCAAAAAAAAAACAAAATAATAATAATCGAACGGCTGAATGGATTTGCACGAAACTTGGCAAAATATTAGGGACTGGTAGCCCGATGTGCCTTTGCTAGGTCTCAATATATGTGCTCCAGTGGATTTTGAGAAATTAACGTTGAAAAAAAGATATATATCTGTAACAGCGCTCCGCTTCGCGTACTTTTCGCGTTACGGAGCTTTGCGAAGCTGATTGGTTCTCCGGCGTCTGTCAACATTCCAAACAGTCCGTAGCGGCCGCCATCTTGTCCCTCGGTAGGATTGAGAGACAAGAGGAGGCCAAAGCGAAGGGGGAAATGACCATAAGGGGGCATAGTAGATCCTTCCTGACCTCTTAGGTTTGATGTACCATTTTGCCAAGTTTGGTGTAATTCCGTTCAGCCATTCAGGCTGTAGACGTATGTAAATGTCCTATGGAAAATTGCATGGGGAAAACACATTTGAAAGTGTTGAAATTTAGAACCAATTAAAATGTTACTTTGGTTTTGTATTTGTGTGTGATGAAAGTTAATTGGTTATGTATATATGTCAAATGAGAGGAAACCACAGCCATTTTGTGATACTACTGTCTGAGGTACATTTGTGAGGAATTTTTGGTGGTGAATTTCTGGTGTTTGATTTACACAGTACTAACACTTCTGCTACTTTTAAAAAGGTGAGTTGTTAATTTGTATGGGGAACTATGTTGTACACTTGAAGATAATTTGAAAAATGTTTTCTGTTATTTATTTGCAGTCCTTCTGTTATACTAAATACTTGATAAAGTTAGTTTTATATTATGTATTACTAAAGACGATAAATGAAAGTGATTATTTTTTTCTGCAATTTACAGCAAGCAATTTCAAAATAAAATGGCTCACAATGAAGAGACCGTGGCAATTTCTTTTGAATTGTCCAACACATTGATTGAAATTGAGAGCACCAATAATGAAATATTGTCACAAGGAGGACATGACTTGTATGATTCCATTAGATTGATTGAAATGGACAGCACCAAGAATGAAATATTGTCACAAGGAGATGACTTGAATGATTCCACTACATTGATTGAAATTGAGAGCACCAATAATGAAATATTGTCACAAGGAGGAGATGGCTTGTATGATTCCATTAGATTGATTGAAATGGACAGCACCAATAATGAAATATTGTCACAAGGAGGAGATGACTTGAATGATTCCACTACATTGATTGAAATTGAGAGCACCAATAATGAAATATTGTCACGAGGAGATGACTTGAATGATTCCACTACATTGATTGAAATTGACAGCACCAATAATGAAATATTGTCAGAAGGAGGAGATGACTTGAATGATTTTTTTGATCAATCTCTTGATGGCGAATTTATCGAGTGTTTGGAGACCATAGAGTTACAAGAATCATCATTGCAGACTTTTAATGAGGAGATTCCAGATGAGATGATTGAAGAGGAAATTACTGATGAGGACATGTTACTAGTTCTTTCAAATTTAGAAAATTCTGAAGAATAAATTTATATTTAGAAATCAAAAATTGTTTGAGACATTATTCATTTTTATTTTTAATTTATGAGGTTGTAGCGAAGTGATTGTAGTATAAAATGAGACTTATAGTATAGAGTGCAACATTTTTATGTTACATGGTAAGTTTACTCATATTTACTTCCCTTCTGCCACTATATTATCTCCAATGTGTATTTGACATGTCTTCTTCATCTCCGGCCTCCTTTCTCTCACTGTGTGTCTCCGATGCATCTTATCGCTGGTATTTTGTGTAATTACAGAAGAGAGTAAAATAAAATAGTTCGGAACGTGAAAAGGGGGCAAAGTAGAGTACTCCTCACCCCCTAGGCCTTTTTAGGCGGTCCCAAAAGGATCAGTTTCTGCTTTCCTGAGAGATTATGGTATGAGTTCCATATACCACAATAACTTGCATTACAACATGCAAGATATCTATCTCCTATTACCAACTTTTGGAGATATTCGCGCTAAGCGCGAATATCTCCAAAAAGTAACACCTGCCCTGAGCAGTTCTTAGCCATGTTATCCAATGGGAGGTGGATAACATGGCTAAGAGTATTAGCTCGGTAATGCATGAATATCGCTGAGTTTTTAGCGATATTCATGCATTGCGGCCGTTTATTATCGCATTTGCGATAAACCTTGATAATAGTAAGGTTTATCTTCGATAATTTCTGACGATGCTTAGTGGTAAAAAATTGGTTGGTAAGCATCGTTAGCGATAAATATCGCTTAACTTTGGTAATATGCCCCAACGTCTGTTAACGTTCGATTCGAAGGAAATGAGGAAGTGTTGAAAAACATTGTCTGCGCCATCTTGCCTTTTTTGAAATGCCACACTTTTGTCGTGCACGGCAGCCATTTTAGATGTCTTGACCAGACCCACTCTCTGCACGCTGTCGATTCGTAGCATGGCTCCTCACCCTCGTAAGCATCTCCCCCAGGCACTGGTCACCACCGCTCTCTGTCTTATGCATGGGCAATAAACCTTCCCCCATCTGCGCTGCTCTTCCCTGAGAATCACACTCTGTGCCCGCCCGACACCTCCCTTTCGCCCTATTCACTACCGCACCCTCTGACACTCCTCTTCCTCTGTGTCCGAATGTCCAGGCCGGTCCTAGGCTATCAGCTAGCCCTGCAGATGTAGTTTATGGCCCCAGCTGTAAAGAATCACCCCTCTTCAAAGGAGTTATAGTAGATCAAGGCCCACACCCGATGTGATCCGTCACAGCACACGCGTTCCTACTATCTGAAAACCATCCTGTATTGTGATTGGGGAGGGGACCGAGCCTGAAGCGGAAGATTCCAGGAATGACTCTTTGTACATCAAAGTTTTTACAATTATGTGTCACATTAAAAATATATAGCACTCCAACAAAGTAGTAGGAATATAAAACTTTAATAACATATAAATATATACAACAAAACAAAAACAGTAAAAACATTTAAACAACGAAGAGACCGTGGCAATTTCTTTTTAATTATCCAATAGATTTATTGAAATTGACAGCACCAATAATGAAATATTCTTGTCAGTAGCGGTCTGTTGTGCGAATAGTTCCAAGGCAGCAGAACGCGCTGAAATCTAGATGGCACGAAAGTGATGTCTAGTAAGTTGCCGCCCAGCAAAAAACGGCGTGGGGCGCCGCGGGGGTGAGTGAGTCCAGTAGGCACCACAGCTATTCTTACCGGCATTGCAGAATTACTGCTGGGGACAATGCCTGTGCTGTAGCAGGGTCACAGCAGAAACAAAAAGGATTCTGTTGAAGATGTTGTTGGTTTTCAATTTGAAAACAGTTCTGGTGTCAACTGCTATGCTAATGTAGTGGTTAATGTTTTGTTTTCTCTAGAAAATGTAAAAGAGGGGGAGGCAGTCCAAAGTTCCGTTAAAAGGGCAAAGGAAAGGATCGGTGGTTTGAACTATCAGTCAAAAAGGGGAGGGGGTGCAATAATTTTTCCTACCGGGTCACACTGTGCTTTCACCGGAAGTGAGGTCTGCAGGATTGTAGTAATTCAAAGTGAGGCTGGCGCCAGCATGGGAGCGCCGACGTCCCGCGGATACAGTTTCGTCACTCCACGGGCGATCATGGCAGTCATTCCCCATCGGGGGTCGGAGACTCCCGCGGCTCCTCTAGAATCTTCAAGGTCGTGGAGGACTACGGTGGTGGAGTCAACCAGTGACCGGGCCATTTCTTTATGTTGGGCCCGCTCTTGCCAGGTCGACCGCCATTTTGAGAGTTCGGCAGCTACCGGCGATCGCGGGGTCACATGAGCGGACGGGCTCCACCCTGCCGGGCGAGACGTTGCAGCATGGCCACAGTGGAAGAACCGTTATCTAGGTCGTTCCGAAACTGTGCAGCACTGTAGTTGTTAGGATGCCACCGCCTGGAGCGCTGAGGGTGCAGCTGGGAAGCCTCCACCTGGGGAGGCGGGAGAGGCCTGTTCGCACCGTCTCTCCCTCCCAGTGCACCCCACTGCGTCTCGCTTGAGATTTGTTATGGCCGGACCAGGCGATGAGGACGAGGGGGGGGTCGGAGGCATGTGCAAGACATCCCCCTCCAGTGTTGTCGCAGCCATTATAAAAGAAAGAAGTGTCCCGTCCGTCTTCGGGCCGGGCTTCCGGTGGATGTCGGCCGGACGCCCCTGGCTCTGGCCCCATGAACGGGTTTCTTGGTTTATCGGCTGCAGCCGGATCCCGTCGGCCTCGGCCCCCCGACCGTTGGTGGTCGGACCGGAAGAGCATGTGGCGGGACTACCTGCAACTCTCAAGGGCCACCGCGGCCGGACTGGGAGAGAGAGGGGAGGGTCGAGGAGACATTCCCCCCCCCTGCAACTGTTCAGCGTTGTAAAGGCAATCCCCTGGCCGGGTCCCGCTGGTCTCGGCCTCTCCTCCGGCTACACCCTACGTTAGGATCTCCTGGCCGAGGCGTGGCAGCAGGACCTGCCTTATATGGGCTGCTCCCGGCTGGGCGTAGCCGGAACCCTGCCCCACCTTGGAAGTTTCCAGAGTGGGGGTGGATGTTCTACTGACTTGCATTTTCCCTAGTCTATCGATTTTTTTGGCGTGGCAGGCGGTGGGACAGCGAGGGGTGATTTGGTTTCTCTTACTGTTTTTCTGGTCTCTCACCACTGGCATATTTTAACGTTTTCTTGTTTCTAGGACATTAATAGGTTTTATCATTACGTTATGTTATCGTTTCTTTGTTCGTTGTTTAATAAAAGTTCATGTTCATCAGTGGCCTACTGATTTTCGTTTTCCTATTTTTTTCTTTCCAGGTTGTTTCATGGTAAAGTTTCTGTTAACAGGATACAGTGATCACTTCGTTATTATTGCATATGTCCTTTTCACTAGGGGTGCTCTCTGGTCGGGCCAGATGACGTATCTCTAGTAAATGGTCCGGGTGAAAAAGGTGCATCAATCAGTGGGGAGTAGATAGGCATGACAGATTACAACGGGGGAGAACGGTCCGCATTACGTACCCTTTCACTACTTGCAAAGATTTTCCTACGTTTATTTGCAAACAGGGAATACCTCCAAAAAGAACTAATTCCCAAACAGTCAATGTTCGGACAATCAATCAATCAATGAGGAATGAAATAGGTACGACGTGTTAAAGGCTTGCGTTACCTACCCTTCACTATCTGCAAAGGGAGATAGAATATTCCTATTCTTCCTCGTTTGCAGGTAGAGAAGATCGTTAAGAGAATTAACTTCGAACAATTCAATGCTCGATTGAAACAATCAACAAGGGGTACTGTGAACACAAATGAACGCCGCTTATATACATACGCATTGCTATTTTCAACAGGTTGTTCCTAATGTTTCTATTTTAGCGAGGTCAAAAGAGATCCCATTAGTGGCCTACTGATTTTGCTCGATTCCTTTTGTTTTTTTACACGATTTTTCGCTATCTGCAAAGACTAAACAGAGTATTGCGACTCTGTGCTTGTTTGTAAATAGAGAATGAACCAAAGAGAACAATCAATCAAATGGAGAGAGAAGCAGGCACGACGGATTACAAAGGGGGAAAGGGCTGCGTTAACTACCCTTCACTATCTGCAAAGAGAGAGTACTCCTAATAGAAATGAGGGGTGGGGGGCAGCAATCAAAGCAGATCAGTGTGCATAAACACGAAAAAAAAAATTCTTACCACGCACTTGACATTCGACAGCTTATGATATTTGCTATTAAAAAACCATTGAAATTCACTGAAAAAACCATAGGTTATAGACCATATATAGTTAGGAATTAGCATTTACAAAACCTTGAAAATTCACTGAAAAAACCATAGGTTATAGACCATATATAGTTAGGAATTAGCATTTAAAAAACCTTATTTTACTCACACAAAACCATTGAAATTCCATATATAGTTAGTTGCACTAACTATATATTGCGCACCCGCAATCCACTGCTGATGATGTCACATATTACATCATTCATGACATGGTCAGTGACATCACTGATGACATCACTGATGACATCTCAAATGACATCACTGATGACATCACTGATGACATCTCATTTGACATCAATGACCACATCACTGATGATATCATTCATGTGACAATACAATGCATCTCCTCACATTTTAATATAACCTCTGTTTCACCCAGTGTTAAAAACAGAGTATAATTTTTGAAACCATTGACACACCAATACTAGTTACTACATACGTACTCACTGATTCCTACGTCTACACACACATTCACTCATTCACCCATACAATCATTCATACATACAATCACTCATGTTTACAACACAATCATATGCACTCATACACCTATACAGACACTCACACTCTGCCACTCATCCATGGAGTTACTCACACACCTAGTCAGTCCTGTAAAGAATCAATCACACTTCCATTTTCTACTCTATACAGTTAAACATAGAGCACCTTACGTTTTCAACCATATACTAACACATACTTACTCTCTTATACAATCATTGATACAAGTACACATTGATCTGTACAGAGTCACACACCTCCCATCCAGCCACACACACACTCAGTCTCCCATGCAAATACTTGGGCAATCAATCAATAACCCATATAGTTACTCATATAGCTACTGATCAACACATGCAGCAGTTTACAGAACAACAGACATAATGATGCACAAATTAAGACAGTTTAGTCACTAACCCATGCACTCAGTGAGACACATTTAATCACTCACTCATACATTCAGTCATGCACCTACTAAATCCTTCGTCCAGACACTTATACATCCACTCATTCTTCAATATGTAAGACATATTTTAACTTTACAGAAACATAGTCACTGGATGTTGTCATCAGTGATGTCATCAGTGATGTCATTTGAGATGTCATCAGTGATGTCATAACCTATGGTTTTTTCAGTGAATATTATATATATATATATATATTCACTGAAAAAACCATAGGTTATAGACCATATATAGTTAGGAATTAGCATTTACAAAACCTTGAAAATTCACTGAAAAAACCATAGGTTATAGACCATATATAGTTAGGAATTAGCATTTAAAAAACCTTATTTTACTCACACAAAACCATTGAAATTCCATATATAGTTAGTTGCACTAACTATATATTGCGCACCCGCAATCCACTGCTGATGATGTCACATATTACATCATTCATGACATGGTCAGTGACATCACTGATGACATCACTGATGACATCTCAAATGACATCACTGATGACATCACTGATGACATCTCAAATAACTATATATGGTCTATAACCTATGGTTGTTTCAGTGAATTTCATTGTTTTTTTAAAAGCTAATATCTATAGCTGTAAAATGTATTCTTCTTTAAATCAAAAAATATATTTTATATGTTTATTAATAATTTTTTTTATTATTATTTTTTTTTGTTCGCTCCCGGTTCGCGAACCGGGAAGCTTCCCGTTAGCTAAATTTGGTGCCGCGACCCAGTCCGCGAACCGGTAAACATTCCGTTTGCGCAACTGCCGCAGTAGAAATCAACATCGTGACGCGTCGCGGAAGCGCGATGTATCACGTTGTCGCGTAATGCGTCTTATGACGCGCCGCGTTAGCGCACCCGGAAGTGCTCCGGTACGCGAACTGAGACGCGAAGCGCAGCTCCCCGGAAGCGATCCGGGGCGCGTCGTGAAAGCGCGACGTATCGCGTTGCCGCGTAATGCGTCTTATGACGCGCCGCGTTAGCGCACCCGGAAGTGCTCCGGAGCGCGAACCGAGGCGCGAAGCGCAGCTCCCCGGAAGCGATCCGGGGCGCGTTCCGCAGCGCGTAACATAACCGTAACAGGTCATGTGACTTGTTAATACAACTTTTCATTGGTTCATTTCACTTTTGGTTTCCTAATGATGTAAGGCTAGGTCAGGTGACCTAAAAATAACACTTTTCATTGGTTTAGAACTATTTTTTTCCCAAATGATGAAAGCCCCCACCTTTTTTCTCACTCTGACTTTCAACTTTGTGAAAGGAAGACCTATTTTGCTCAGTGGAAAATGGCTTCACTAGTAGCTGCAGCTGGTGCACCCCCACCACCACCACCACCTCCTCATAGGAAGAGAGGACCACCTCCACAGTTCCTTCCCAACACAGAGGAGGAAGATGATCAAGAAGAGGAAGAGGAAATACAGGCAACACAGTTTTTACAAGAGGAGCCCCGGGTATCTCATCATAAAAATAGTTTCATTTGGCAGTTTTTTTCTTTTACTGAAGGACAGAAAAAAGTTAATGCTCGGTATGTGACGTGCCTCATATGCAAAGAGGACTTATCTAGAGGCACAGATAAGAAGTATAGTTACGGCAACTATTCTATGCACCGTCACATGCTGAGGTGGCATCCACTAAATTACAGCCGGGCAGAGATGCGTGACCTCCAGGACAACCCACCAACTCCTGTGGCCAGGACATCGGCACAGGTATATCTGTCGGGGCCAGAGGCACGGGAAACAGTGCCAAACATTCAGGATAACTTTGTCCACATGAAGATTGTCTGTTTATATTGCGGTACCTTAACCCATGTGCCAATATGAGCATTAACTTAATAAACAGAGCATTTGAAAACCACAAGTGCTCTAAACGCCCCAAAAAATAATTTTTTTTTTGCTCCTGTTGAGCCCTTTCCAATGCCTGTTTTTTGTTGTTTCCCCACCCAAAAAACCAAAAATAAAATAAAATTGTTCAAAAAATACAAAAAAAACAAAAAATGTTCAGAAAAATAAAAAAAAATATAAAACAACAAAAACATTAAAAAAAAGTTCTTTTCAGAACTACCTCCCCTTTATAAAAAAATTGCTAGAATGTTTAGCACTCTGGCAAGCTCTATTTCTTTTGGTTCGCTTCCCGGTTCGCTCGCCGGGAGCGAACCCAAAAAAAAAAAAAAAAAAAAAGAAGAGTAAGTATAAGGGAAGTAAACAGAGAGTAATGTTAAAAGAAAGACAGCTATAGGGACTAAACCAGAAATACTGTTTAATAGATTTATTTACCGAAGAAAAGATGGAAGAGGATATAATTGTGAAAAACAAAATAGATAAGGAAACGAAAGAAAAAAAGGAGAGTAGAAGAATAACACAGAAGAGTTTCTTAGAGAATGTGAGTGAATGTTCAAAATAAGATTAAAACATGTGGAATAACAGAGAGAAAAAACAGAAAGCAGAAAAGAAGAAGTAACAGAAAAAGAATAATTGAAACAGCAAAGAAATGTAAATAACATAGGCCCATATTATCAACATAGGCAATAAACGTTTTGCAGCTTTTATCGGCAGAAATGTGGCTCTAAAGCCGCTTTTGCGGCAGAAAACTGCCGCTAAAACCGCTTTTGCAGCAGTTTTCTGCCGACAAAAACAGCAATAATTTTATTGGCTCTGTTCATAATATGCCCCTTAGTGTGCTTCAACTACACAGAGAAAGCATAATGAACAAGTAGTGAAAGAGTGATCAGTCAAAGACACTAAGAGTAATAGAGACGGAGTGAGTGAACAAGAGTGAGGAACTATGAGAAGAGAGGGACTGAGAAAAGGAGTGGAAGGAGTAGAGTAAGTAAGTAATAGAGAAAGGAATGAGGGAAGTAGCAAAGGCAGGAAAGTGAGGGTTAAAGAAATGAAGCAGTGGAACTAATAGTAGTTAAATGTGATAGAAATGTAATGAAAAGAGTACAAAACATTTACCTTATAATTGTCGTTAACTTAGTCACTTGTTATTTTTATACTTTCAATCTGTGAAAGAGAGAACAAACATTTGAAAAATATTAAAACATGTATTTAAAAATTAGAAAAGACAAGGGAAAAGATTGAAGGACAAACAGTTTTTCAACAACTTTGACACTTACAGAAGCTTCTGCTTCTCCAGGCCCCCTACACAGTCCTAAAGATATACATTTTAAACTAACAGTATCTTGATGCAGATGAAGTGAGGCCTATCTTGGAACATGGTGCATCTTTTGCACTGCTGTTGTCTCACAAAAGTGACGCAATGGCAGCGCAAAAGAGGTGCACAATCATCATAAAACTGTTCCTAACATTTTAAATGATTGTTTCAAGATGGCAATAAGGTGTGTCCTATCCAGACGTTTGTTTTAGGTGAGGCCTACTCAGGGTTGCAGATGAAATTTACGCTTGTTGAAGAGTACAGAGGAGATAATACATGTGCAGGCCTACCAATAAAGTTCAGACCTCCTCTGTTTCCCTGGACAAGCCTAAACTTCATCTGCACAATGTGATTCGTAATGTTAGGAAACACAGGTAATGTATTTGAAAAACGTGCAATTTCTTTTGCTCATTTCACAATCACATCACTTGTGTTTCCTTTGGTTAGGTATCTCATTGTGCAGATGTAGTCCAGCATATGAAAGAGTACGCACTGCATGCAACAACTTTGACACTTACTGAAGCCTCAGCTTCTGCATGCCCCCTACACAGTTTTAAATGTATATCATAAATACAAAAAGTACAGAATTAATTATACATGTTAAATGGTTTATTTTTGCTGTTCTCAGAATTTATCAAATTTCACTAAAAACAGTGACTTGAAGGTATTCATCATATACCAGCGGGAAAAAAAAAACACAATCAAAATGATTGTGTTTAAAAAACCCATATAACATAACCAATCAGAAATCAGAACTCCTCAAAAGTAACTTACTTTCCATGACGTCGAAGGATGTCCTATGAACAGCTTACACTCGGTTGTGCTGTTTTTATTTTCAGCCCGCCACTTTCTGAAAGAAAACCTCCATCGTTTTGAAAAATATGTTACATACAATAAATGACTTCTCGCTCTCTACCACATGTTTCCACAAGGCCAAATCATGTAAGAGCCATTTATAACTCTTGGAATTCTTGTAAGCAAATCCCGTCATTTTGTATTTCCGCAACTTTCAGCAAGAAAACGTTCAAGATCACTTTCACAATCCTGGACTAGTAATATCTTACCCTTCTTGCTCACTCATGTTCTACATTTCCTATGACACTGATACTGCTTACTATGAAGCAGACTTACACTACCTCTATGACTACTACAATTATTTAATTGTCTACATCACTTTTAATCACAAAGCAATATAAAACAGTAGATAAAATTATATCAACCCCTAGAATCATTATACGCCAGTTACCTACCCTAAATTCTCTTTTCTGAAAACAGAAAGTAAGGATATTTTTAAATAAAAAGGCAACATTGTATCGTAGTCAAATGGGAATAATTTCCGAAACAGCAATTTTTTTTACATTTTAAGCTGTGTAATAAGCGGATCTGTCAAATGACCATCATGCCATATAATAGCTGCAGTTACAAATGTTCTTCCTAAAATCAACGACTGTGTAGCCACAACATTTGTAATTAAAGTTGAAGACTTACTTTCATCAGGTTTATATAGTTGGATTTTTAAAATGACATTATAATCAAAAGTTTGGACCAATAATCTAGACAGCATTGCAGACTTACATTCCCTCTACTCCATGTTTTGATTGGCTGCTTGAATTAGCTTATAAAAAGAAACAGTTTTTCTGAACTCATTTAAAGTGCAGTTATTTTTCCATGACGTCAAGTGTTATGGTAAGAAGACCGTTTGCTTTGGGAAATACTCTGTTGTCCTTCAACTAATCTGTGCCCACCACTTTCTGTAAGAAAATCTTCTTTTTTTCCAGGAACTATTTAATACTCAAAAATAACTTATGTCTCTGTACTACACTTATCCTCAAGGCCAAATCGTGTAGGAGCCATTAGAACCTCTTGAAATTCCTCAGAGCACATCCCGAGATTCTTTCCCTAAAATTTTGGTTTTAAAAACAGCAGGTAAGAATTTTTAAGGTCATACGGCATTTTTTTTTGTGAAAGTTAAAACAGAATCGTTGCAGAATGACCAGCCGTTTCTAGACTTTAAATAAGCTGTGTAATGTCCTGATGTTATTGAAGGACCGTCATGATATATAATTGCTGCAGTTACAAAAGTCCTTCCTGATATTGACAACTGCGAAGCTACAACATTTTTAATTAAAGTTGTCAATTTTGTTCCATCAGGCCTACATCGTTGGAACATTAAAATGACATACTGGCCATATGTTCGTATAAATAATGTTGACATAATTTCAGATTTACATTGGCTACACTCCATGTTGTGATCAGCTGCTTTTACTAGCTTATTAAAGGACACTGATTTACTGTCTGGCAAAGTTAAATATATAAATCTTTCTGAGTCTACACTAGTAGTACTTGATACCCTACAGTTCTCGCAGTCATGCTGCCATTGATAAGAAAGCCCAAACAGGTGATCTACATCTACACCTTCAGCATGCAATACATCAAGCATATACATTAAAAACTCCTGACAATCTTGCTGAATATTTTGAGAGAATTATGTTTGACCTGAACATCTGTCTAACAGATTTCGAATTTCAGACACACTTTCTATTTTTGTTCTATCAGTGCTACATTTCTCTAACACAGAATTTAACAAACTGCAAAATCTGTGATCCGAATTGACCACAATCTCTTCTTTTACATTTTCTAGAGAAAACAAAACATTAACCACTACATTAGCATAGCAGTTGACACCAGAACTGTTTTCAAATTGAAAACCAACAACATCTTCAACAGAATCCTTTTTCTTTCTGCTTATAATTTCAGGTTCATCGACTTTTCATCTTTTTGCTACAACCTCCCTAGTATTGGTCACATTTCTTCGTTTCCGGCCTACCACATGTTTCTCAAACAAAGGATATTGAGGCAAATGTGCCGCATACTCTCTTCTTAGCCTATTGTATTCCTTAACACAATCTAGATCCGCACAAATGTTTGTGACATCACACTCAATCAAGTACAATCCCGATAAAGTTCTAACTCGTGACAATGCCACATATGCCATACCCTCCTTGAACACAGAACTGCCAATATTCACCAATGCACTGTCTACACTTAAACCTTGTGATTTATGGATTGTCACCGCATATGCCAAGCAAACAGGAAACTGCTTACGGCGAACATATAAGTCTTTTACAAGCAAAAATCTAGCAGAACAACGACCAATTAGCTGTACTTCCTCAATGCCATCAAATTTAATTTTTTAAAATTCAATTCCATCTCTATTTCTGTATTTCACAAAATCAACAACATTACCCATTGATCCATTTACCAGACCTCTTTCAACATGTAAATTCCTTCTTAAAATTATACGGCAATTTACGCACACATTCAGAGTCTTTTCAAAACCTGCAGTTTTAGATATAGTCTTCTCTAATGAATCCAATTTTGTTTTCAAATTCTCAGACAAAATAATTGTTGATCCCATATGCTCTACTCTGTCAATAGCTTCCAGTTTCACAATCTCTTGGTTTTCTAAATGCAACATTTTGTTGTTGAAGATGGCACATTCTGCAAGAGTTGGCATCAAACATATTCCAGATTTCTTCTCAGTAATTTTCTGAAAAATATTCTCAGGCACAACGTCTTGTTCTGGATATAAATTTGACAGTAATCGTGCATGTAAAGCTTGTTTCCCATGCTCGGTCACTTTTCCAATTCTAACATCTTGTAGAATATTCTTGTAAACTTCATCCTTCGCCTGACGCATATTTTCATGCAGTTCAGCATAATTGAAGTTTAACCATATATTGACGTTGCCAATGCTCCCTAGGCACTTCCTGGTATCTTCATGCGTGAGCATTTTGAACACAGGTTGTCCTTTCACTGGTGTCAGCTGCAGAAGATCTCCGAAAACAATGATGTGTTTGCCACCAAATAACACATCATACTCTGTTTTAAGAACTTCTTGCATTCTCAAATGCACAAAGGCAAGCATGACATTGGAAACCATGCTTACTTTGTCAATGATAAGAAGTTTCATTTTCCTCAAGACTCTTGAAACTTCACAACAAGCATCTCCAGATAACTTGTGGTATTGTAATTTGTTATCATGCTCCACTGGCAGCATCAGTAGACGATGCAAAGTAATACCTTTAATGTTATGTGCTGCCAGTCCAGTTGGAGCGGTGACAACACAAGACAGCGATGACTCAGTCCTTTCCTTCAAATAACATGAAATTGCTTTAATGAGGAAACTCTTTCCAGTTCCCGCTTCTCCACTCAAGTACAGTCGGACAGGCTTCAATGACGTACATGAGCACTCTTTCTTCTCATGACTTAATCCATGATCAATTTGCTTGGTAACTTCGTCATATATTTTCCTCTGCTCAACGTTGAGTTGTCTTTCCAAGTCTTCTAAGTTAACCGCATCCTCCTGAGCATGTGCCATGGCTCTTTCCACTTCATTCATGGCAGTGGCAGCTTCATTTTCGATAACAGGTCCTCCTAGTGGATCCTGACTCAATGAAACAGAACTCTGACTGTCCTGAGAACTGTCTCTGGCAATCTCGGCTGCAATCGTTGCTTCCTGCTCGATTTCCGCATTCAACATTTCTACATATTTGGGAAAAGCAGGACATTCTATGGTCTCCTTGGCGGCAGTGAAAGAGTCTTCGTAACAGAGGAAATCTCCAAGCAGTTCCTCTTCTGCACGCCAAGGCTTGAAAAGTTGCAAAAGTGCTAAATAGAAAAACTCCTTTTTTTTCAGGAGATTCGCCACTCAATTTTCGATGGTTTACCAAGTGGCATTTTCTTTGCTTGACCAGACATCCCTCACTTCCAATTACAGCATACACTTCTTTATCAATATCGTCTTTGATGTTCCTCTTGAATATGTAATTTTGTAGAACCTCATACAGACAAACATTCTCGAGGTGACTGCTTCGATTTGGATAATATGTATCCAACATGTTGGTCTTCAAAATGTCGGTACTGTTTGGCTCCTTTTCCGCCAAATACTCAATTTCCCGCACAGGTTTCAGAACTCGATTACGCGTTGCAGCAAGACCAAGACTCGCCCAAACGATACTCCTAGATTTGGCATAGAGACTTGCTGAAGACAACCGGTCAGAACATTCGTAAGCTCCGATTTCTCGATGCGACAACATCTTCAGACTGAAACTGTACAACTTCTTACTGAGGCTCTTTTCATGGGAAATGTCCTCCCACATATCCTTCAATTCTGTCTTTTCTTTTTTGGTGATGTAAGATGTCACATACCGAGCCACAGCCATACAGTTATCAGCCACAAACTGTATATCCATGTTAGCATTCCACATGGACAAAATCACTGGGTTGTAGTCGTTGATGTACTTGGACTCTTCGTTCCTCTTCAAATTGTATGTGTTTTTAGGTGATTTCTTCATCACATTATGTGGCAGCGAAGACATCAAACTGTTCACTCTTCCTTTAGAAATCACCGGTCGTGGAAAGGCGAAACGACATTTGGTGTAGAACTTGTCCTTGTTTCTGAATTTATGACGACAGTACTTTCCGCAACGATGGCTTTGGAAGCGTAGAACTTGTTCTCTTAGGCTTTTGTCCTCCTTTGCGTTTGGAACAGCACATGTAGAATACTGTTCTATGAAACTCATCACTAAGTCTTCTGGATCTGTTCCAAATTTAGGTGCATCCTTGATCCACAGCAGCATATGTATATGAGGAGCACCTCTTGCTTGGTACTCCTTTCTCCAGAAGAAATCCAACACCTCTCCAAGAGGTGGATTCTTCTTATTCATGATGAAAGACATCATAGCTTCAAATCTATGATTGAAGTACCTGCATACATTCACTGGATCCAAAGAGCACAGTTCTCCGGGTGTCTTGAATTCGATGTTTTCGATGTTTCCATTTGCCTCTCGTAGAAATTCAAGTAAGTCTTCCCAGCCATACTCGGCACAGCTCAGAGTGAGGAACCATGTGGGAGTTCCTAAGTTCCTCAGCATACATTTTAAATCACCATGACGACGGTACCAGTACTCATTAGTACCACGCTGATACGCCATGAGATTAATCAGGTGACAATCCAAAATACTGTCTTGGACATTGACTTTCTCCATAAAGTCACTTGCCGAGATGTTTTGCATCTGTATACCACTTTTCAAGATGTGGTTCACTGCATATGACAGTCCAGACATATCGCTTTCAAACAGGAGATGAAACAAATAGGGAATGCATTGTCGAAACCTAGCATCTTCTGCATACAATCGTAAAGTCCGGTATTCAGAAGCAGGAATTTGATGAGGTCGCTCATCATATCTTCCTCCTTGACCTGTTGGAAATAGCTGTGGGAAACACCGAGCTTCCAAACTTTCCTCCCAGACACTAATGGGACTCCCTTTGGCTTGTTTCATTTGAAACAACTCAATAGCATTCCCCATGACTTCCTTGGAATGCAAAGGATGAACACTATAATGTTCATATATTTCTTCACTTTTAGAGGGTTCTACTTTCTCAATTTCACCAGCACACAAATAGCTATCCTCTTCCTCACTTACTTCCTCTTCTGCAACATATACATTCTTATAGTACTTATTATTTTTTTTCAAATACAATGTTGCCTTTTTGACTTTCCTAACATCCACTAAATCTTGCCATATTTTTTTATTCTTTGTCGGAACCCCATTAACTAAGATAACCAGAGGTTCCTCTTCCACTTTTTTTACTCCAATTGTGTTAATGTTTTTCTTCAAATCTAGAGGCAAATAAACAACTCTTCCCTTTAATCCTCTCTGTAAATCTGATGGAGGCAATTTCCCTGTCTTTGGCTCCATTCTTACAATAGCCTGAAAGGGATGGATACTTTGAATCAAAATAGATTCATAAGTATTTAAATCCTTCAATTCAGAAGGAATCTCAACCAATTCCAGATTATTATGAACCGCTCTAGCAGGCATCTGGTTTTGATTTAATTTATTACAACAATAAGTACACACACGTTGATCCGATCCCAAATCAAAACAATTTTCTACCATCAAGTATGTAGCGAAATCCTTCCATTCACTATTATTTTCCCTTTCACTTTTTGCATATAAATCCACTAACTTAGTCTGATTCTTATAATAAGTGCGTCGACAACACACACAAGTGAAATTAGGCCTCTCACTTGATTTCACCTGAAACGTGGCAATTTCCTTCTGAAAATTATCTGTACTGGAAACCTGTACACTATCTTCCACATTACCCTCTTCTTCTGGGTCAATTTCAACATTCTCCTCTTTACTTCCAAAGTAACAAAACTCAATTTCTTCACACATATTCTTCACATCTATTTCAGAACCATGCAAAAGAGCAGCGCATAATTGTTTAAGCATAACTGCTGGACTCTTAGCATAATACAACATTCTAACTAATTTCCTCACTTTATTATGATGCACTGCTAGCATCCTGAAATGATGAAAAACACTCTGGCATACTCTCCTGGAAAGACAAGCCAGTGAATGACCATGCAAACCTGTCACTTCTCTCACTCTGCAAGGATCTAATTCTTGCAACAACTTCATTTTCTGCTTCAAACTTTTCTTATTAAATGTCCGTACAAAATCACAAAGCAAATTGATGGAATCCTGTCGCACACTGCAAATACTACTACACTTCCAGGTGTACACAGGTCCCTTAGGACGTCTTCCTAAAACCTCATTACCTAACATATCTTCTGCCTCTGTTGTCACAAGTTTTTCTTTTTCAACTGGACAACCATCTTTCACCTCATAAGCTCGACCGCTGGTGTCAACTGCATGCACCAAATCATTATCCTGGAAATAACTCTCCTCATTGAAAAATGCCTCACAACTTGAACTATGCATCCATTCTCCGGAAAAAACTTCACAAAAATTACTACGATTAACTATTCTCTTCCATCTACTATTTCTTTTGAAATCATAAATTGCCTTGTTTAGCTTCCTAATTCTATTGATTATCAAAATAAATAACTTTCGTTTAATTTCAAATGCCTGATCAATAACTTTCTCAACTTTTTTTTTTCTCTTATAAAAAACCACTTTCTGTTGACCTTTCTTAATATTTTTTAACAAATTGCCAATTATTCTGTTGCGGAACATTCGTTTACGAATGTCCCTAAACTGTTGTTTCCTTCTACTATCATGCACAGAGTTATCTCTTGCTCTAGCAGTAACATTTTTGATTGGCCTTTCCTTTCTGTTTAAATTGCTTCTCTTTTTCTGGACAAAAACATTTTCTGTAGTACTACTTTTTTTTCTAGAAATGTTTCTTATGAATGTTTTCGTGGTCTTACCCGGTGCTTTCTTGGTGACTTGACGATTTTTTATTGTAGAGGACTGCTGCAGTAAATGATGGACCTGCTGTCTTTGACGTTTTGTAGCCTTTCTCATTCTATCCTTAGTTGGCCTTCTCAAAATTTGAAATGATCTGCAGTTGAATCTGTGGTAAAATATAAGAAAAAATGTTATTAACCACTATTACCAAACAGTAAATCAATAACAGTCATCAAAAACTTAACACACTACTTGACATTTTTACATAGAATTTTTTTTAGTGCTTTGGCAAATTTAGAATACACAAATAGCAGTAAAGAAATGGAATTCTTCTTCATTTTACCTGTCCTGTTTTATATGTGAATCTGATCTAATTTTATGAGCATATTTTAATATTTTATTGAAGACACTACACATAACCTGTTTTTGAAGGTGTGTTTAATTTTAAATGAAACGGTTTACATTTTTACTTTTCATTTATTGTAAATTTAAAAAATAAATGTTTATAGTTCCATAGGCTCAAGCAGGTCAGCTTCCCACCCTATGTCATACAATTCTGACAAATCGGCATCCTCATCATGTTCGTCATCATCCTCAGGATTTAAATCATCCAAGGGATCTACTTCCTCTGACGTTTCAATTACAAGTTCAATGATGAGGTCGAGATCAACTGATTGCTGATTGTCACTCATGGTTGATGTTGTCGTTATCTTTAAAGAAAGAGAACAACAATGAGATGTTGCAGAGTAAGAGACAAATCTCAGAGATTATAATAGTAAAATTGTTTAACAAGAGTAACATTTTGCAGCTATTATTTAGCCATGTCCAGCGATGCTGAGGAGGTGAGGCCTATGTCCAAGTTTTCAGTGAACAGGACTCATCTCTTCTTAACCTTGGATAAGCCTCACCGACTCTGTGTCCCCTGCTCATACTTAAATGTACAGGGGCAGATTTATGCTAAGTGGCGCATCCCCACGGATGCACCAGTTAATGTGCACCGCTGCTCTGCCACCCATAGTGTGCCGCATTTACAATGTGGAGCACCATTGAGCAAAAACAGCACAGATGCGTCACGCATCTGTGCCGCAAAAGCAGCACATTGCAGGAATCACGTCATAAGCGCGACATGTCTACTGCAATGCACAGGAGGAAGCCTCACATTGCATGGTGCATCACTTCTTATGCCTGTTTCAAACAGGCGTAAGGATTTGATTCAGCAATGCTATAAAGCTGACTCAGTGAAATCTTCTAAATTTCACTGTGTTAGTTTTACAGGGCTTTCATGCAAATTAATGCATACCTTGCAACAAAACACCTATATGAAAACTGACGCAGGTTTCATGTGGCACAGGACTTTACAGCATGACACATCTGCCTGATCCATCCGATCCGGCTGCTACCAAACTCTCTGAGGCGCTAACCCCTCTGGGACTTATCCCTTACCTTCGGGAGCCTACGCATGAGAAGGGGCACACCCTTGACCAAGTTTTCTCGTCTGTACCTCTTGAGGGTATAGAGGTTACTCCTGTCCTTTGGTCAGACCACTTCCTTGCCAAATTTGTGATCAAGGGCATAGGTAAGTCAGTGCCTACCCCGGCACATCAACAGGGTCGAGTCCATAGGGCATTCCATCAAGTAACCCCAGAGATGCTGGCGCAAGCAGCTGTGGCCTATCCCTGTCTCCTTTCAGGCGATCTAGACAGGGATTTGCAGACCATGCAGGACTGGTTTTTGGACAGGCTAAACGATCTTGCCCCGGAAGTAACATCTCGCCCGACACCGAAACGGGTCTCCGCGCCTTGGTTTACCGCTGCACTGTCGGCTACGCGGCAGCAGTGCAAGGTAGCCGAAAGAGCTTGGCGGGCACAATATGACACTGGTGCCAAGCTGACCTATAAAACGGTGGTCAAGGCTTATCACCGGGACATTCGCCTGGAAAAAAAAGCGTATCTAGCCAGGAGAATTGATGCTGCTTCCAACTCCTGCAAGGAGATATTCTCCATCGTGAGAGAATTCACCTCACCTTGGTCGAACACTTCGGACCAAAAACCATCTGGTACCTGGGCTGCGGATCTTGCTGACTTCTTTACGAGCAAGATCCAACGCATCCAGGAGTCATTCCTGGTACCAATGTCTGTGGGTCAAATTGAACGTGACATCATCACACTGCCACAGGCGGGGCCTAGGGCGACGTTGAGTGTGTTTCCTCCAATCTCTGCTCCGGACTCCCTGGCTCTAATGGGCAATTTAAAATCGGGTTCTCCCCTTGACCCATGCCCGGCTAAATTTCTAGCGAAAGTCGCGGAGGTGATCAACCCGTTGGCTAATCCGCTTTTGAATCTTTCGTTGAGGCTAGGTGAGGTCCCGCAAACCTGGAAGCAGGCGATGGTGATTCCCTTGCTTAAAAAATCTGGCCTAGACCCGAAGGCCCCAGTCAATTATAGGCCCATCTCCCTGCTGCCGGCCCTCATGAAGATTCTGGAAAAGCACGTTCAAGGCGTGCTTTCCAATTTCCTTGAATCTAATGAGATCTTGCACGCCACCCAATCGGGCTTTCGTCCCCATCTTAGCACGGAGACTGCGCTCCTGGAGGTTTCGGAAACCATTAAAGGGGTTCTGGACTCTGGGGGCAAAGTCATGCTGGTGATGTTAGACCTGTCGGCGGCTTTCGACACCGTTCCCCATGATGGTCTTCTCGCAAGACTTCGCGAGATAGGCATACGGGGGACGGTGTTCGACTGGTTTTCCTCCTTTCTTGCCGACCGCCGGCAAACGATCTGGGCCCCGCCTGATTCCGCCGTGATGCCGCCTCTGGGAGTCGGGGTCCCTCAGGGCTCTATTTTGAGCCCGACCCTCTTTAACATCATTATGACCCCGTTGGCGGCACTGGCGGAGTCGCATGGTGCCCAGATCGTATCTTATGCGGATGACACCCAGCTCCTCTTCTCTTGTACGAGAGGAGGCGACTTTGATGGGGAGAGTATTCGGGATTGCCTTGGGGCTGTTTTTCATTGGTTCCATCTAAACAGCCTTAAGTGCAATTCCGACAAGTCCGAAGTACTTTTCTTTGGGTGTGACACCGAACCTGACTGGCAGACTTGGTGGCCACGGGATATGTTCCCTCCATCCTGCTCCTCTCAGGTTGCAAAGAATTTAGGGGTGAAGTTGGATAACAGGTTAACCCTGAAATCTCAGATCCTGGGGGTGTCGGGTATGTGCTTTGGCATTCTCAGGATGCTGCGGAGGTTCCTTCCTCTGTTATCCGTGGAACATAGGACGCTGACAGTTCAGGCTCTGATTGGGTCCAGGTTGGATTATTCCAACATTCTCTACCTGGGCCTTCCAGAGTACTTGCTGCAGCGCCTTCAAGTGGTGCAGAACGCCGCGGCCAGGGCAATCTTCGGCCTTAGTAGGCGCTCCAGTGCCTCGGGCTTGCTGATAACGTTACATTGGCTGCCCATCCGCAAGAGGATCGCCTTTAAGGCTCTGACCTTGGTCTATAAAGCTCTTCACAAGGGGGGAGCTAAGTACCTCCAAAAGAGACTGGTCTTCTATCATCCGACCAGGTCTCTGAGGTCAGAAGCCCTGCATCTTGCTGTTGTCCCTCGGGTAAAGAAAGCGCGCCTTGGCGGGCGCTCTTTTGGATTGCTGGCATCTCAGCTATGGAACTCCTTGCCGCTGGCCCTGCGGGGAGCCACTAGCTTGCTGGCTTTTAGGAAAGGCCTTAAAACGTGGCTTTTTACTCAGTAGCCGCTCTCTCTTGAACTCCTGGCGCACTGCTCTTTTAGTCTTTCATTTGGTGTTATGTTATTATGTTGCAGCTTGTTTGCCTTCTCCAAGAAAAGCGCCGGGACACTCTTTTTGAGTAGCCGTGCGCTATAAAAATGAATAAATAACATAACAAATGAATAAATAACATGCATCAAGTTGTAAATATGTCGCCACATAGCAAATCTTTTGCACCGCCGCTGCGTCACAAAAGTGACGCACAGTGACGCAAAAGAGACATACACCTATCATAAATCTGTCCCTAACATTTTAAATGATTGATTCAAGATTACGATAAAGTGTGGCCTATCCAGAGGTTTGTTTGAGGTGAGGCCTACTCAGGGTTGCAGATGAAATTTACGCTTGTTGAATAGTACAGAGGAGATAATACATCTGAAGGCCTACCAATGAAGTAAGTCATATCCACTTCACTCTTGAACAAAGGCCAGACCTTTTCTGTGTCCGTGGACAGACCTAAACTTCATCTGCTCAATGTCATTCGTAAACTTAGGAAACACAGGTGATGTAATTGAAAAATGTGGAGTTTCTTTTCCTCATTTCACAATCACATCACCTGTGTTTCCTTTGCTTAGGTATCTCATAGTGCAGATGGACTCTAGCATATCAAAGAGTACACATAAGTTGAGCAGTGTATACAACAATTTTGACATTTACAGAAGATTCAGCTTCTTATCTTGTTGGAGATGAAATGAGGCCTGTCTTGCAACATGGTGCATCTTTTGCATCACTGCTGCATCGGTTTCATGTGGCACGGGACTTTACAGCATGACACATCTGCCTAGATGCATCAAGTTGTAAATATGTCACCACATAGCAAATCTTTTGCACCGCCGCTGCGTCACAAAAGTGACGCACAGTGACGCAAAAGAGGCATACACCTATCATAAATCTGTCCCTAACATTTTAAATGATTGATTCAGGATGACGATAAGGTGTGGCCTATCCAGAGGTTTGTTTAAGGTGAGGCCTACTCAGGGTTGCAGATGAAATTTACACTTGTTGAAGAGTACAGAGGAGATAATACATGTGAAAGCCTACCAATGAAGTAAGTCATGTCCACTTCACTCTTGAACAAAGGCCAGACCTCTTCTGTGTCCGTGGACAGGCCTAAACCTCATCTGCACAATGTCATTCGTAAACTTAGGAAACACAGGTGATGTAATTGAAAAATGTGGAGTTTCTTTTCCTCATTTCACAATCACATCACCTGTGTTTCCTTTGCTTAGGTATCTCATAGTGCAGATGGACTCTAGCATATCAAAGAGTACACATAAGTTGAGCAGTGTATACAACAATTTTCACATTTACAGAAGATTCAGCTTCTTATCTTGTTGGAGATGAAATGAGGCCTGTCTTGCAACATGGTGCATGTTTTGCATCACTGCTGCATCGGTTTCATGTGGCACGGGACTTTACAGCATGACACATCTGCCTAGATGCATCAAGTTGTAAATATGTCGCTACATAGCAAATCTTTTGCACCGCCGCTGCGTCACAAAAGTCACGCACAGTGACGCAAAATAAGCTTACACCTATCATAAATCTGTCCCTAACATTTTAAATGATTGATTCAGGATGACGATAAAGTGTGGCCTATCCAGAGGTTTGTTTGAGGTGAGGCCTACTCAGGGTTGCAGATGAAATTTACGCTTTTTGAAGAGTACAGAGAAGATAATACATGTGAAGGCCTACCAATGAAGTAAGTCATGTCCACTTCACTCTTGAACAAAGGCCAGACCTTTTCTGTGTCCGTGGACAGACCTAAACCTCATCTGCACAATGTCATTCGTAAACTTAGGAAACACATGTGATGTAATTGAAAAATGTGGAGTTTCTTTTCCTCATTTCACAATCACATCACCTGTGTTTCCTTTGCTTAGGTATCTCATAGTGCAGATGGAGTCTAGCATATCAAAGACTACGCAGAAGGTTAGAACTGTATGGAACATGGCTATGTAAGTCAAATAATCAAAATCTAAATTTGCCAAGCACACATGGGGGCGTATTTACAAGGACCTTGCACCACAGGGAAAGGTCTTAAATTAAAATGGGAAAAATAACATCAGAGAGACTCAAAGGCCTTATAAATATGCCCCAAGCAACCTATGAAGCTCTAGCATTACATATCAAGAAACCTAATTGATTTCAAAAATCGTTTTTAAACACATCATCTAAATAAATTATATACCTACATTCATCGGGAAGTGACTTAAAATGCCCTAAGACACATGAAAGCGTTTTTTTTAAGCCCTTGCTCCATTTTTAGATCACTTTTAACATGGCTATGTAAGTCAAATAATCAAGATCTAAATTTGCCAAGCACAGATGGGGGCGTATTTACAAGGACCTTGCACCACAGGGAAAGGTCTTAAATTAAAATGGGAATAATAACATCAGAGAGACTCAAAGGCCTTATAAATATGCCCCAAGCAACCTATGAACCTCTAGCATTACATATCAAGAAACCTAATTGATTTCAAAAAACATTTTTAAACACAACTTGTAAAGCAATTATATTCATACATTCATGGGGAAGTTACTTAAAATACCCTAAGGCACATGAAAGCGTTTTTTTAAGCCCTTGCTCCATTTTTAGATCACTTTTAACATGGCTATGTAACTCAAATAATCAAGATCTAAATTTGCCAAGCACAGATGGGGGCGTATTTACAAGGACCTTGCACCACAGGTCTTAAATTAAAATGGGAAAAATAACATCAGAGAGACACAAAGGCCTTATAAATATGCCCCAAGCAACCTATGAAGCTCTAGCAGTACATATCAAGAAACCTAATTGATTTCAAAAAACGTTTTTAAACACAACTTGTAAAGCAATCATATTCATACATTCATGGGGAAGTGAGTTAAAATACCCTAAGACACATGAAAGCATTTTTCTAAGACCCTTGCACTATTTTAGCGTCACTTTTAACATGGCTATGTAACACAAAGAAACAAAATCTATTTGTAAAACACTTGACACAAATCAAAATTTTAAATACACAACTTTCTTCATAATCTTCTCCCTAAACCATACTATTCTCTATCTAAATTAAATGAATCTTTTCTCACCTTAGCAAATACTTTATGAGTTTCAAAACAGTCTCAGAAACACACCAAATTGTCTTTAGCAGAGCAAAAGGTATGCACTCCAGAGTCTGCAGCCATAAAAAGCACAGAAATGCTGTAATTCTTCACACATATCTCTCATGTCACCCAATCAAAACTCTTCCCTCACTTTTTTCAAATCAACACCCTTCCCCCTCTGCCCTTTCTGCCTTTTTTGCATAGCAACCACCTCCTGAAAGACCTCTGACGTTTGCAAGTTCACACAACAATGTTTCAATTGAACTCTGAACTCTCAGTGCACCTGCGTATCCAGTGCAATCTTTCATTAAATTATTTTTTCTTGACCATTCAAATTACATCTTTCAAAGAACTCATCCATGCACCCTAACTTTCTGTTTTCAGCAATCAAAATCCACCAATCACTGCTACTGCTTCATTAACACAGAAACTCCACAGTTTTTTTCATTTTAAACTCGTATTTTTCCAACTGCCATGTCATTGCCACACTTCATCTGACTGCAGCAGAACCTTCTCTCACCATGTTTTCTGTCTGGATTGTTGGACATAGTTACATCTACTGGGCTCAAAGGTATGCTGAGATCAGAAATTTACCTAACCTCAATTTACAAGATGTGGAAATTAAGTGGTTTGGCCACAGAGGATTAAAATGTCACCAATTGATGCCATTGGTGAAAACCTTTATGCATTTGCCTAAATCTGAACTGTTAATTTTGCACTGTGGAGGTAATGACTTGGGGACTGGTGTAGGTCTGGAAATGCTTTTAAAGGACACCTTTGAGCAATTGATGGCACTTTTTCCTCAAACTGCCTTGGTATATTCAAGTATATGCCAAAGACAGAAATGGAGGTGGTCGAATCAATTTTGTCCACAAATTGAGAAGTCGAGGAAGCATGTAAACAAATCTGTTTCAGCTTACATGAGAGACCATGGAATTGTCATGTATTCCTTTAGGTTCTGAATCGATCCCCCTATTCCTGACCCTATTCTGGTTAAACTAACTATCAAGTTAACTAACAGTCAGCCCATGAGGCAAGAAAAGCCCCCATGATGCAGATACCGTTATCTGACGCAGTCACACTACGGCACAGGAACGTGTTATCTGATTAGGTCATAACGCTTGAGATCTAATTAGACAAGCGACATTCCTCCAGCCCCTGATAAGGCCCCTGATAAGGCCCCTGATAAGGCATACGACGTTCTCATAACAAATCAAACCTATGACAACCTGGAAAATCCGTGCGGCCATTGTTTTGATTTCACAGAGGACTTCAGTAAAAGAATGTGCTAACGAGCAAGTCGTATGACATCTTTATTGACGTATCTATGTCCATCCTTACGTCAATCCCGGCACCTTTAAGGTATAAATATTGCCGATCTTGCCCTATGCAAACACACGCGTGGTGACGAGACGGAGCAGCCATACTTGCCGAAGCCGAGAGCAGAAGCAGACCCCGCTGGCAGCAGCCCCGCCTTCCTGACGCGCTGAGAGACGCGCTGCTATCTCAAGCCGAGAGACCCAGCACCGGCGCTTCTGGGCAGCCCTCGCAGGCAGCCTGGAATATCGAGAGCAGAGAAAGAGATACCATTCCTCATTCATCCTAACTTCCAGGTACAGAACTGAATAACCCCTCACAGAGAATTCTTTAGTTATTCACTTGGCAAAAACAAACTTAACTTAAACTGTAACTTTCTATTCCCGCCCACGCATTAGACTTAGGTCAGGTACACGGGGTAGGCGTATTTAGAAACACCAGTTGAGTACGTTTAGTCAAATGTATATGTGTATGTAGATATATTTTAATCATTTTAAACATCATATGGCTCAGAAACCATATCAATGTTTTTATAGTATTATTTTATACTATTGCTTTTAATGTATGCACTTTACTTAACTATAAGTATTGCAATAATATCGATCCATTTCTCTTGTACGAGAAAAGAGACTGATCAATAAATAACACCTTTTTATTGAACACGCCCATCTCTTCCTTTTCTCTACAATCTGATGAGACTAAGAATGCACGTACTGACTGAGTAAAATAATTGCCTTGTGCTCACACGACTCTCGAGATTGACTCTTGATTAGGGGAGAGCAAAGTTGTCATGTTCTATGGTTGTCAGAAACTAAATCCCTTCTTGTCTTATCAGGGGAGTTAATTCTTTCCTGAACATTCGAGAAAGTTTCTAGCGAACTCTGAGCTACGCTGGCAAACCCAAAACTTAAGTCTAGTATCGACAGTAGTAGACCTAGTTAACGTCTGGCCTAGGCCTTTACTGCTGTAGGTATTATTCCAATGCGCAGAGCCTATTGGGAAGATAGGAACTACACTACATGGCGCCCAACGCGTTTGGAAAGGGCGATAAAACTAACGTAAGACATTTAGAGTAACTCAGTCGTGCTCTCTCACTCAGACCCCTTTTCCCAAATACTCCAAAGACGTCTGGAGTGGGTGAAAGGTAATATCCTCCAAAACCTCGCAGGAGGGAACTCCTATGTAAGGTTCTTGGTATAGTCAACGTTGAAGGATACACTGTTCCAAAATATTGTGCATCTAATCTCTGTTTCCATAAGAAACCTGATCTGCAAACAAAAAGAATAACCTTTCTAACAGTAAAATGTCAGAAAGTGATGAAGAAAGAGAGGCAGTTAGATTAGCAGCTGAAATAGTAGCAGCTGATACTGCAGCACTAGATGCAGACGGGGATATAATACTCATCCCGGTCGCCAAAAGGAAATCTATAACCTTAAAACTTATAGAAAATGGACTGACACCTAGAGGTGGCACAGTCATATTCGTAATTGAGGCACACGAATATCGGCAGACAGAGGTATACTATTCATGGATACATTTCCCAGCAGCAAATGCTGTAACAAAGTACTTCCACTATTACAAAATAGAGGTTCCACCCGACATTTACACTCCTTTCGAGGAGGTGGAAGTACCACTCAAATTCCAAGAGCATTTGCTCTTATTTGATGGCGCCCTAATACATAACAATCACATTACAAGGCTCGGTCCTTTAGGTAGACCAGGAGCAACGTGGCCGGTCTTAGCCGGATACACACCTCACCCAGACATCGAAGGAATGTCTACAGGAGAGCTGTTAATACAGCTAAAACAATTACTAAAAATTCATAGACAATTAGTTCAGTATGTAATGCGGACTTCAACAATTCAGCCAGCGATTAAACTACCACAGCTGACCCCTCACCAGGGGAACACAAATAAAATCACACCACAGAACATCCAATCCTGCCTAGGTAAAGTTCCGGCTAAACGGGAACAGATACCATTCTGGTTGGCACAGAAAATCACCCAAATAGAGGCGGTGTTTCCTGACACCACCCCGCTAGAAAAACACAGGATTCTGACTATATGTCTCCCAATGGGAATCGCACCACACATAGAGGACTGTGACACTTGGGGTACAGTCTTTGCTTCCATCTACACAAAAACGCACGGTGTTCCATTCATTTCGGTGATACCAGATGTGCTAAAACAAATTCAAGATGAATACGGTCCAGAACCAGCTTTAACTCTTGGTATGAAATTACTGAAAGACTTCAAGCAGGTCTCGGCTATATTATTAGCCAATATAAAAGGTGAAGCAGCAAACGTGGCGATCCGCCAGAGGTTAAAAGAGACAGATATAGCAGACCAACCAGCTGAAATTGCCAGAATCATAGAAAAATCCTATTAGGAACTAGGTAGAGATAGTTTAGGTGGAATACCAGTAAAACCGCAACTGACTGAAAGTCCAGAAAAAATATTTTTTAATAATAATTCACCAAAAAAGAACTGGGATGGAAACAAACAATCCAATCCTAAAGAAAAGAAATTCCAGTCCCGAGGAAGGTCTCCTAGGCGAAGAGAAAAATCTCCAAACCGAAGACAGAGGTCACCGCAGAGTGACCCCTCTGGGAATAGATATAACCTTAGAAATAGGGATAATATTAAAAAACCTGATAGATATCAAGACATTGATACACGTCCCACTCAATCTTTTCAGACTTCCTCGCAGAAATCGGAAAGAAGAGGACGATCAGAACAAAGAGAAGAGCACGCCAAGTCCAAAGACAAGGAACCTGCTCAGCTAAAAAAGAAATTACAATTTCCAAAAAAGAAGGTAGCCAGTATCAAGGTAGTTAACAATGCCGAGAATACTGAGGACACAACTGAAAAACGGAGAGTGGGCTCAGACAATGCTAGACAGCGCAGCAGAGGTGAGCATAGCTCGCAAAGTCCTTATGAATCATCTGGAGACAGTGGACACGAATGAATATCTTCAAGTGGAAACTGCAGACACCAGAGTTAGCAAACCCCACAAGATATATGAGATAACATTACGTATAGAGGGAGATAAGACTAGGAAAATAAGGGGACTATTTTGGGATAACCTCTCCAAGGGTTATGATATCCTTCTAGCTGAAAAAGACTGGCCACCAGAGTTTGTCAGGGAGTGCCCTCATGGCGAAGAAGTAATTATGCCTGCCTTCTCGAATCAAATCCCGATTCATAAAAAATACACACTTGCTAGAAAGTGGGCAGTGGCCTTAGCACCTGCTTTATATAAAAATCATGTAGGATGGGATGAGGATTCTCCTCCTCACAAAATCCAGCTAAAATCACAACCTACTGCACAAAGGCAGTACCCAATTAAGCAAGAAGCTAAAAAACAGGTAAATGAAATACTAGATCAGCTAGAATACCAGGGGGTGATTGAAACTTGCACCTCACAAATGAACAATCCTTTGTTTCCGGTCTCCAAACCAGACAATTCATATCGTCTAGTTTTGGATTACCGACACCTTAACACATGTTGCAAAACATTTGCAGTGCAAAACTCACACAGTGCTGCACTAATGAATAACATAGTGCGCAAAAAATACAAAACAACCTTGGACATCTCCAATGGATTCTTTTATCAAAACATAGCACCAGAGAGCAGATATTTAACTGCATTCTCAGTAAATGGCACTCAAAAGCAATTCTGTCGGTTAGCCCAGGGGTACAAGAACAGCCCGGGGGTATTCTCAGCGAGAGTAACAGAATTACTACATCTATATGATGATGAAGCATTATCTTATGTCGATGACATTTACTTAACAGATGATGACTTGGAGACTCACTTGAAAAGAGTGAACACCATAATACTTGGGTTCGCTGCAGAGGGTTACAAATTCAACTTTAAAAAGTCCAGAATTGCCCATCTGACAGTCCTGTTCTTAGGATATGAGTTATCAAGTGAAGGTAAAAGCCTGGCAGACAATTTCCTAGAGAAATGTGCCGTAATCCAAGCTCCTAAAACACTAAAAAACCTACAGTCAATTCTAGGCTTCCTAAATTTCGGAAGAACATACATTGCAAATTACGCAGAAAGGGTCAAACCCCTTTATGATCTAATTAAACCAGACTTTAAAAGATCCAATTGGACTCAAACACACACAGAAATTTTGAGATCCTTACAAAAAGACATGCTAATTAAAACAAAATTAGAAACACGTGATAACACACGCAATCTTGTGATTCGAGTCATCCCAGGGAGATGCGGATTCACATACCTAACCTCTAATGAGGGAGAAAAGGTACCAATTGCATTCAAATCACACTTGTACACAGAAGCTGAACAGAAATTCAGTAATACAGAAAAAATCATTCGTGCAGTTCAAACCGCAATAGCTAGAGAAAAAGAGATAGCTGACGGTAGACATATCACAGTCAGAACAGCAGAATCAGCCTTTGAGGCACTAACAACACCGTGTAATTTACCAACAACAACATTGAATCCGGAATGGATACAATGGGTGAATTCAATCACAACGGACAAAGTATAATACTACTTTGATCCAGAACTAGAAGAATTAAAAAATCTAAAATATGAAAAGACGTATCCTCTGCCAATCGACATTCTGCCTCTACGACATTACGCCTGTGTAATCTATACAGACGGACATGCTCAACCCTCCGTTTGGGGAGAACATGCATACAACCCCACATGTGAGATTACAAAAGAAGTGTGGCGCGGAGGTAAACTAAGACCTCTATTAACAAAATCACACTCAGTAGAAACTAATTCAGAACTACAAACTGAAATAATAGCATTAAAAATGGCGCTAGATAATGCGGATCGCGAATTCCCGACACTTATAGTGTCAGATTCATATTACTGCGTCAAAGCATATAACAAGGATTTGCAGACATGGATTCAGAACGGTTACAAAGATGACACAGATGCACCAATAAAGCAGAAATTGCTCTGGGAACAAATAGCTCTTTTACAAAAAGAACTACCAAAGACTCACGTGACACACTCACTGAGTCATCAGCGTGATGGCGTTCACGTTGTAGGGAATTCATTGGCTGAAACAGCCGCAGCGGCAGCCACTAAATCGGCTCCCGTAGTTTGAAAAAAGCGTACATTAAAATACATTGACGGTGAAACAGTGCTGGCGGTGAAAACGTCATCAAAAGGCGACTGCTCAGCGTTACCGATCAACTATCCACTCAATTATACATACATAATCGATGCAAACTCCGTCCCTTTTGCTCGAATCCCTGGAGTGGGGGATAGAGTGATTCCAAACATGGACAGGAGAAACTTGTTAATCGCAGACGCACACATGGGCGAGGGTCTCAGACACCTCAAACTGAAAGATTCTCTGGAAGAATTACAATCACGGTACTGGTGGCCAGGCATGAGCCTGCATTACACCATGTTTGTAAAAACCTGCCCAAACTGCAACAGAGATCGCAGTGGGGAGAGAAACAGTTTAATACCTCGTCGTATCAAGGCAGATAATATGACCAATAAAAAGCAGGGCTTGCGATTAACATATACAGGTTAGTTTCCACTTATAATGTAGATCACCAGCACTCGGCTGACGTCCGGACTGTTATACAAAGATTTGAGAGTCTAAATGGCATATACGCTAAGAGCATGCTACGTTCGACCATTGTTTTCACTCAAGCCCACCAGCCTGGGGGGAAACATGGCCGAATGAGCACAGTCCAGCGGGAATCTTCTCACTTCCTTCCTGAGGGTACGGGATGGTGTAAAGAAAAAACCAAGGCAGAAAGCAATCTATAATGGAAAGGATATTAGGTTCGGGAGCTGGGTGGGTCAAACATCTAATAAGTGTCCAACGTAGTCTAAATAACTTGCCAAGAAATTCTCTGAAGGGATTCAGTCCGTACGAATTATTATTTGGAACTAGAATGATTATCTCTGACCTCGACAGTCAGACTTCAGTGGTTAAAGAAAAAAGCTTTGATGTCAAAGACCGTTTGGCTATTTTGCAGGACTTAAACAAAACAAGAAAAGACCTGAGCAACATACAGTTGAAACAACAGCCAACAACCACTGAAGAATCACCACCTGTCCCAGCAAGACCTGTCTGGATTCCAAAAGTCGGGGATCTAGTCAGGGAGAAGATCGCGGTAAAGAAGGAATTTGGGCCTTCTTACAGAAAAGCAGTTCCTGTCTTGTCTGTCAACGGGACAAGATCAGTTGTACTACCGCCACTTGCTGGTAAAAAGGAGAACCGAGTTGTATCAATCGACCTGGTAAAACCACAACATGTGGCCGATAACAAACAGTAGGCCAAGTGGACTCCCAATAAGTAGCAGAACACCAAGGTTTGCTACCAGTACAGAGGTCCTAACAAAGAGGCTCATCACATTCGAAACGCCTACAGAAGAACAACAAGGACTATGCAACAATGCAATAGAACTCAGACCTCTGACAACCCAAATAAAAACATTTAGCAGAGACACACCAATCTACAATGAAGTACCAAGTGACAATGCAAGAAACAAAAATCCTGAAGCAATTGGAACAATTGACAGAACTGCATCCGGGTACTTCATCAACTTCGATGATTCCTCTGAAGGCTTCAGTGAATCAAAGACACAGCCATCATCAAAATCCTTTAAAGACAAGGCTAAGGAACTTTTGAACCAACTGAAAGAAACATATCTGATTTCTCCATGAATTGAATTTTGGGTGGGTTTTGGTGCATTTATCCTCATACTTTGGCTCATCATGGTATTAACTTTGGGACGCTTCATTGAGGGAAAATATGCTAAAATGGACACAGCAAGTCAGAACATCAACTTGGTCCTCAAACCACACACATCTTCACATGTCGAGAAAAGAGAACTTTCTTCAGCCAACTTCACAGCCAATCCTATACCTGGTGGGGTAGCCTGGGACTACACTGACTATGAAATTTATGGTCCGGTCGAGATCCTGAAATATCCACACCAAATCAAGATCTCCTTGAGTGACTTTGCAAAACCAAACTCATTTGCTGATGATTGGGACTTCGAAAACATTAATAACATGATGTCTGACTTAGTAATGTCTGCTAAATTTACAAAACATGATTATTTGCAAGGTTCTACAAATTATGACAGTATGTATTGCTATAACCACTATGGTAACCATTTTTTACATAAATCTGCACAACCTAGAAATGTTTTGAATTACAATCAATGGGAACATTGTGCTACACCTCCAAAAGGGAGCTCAAGAACCGTTTACGACAAATATTCATATTTTTCAGGTTTTAACACAAGTAATGCTGAAACATTTTATTTTAAATTGTCAAACAAGACAGGGATGAAAACCATGATAACCAACACAAAATTGATATATTCAGATTCATTCTTCGAAAAAATGAATACTTTTGGATTTGATTATTGGGACAAAAATGTTGATTTGAAAAGTGTTTGGGGTACAAAAGATTGGCAAGTACAGGGTTTAGAAGCTTTGTTAAGAGCCTGCATGATCCCAGAACAAATGATATTTTTAAATGACACTGTTCAACAAACCACCTGTCTTGGCTTAGCCAAAATCAAAGATTTAAATAAACCGTCTATTCCAAAGCCAACAATGTTTAGCAATAACTCTGATACAGATGAAGAGATAGACGTAAACCATATATTAAACCAAAACAGAACACATCCTGATTGGAAACAATGGTTGATCTGGCCCACAGATACAAATAACTGTCAAGATAGATTCCTGAACAAAACACAGGGTTTCAAAATGACCAGGCCAGACCCTAGATATCCCCAAAGACATCACCCAGGGATAATAACAACCTACAGTGTGGGCAAATTATGCCTTCAGTGGCTACAAACTTCCACACTGCCTGAAATTAAGCAACACCTAACTTTACTTACTGATGGTGCTGACTTGCGTGATTTCATAATGGGACCACGCAAACAGCGTCAAAAGCGTTTCATAGCAGCCTCTGTATATGCAGCATACAATGAGGCCTGGAAGGTTAATCAAATTGAAACAGCAGAGAGAATACGGGAAATTGACCGTATTAATTTGGAAAAATCACTTTCTGTAGTGGACAATGGGTTAATGACTCTGTCCTCCAGAATTTTTTCTTTGGACAGCATTGTGTCTTCAGCAATCGACATATTATCGCAAGACTTACTGTTATTACAACATGGTCAGTCACAATTGCGTTCTATTGTACAGCTTGGCTGGACGTTACAAAATCTGCGTTCAGGCTATGTGCCTTGGCGTTTAATCAACACAATGTCACTATTCCAAATCTTTAACCTTACTGATAGACAAATCGGTATGGCGCAAAAGGGTGCTGATTATACAATCTTGAGCATTGAAAAACTAGAAAGATTACCAATGACAATGTCAGAACGACCTGTCAGTGAATGGATAATCCACGGAATCATAAATATTCCAATCTCAACCTTCAGGTTTCAATACTGCCAAAAATATATACAGGCTGGCATGTACGAGAAATTGGGAAAGGGGTACCTTAAAACAACTTGGAACCTGCCCTATTCACATGCATGTGTCAGTAATAAAGGACAGAAAGTGTTTCTTAGTGGCAACAATTGTGCTATGTCACTAAGCGGCACGCTTCTGTGTAACGGAATTAGCTTGCATGGAGCCTGTGAAGGGAATTCATACAACCTTTCATGTCACCAGCAAGGCGCACCTGCAACTGAAATAGAACCATTCTTTCAAAGACTCTATAATGGGAGTTACATTCTTATTGTAGACCGCAAATGTTGTAGTCTTATGCCCGGGACTCCTTATCTAGTCATTACGACAGCGAAGGTCAAGTGCTGTGGACGTTCTTTGTTCCCCAGCTCCTTTCCAGACAGGGAGGCAAGGGCATGGCCCAGTTTGAAAATTACTTCTATTCGAATAGATACTTTAAGCAGAATGAAAACAGTGCTTCTTCAGACGCCTACAAGGCTCACGTCATCAAAAGAAACGTATGATCTACAAGTCGCAAGGACGACTGCAGAGATACATACATTATTATCGACTAATTCCCCCGTACATTTCGCGGAAATCCTGAGCGAAATCTTAAATATTTCTGATACCACTGGGGTCTCAAAGGTATTTAAGACAGTATTTTCGATGGCATTAACACCATTCAAAGCCATACTGGGTATTTTTCCAGATTTCGTCCATTCGATTTTTGGCGGACTTCCCCTGATCCTGGGACTAATTGCAGGAATCCTATTTTTAGTCCTTATTTTTCGTTATGGCAACCCATGTCACAGATCAAACTCTTGCGACAATGGAAGATACAATCCTAGCCATTGGATACCGGGACCGGATATCAAAAATCCTGGGACTCTCCCGGCTTAGAGACCTAAACATGACTTGGTTTCTATCATTTCGACCAATGTGGCAAAGATGTGTTTTACCTGTATTGAGATGTCTGCTATGCGGAGAAGAATGCGTGTTAGACACCTGTCTGACGCTACAATCGGATGCGCCAGTGGATGCAGATACATTGTTGGTTCCTACCAAGGTTCACGCTTTGTGCTGCCCTCAAAGGCTGCCAATCCTGATGACGGCATTCGTGGAGTCTTCACCACTACGATTGAAGAGTAGTGAAGTTCAAGATGAAAGCAGCATTGAACAGGTACGATCTTCTGTCAGCAATGCGAATCAGAATGTCAATGGAGACAATCATGCGCACGAGTGCATGGTTACACCTATTTCCGACTTAGTGGAACTTTCCCATGAAGCTGTTGACAGTTTTTTTCGAAAGCCTTAATGATATGATGTTCTCTCCAGAACAGAAATAGAGACTTTTGAGCAAGCTCGCACACGGCGTTCCCTGAATTCGGCCTTCATCTTTAAAAATAAAGTCACATGAACAATTTTTCCCACCAGTTCACGGACAACAATTTTTTAGCAGCCCCAAATTATTTTTTACAAAATTTTCGGGACACTTATCTTCTGCTTAAAGTAAGAAACTATTCCTAGAGAACTAAGATTTCTATTTTTAGATACTTTATAAACTTTAGTTGCCCGCTGGGATGTTCACGAATATTTTATTATGTGATGAAATGGTCTCGAACTTTCTTTCTGTATAGCCATATTAAGAGCCATTTCATGTGTATTTCTCATATACCAAATAAGCAATAAAGTCTACAAATGCGTGTTTACTTTAGCGTTTAATTCATAGCTTAAGTGCATACAATATATATGACTGCAATTTTTCAGTATATTTGAAAATTTCAGAATGCATTAATGTATTTTGGGGTGGTAAGGTATACACTATACTCTATAGTATGTTGTACTATGTTATACTATGCATAGATTAGTAAATATGACCATAGTTAGCGTGGAGTGGGTGTCATGTATTCCTATAGGTTCTGAATCGAACCCCCTATTCCTGACCCTATTCTGGTTAAACTAACTATCAAGTTAACTAACAGTCAGCCCATGAGGCAAGAAAAGCCCCCATGATGCAGATACCGTTATCTGACGCAGTCACACTACGGCACAGGAACGTGTTATCTGATTAGGTGATAACGCTTGAGATCTAATTAGACAAGCGACATTCCTCCAGCCCCTGATAAGGCATACGATGTTCTCATAACAAATCAAACCTATGACAACCTGGAAAATCCGTACGGCCATTGTTTTGATTTCACAGAGGACTTCAGTAAAAGAATGTGCTAACGAGCAAGTCGTATGACATCTTTATTGACGTATCTATGTCCATCCTTACGTCAATCCCGGCACCTTTAAGGTATAAATATTGCCGATCTTGCCCTATGCAAACACACGCGTGGTGACGAGACGGAGCAGCCATACTTGCCGAAGCCGAGAGCAGAAGCAGACCCCGCTGGCAGCAGCCCCGCCTTCCTGACGCGCTGAGAGACGCGCTGCTATCTCAAGCCGAGAGACCCAGCACCGGCGCTTCTGGGCAGCCCTCGCAGGCAGCCTGGAATATCGAGAGCAGAGAAAGAGATACCATTCCTCCTTCATCCTAACTTCCAGGTACAGAACTGAATAACCCCTCACAGAGAATTCTTTAGTTATTCACTTGGCAAAAACAAACTTAACTTAAACTGTAACTTTCTATTCCCGCCCACGCATTAGACTTAGGTCAGGTACACGGGGTAGGCGTATTTAGAAACACCAGTTGAGTACGTTTAGTCAAATGTATATGTGTATGTAGATATATTTTAATCATTTTAAACATCATATGGCTCAGAAACCATATCAATGTTTTTACAGTATTATTTTATACTATTGCTTTTAATGTATGCACTTTACTTAACTATAAGTATTGCAATAATATCGATCCATTTCTCTTGTACGAGAAAAGAGACTGATCAATAAATAACACCTTTTTATTGAACACACCCGTCTCTTCCTTTTCTCTACAATCTGATGAGACTAAGAATGCACGTACTGACTGAGTAAAATAATTGCCTTGTGCTCACACGACTCTCGAGATTGACTCTTGATTAGGGGAGAGCAAAGTTGTCATGTTCTATGGTTGTCAGAAACTAAATCCCTTCTTGTCTAATCAGGGGAGTTAATTCTTTCCTGAACATTCGAGAAAGTTTCTAGCGAACTCTGAGCTACGCTGGCAAACCCAAAACTTAAGTCTAGTATCGACAGTAGTAGACCTAGTTAACGTCTGGCCTAGGCCTTTACTGCTGTAGGTATTATTCCAATGCGCAGAGCCTATTGGGAAGATAGGAACTACACTACAGAATGGGCTCCATGTACAACAATAACTTGCGTTACTACATGCAAGATATCTACAGAGGAGATGGAGTTCACTTCTCAGATGAGGGCAACAGAGTTTTCATTTTGAATTTAAGACTGTGCATTGGTACCTACTTATAAGTACCTAAATGTACCATAAACCCAAAAGCTCTTCTCAGAGCTACCCTACATCTGATCACTCACAATTATTATTTTACTCTAACTTTTTTCACAAATTTTCAACAAAGTACGCTCCCCGGAGCGCTACCCGGTACGCGAACCGGAAGCTAACTGCGCAAAATGTTTTAAAATTTTTTTTTTTTTCCGCACATATGGGCCTCCTCAGCCACCCTCAGAAAACCTAGGGGGTCAAGATACGTCTACCGTGCCCCCTTCTACCCATTCTGAACATTATTTGCCCTCCATCTTGTATTTTAATTCGACCGAAACACAAAATGGTGGACTCCCGTAACGCTGCAGGTTCGCATACCGGGGTGCTCACCGGGAAGCGCTCCATTAAAAAAGGTGGGAAAGTAATTTACAGAAGAAACCCTGGAGACACTTTCACCAAATATAGATTTGCTCATACTACATACCAATCCCTACCATTTTCACAACTTTGGTTGGAATTCCATTTAGCCATTTAGCCTGTAGACCTCTCTAAATACCCAGAGGTAAATTACTTCACAAAACACATCTGAAGTGTTGGAATTGACAACCAATTAAAATGTTACTTTCATTTTCTATTTTTTTTTACCTGACATTTGATTGGTTATGTACCTGAATATATATAAAGGAAGAGAAGGAAACATAGCCATTTTGACTACTACTTCCTGGTGTACATTTCAATAGGATTTTCACTAATAACTTCAACTTCTTTTTTAAGGTAAGTTGTTATTTTAAAAACTGAAGTATATTGTGCACTTTAAGTTAATATGGTAAACTTTTTCTGATAGTTATATACTATCCCTCTGTAGTAGTTATAGATTTAGATAGACTTCTCTGTTATAGTTATGGATGGAGTTAGGCTTCTCTTGTATAATTATGAATTTACTTACGTTAAATCACATACACTTTTTTATATTCCTACTTCCACTCTGATACTATACACTGCCCAAAGATAAATTCACTGTTAAAAACTGCCTATCTAAAATTAATCCCAACAGTGCCCTATCTCTACTAATATATATTTTTTTAATGCAAATTTCAGGCAAAATGGAAGGCGAACAGAAAGTTTCATTTGAAATTGTCCTTGCAGAGACCAACCAAGAAATCATTGATCCAAATGACATTGAATTTATGGATGAAACTTGGGACCAAGAACTACTGCAATGTGTGCAATTAGTGGATGTCCTCCTTGAAAATGAGGACATTTTACACACTCAAACATTACAAGCTATGTTCAATGAAAATAACGACATTTCAGACAGTGAAATGTTAGACATTTTATTAAATTTTGAAACACAATCACAATAATAAATAATTGCTTAAAAAATAAAGAAATAAAAAAAATCAACAAAACAAACAATCAATTAACATACAATATTTGAAAAGTCTATCATTCTTTTTTTCCTTATAGTGCGCTCCCCGGACCGACATTTCAGACAGTGAAATGTTAGACATTTTATTAAATTTTGAAACACAATCAAAATAATAAATAATTGCTTAAAAAATAAAGAAATAAAAAAAATCAACAAAACAAACAATCAATTAACATACAATATTTGAAAAGTCTATCATTCTTTTTTCCTTATAGTACGCTCCCCGGACCGCTTCCCGGTTCGCGAACCGGGCGCTCCCCACGCAAAAAAAACAAATTTTTTTTTTTTTGCCCCACGGGGCCCTTTTAAAGCCTCCACATCAAACCTAGGGGGTCAGGGAGGATCTACTATGCCCCCTTATGGTCATTTACCCCTTTATTTTGGCCTCCTCTTGTCTCTCGATCCTACCGAGAGACAAGATGGCGGCCGCTCCGGACTGTTTAGAATGTTGACAGACACCGGAGAGCCAATCAGCTTTGCTACGCGAAGTTCCGTTACGCGTCAAGTACGCAAACCGGAGCGCTACCCGGAGCGCGCTTACAGATATATATCTTTTTTTGAACGTTAATTTCTCAAAATCCACTGGAGCACATATCTTGAGACCTAGCAAAGGCACATCGGGCTAACAGTCCCTACAATTTTGCCAAGTTTCGTGCAAATCCATTCAGCCGTTCGGGCTAAAAGTGAGGCCAACCGCCCTATGGAAATTAACATGGGAAAAAACACGTTTTGGGACCCCCCTTTTTTCTCAGCCCCCCCTTGACAAACCCCCCCAAATTTTCAGTGGCTGCTCAGAAACAAAATGTTCCATTTTCCTGAAACTTTCAGCCAATTCCGTCCACAAACGCCAAAGTTATTAGACATAGAATTTTCAAAAATCCCATAGAGAAAAAATCCTAACTATATATACCTACTGGCGACCGCCAGTAGGTAATATATATATATATTTATATATATATATATATACATATATATATATATATATATATTCCCAGAAAAGTTATAGTTAGGAATTAGCATTTAAAAAACCTTAGAAATTCACTGAAATATATATACCAAGGTCCCCTGGAGAGCGGGGACCTTGGTTAATATATATAAATATATATATATATATATATATATATATATATATATATATATATATATATATATATATATATATATTTACATATATACGTCCCACACAGCGAATTGCTGAGAGGTCTTTAGAGGCCACACACCCTTTCTCCACAACTCTGCAAACATGCCGCCTGGCGAAGTACTGGTTGGGGGATGAATTTCTCTTGGATGCTGAGGGACCTTGGTGGCCAAGAAGTCCTCCTGTTACCTCTAGTAAGTCCCATTCAGTGGGATCACTGAGAGCTGACCAGAGGCCCCGCCACCACTCTGAAAACGCGACTACTAGTTAAAAAACCATAGAAATTCACTTGAAAAACCCAAGGTTACAGGGATGTCATAGTTAGGATATAGAAGTGAAAAAACCTTAGAAATTCACTTGAAAAAAACCCAAAGATTACTGTGACATTATAGTAAGGTTCAGATTTCACTTGTACAAAACCAGTGAAATTCAGTAGTATAGTTACCTGAGCTAACAGTAACTTACACCACAGCAATGCACTGCTTTTGATCTCACATATTACATCACTCATTACATGTTCAGTGACATCAATGATGAAATCTCAAATTACATCATTGATGACATCACATTTTTTAAATACAAAAATTTAATTAGTATACTAGGTGCACTACTACTGAGTGATACTACTTCTAACACATATTTTGTGAGTGGCTTTGTAACTATATTCCTGGTGTATGTGTGTGTAAGTGGCTGCATGAGTGTGTAAGTGGGTGTGTAAGTAGCTATGTAAGTGAGGGAGTTGCCTTTTGAGTCACTGTAAGTGGGTGTGTCAGTGGTTGTATGGGTAGCTGAGAAGCGATGTGAGTGGCTCTATGGGTGAGTAAGTAGGTGTGCAGTGACTGTACTCGCAATGGACCCCTTTAGTTAATGTATTTGTGCCACAGGGAGGTGGCAGTCCCTGGGGCTGCACTGAAGGCTGTAGAGTCTGCCCTGCCTTTATTTCAAAATATAGTATGTGCCATGGGGAGGTGGCATTCCCTGGGGCAGCGGGGGAGGCCTTATGACCTTCCTCACATTACTTTAGAAAAAACAGTGTTCCCGGGAGAGGTGGCAGAACCGTGGTGGGGGGTCAGTGAGGACTCCTCATTGTTATTGAAATTAGCCACAGGGAATTGGTGGTCCCCGGGGCAGGGGAGTCCACAAGGCCCCTATATTATTTTAATTAGCACCGGGGGTGGCGATCCCCATGGGCAGGGGGTCCACAACGCCTTCCCACATAGATGGAATTATCCCTAGGGAGGTGGTGGTCCCCGGGGCTGTGGGTGGGATCAGTGGGCCCTACCACATTAATAATTAAAATAGACCCAGGGAGGTGGTAGTCCTCGGGGATTTGATAAGCCCTAGGAGGGGGGCCACTTGCACCGCCTCCAATATTTAGCATATGCCCCCAGGATCTGGTCCACCCAGAGGTTGTTCCAAATCAAGCACAAGAGCAAGCCCTTGCTTCTTTAAACATTTTGCTGTAGAATCAAGGATCCACCCGCGAGACCGTGTCAAAATAAAACAAAATGTTTTTTACCCTCAATGGGGTCCCTAAGGGACCCCCTACCATATCTGGGATCTCAGGGTATTCATACTTTGTTTTTGGGACTCAGCTTCAACACTGGTTGAAGTGTTGCCAGCCACTTCCGGCTAACACCGTTTCAGAACTTACTAACAAAAAGTTTAAAGTGGAAAACTGCACTTTTACAAAGAGAGCATGGTTTTGATTTAGGTAAAAGGGAGCTCTAAAATATTCTATTAGTGTAAAGGTTTACTTTTCTAAATCCTTACAAATAACTTATTTTCGGTCTGCAAAAGAGTGATGTTTGCATTTGGGAATAGCACAAGAAAATTGTGCTATTCAATTTTGACATCTGAAGTCATAGAAAGTGCACTGTAGGTCTGAGAAAAGTATTTGGAATATTATGTTATTAAGCTATGAAATGATGTGAAATTAAGTTAGAGAGTAGGCAATAAACCTTAAGAAACCGACATCTATTCAGTGCAAGACCTTTAATTTTTATGATGTATGTGACATTTGAAGTATGTGAGAAAGAAAATCCCATAGTTATCCTCAAGTGAACATCCCTTTGAGAAGTCATAATAAAACAGAGGAGAGCTGCATAGGACTCAAGGTGGCAAAGTGTGCATTCTATAAAGATAGCATTGTTTGGAGTTGAGCGTCAGGCAGCCACAAAATATTGTATCTAGAGACATTTTTACTTTTTTCTCATACATCATGAGAAAAATGTTAGAGCTGAATGTACGTGGAACTTTTTGGATACAGCTTTCAGAAAGAGTGGAACAATAGAATGCTGCAATCTCTACTAAAAAGTCCCAAAGGATAGACTGAGCTGCGGTCTGCGACTCCCCCTTCTGTTGTTCTACCTGGATCTTGTCTTCACCCTGTTCTTCCTGAGATGCCATTGTGTTTGGTTAAATTCCCTCATAAATTGAAATAACAAAAAATGCACCACAAAGTCAAACGTGTGTGAATGTTATAAGATGCCACTTCCTTATGATAACAAGTATTGAATGCATCATACTAATGACATTAGCAAATGAGATGTTGTTTCACTGTCACAGATACCATTGAATACCATGTTTAGGTGTCCGGGTAACGCAAGATCTAAACATGCAGAAATGTCACTAAAAAACTAAAAGACATCTTCCTTCATTATTTGTACCTGTTAATAAACCTCTAGGCAATAAAAAAATTACCCCTTTTTTTGAATTTCCAGGGCCAAAGTGGCTCCCGTGTTACCCAAAAAAGGAAGTAAAGACACCACTGAAGTGATGCAGCACTCCCTTGTTGGCTCTATGTGTGGATTCCATACGAGTACTTCGGTACCCTATTAAATGTCACAAGAATAATAAAAAATTTGTGCAGCCATTGGATTGGGCATAAATTGAAAAGTAGTTAAGACAAGCCCATAGGTTACAGAAAAAAAACTAGAAGAAACTTGCTAAATGCCATTTGCCATTGGAATTTGATATACAAGCTAAGACAATTATGTTCCCTTCCATCATTGCATTTTGCGAAACTGGGGAGAAGGAACCATCGATCAGAGGAAGCACTAAACCTAAATGTGACGGGGCGGGCGGACCGGACTTGATTATCCCTAAGGACTGGTGGTCCGCCACCCCCCTTTCACCATGCCCCTTGTCCCCACAGCTACCGCAGTGTACGTGGATCGAGGAACCAGAGTCCGGCTGGACGGAAGAAAACAACTTGTGGGGCCCCTTTAAGGATACGATCCCGGAGGACGAAGCTCCTCCCCTCGACGGCGTAACAACGTCAAAACCAGGAAGTAACGAAGGCTCGTCGGACGGCATTTCCCCGGAAGCTGTGGTGATCGGAGAAGACGGACGGAGATATTCGGAGGAGACGAGAGACATCGAGAGCTACAAGCCAGGAGGCCAACGTTTCAACGTTCCGCCCTGCCACGTTCCCACGGGAGGAGCGTGGCTACAAGAGGTACGGGGCCGGGTAGCGGGTTGGGTCGGGCGGAGGAGGCAGCCCCGAGTGTAACGAGCACAAGCCCTGAGACTCCCCTACCTTTTCACGCGCACATCCCCTCACACCATGATACGTGAGAAGTGAGCACCTATTCACAGTGGTTGTTTCCCTCACTCCCGGTCCTGATTGTTCCCGGAACCTCGCTTGTACCTGACCCCCATTTCCTTTTCTTTTCGGTACCGGTGCCGGAGTGGAACCACGAGGGAGAAAGTCCAGGGACGGACCGAGACCCCCCCTGTCCAGACATCGGGACTACACAAGCTGGAGAAAGCTACCTTTACTTTGGACCCTGTTGTATATAAGAGAGACCGGACTGTACCATTGACGAAAAAGACATATATACCGATTAAACCCTCTTTAAAACCTTTATTGAAGGCGCCTGTGTTCCTCTTTTCCCCGACACCTCACGTCAGACCTAGTCCAGTGGTCGATCTCCCCCACGTCCCGACCCCCTCGGGACACTAACTTAACACCATCATACTGAGATAAGGATGTAATAGTGATGCCTTAAACATATGTATCACCACAATGAAATAGGCACAAGAAATAATGTGTTTACTGGTACTTTTGTATGCTTTCATCAGGGCCAAAAAATCAGTGCCCAAAAGGAGACACGCACAATGTGCAATCAATAGCATCATCTTGGCCATCCTGGGTGCTACTCCATGGGCACTTTCAGAATGTGGAAGCACCTAAAATCAATTAATCCGAGTGAGTTTACCTCTGACGATTACCAGAGAGAACATGCAGCAAGTGAAGAAGTAAGCGAGCACCTTCTGTTCAACTAAAAAAGCAACAAGAGGAGCAATACTGCAATATGCCGTATTTTATGACTGCAAAAATTCTCACCATGTGGTCTCATCAGTCGAGACTAACAGGAGAGCTTTTGCCCAGTGATATAGGCATTCTTGGGAGAGCACCATTAAAATGTAAACACGAAAAATATAAAAAGTTAAAAAAAAATATGTTACAGCAATGTAAAGTTAAAAGAAAAACCTATAAGAAAAAATACTTGAAAGAGGCTTGCTGCCTCTGCATGCCCTCTCTTGTATGTCTGTGTACCACTGTCTTCTCATGTCTGCCCTCTGTGGTCAGTTTGCTACCCTGCACCTATACCCATTACCCCAACAGCTTTCTTTCTGAGAGTGTGTGCTCTTGTCCTCACCCTCTTGCCATGTGCAGTTGTGCTGCCACCTCCCATGCCACCTTCACTTCCTAGTCAGTTTACTGGCCATGCCCTACCCCTCTCCTCTGGACTCTATACTCCATACTCCATGTTCTTGTTATGCTTCCTACCCTCTCTGGTCATTTTTTTTGTCCAAGGCTCCTTCCCCACTGCGCTTCACTGTCCATGTGTGAGCCCCTGCTCCATTCTGCTTCCTTTCCATGTTTAGCTTGGTTCAAATGCTCATGCCAGCTGTGCTCTGTGGTCAGGTTGGTGCCTGTGCCCCTGCCTCCACCCTCCTACCTTCTGTTGTCCCTTGTACTGATCCTGCCTATTCCAGCCTGCCCTCCATTGTCAGCATGCTGGCTCTGCCTTTGCCCCTTCCACTCCTCTCTCTGTTGTCTGTCTCCATTTCTCTACCTCGTTCCTCCTATCCTTTTTTGTCTGTTTTGCTTTCATTGTTCCCTCCATCTCGCCCTTTGAGGTCCATTCTGGTGCCCCTTTTGGCCCACCCTCTGTATTCAGTATGCAGCCCTTACCCATGCCAGTGTACCCTCCGTGGCCCTAACCTACCCCATCTACCCTCCCCCTGTTCACCATCCATGGGGTAGGGGGTTGCCTGCAAATAGGAGGGAGTTGTACGCAAGGAGGTGACTGTGAGGGTGTTGGGTGTGTGCAATTAGATGCAGTGCCTGCTAATAGGTTATTCCCTGTCCCAGTCTCCCCAACCTCCTTACTGTGGATAGCTGGGAAAGGTTCTTAGTCAGGACGGAGGTGGCATAGAGGGAGGGTTTATTTTTTAATGGGTGTAAGATTGATACTGTATGGTACTGTATTACTCCCACAGTACCGGGAAGGGGTCTACCCCAGAAACCTGTGTATCTCCTTTGGCACCAAAGGAGTACTGCAGAACTAGTAAAGTTCACAAACAGAAAATAAATAAAAAGCTGGACCATTTTTGAGTAAACAATCAAGTTGTAATATGAGAAGGTTGACAACAATACATCACACTGAATTAATAACATATATGTGTTTTCTAGTTTGAAAAGTGAACTGCATCACTGTAATATGTCGGTGTAATCATAAAATATAAACAACTTTCCTTTTTGAGGTATTAATTTATGATTTAAAAAATATATAAAAGATTCTCTTGAAATAAGTAGTTTAGCTAAATGAAATATATTTGAAATGGCAGTATTTTTCAGTTGCAGCACTCAGGGAGCACATTGTGCTATGGTATCCATAGTAACCATGCTGCAGTAGATAGGTCTTTGTTATTCCTGGAACACTGAAATGAGGTTAGATTAAGTTCAACCAATTGTTGATGTTCCCACTACATTTTTGAGAAACGTTTTTGTCTGATTGGGCGCAGATCTCCAAGCCTAAGGACATATACATCCTTTATGTAACCCTTGACATCTGAATTTATCTCTGGCTAGTGTGGAGTTGCATGAGATGAACTCTCTTGCTTGTTCTCATCTTCAGAGCTGACATTATATTTTGGGAGTGCTAAACAGTTCATTATTCATCGTATTTGTACATACAGCCTCTTTTACAGGTATTAGAATGTATATTGACAGTGACGTTTTGGAATGTGTGTTGTTAGCAGATAATTATTAATTAATTATTTGAAAATATATTTAAAATGATGTCTGTTTGGTGTAAGATATTTATTATTTAGAATAATATGTAAATGCACATATTTTTTTAATTGTTTTGGTTTTATGAGTGTTTGAAATTGTTTTAAACTAATGTACCACAGAAATTAATTTATGTATTGTATTATCTAGTGATGCATTTACAAGTACAAAACATGCAAAAATTATGTGGGATTTTGTGTAGTTGCCTACATTCCAAATGGGTGCACTTTATGGTCTCACATATATAGTAGGAGTATTAGATTATTTATATAGTGGTAAGGTATTACCTTTGATTGGTGTAAGAGTATGGCAATGAGCCCACTATTATCAGTATGAATGTGATTTAAAATAGCATTTAGAAGATGGAGAGTTGAAGGCTACAATATTGTCTTCAGAATCTATAAAGCAAATATCAGCAAGATTGTGCTCATTAGCGGTGCAAGAGAAGAGCATGATGAAAAATATGGTTTGGTTACTTGAAGGTAGATTCTTACATAGTATTTTTACTTACAAGTACTATGCAAGCAATGTTATATTGAACATGCACTAGGTGCTACACAGAAAAATATTAAATAAATACAATCTTTAAAGAGTGTCCTTTGACACAGTTATCATTTACTCACAGTTTGTTGTATAATATGGAATATTTCTGATTATTTTGGTGCGTCTTGTACACTTAAAAAGTGACAGATGTAAAGGACCTACAATCCTTTTTGTTTTTTTTGTCTTCTTTCTGATACGTTGTGTAATCATTTTACCTTACATTCTCGTACTGCACGTGTCCTTGTTGCTGAGTTGTGCTTTTGTGCGTTCTCTTCAAGTCACTAATTTATTTGTTCACGTTTTAGAGAAAGCAAGGCACTCAAAGCTACTTTTGAGTATTGGGGAATAACAAGGATGGGACAAAGTGAGTTTATGAGTCAAAATTCAATGCATCTATGCCATTGCCACACAGAACCTTGAACAGATGCTACTGTATAGTTCACAAATGGTAGGCACTATAGGTAACGGTATTAAGTATATCTGCTCTTCAAATAGCGTAGGTTAATTCTGTATATAATTCATTTAAACGATTACTTACTCTACGGGGTGGTCTATGGCCTTCATACATTGTAAATCAGTAAGATCAATGGAGTTAATAATTTAGAGAGCAAACAATATTCAATGCAGGTCCATGTTTTGGCTCTATTATCTATGTTGTACTTTTTACCATTATTATTATTAGGCTTATTGTGCATACATGACTTTCTCTCTGCTGTCTTTTGGTCCCTTCCTGTTTCTTTTTGTTTCTGGAATAAGTTCTCTTACACCCATTTTTTTTGCTGAGATTTGCTTTTCTATCTTCTGCTCATACAAAACAAGTATAACACACATGCTGGTTTGTTCAGGTGGGCAATAAGGTTGGATAAAGAAAATCAGTTGCATGTATCATAGTGAGCTATAGTAATTAGGTCATGTTGTTTTGTAGTGCCCACACTGTAGTCTCTCTATAGATAATAAAGGAATGCAATGTTTAAAGAGTGTTCAGTGATACTATATTTTATGTAGTAATACTATAACTTGTACTATGGAGCACTTGTGACTAAGTGTATCATGTACAGATCATAAATGTCACATTATGAATGTTTAAAACTATACTGACGTAATAGCTCTGCAATTTATATACATATTTTACTTTGTTTACGTTGTGCTTTACACCCTCCCATTCTCTTCCATACTCAACATATGATTTTTTCTCTTCTCTGTTTGCTCTTCTTAATATATTACCACTCTGTCTATCCTTGTGATGCAGCTCTGCTTTCATGCACTTTTTTGATGTTTACAATTCTATATTCAGCTGTTAAAAAAGTTAATATGAAGATGGTACGAATAAGCACTTGTCAATAATATGGATGGGAAAATGTGGTATTATAAATAAAATATATTGATTGTCTGACACTGCCATGCAGACCCTTGAAAAGAAGCTGTTTGTCAGAGTATACATGATACGCACTGTTAGTAAAGGTATTAGGCATATCTGGTCTTTTAGTGGTACACATTGACAATGCATATTATTTACTTATAGTTTTACATATTCCATGGAATATGTTATGAATTTTATAGTGAAGAAATCACTAAGTGCAATGCATTTAAGACTGTACAAAACCTGGTGATGTCCAATGGTCCATGTTTTGGTTCTCTCTTCTATCCAGTGCTTTTTACTCTCTTGTTTGTTTTCTATATATACATGACTTTCACTCTGCTATCTCTTGATCACTATTGTTTTTCTTTGCTTGCTTTTTTACACTTTATTTACATTATCCATTTCAGCTCTCCCCTTATAAAAAGCCAAGTATTAAAAAGGTGTTGGTCAGTACTGATGGACAACAAGAATGGGAAAACCTTATTTCATTAGAGCAAATTAGATTTTACTATGATAGTGAGCTAGAGCAATGGCACAAAGTTGGGTAACTGTGCCAAACCTGTAAGCACTGCACAGATATTAAAGGAACTAAGTGTGTAAAGAGCATTATGTGAAAATATAGTTTATTTAACTATAGTATAACTTACAACATGGAATGTTTGCGATGTTATTTTAGAGTGCCTTTAATAGTTAAGAACTAAGACATAAATAAGGTGATAACACTTCAATGAGGTAAAATGTCTCCTACGTAGGTGAACCTTTTTGGTGTCTCATCTATTTTATGCCTTGCAGCCCCCTATTCCATTCCATACTAGAAGTATGGCTTTACTTTTCCTTTCCTTTCTTTAACCATTCTATCCATTATTTTTCTCACTTTCCATTACATTATACTTCTGTATCTATCCTCAGCTTTGTTTTTGTGTACTATTCTCTACCTGCTTCCCTATGAGAGAAAACCATATTCAGGGCCTTCCGCAAGGGCTTCAAGACTTGTTTTTTCAACCTCTAATACTTTTTTGTTTTCACTCAATACCTTTCCCTCCCTACCTGGCCGGCACAGGGAAATCCCTCTGGGTTCGCTGTGCACCCTACAAATTCAATTTAATAATAATAATAATAATAATAATTAATATTGATACTATCTTTAGATCACCAATTTCTATGCTAATTTCTTAAGAAGGTAAGTAAAAGGAAAATGGTGCTAAGCACTGCTGAATAAAAGGACAGAAAAAAGTGGTTTCTATAGCTCAAAATCAATTATGATATGATATTGCCACGTGCTCCTTTGAACTACAGTAAGGTGCAGAGTTAGTAGGTACTTTTGACTAGGATTTGGGGAGATAGCCACCAAGAGAGAAGACGATCGTATTAAAATGTAGGGACAATCCACAATTTTTAAAACCCTACCTACAATTATTATTTTAGAAATTTGAACAGAGACAAGATATTGGCATTTTCTTAATCCAAGGAATGGACTTTTAAATCAAAATAAAATGCAAGGCGTGACAAAGAAGATGTTTCTTGAAAAATATGTTGCCTTTTTAAAAGAAAAACTTGTTGAATATGAACTATTTAAAGGATTATGACTAAAACTAAAAAGGTTTCTATTTTTGAATAACTACAACAGAGTTTGTTGGATGTCTGAACTTGGAATGAAAGTTTCTGAGGAAGACCTATTGGACATTAACAAGTTTAGGGTGACGACTAACAGCAAAGTAGCTCTCCATTAATGTCTAGAATGTCTTGTAATTGCGATGATATAGACTGCTAGAAGGTATACATGAGAAGAGTGAAAAGTGCTTATTGAAAACATAGTTGTTTGGGAGACTCAGAATGTTCACAAAATCTGACGCCTTTAAGACATGAATTACTTTCACTGTTCTTTTGCGTGTGTGCTTGTCAGTCAGAAGTGTATGAATGCAGAGCAAGAATTCTGAGAGTGGGATAACAATGAGCACCATCGTGCTAGAGCACTGTGAAACTGTCTGTGTCATTTGGGACAGCTGAGGGACATGACAGCGAATTGTTTTGCCACTCTTTTTTTCCAAGGATGTAGTGACATTATACGTTATGGGAGGCAGGAGGTGTAAAACAGTTACGTGCCTTGCTTTACAGCATCTGCAATTCTCTTTCCCATGCCTACTTCACATATCCTAGAGAGTTAGGGATCAGAGAGAATGGCAGATGGTGTGCATTAGAATATGGTAATGTTGAAAGCAGTGGGTTATTTATGAATATTTATACCATGGTGGTGCTTCATTATCTCCAATGGGCCTGCCAATATTTGAATCTTCTAATATAACTTATAATGTTGGACCTTTCTGATTAAATTACTCTGCTTTTTATACCTAGAAAATATAGGGCCTGATTCACAAAAGTAATCCTAACTTTACGACTTTCGGTATTTATTTATTTATTTGTAAAGTTTTATATAGCGCTGACTAGACCCGTAGGTATCAGAGCGCTTTACATGAGGATCAGCAAGTTTAAGATTGCATAATTACTTCAGTTACAGATTCCAAGTATAAACATAAGTGAAAGAAAGAGGGGGGGAAACATAATGGGGAGGCGAGGAAAACAATGTCAGATGTCCGGCTGGGTAGGTGAACCAGGGCCAAACTCCTCTATAGCTGCATAGGACAGCTTCACCCGGCATTGGCCAAGGTTGTTCAGACTCCACAGTGAGAACAGACATTTGAAAAACATGCTATTACACGATAACATAACATAAGTTATTTTCGCTTTACGTAGAAAAGACAAAACGTCTTATGTGGAATGGAAGGTAGAGGGGGAAAGGAAAACAGGGGGAAAACAATGCAGGTAGCATCAGGCAGACCAGAGGGGGGAAAGGCCTTCAGGGGAAACAAGCAGTCAAGTTGAAAGATAGACAAGACCATGAAGCATCGTTAAGAACAATGTCCAATGTCCGGCTAGGTAGGGGACGGCCGAGGGGGTTAACCCTAGCCAAATTCCTCTATAGCTGCATAGGACAGCTCCATCGGGCATCGGCCAAGGTTGTTCAGACTCCGCGGTGAGAGCAGACATTAGAAAAACATGAGATTACACAATAACATAGGTTATTTTCGGGTTACATAGCAAAGACAGAAATGTCTTATGTGGAATGGAATGTAGAGGGAGAAAGGTAAACAGGGGAAAAGGAATACAGATAGCGTCAGGCAGACCAGAGGGGGAAAAAGCCATTTAGGAGTACTGAAGTTAGGATTCCTTGTGAATCTGGTTATACAATTAAAGAAATATTGCATATCAATAATACACATAAAACATATTCTTATTATCACTTCCTTACTTCTGAATATGCCAACAAAAGTGCATAAAAATAAAAAGCCTTTCAAGAAGCATAAAAAGAAGTACTCAAACTACAACAAATAACTACTACATTGAACTGAACAAACCAAGCAGAATGATGGTAAGTGAAGTCAAGCACTTGATAAAAAATTAGTCAGAAAAACATCAGTTAGGAATGAAGTTTTTAGTGAGAGACAGGTAGTAACAAAATCAAGAAAGGTTGTAGGTATTTTAGGAAAATACAAGAACAGAAATGAGGATTCTTGTGTAAAAAAAACAAGAAATTTAAAGAACTTTGTGAAATATTCTTTCGCAATATGATGGTAAATCGGAGACTTGCAAGACATAGGCAGAAACATTTTCTCTATATACTCATGTAGAAAAGTCATTTGTTCAAAAGAGGAAGTTTTTAATTCATGTTGTTATCCTAAATAGAATGTAAACTTTAGGTATGTTAATGATCTCAACAACCAGTGTCACCAGAAGCAGACTGTAAACAGATATGTGTGCCATGCTTGATGAAGTCTGAAAATGTGCTTCCAGTGCAGAATTGTGTTTTATGAGAGGATCTATTTTCAGCAGCATACCTTAGTTTTTGCTCGTGACAGAGATGCACAGCATGTGCGTATGAACTGAAAGAAGGTACACCAGAGCCAAATGAGAACTTAGTGACAAGAACCAAAGAAGAAATATTTAGGTATAAAATGCCGCAACAAAGTCTTCCTGCTTCTTTATACAAGTGGTAGTGCAGTAATATCTGTAACATAAGACAAGAGTCAACTGAGAAGGGAAATATCCTATACCCTGCAGTCTTTGCAATAACCAGCCTATACAACAAAGACAGTATCCTACATGCAATGTTACCATGCGTTGCTTTACCGCACAAGTTGTTACAACAACTTGCTATGCAGGGTCTGTTGTTGAACTGGTGTAGGGAGTTTAAGCCAAACACCCTCTCTACTGCTACGTAGACTGGAGTCAGAATAGTAATTTATACTATTCCAAAGTACAGCCCTCCTAAATCAAGTCATTGTAACAACATGACTGCTAAAGTAACACATGGTAATGTCGCAGGCGGGGTAGTGAATGCATTGTAAAGGCATGCGGGGTAAATGCCTAAGGGGTTCCATCATACAACCACTGAGAAATATTGATTTTTCTTAGACAAGTATAACAGATGACCCGTAAATTTAGGTCCTGATTTACAGCTTAGTAGACAACTGTGCTGGATATGGACTCGAATGCAATATCCCGACCGCCGCAATAAAAGTGCATTATATCCAATGTCTCTTGAAATACTGCAGACTGGATATGTGTCACAGTTGTGATACAATAACCTGTCCAATGAACTCTAAACTAGTCCCTGAGACTTCTACAAAGTCTTGATCCATACAGAGTTAGGAAACTTTCATTTCTGCAATGGCATACTTCTGATAGCTTATAAAAGCAGTGACAGTACTTTTCTTCCTTCCAGAGGCTGTCAGTCCATCATACCAAAATGTCCAATCTCGTATGAAAGTTGGACTTCATCAGTAGTCCAGTTCTTCATCTAGAAGCACTGAATAGTGCACTCTATCAAGCATTTTAGAAGAAATTCAAATTACATACTTTGCACCAGAAGAAAAAATTAAATATTAGTGGCGGATACCAATGATAGAATCACTGGAGAGAACTTGTTAAACAGTTTCACAAAAGAAATCCCGAATTTACAACAACATCACCAGAAACTCCAAGAAGGTATATGGGCCGTATTATCAAGAAAGAGCAATGTATTATTGCCTCTTTTATCGTCAGGAAACTGCCGCTAAAGTGGCGATAATGGGCTTGATAATATGCCCTTGTGAATTCCCATAGAAGCCCAGATTCTGGTGTTAACCCTTTCTTGATAATATGGCCCTTTGTTTGTTACCAACAGACAAACTGCATAACACAAAGATAAAAGGCAGACATTATTGCAAAAACTGAAGACAGAAATCTGGTGCAGTCCTTTAACATTCCTCAATACTTTCTAAATGAGGAACAGTTTTATCTATGTATCAAACAAGTTGTCAACAAATACTGTCTTAGCAAACTGGATGATAAACAAATGTCTATAAGATACATTCATAATAACGTAGAAGCCTCACCAAAGCATGTTGAGCTTTAGCAACTGAATATTCATGAGATTATTGTCATCCAAACTGTACACCCTTTTAAGCCATAGTTTGTCTGTAGTCACAGACTGCAAAGTTATCACCACAAGGATTATTAAAAGGCCTGAAAGGGAAAGTAGTATATCTTCCATTAGACTTGAAGGAGCACATCGAAAATCTTGATGAAGACCTCAAACTGATGAACTGTTAATAGTATTAGTGGATGGTGTGCAAATATAAGACAGAACTATTCAGTAAGAATGTGCTAGCTTAGATAAGGAGAAGAAAGCCGTACAATACCTGAAAGCAGAAAACAAGTATTACAAAGATGTAGAAATAGATCAACATTTTTCTTCACTTGGCAAACAGTCTACAAAGTCTAAAGAGAATGTTCAGTTTGAGCAAGTGGATTCTGGTAAGGGGGGAGCCATCTAAGACTCCTACAGTACTTGTCCTCTAAGTTCGAGAGATGTTATGGGTGATGCTTTAGATGTGTATCAAATGAGAAAGGCAAAAGGGGAGCTAATTAGTGTATGTAAAAAGAATTTAAAATCCCATTGTTTTCTACTTCTCCTTCCTATAGAAGAAGTTGTTTGTTAGCATGATTGTCAAGTACAAATCCTTGCTTCTGAGTATAAGCCATGTTGACTATATTTTTTTGAAGATTCACAATTTAGACAGACAATTTAATAACTTTTTTACCTTCTGTTTGAAAGTTAACTGCCTTTAGTGTGTAGTAGGAATTCCACAAACAGGAGCCCAATTCCTTAGTATGAGGGCCAGAGAATTTCTTGAGAAAGTTTTGGTCAAGATGAAATTCTCAAGTGCAACCTCCTGAAACTCATGATGTTTTGAGGTGGTGCAAATGAGTACTCATTCTGTTGGCATGTTAAGTTAAAGTTTATGTTGCAAAATGTAGGTTCACCTACCTGGTGACGAACTCTCAGCTGTGCAGAGTATGTTGTAAATGATCCTCACATGTTCCTCATACAAACTATTTCAAATATTGCGGATATATATTTTAAGACATCTGTAGCATTGTGCTCCATGGATACAGCAAATTCATGTAGGCAATTCAATCACAGGTTTCAGCCTTACTTCACATTACCAGTAACAAAACAATTCCTTCAGTTGGTGAGGTTGTTGGCTACTTTTAGAGGAAGAAGTATCAAGCCAAGGGCACCCCACAAATTCACATATTGCTGTGGGTAAATGATGTGCCAAAATTCTGAGAGGACAGTGACCAATCAGTTTTGTCTATTATTGAGCAGGGCATTACTTGTGAAATTAAAAATGAGTCTCACAATATGACCCTTAGAAAACAAATATTATGATTTCAAGCTAAACATTTAAAAGTTATTTCACTTTGATTTCCCTTGGCCCATTACTTCTAAAGGAAGAGTAAACAGTTTAGTGTCTGCAGTAATACATACTGCCACTGCAAATTGACCCAAAAACCTGCACAACATCAAAAGAAATTAGGCTTCCGAACTTATTAATGAATACAACCCTGTCAATTTGTATTTTTGCAAGACAAATATGGATATTCAGTTTGTTGCAGAGAATTCCATTGTTGCTACACAATACATCACTTCCTCTATAACAAGATCTGAAACAGAAAAAATAAAACATGTCTAGGATGATGTCTCAGCAGAGAAATCTTTATACAAGAAGTTGTATAGCTTCATTGTCAACATGCTTTCGCACAAGGAAATAGGCACATATGAGATCGGCTGATTTCTAATAGCTTATAAAACAAAAGTGGGAAGATCCTTTGAGGCAATTTAGGTCTTGCATTAACACGAAAAGTGATAAATCCATTACTGAGATACAATATCTTGCTCATTCAGAACAGATCATACAGGTACAGTGAAGACCAACATTATTATCCCATTCGAAATGTTTATTTAGAGAAATTATTTCTTTTCAGTTCTACACATAAAGAAACAATACAGAGGAAAATATAGAAAAAGGCCACTCTGCAGTTTCAGGGTGCAATGGTTAGTTAGTGAGACAGAACAAAGCAAGTTTAATTAATTATCAAAACATAAGTTGCCAGAGTGCTGAAAAAACAGCTCTTTACATGACTCTTCTAAAATTGTTTAAAATGTGTTATAGTAAACAAGAACGATCATATTCAGTGTCTAATGTTTCCAACTTACCTAAAAATGCAGTTGTGAAAGACAGTTCTCAAGGGAGCCAGAGTTCAGGGACATTTTGTCAAAAGCTGATTAGTCAGCCTAAATTAGAAAATGAGGCAGCCATAGGTATGAATTAAATTGAAAATGCGGTAGATCAGGGAAGAAGTAAAGCAAACAATTTAAACATGAACCTCACCTTAATGAGGACTAGTTCACATTTTTAAGGGACACAGCAGCATTGTGTGACCATGTAATATGGCATGAGAAGTCTGAATGTATCTTCAGCATATTCAAGTCTATACTTCTCTTTGTTAGAGGTCAGCAGGTACTGGGAAAGGGTTCCTTATACAAGTGCTTACTGTATATGTGAAAAACATACAGATTGCAAACTTTCTTGTGTTGTAACAGCACGCACTGGTCTGTCAGTATACAACATACATTTGCAGCACCTTGTATTGTTCCCAGTGGAACATGATAAGAAACAGGAGTATCCCAAGTAATCTGATGATGCTCTTCATGAAGTTCATAGGGTTATTATGAAATTAAATGTCCTCATTAGTGATGAGATTAATTTAGTTGCTAATTTAATGACAGTCTTTGTACACCTGAGAATGCAGGAAGTACTTAGAGCAATTTTGATGTAATATTAGAGGAGAGGAAAACATGTAATTGTGTTTTGTGACCTTCTTCAGCTGACTCCTGTAAAAGTTCAGTTCAGTTTTTAAGTCTTAGTTTGGCCAAATGGCAATTAAAGTGCCTGATAAAAACAATATATAAAACTTAAAAATTGAGAAAATAATCACCAAATAGTACAGTCTAGGGAATTGAAACTGCACATTTACACGTACATGGAAAACAGCAGTAGTTGCTGAATGAATAAATACATAAAAACAAGACTGTGTGTAACAATAAATTGCTTAGTGGCAGGAAATTAGAGTGCAACAAGTTATGCATTAACTAGGGAACAGTACAGATAATGTCGTAGAGAATCTTGAGAAATGCAAATTCATTTACACTAGCGAAGGTGATTGTGCTCCCGGAAACGCTTAGCCCAAACCTATAAGGAAAAAAGCCTTGAGTCACTTATGACCTCGACTACTAACGGCACCCTTACCGAACGCTTTTTGCAATCCAAACATTCCTATGAATTTGAGGCTTTTATGGACATTATTTTCCCAATACAAGCTAGAAAACTGTTTGTTCAGTGGAGGCTGGGTACTTTACCTATTAAAATCTTTACTTCAAAGTGGCTTCCAGGGGAAGACAAGACCTGCCCGGGTTGTAACTCCCATGACGAGGAAGAAACCCACCTTCTCTTCTTTTGTCCGGCATACTATAGACCAAGGAAACATTGGCTGGTCCCCCTATGCAGGAATTTGGGTTTCAGGAGCCACATAGAAGCTTATAGAGTTTTGAGAACTAGTACTCTGCCCCCCATAGTCTTTGCCATGGCCAAATTCATTATGGCTATGTGGCGCATTAGGAGAAAACTGTTAAATACTTAATACCTCAAATCATGACTCTGTTTTTAAATATGGACTGTGATCTTTTTAACAATTCATGTATGTTTTCCCCTTGATTATGAAATGTTTTATCTTTTTCCCCATCTTGTTTGAACGGCATGTAATTACTTTATGTAATGTGTTTCCAAAATTGTTGTTAAATGTATATTTATGTATCTTTTATGGTCTTATAGACCGAAATAAAGAATTTTGGATTGGATTGGATTGGATTGTGCTATATAATGAACCCATAATCAAAGCTTTGGAAATAGGCAGCATCCAATTTGTGTGAAGTTCACACATAAATGGAAAGGAGAACAAAACCTCAATACAGGGTCCATCTTGTGCTCCTATCAGTACTGTAGTTGCAGTCAAAACAATCTCTCTCTCTCTTGCTAACTTTATTTTGGCCATAGTCCATAAGAGTTACAATATGAAGTTACACAAACAACTCCATTTCATTTTTTTATACAAACTTTTTCAAACTGTTGATACTTCCAGATATGAAAGAAAAACAGAATCACTTTTAAAAGTCTTCCCTTTTACGCTTCTGTTTCCGGTGATATAAAAGTTTGAACTTAAATGTCTGAGAATTCCATTCCTATCTTAGTAGTGGATGTAGAGTACATTCTAAAATACATTTATATTCGGCATTGAATACCCTTAAGGTTTAGAAAATGTGGTTGGCAATTTTTTTGATATACTTGAAGGAATACAATCTCTAGAAATGGAGACAATCCATCCTAACAAATTAAAACACTATTAAAAATACACTCCTATCTGCTTGCGTGTTAGTCCGACTGAGGTTTGGGTTATAGTGATGATTGTTTGTAATATACTCTCAATACACTAGCTTACGCTGTTTTTTTAATTGGCTTGTAAGGTTTGCAGTTCATTCCATTATGTTAGTAGGCTGAGTTTATCAAGCCACATTTTTACATGTTGTAACCAGGGAAAGGTATCATTTGATCTAACTCCAAGATTTCCTTAAGGCCTTCTCTATAGTGAGACAATTCCCCCGTCGTCCATACTCTGATCAAATAGAGAATAGGTCTTAATATTGCAATGTGTTCTTTTTGTTTCATGTTTAGATCAAAATACATTGGTATTATCCATGTCCCTGCTGGGATGCCAAGGAGCCATTTCACAAACATTTTTTCCATTATGGCCAGTGATTTTACTTTGTATATGTCCCATAATGTGGCTCAATACAATTCTACTGCCTGGGCCTTGTATCTTTAGACCTCCAGGGCAGGTGTTACTGCCTTAACAGTAGACCTATTGTGTTTACACAATATCGGTCCCAAACTTTGCATAAGTACCATCTTTTCGTACCTTATCTAGAGCTCCCATGATAGTCTAGAGTCTAATGGTATGCCAAGTACATAACGTTAGCTATGTGTTCCAATTTCTGTTCCCCCACAATAATATTTTTCCTGAAGGACATAAGGTATTTTATTGTCATATATTACATTTTCTTTATATTTATTTCTAGTCCCTTTTTTGGGCAGTAGGTGAATAAGCTAATGAGTAGATTATGAAGTCCCCTTTGTGTTTGAGAAATCGGGATGGTATTGTCAGCAGAAAGCAATGTAGGGATCAATTTTTCACAATCTTAGGGGAATCGTGGCTGCACTGTTGTAGATGGTCAATAGCATCATTAGTGTATAGTGAGAACAGAGTTGATGCCATGACGCAGCCCTGTCTGACCCCTATTCTTATTTGTATCTGCTTTGTAAGATTACCTTGGTCGCCCCAGCATATTCTGACAAAGTTATTTTGGTGTTGCCCTATTATCGGGGCCGGAATTTCTTCTGGCACACCTTGGGTATTTAATGTTGTCCACAGACGTCCCCTCGGGACCTAATCAAATGCTGCCTTTAGATCAATACCTGATATGGATGCTTGTCCTTTATTTCCATATTATACACATGATCCTGAACACCTGGTTGATGGTGCTAGAGAAGGGTCTAAACCATGCTTTACAAGGTGTGAATATGTTATTATCACAGATCAAGTCATTCAAATTCAATCTATTTGGTGGGTTTAGGTTTTTTGTATCACATCCATAAGGCTTATCGGCCTGTAGTTCTCAGAGTCACACTTATTTCCTTTTCTGTGAATTTGGACTATTTCTGCTGCATTCCAAATCAAGGGAATCGGTTCCCCTGAAGCAACAGCATTGCTTATCAAATTTACGCGGGGTATCCACAATTTTTGTTTCTGTTTTAGGAGGTTTCCTAGTATCCTATCTAACCTGGGGTCTTTCCCCAGTGTTATACTATCAATGGCACACTCTGTTTCAGATAAGCTAAAGTGCAATACTTGCACCTTGATTTTGTCCTTCTTAATCCTCAGATGCCTTTGCTGCTCCTGTTCAAAATGATTAGGAGCTGAGTCGAGGTTGGTGAAGTGCATATTTCAAGTGTCTTGATCTACATGATGCGTCATGTGGGAGCCTGAACTCATGTTGCCATGTGCAACTATTTTCCAGGATTGAGCATAGTCCCTGAATTTAGCTGCTAGGAGTAAATTGCACCCGTTTGAAGCCTCCCAGTCTTTTTGTGCATTCATTAATTACTTTTTGTATTTTAACCTTGCCTGTTTTACCATTAGTGAGTTACCATTTTTCTGTGTACCATGAGTTAGATATATCCCTTCTCCATACGCCTTGCCTTATTTTACGTACTGATTTGTTTGTTAAAAGAGGACTCAGTTCCAAAACAAGAGTTTGATGAGTGTCTATTACTGATGCTCTTGGAAGGCCATTCTTAAGATATTTCTCTAGTATCTCTGAAGACATGTTGTAGATGTTAGTTCAGTCTCTCTATTGTTCACAATGGAAGGCCATTTAAGTGTTCTGTGGTTCTTACCTATACTAGGTTGGATAAGAGTTGATTATTTGTGTTTTACACCCTATCAATTCTAGGGACAAGGGATAGTAATCACTATCTCCCCTTTCCCTATCTATCCTGAATGTATCAATATTGTGCCATGTTATTGAGCTATGTAGTATGTAATTGATTCTTGAATAGGCATTTCCCTTCTTAAAAATGTGCCATTCTTGGTCCTACTGTTACATGTTCTTAGGCCATGTTCTGTTGGAAATTGTACCTGTTGTAAGGTTGCATTAGTGCACGGGACATGGTTACCTCCTACTAGTTGAGGAATACCTATTGCCATGACCTCCTCCTCAGTTATTATGTCCAAACCTATGAGTGATTCATATGTGCAATTAAAATCCCCACCTATATTTATTGGATCACTAAGATCTATGTCTTTAAGGATGGTGTCCAATTGTCTCATAATTTGTGATTCCAAATGGGCTCTCCTCAGTCTAATATCAATGTTAAACATGTGTAACAATTTTGCATCATCCCTGACTAATTTAATCCCTAAGATATCTGGGTGAATCAATGTGGTATATGTCAACTTTTACCCCTAAGGAAATCTTTATCCAGATAGCCAGCCCTCTAGATGATCTGCCACTCTGTAAAGGTGTGGCGTTTTTATAGAACGTTTTATACCCTTGTTTACATGGAGGCGCTAGAAGCCAAGTCCCCTGGAAGAGACAGAAATTAAACTGCTCTACACATTTTTGCCAGTCAGGATCGAGGATCTTATTTTTGAGTCCTTCTATTTTCCACGAGATCATGGCTATTGTTTCTTTGCGAGAGAATACTCAGGGTATTTCATTTTTCTTCCCTCCTATCTTTGTATTTATTTTGCTTCCTCACTTAGACCCGATTAAATTTCTTCACGCTCCACCCTGTCCAATCTTCCAGTTTGTACGATCTCCATATCCACACCATTTTCCAGGGTAAATTTTGCACTACTCTGTGCTAGGGTTTTGTATGGGGATAGTCAGTCTACTGAGTCAAGCTGTCGTATACATTTTGTCCCCTCATTCAAAGACTTGTGTAGCTTGAACCTTATTTTTTATTTTGACAATGACTCTGTTCTCAAGTCAATGACAATCAGTCCATCCGCAATCCTTTTGTCTATGACTCATATTAGAATGAGATCATGACCCTCCCCCCCACTCTTTACCCTTTCCATTCTCACTGTATCTGAGCGTATCAATTATAGACATTGTCGGTCATGTCTAATTTAGTGGGTTACCTCCTTTGTTTATTTAGTTTTGGAACATTAGTTAAATAGATTCAATGTTCTTATGGATTTTTGGTCAATCCCTCAGCACTGTACACATTTCTTATATTGAGGTCACCCCTCCACTGCACTAAGTGCTGGAATGTGTATTTATCGCTTTTCTGTTGACAGTTTGAAGTTTTGCAGGCTCGGACACTAGGTGGAACCTTAGGGTAACTTCCTAAAGTGTTTGTCCTAAATTAGGATTTTGTCTTAAATTAGGATTTTGTCCTAAATTAGGATTTTGTCTTAAGTTAAGATTTTGTCTTAAATTAGGAGTGTGTCTTAAATGGGCTTAAATTTAAGAAAAACTTAAGTTAAACTAATCCTAATTTAAGACAAAATCCTAAATTACGACAAAACCTTAATTTAGAACAAAATCCTAATTTAAGACAAAATCCCAATTTAAGACTACTAAATGCCTTCTGTGAGAACCAAAAGTAGTAAGTTTAGGATTTTGTCTTAAGTTAGTTCTGTGAATCAGGCCTTATGTGTATTGTGGTTGTTCTCTAAAGGAACGTTCCTAAATCCTAGTGGGTTGCCCAAAGGAGTTAAAATTTACATGTGTAATGATCTCTTGGGCGTGTTGAGATTTTATCTTTTTTTTTCTTTTTATTGAGCAGTGCTATAAGGAAACATCATTTCTTTACACATTATAAAAGAAACAAGAGGGAAAAAACATTTTACACTGAAAGGAGATCCCATCCAAATTAAACAGATCAGATCAACAAAAAAAAGAATAAAACTTCACAATCAGCAGAAATGATCCCAAACCCTTGAAAATGTCTTTGTTGCCCCCACACGCTTCGCATAGGCCTCTTCAAAACATTTTGTTCATTTCATTTTACTCATCCGTTTCTCAAACAGCGATATTGTCCCTGATCTCCAGTTTTGTAAGATCAATGAACAAGCAACTAACATCATAATAGCAAGAAAACGCCCCTGGGAGTCAGAAAGTATCATCTCCTTGTTACCTATACCAAACATAGCATCTTCTGGAGAGGGTTTATACGTTTGCCCAATCGCACTACTAAAATATAGAAATATTTGTTCCCCAAAAACTTGTAGCTTTGAGCAGAAAAAAAAATATGATGCCATCCCCCTGCTGCTAAATTATTACAATGAAAGCAATTATTAAGCACCTCTGGATACATTTTATTCAATGCTTCTGGAGTATAATACACCATCCAATTGGCAAATAATGCCATTATTTTATAATGAGCAGCTCTCAGAGCCTTATTACCTAGAGATGAGATCCTTTGCCATTCCTGATAGGAAAAAACACATTGTGTATGTGCTTCGACTTTCTCCAGCATCTTTAATACCAAAGGGGATTCATCCTGATGATTCAGTATACGATACCAGTTACCCACTCCAGTTAATCTCGCAACAAAAAGTGCGGAAGCAGTTTTGCTTAGGGGGATGCTGTAAATAAAGTTATACTTTTAAAAAAAATGAATAATTTAAATAAATTCAAAAAAAGAAAGTTTATTCGAACCCAAGCATCTGGACTGGGCTTCCTCCCAATAACTCAGGACCCACAAACTGGAGTCATTCCATTTTTTTAGTTGAGCAGAGTTCATATATTATCCTAAAACACGACACTCAGTTAATTTAAGCGAAAATAACCCAGAAAAATCTTTTTGTTTAAAAACAATACGTAAGCGATTTAAGAAGTCTACTAGAGTCTTCTAGTGAGTTTTTGGGGGAAATTTTAAAGTCTTTAAAAAAGTCGGAAGCTGCGTTCCGGCCTCTCGAATCATCCTACTGATGAAAAAATGATCTGACTGATAGGGTTTAGATAATAAACATGCTGCATTATCAAATAGCAGTACAAAAGGGGGTGGTAGTGGATGGAGCATCTGAACCAATCAAACACTCACACCCAGTCAAAAGATCTGGGTTTAATCCATCACCGTTCTTTAGCCCACTCTGCCACCCCAGTTCAGACATGGCTATATGCAAATCAGTCTGACCCTGTGCCTCATGGGAACAGTCCAGCCCGAACTGCCAAGCCATGCCTTCCCTGGACCGGAAACAAGCTTCCGAGGACCGTTTTCTGGCATTCCAGCCGTCTTCAGCCCGGCTTGCTTGAATCCAGTGGCAAAGTGAGCAAGGGACTCACGTCTGAGCATACCCTGCCACACTTATGGCGGCCAAAAGCGGTACAAAAGGGGGTGATGGATCAAACCCAGATCTTTTGACTGGGTGTGAGTTTTTGATTGGTTCAGATGCTCCGTCCATCACCACCCCCTTTTGTACCGCTTTGGCCGCCATAAGTGTGGCAGGGTATGCTCAGATGTGAGTCCCTTGCTCACTTTGCCACTAGATTCACTCAAGCCGGGCTGAAGACGGCTGGAATGCCAGAAACCGGTCCTCGGAAGCTTGTTTCCGGTCCAGGGAAGGCATGGCTTGGCAGTTCGGGCTGGACTGTTCCCATGAGGCACAGGGTCAGACTGATTTGAATATAGCCATGTCTGAACTGGGGTGGCAGAGTGGGCTAAAGAACGGTGATGGATCAAACCCAGATCTTTTGACTGGGTGTGAGTTTTTGATTGGTTCAGATGCTCCGTCCATCACCACCCCCTTTTGTACCGCTTTGGCTGCCATAAGTGTGGCAGGGTATGCTCAGACGTGAGTCCCTTGCTCACTTTGCCACTGGATTCACGCAAGCCGGGCTGAAGACGGCTGGAATGCCAGAAACCGGTCCTCGGAAGCTTGTTTCCGGTCCAGGGAAGGCATGGCTTGGCAGTTCGGGCTGGAATGTTCCCATGAGGCACAGGGTCAGACTGATTTGCATATAGCCATGTCTGAACTGGGGTGGCAGAGTGGGCTAAAGAACGTGATGGATCAAACCCAGATCTTTTGACTGGGTGTGAGTTTTTGATTGGGTCAGATGCTCCGTCCATCACCACCCCCTTTTGTACCGCTTTGGCTGCCATAAGTGTGGCAGGGTATGTTCAGACGTGAGTCCCTTGCTCACTTTGCCACTGGATTCACGCAAGCCGGGCTGAAGACGGCTGGAATGCCAGAAACCGGTCCTCGGAAGCTTGTTTCCGGTCCAGGGAAGGCATGGCTTGGCAGTTCGGGCTGGACTGTTCCCATGAGGCACAGGGTCAGACTGATTTGCATATAGCCATGTCTGAACTGGGGTGGCAGAGTGGGCTAAAGAACGGTGATGGATCAAACCCAGATCTTTTGACTGGGTGTGAGTTTTTGATTGGTTCAGATGCTCCGTCCATCACCACCCCCTTTTGTACCACATAATCAAATAGTGCTGCTTCATCATATAGTTGAATATTCGGGAGCGAAAGCCCCCCCAGCATAATGTCTAATTGCAGAATTGGGAGCTTCACTCTAGCAATCTTTTTACTCCACACAAAAGTTCTAATCATAACATCAATTTGTTTAAAAAAACTAACATTGACTTTAATCTGGATATTTATGAACAAAAAAATCAAAAGGGGTAAAATAGACATCTTAAATAATGCCACTCATCCTATCAATGTCAGGGGAAGATTAGACCATGTATTCAAAAGATTAAAAATCTTAATACTAGTGGTTTCATAATTATTCTTAAATAAATCCCTATAATGTGCTGTAACGAACATCCCTAAATATCTGACAGGATCAGTTTTCATTGCCTGATATTTTAATTCTTCCGGCAGACATGGCAACCCAGAATTTAACATCAAAATATCTGTTTTAGAAGGATTTATTTTATAGCCCCCTATTTGTTTGAACTAGCGAAATTCTGCCAATGTAGACTGTATATTTATTTTTTCCGGATCTAATTATAAAATGGCTTCATCAGAAAAGAGTTTAAGCATTGCCATCTCTTCAATAGGGGCTCTAATATTACTATTTGTGTGTATTCTAATCGTGAGGGGTTCAATAAAAAAAAGTGAAAAAAAGAGGTGATAAAGGGCAACCTTGCCTGGTTCCACGATTTATCTTTATTAGGCCAGCTTGATCCCTGTTAATTATAATCTGAGCCTGTGCCCCCTTATAAATATTTTTAATCATAGTTATTACAAGTGATGGAAAGCCAAACCTAGAAAGTGCATAAAATAATGAGTCTCAATTGACTAAATCAAAGACCTTTTCCATGTCTACCATCGCAATACAGGCAGGGGTCCTATTCACATTAAAAAAATCGAGAGCTTGGGTCAAAAAGCGGGTATTAGTTGACATCATTCTGCCCGCGATAAACCCAGTTTGATCGCCATGGATCACTTCCTTAGCTGCAGGGGTCAGCCGCAAGGCCCAAATCTTCATAACATTTTTATAATCTGTGTTCAATAAGCTGATAGGACGATAAGAATTCAAATTATTACATGGTTTTTACTTTTTTCACAAAGCTAATTACTATTGTTTTTTTAAATTCTAAAGGTACTACTCCGCCCATTTTAATATAATCAAATAATTTAACCAAGAAAGGGGTCAACTCTTTCATAAAACATTTATATAATTCACTTGGGAGCCCGTCCTCACCACAAGCTTTTGGTCCCGCCGTTGAGATTTTATCATTGATTGTTTAGTTATCTCATTGCTTTTTCTTAATGTAGTTTTATAACTATCATTTACTTGAATTGTTCGTGATTTTATTAGCTCTTTTAAGCCTATTACTTCATTAGTTAGAGCATTTATTTTTGTTAGGAGTGTTTTCACTTCGTCAACACTACATCTGCAATGACCAATTCCTGGAGGGTGTAGCAAGTCTAAATCTGGTAATGCTGCTTTGTATATTACATTCTCTTCTTTTGAGCCTGTAGGGCTTCCTAAATGTTGTCATAGTATTTCTATGACTTGTTCTTCATTTGACAGTGGTGCAAATCTATTTTCACAAGTGATCGTCATGACCAACCCTCCCTCTCTTCACTCTTGTGTGCATTTGGCTGGGTCTCTTTTACCAATTGCTTCACTTGTGTCTGATTTAGCATTATAACACTTACTTTGGCATGATTTATTGGCCTAAATGCAAGATATCCTTCCCTCACTGCACTAATTTCTATGGGTTTAGTACCCATTTTCCCCTTCTGTTTCATCCTCCCTTTCGAAGAATAGTATGAAGTTATTTTCTTATGTGCTTTGACATGTTGCACCTGGTTGCCCAGCAAGCATTCGACCTCCTCTATTACATCTGTTTCTGTCATTGTAAAGTGTTCTCCCGCATTTCTCATTCTTTCCACCATGTTCCATAAAGGAGCCTATGCAGCGTTCCATTTCTCCATTATACCTGGATTCTTATTCCTCACCCAACAATACATCTGTATGCACTAAACGACAACTATTCCCTCTTTGTAGATTTATCAGGAGTACACTACAATACCAACAAGAACATAACATTTAACTCGATTCAATTAGGTAAAGATCACCAATTATGTCCGCTTAGTTCGTTAGTACAATGTTACAGTACCTTTGACTCTATTATTACTCCGATAAACAACTAATAGCAGGAGCAACTTAGTTTGACAGTTTATAGCTGGATATTTGTCTCAATCAAGATGTCGGGGGCCCAGCCCAACCTGCTCCAGGCTCCAATGGGTGTGGATGGGCCCACTCTCGTCCCTGCCATGCAGCACCACGGAAGTGGCCGGTGGCTGATATGCTCGTTTCTAGGGGTCGAGGGTTACCGCCTGGCCACCTCCTGGCAGGAGCACATGGGTGGTCCCTGGATTCCCTTCAAGAGCCACATCGAGGTCAGTGCTATTGCAAAATGTTAATGGTGACTCCTTGAAATTGCAATGATGGTCCCTTTCACAAAACAAAGTTCAAAGGCAGCCTGTAGTTATGAATGTCTCCATAAGTTCAAATCATCAATGGTAGACCTATTTGCACATTCCCGGCAGTCGCTGGGCAGATAGTAGGCACTGCAGGGGGGCAGCAGGAGGGGGCCACAACAGCCTACCATGGCCCAAAGAAATCAGACAGGGCGGCCAGAATGCACTCCAGGGAATGAATATTCATCTTCAACAAACTACTCGACATGCAAACATGGAATCCTTTAAGAAGTAATGGAAAGGTCAATCAGTGAATACATTTTCAATCAGCTTAATTAACTAGGGACATGAGACAGGATGCAGGAATGATGTATGGCAACATGCTGAGACACATTAGAACAGGTGTGGTAAATCAAAAATCTAAAATAGCTCTCCAAATCTTACATCAACTGTACATCCAAGTGTAATGGAGACGCTCCTGAAAAGTTGCAAATTGTGTGCCTCATGCTAATGTAATGTAAAATATAGAAATGTTACAGTCAGAAAAGCAGGAAACTATTCAGCTGATGAAGCATCATAGATTAAACTTACCATTACATTAAAAAGTGGTGAACAAATTTGATAAACATAAAAGACAGTTTTACACACAGCTGCTTTAGAAAAAGCTCTAAGCCTATTTGAAAATTGTAGGAATATTGTGCGCTGTAATTTGAACATAGAGCAGGGTCTAGCGACTGGAACAATAGAGAGTGTTGCAGACTTCGTCACATATTGAACTTTTTGTTGTGTTTGACCATATATAGGAATACAAACAAATAGCACGGTGCAGCAGTTCAGAGAACAATTTCCTATGTGTTTAGTTTATGCGTCACCATACATAAACACAAGGGGGCAGATTTATGAAGGCCTTGCGCCGCCGGTGCATCATTTTTAACATGGGAAAAAGTGACGCACCGGCGGGGCAAGGCCTTCATAAATCTGCCCCAAGGATTAAAGGCCAGATTTATATTCTGGCAGACAGAGTATTCACTTACCCCGGGTGGTAAACTTCGATCCACTTGCAGAGTTTGCGGAGTTCAGGCACTCCTTGCTCCACTGAGGAACATGGAATTCCTTAATGCTGCCATTTGGGCATGAAACAGAGTTTTATTTTCCATTTGCGCACTAGAGTTGTCTTTTGCTGCTCAACCGCTGGTGCCAAGACTCTCAGGCCACTTGAGACCACCAATCTAGCATTCTTAGAGCCAAAGTGTGAGCCAAATGGCATGGTCGAGCAGCTTTTCTGCTTGAGAATGCAGCTGAGTGGCATTTGGAGTTGATTTTCTTCTCAAACTAGCAGTTGAAGTTGTTTTTATTGTGCAAGAAGCTATTCTTTAAAGACCTTTTTTTCAAACCAGAAGTAAGTACTCGAGAGACTCCAACTTGCTGTTCCCGTCCAGCAGGCTCCTTCCAGTGCTTTGTCCCTCTCCTGGTCGCTTTTCATTGAGATTTGGAGCTGGAAGGATCACTCTACTTGTCTGCTGCATATATACCATTGGATTTAAGGACATTGTTTTTGAGATATCGCAAGTTAGTTGAAAAACTGGTTAGAATGGTGTTGTTTTTTTGACTGGGAGTATACACCTGGATTTATTTGTACTTTTATTCTATTTTTAAAATGTATTCTTGTGGGTGACCTGCACATTCAGTAGGAACCTAGTCAACCCCTGGTAATGACCCTTTGGTACATTGTGTAATGCAGCTCAGTGGTACTGGCATTTCAACATTGAGGGGCACTTGGACTGCACTGCCGTAGTATTCACAGCCTATATGCTTCACAGAAGTTTAAGATGACAAGAAGCCTCGCACTGTTCTGGTCTCTTCTACCATAGTATTTTAAGTGCATCAAAGCTGCTTTGCGCCAAACCGTGTAATCCCTTTAGGCAACCTGCTTTGCTAAAACAAAATAATATTAAAAATAATTGTGAACCTCTAATTTAACCTATGCTTAACCCTGGGTAGCTTAGCACAAAAAGCAGTCAGGCTTAACTTAGAGGCAATGTGTACATTTTTATGCAGCACACAAACAGTAATGAAGTAAAAACACAGCACAAAAATAAATCCCACACCAAATTAGAAAAATAGAGAAAATGTTAATAAAGTAGTTAACACCAAAATGGCAAAAAAACAATCAGTAGAACCGAAGTCATGCATTTTTAAAGATTTTAGTAAAAACTAGTGCCTAAAATATCAATTCATAAAGGGGGGTGGTGATGGACAGAGTATCTGAATTAAGCAGAACACTCCTACCCAGTCAAAAGATCAGGGCTTGATCCATCACCGTTTTTTAGCTCACTGCACCATCCCAGTTCAGAACCTGGCTACATGCAAATTAGTCTGTCCCTGGGCCAGTGCATCATGGGAACAGGGCAGACCAAACTACCAAGCCAATTCTTTACTGGAAAGGAAACAAGCTTCCGGGGACCGGTTTCTGGCATTACAGCCGTCTTCGGCCCGGCTTGCTTGAATCCTGATGGTGCAATGAGCAAGGGACTCATGTCTGAGCATACCCTTCCACACTCATGGTGGCCAAAATTATTACAAAAAGGGGGTGGTGATGGACAGAGTATCTGAGTTAATCAGAACACTCCTACCCAGTCAACAGATCAGGGCTTGATCCATCACGTTTTTTAGCTCACTGCACCATCCCAGTTCAGAACCTGGCTATATGCAAATTAGTCTGTCCCTGGCCCAGTGCATCATGGGAACAGGGCAGACCAAACTACCAAGCCAATTCTTCACTGGAAAGGAAACAAGCTTCCGGGGACCGGTTTCTGGCATTACAGCCGTCTTCGGCCCGGCTTGCTTGAATCCTGATGGTGCAATGAGCAAGGGACTCATGTCTGAGCATACCCTTCCCCACTCATGGTGGCCAAAATAATTACAAAAAGGGGGTGGTGATGGACAGAGTATCTGAGTTAATCAGAACACTCCTACCGAGTCAACAGATCGGGGCTTGATCCTTCACCGTTTTTTAGCTCACTGCACCATCCCAGTTCAGAACCTGGCTATATGCAAATTAGTCTGTCCCTGGCCCAGTGCATCATGGGAACAGGGCAGACCAAACTACCAAGGCAATTCTTCACTGGAAAGGAAACAAGCTTCTGGGGACCGGTTTCTGGCATTACAGCCGTCTACGGCCCGGCTTGCTTGAATCCTGATGGTGCAATGAGCAAGGGACTCATGTCTGAGCATACCCTTCCACACTCATGGTGGCCAAAATAATTACAAAAAGGGGGTGGTGATGGACAGAGTATCTGAGTTAATCAGAACACTCCTACCCAGTCAACATATCAGGGCTTGATCCATCACCGTTTTTTAGTTCACTGCACCATCCCAGTTCAGAACCTGGCTATATGCAAATTAGTCTGTCCCTGGCCCAGTGCATCATGGGAACAGGGCAGACCAAACTACCAAGCCAATTCTTCACTGGAAAGGAAACAAGCTTCCGGGGACCGGTTTCTGGCATTACAGCCGTCTTCGACCCGGCTTGCTTGAATCCTGATGGTGCAATGAGCAAGGGACTCATGTCTGAGCAATTTTGAGAAACATTTTCTGAGAAGGTAAAGTTCAGCAGGGCAGGGCTGCAGGAGGTGTCTGCAGAGGGGGTATCAGCGCTGGAGAGCCTTGGGTCGGCGCCGGGGTAAATATTTTTACTTTAAGACAGGGCCTGATTTAGACTTTGATGGTAATAGTCCCGCTGTCGCTTTACTGTCAGATTCCCAATCCACCTGCTCTAGTTAGATGATGGCGGGTCCATGGACAAAAGACTGTTGAAGTGCTGCCATCTTCATCAATATTTTTCACCCGTATTGAGGGCACCATAGGGAAAAACAGCTATCAGGTGGAGTACAGCTAAATTTTCTGCCTGGCCAAACACAATATGCCTTCCCACCGACGCAACTGTGGTGGCAAAACCTCCACGCCTGAGTTGGCAGATTGGAAGGGATATGAGTCAGAAACTCACCTTTTCTCAACTTCACATTTCCTTTTCCGATCTGATGTTCCAAGTCCTGCCTCTGCTGCTGTTGCTTGACAACGAAGACATCAACCCCATTGAGGCAAGAATTGAAGATAAGCATCTCTTTCATCTGTTACTTTTTGACTTGTTTATTTACCTTAGCTCCAGACTCATGCAGTTTTTAAATCTCTCTCACAAGCAATAGTATACCAATGTGCAATGCTTATGTGTGTACAGTTGATCTAAAAGAAATTTAAAGAAACACACCTGCATGATTAGATTGTATTTCTAAATGTGGTGCAAGCTGCCTTACACACAATTGACACACTGCACAAAAAAGGACATCGATCAAAAAATCAAAAAGTGAACATACAGGTGTGTTTGAATAAATTGCGTAAACTGTCAAATTAAAAGCATATGCATGGGACATCATTGGGAAAATTGAAATGCAACATAATGTATAAGTTGAACTAGAGAAGGTAAAACGTTGACTTTTTGTAAAATTTATGTCAGTCCCAAAGTTGAATCAGTTAACATTTGCATCCATGTAACATTTTCCCTTCTCCGGTGAAATTCCTGTATTTTATCAAATTTAAATTGTCACAATTTTTTAAGGAGTAATTCATATGTTTTTATTCTTATCACTTATCAAATTGAAGTTAACACACCTGTATTAACACTTTACATTTTTTTATTAAAACACTTATTGTTGCAAGTGTCCAATATCATTATGTATGTTTGCACCTAAACTCAGCTTACCATCACATATTATTTTAACCAGTGTAACAAAGTAGATATTTAAAAAAAATGTGTTGAAGTTCCTGTCCTAATGGTAAATAAAAATATGTACTTCATATTTTAGTCATAAACATGTCTAGGAATAAAACAATTGCAAACTTGATTAAATGAAAATTCTTGATTTATTTAACTTATGATATACTTCTCTCATTGTGCAACCTTAAATAATAATATATACAAATGACAAAAGTCACGTTGTACTGTTATGCTCTTGTTGGTAACTTGCGTCCTATATAACTGCCAAGGGTAACATCCTCAGGAAGGGATATCTAGTGGACAAGAGCAGGTACCTCAATGATCGTTCTCAGGAGGGATGGTTTTGGGTTTGGGGGTTGTGGATTTGGGTGTGGTGGGTTTGGGTCTGGGAGGGGTGAAAGGGGTGGGCTTGGAAGGGAAGGGAGGGGTGAATATAGGTTTGAGAGGCGTGGGTTTGGAAATGGTCAAGACCAGAGGAAATAAATATTTAAAAAGAGGAGAAAGGGCAGGATGGGTGGGAGAGGATTGGGTTTGGGAGGTAGAGGGAACTGCAGAGAGTGATATGTGTGTCTGTCTATTGAGCAGTTGCATGTGAGTCTGGTATATGTTTTGTAAGTTTGAGTGTGTGTTTCTCAGCAGGTGTTTGGTGGTCGGGTAAGTGTGTGCATTTGGGTTTGGTAGGTGTTGTTTCGAATGTAGGTGTGGTTTTGGGTGTGTGTATGTTTAGATGAGAATGTTGTTAAGGTGGTTGGTCTGGTTGTGGTGCTTGTGGATATGCTTGTGAAAGTGGTGGTGGTTGTTATGCTTGTGGGTGTTGTGGTAGGTGTGGCTCTTGCGGGTGGGCGTGTGGTGGTGCCTGATGGTATAGTGGTGGGTGTGGTGCTTGTGGCTGTGGTGGTGGTGGGTCTGGTAGTGGGTGTGGTGCTTGTGGGTGTGTAGATGGTGGTGCTTGTGGATATAGTGGTGGTGCTTGTGGGTATGGGTGTTGAGGAGGTTGTTGTAGGCGTGGGTGTGGTGGTGGCTGTGGTGGTGTTGATGAGTGTGGTGCTTGTAGTAGTTGTGGTATCTGTGTGATGTTTGGGTGAGCGCTTGTGTTTTGTTTAATAAGTATATGATTATGTGTTGGTGTGTTGCTTGTTTCTGGTGGAGTGGGTGCATACAAAGGCGTAAGTGTGCTTGAGACAGGGCTGGGAATTGTGAATTAGAATGGGGAAGGAGCCTGAGTTGGGGTACATGGTTGGGCTGGTTAGGAGGCTGCAGTCATTGAGGAGTCTAGTCCTGTAAATGCTCTCTGCAGGCCAGAATTAGCACTATCAATGCCTTTCAGGTATGCTACAATTTGTTGCTTTCCAGGTATGCTACCATTTGTTGCATTTGGCAACTAAGGCCATGGATGGCATTAAGGACTGTAGTCTGGTGAACAGAGATGCTACAAAGGAGGACATTAGCCTCCTCATTCAGCACACCTGTGAGGACAGGCGCAGGTGGAGAGGTGCCTGCAGCAAAGGGGAACCCAGCCCTCGTAAGGGGTTGGGTTTGGCCAATTGGGGGGAGCAAGAGGGGGATGGAAATATCTCCCAGGTTGGCAGACAAGGATACAGATGGAACTGATGCTGTAGGTTCTGCCATCATTAAGGACTGTTCACTTGTAGAGGTCTCTGAACATGAAGTTGGGTTTATGGCCTCCGTGCCAGTCCTCTCATCCTCCATACCACTATGTCCATCGGTGTCGGTAGTCTCACCAGTGTGTAAATAGACGATATCATGAACTTTGATCACAAACCATTGTCCACATTTTCATATTTCAACTGCTTCACGGCCCTCAAACTTTGGCTCTTTATTATCATTATCTCATGCATGTAGGAAAAATCTTGAAAAAACATTTGGTCACAGTTCTGTAATTTACCATGTTAGCTCGTATACTATTTATAATCTTGCCTCTTATCCATTTTTTACTTTTCCCAAGCACTGTTTACCACCTCTGAATGGTTGGGCTTTGTTGTTTAGAATAGTGAACTTCTGTCACCAAAAGGATATAAACCAAAAATAACTTCGTACAGAGTTTGTATAAGGCCAAGAAACTGCATTATTTTTATTCACAAAAAGTGAAATATGAATCAATATGTGTCAATAAATACTACAATGTTGTACCAATATTTGTATAGACTGGATGCCTGTTTAACCCCTTCGGCGCTGATGACGAGCTCAGCTCTTCATCAGTTGCGCCGCTCGCACGCTGATGACGAGCTGAGCTCGTCATCTAACGCGGCTTTTTGAAAAAAGCAGCGTAGCGCGAAAATCGCCGCAGCGCGCATGCGGTTAATTGGGCTGGGCATTTCACAATGATAACACTTATTTCAAATAAGTGAAGTATAATTTAAATTAAACATTTTTTATATGGATTGAGTACTGAAGTAGCTTATCAATGTATCACACACTATGTATTTATGCATGCTGTAGAAGAAATTAAGACATATTTTTGATGGATAGACACATGCCTTCTACAGCATAAGTAAATACATAAGGCTTGATACATTTCTAATCCACTTTAGTACAGAGCAAACACATTTTCACATTTGACTCCTAAATATCTCAAGTTATTTCAGGTTTGTTTTACCATTGTTAAATTGTTTTACCTAATATGCTAGCTTTCACTTCAGGCAACCAATTGGTACATTACAGTAAATATTACATACACTGATTCATATATAATTTTTCCATTAAAGATTCAAATGCAATTCACAATATGTAACAGTTTACACCATGATGCGTTTCTACATTTTTCTAATGAGTCATCAGTTCAGCTTTATATCTAGTTTTCCAGATAGGATAATCCAACATATATGTGATGGAACTTTCCATCTACAAAAGTCTCTTTAAGTATCACACTTTTCTCCATCACTGATTTATCATAACAAAGGACATTTAAAAATGGTGTTGGGTATGTGTAACTCTATCACCAAGGTGTATGCATTCCTGTCTGTTTTTCAAAAAATTGCATGCCTATCACAATTATTTTCCAAAAAAAAGACAGGCTTCTATGCACATTTGGGAAGGCGTGAGACCTCATGCAAATCTGTCACTTTTAACATGAATGAAATAGTATTTTTTTAAATCAAAAGACATCTGGGATATGTTGTGAACCAAAACGCAGACATTTAATTTGATGTTGCTTGTCATGTTGGCGGCTCAGATGCTCACTCTTGTTTGTGTGTAACTTACTATTGTGACATTTGGAATATCCTCTGTGTCCTAAGGGCATTTTATCCTATGTCACCTGTAATAGGTCAAATGTTACATCATCCACAATAGTGAAGGAGCATCATGGTGGAGAAGTGTGGCTCACTGGTTAGAGGCGGCAGACCCGTGAGCAGAGAACGGCCCGGGACCAGGGTTCGATTCCCGACGCGGCAGGGTCGTGGACCAAGGTCAGCGGACTCGATAATTCTCGCCTCGGTGCCTACTCTAATCAGAGACCACACGCGGCAACTCTGGGCATCAGCTTGCCTCATCTTCACAACGGCCCCCCCAGATCACCGGGGATGCTTGGTCGCACCTTAGAGATACCCATCTGGGACCATCTCTCAGAGTGAGCCAGGACGGGTTCCCCAGCGGTCGAAGCGTGGAGATACTCCTCCGGGAGTCGATTCCTAGCGCTATATAAACCCACAATTAAATTAAATTAAATCATACCTGACACAGCAAAGACTAGTGGCCTGTTTGGTACAACTGTCCCTTAAAACATGAAACAACCTGATGTATATTTGTTGTTTAGGCAGGTATGTGTCTGCTCAAATCTGTCCTTTGTTAGTGAACAGAAATCAGGTGGTATCCTTTTCCATAAATTCATGCACAAAACACATCATAATTAAGGATCCATGTTTTCCATTTTTAGTGATTTTGACAGATAAATACAGACAGAAAACAATGTGTTTTCAGTCTGCATTTATTCATAAAAGTCGATAAATACAGAAAAGTGTGCTTCTTTTAAGTGACTCTCCAGGCTGTCTTTCATGATTTATATGCCAGAGGCTGTGCAAATGGACAGCATGGGGAATTAAAAAAACAGGATGAAATTTCTTTCAATAACAGCATATGTCAACATACAATTATGACATAATGCTAGTATTTACCAGTGGATGTATTGTTATGTAATATTTGGCAGCTTAAATAGCTAAAACCTGATAGACAGCAAAGTATGAGTGCGCGTCTATCAGCTACATAGATATGGAAATGTACAGTTTTACATCTTAATTAATAGGCAAACCACAAAAGAAATTTGGATAAATACAGATAAAATGGCCTAAAAATAAATATGGATAAATAAAGACAGAAATGGCCATAAAATAAATGCTATAAAACTGTAAGCCCTAATCGTAATACATCATTTGCAAACTTACACCTTCAAAAACTCTTCTTGTGTGTTGGACATGTGTCAACTTTAATGTTGATGGCAAACTTCTTTGTGGTAACACATTTAATATGTTAACCTTGAAGTAGAACTTACTCCCTTGATGCTGCTGTTTGACTCTCAAATGTCTATGAAGCTCCTGATCAGCCACCGCAAGTGTGCAGGACATTAGCATGGGTCAGAGTGCAACTCACATAATCCCCATGTTGAGAGAACTGTCCGAGCTAGATTTCTGATGACTTCCTGCTCCAACATTGTAGGTCCTCCCACATCTTTTAACAATGAATAGTGCCTTGCTTGTATACCCCCAGGGTACGATCCGTCTACGCGATGGTCTCCCAAATGGTCTTTTTCTGATAGGCATTGACCTGTATGGATACAAGAATTGGGAGACCCAAAAATGCAGTGTAACTTTTTGTTTGTCTGTATTGATGTAACATAATTTTACTACATTGATCACAAGCATTATTCAAAAGTTACTACATAATATAAATTTTTTTATTCTGCCAAAATAAAATAAAACAATAAATAATGCTTTTGTTGTAACCTGGTGACTACCATTATCTCTTGTCGTATTCTAAAATCACTAATCCAGCCCAGTGACATCATCTAGACCAGAGGGCCCCAACGTCTGTAATGAGAGGTAAATCTGATCAGTGAAAATCATTGTGAAATACTGAAGGCCAAACAACTTGCACATTGCAACCAGACATCCCCCACACAGAGCTACACTGGCTTGAAGCCTAATGTCCATAAAACCAGATACTGTGGTTTGAAAAAAATACTATGACTAAGGGCACTATGAAAGGGCTGTAATGTGTGTCAGTGAGAGCGGATGTATGAACATGTGTGTGTATGAAGAGGATCATTTGTACAGGTGACTGAGAGCCTGTGACATATGTATTTACAGCGCAGGACATACCTATCACCATATGTAGCACTGTTACATGAACGACACAAAGATACATTTATGTGTTATGTTTAATTTGTAGAAATTAAAAACACTTCATATCTTGTACCATTTCTCTGCACTTTGAATTTCGCTGTATTTTTCCTACATACTTGTGTCTCCTGCCCACTGAGACCAAGGGGCCTAATGTTTGTAAATGCAACAATTTGAAATGGGGGAAAATTGAAATGAAGTGTTAACTTGATAATAAAGGTAACTCTGCATTTAATTTATTGTCTATTTAAAAGGATTCAGAAGCATCATTTTGTTCACAAATACCTCAGTGCTTCAGTTTTTCACCTCTGTGGCTCAGCCCCATCATGGCCCATAAATCTGACTGAGCACTGCTCATCGTCAGGCCCTGCATCTGCAGCCTAATGATCATGATGTCAAATGAACACAGCCTTCCCTTAGCTTCAAATCGACTGGTTGGAGACACCTGATCTAGGCTGAGTGATTTGTGAGGTAATACACATAGCAGACATCTTTTTATTTGGTATGTAAAAAATTATACATACGTACAGTTGAAAATTAATCAATCAGGGATTTTTGAAGTGCGCTGCTCATCCATGAGGGTCTCAAGGCACTTGGGGGAGGGGGTTGAGCAGCTCCATCTCATCCGAAGAGCCAGGTCTTGAGGCTCTTCCTGAATGTCTTGGCCACAATGTACAAAAAGGCTCTTTCCCCCGTTCTGGTTCTGCGGATGCGTAGGATTTGGGTCAGGGCAAGGATGGCGGAGTTGAGGTTTCTCTTGGGTGCATGCAAGGAGAGTCTTTCATTGAGGTATTGGAGTCCAGTGTTTGTGGAAGGATTTGTAGGCGTGAGTAAGGAGCTTGAAGGTCACTCTCTTTTTGACTGGGAGCCAGTGGAGGTCTTATAGCTGCTGGATGATGTGTTCTTGTCGTGGGATGCAGAGGACGAGTCTGGCTGTGGTGTTCTGGGTAGGTTGGAGTTTTAGGAGTAGATATTTGGTAATTCCTGAGTAGAGGGCATTACCGTAGTCCGGTCTTCTGGTTATGAGTGTGTGGGCGATAGCCTTTCTGGATTCGGGGGGATCCATTTGAAGGTCTTCCGGAGAATACGGAGGGTATTGAAGCATGTGGAAGATATGGCATTGACCTGTCGGTTCATGGTGAGGGAGGAGTTGAGTATGATGCTGAGGTTGCGGGTGTGGTTTGTGGATGTGGGAGGGTTGCTGAGGGCCTCAGGCCACCAGGTGTGGTCCCATGCGGAGGGTGTGGATCCAAGGCCAAGGACTTCCATTTTCTCTGAGTTGAGCTTCAGGCAGCTGCTGCTCATTTAGGATGTAACGTCTTTCATTCTTTCCTGGAAACTTTGTCTGGTGATGTTGGGTTCCTTGTTGAGAGAGAGGATGAGCTGGGTGTCCTCAGAGTAGGATATCATGGTGAGTCTGTGCTTTCTGATAATGGTAGTGAGGGGGGCCATGTAGATGTTGAAGAGCTTGGGGCTGAGTGATGATCCTTGGGATACACCACAGTTGATCTCTGTGGGTTCGGTGAGAAAGGGCAAGAGTCTAATTCTTTGAGTTTGGCCGGTGAGGAAGGAGCGGATCCAGTCTAGGGCGGTTCCCTGTATGCCGGCGTCGTGGAGTCTGTTGGTAAGTGTGCAATGGGAGACGTGTCGAAGGCTGCTGAGTGGTCTAGTAGGATGAGGGCAGCCATGTGGCCTTGGTTGAGGAGGGTGCAGATGTCATCCATGGCAGCAAGGAAGGCGGTCTCGATGATGTTATTGCGGTATGCAACGTTTACAACAAAATTTTTACAACGCACTACCATTACAACGCAGGTATTACCACGCATACCATTACAACGCATTGCGCTGGGGGGCGCTCTAGGGTAAGTAATATGTTTAATTTTCTATCCAACACCTTCCCTAGTGTCCACGGGGACTGGAGTTGGAATAGAAAATTATACTTACCACTATCCAGCACCTCTAAGCGCTATGCATTGTAACGGTATTCGTTGTAAATACCGCGTTGTAAAGGTATGCGTGGTAAAAGTATGCGTTGTAACGTCATACATCCTGTTATTGCTGCAGAATCCGAATTTGGAGGTGTTGAGGATTGAGTTGGATTCTATGAAGTTTGTGAGCTGGTTGCTGATGATCTTCTCAGTGTCTTTGGATGCAAGGGGGAGGAAAAAGATGGGTCTGTAGTTCTTGAGAACCGTCGAGTCTGCGGAAGGCTTCTTGAGGAAGGGCTTGACTTCTACACGTTTCCAGTCATTGTGGAAGGTGCCTGTTTCGAGGGAGTAGCTCATTGTGCGTCATAGTTCTGGTGCTATGACGGCTGCTCTGTGGAAGATGTGCGGTGACTGGGGATGGTGGGGGCACCTGAGTTTATGCTCCTCATGGTTTTAGCGTTGTCTTCTGTGGTGACGGTTCCAAGCAGTGAGGGTAGGGTGGGTGGTTTTGCCAGTGGTGGGTGTAGTGTCGATGCTTTGGCTCCATTCGTCAGAGTGGTTGTAGAGAGTCCTGATCTTGTGATAGAAGTAGGAGCCAAGCTTGTTGCAGAGGTTCTGGGAAAGGAGGGATGTCGGAGGTTTTGCTGGGGGGTGTGGTGAATTCTTGATGATGCTGAAGAGTTCTTTAGAGTTGGGAGAGTTGGAGAGGATTCTGTTCTGTATGAGGTTCTTCTTCATGGTTCTGATGAGATGGTGGTGTTCTGTCATGGCGGTCTTGTGGGTGGTGCATGCCTCCGAGGCTTTGTTGTTCCTCCAAGCTTTCTCGAGTCGCCGGTATGTGCGCTTGGATTCTCAGAGGTCGGTGGTGAACCAGGTGGTGTTTGGGCCGCATTGTCTGTTGCATTTGTGGAGGGGGCGAGCTTGTTAGTGCAGTCATTGATTCACCTGTGGAGTTTGTTGGCTGCAGAGTTGGTGTTGGTCATGGTGGGTGGGGAGAGCGGTTGAGTGCGGAGGTGAGGTGCTGTTCAGTGATCTTGCTCCTGTTCTTGCACAGCGCCATGGTGTGGGCTTGTGTGGGGTAGGTTTCCAAAAGGAGAAGAGGACACAGTGGTGGTCCATCCCTAGGGGTTGCGTGTGTGGCTGAAGCGAATGTTGTTTTCCCCTGCAAAGATGAGGTTGTTTCTGCCACTGTTGGTGAGGTTATCAAAGGAGGGTGGTGGGGTTGGGGTCACTGAGGTTGTCGAGGTGGAAATTGAGGTCTCTGAGGAATATGTAGTCCATGGAGGAGATCGTTTGGGGTACGATGAGGTCTGTGATGGTTGTGGTGAACGTGTTGCGTGGTCCAGGAGGTCTGTAGGCGAGGGTGCTGTGAAGAGTCCTTCTGGGGTAGGTCTGGATCTGGAAATGGAGGTGTTCCATGGGGGAAGGGGAGTTGTTTGTTCTGGCTGTAGTGAGTCTGAGGGATTCTTTGTGTACAATGGCGAGTCTATCTCCAGAATGGTTGAGGCAGTCCTTCCTCAGGATCGTGTACCCTTCGGGGATGGTGGTTGCGATGTCTGGTACAGAGCTGGCATTGGTCCAAATCTCTGTGAGGAAGGTGACGTCGGGCGATAGGGTGTCGAGGAGGTCCCAGATCTCTACTGTGTGTCTATGTATGGAGCGAGCATTGAGGCGGATGCAGCTCAGGGTTTAGAGCTCACTGCATCCGGTGGATTTGAGAAAGCAGTGGCCATCTGGAGGTGGGTGAATGAGCGGTGGCAGTGTCAACAGGAGAACAGGCCATGGGTGAGGTTTGGTGTCAATAGCTGGCAGTTTCTTCCAGGGTTGGGTACGTGGAGGGCAGCTGAGTCATAGTGGTGGGTGGTCGGAAGACTAGGGTACCTGGCGCTGGTCACGATCGGGTCACAGATTGGCACAGATGGGCTTGCCTTTGGTGCGCCTTCGGCATGCCAGCATCACGTCTACTGCACATGGCCGCACAGCAGCCACCATTAAGTAGGGGTTGGGAGAGGGAGAGCAGCTGGGAGGTGGGAGTGGGAACAGGCAGTGGGGAGGAGCTGTGGGGGAAGCAGCCCAGGAAAAGGGGGCAAAAGGTGCAGAAGAAAACACATGAATGAGACAAAAAGGCACAAGAGACAGCGCCACAACAGAGGCACAAAAAGACAATAGAGGTACAGAAAAACAAGGGAGGTACAAAAAAGATAACAAGGCACAAGAAACCAGGGCACAAAGAGAGACAAGCAAAAGGGACAAAGGCACAAAGCAACAACAGATATACAAGATACAAGCTGCACAATGGTCACATAGGCAAAGACAGGCAAACAGGGCATAGACAGACATCGCAGGGATAACAACCAGGAAGACTAGCAGACGTTGCCGCCAGGGAAAGGCATGTCCCTGCATACATGCTAACCATGTTAACAGCTTTTCCTCCTGGTCGGCTCTTCAACCGGGCGGTCCCCCCTACCATGGTAATGTGGCTGGGGAAATTTCTATGCGGGCGGTGGTTTTTGACGGGCGGATCGCCACCGCCATGTGGGCGGTGGCGATCCGCCCACTATCCCAAGAAACGGACATTTAGAATATAAAACACATATGTTACTTGGTGTAAAAGCACCATTACATCAAGTGAACTGTAATGGAGATTAAAACCTGTAATCTTAATTACAACAAAATGCATTCAACCAAACAAACAAGACAAATATGTTACACTAATATATCTAGGTTTAGATGTTTAACAAACGTGCAAAACACATAGCAACAGCTATGATAAAATAAAAAACAAGATTTAGATTTAGTGACACATTCAAAAGTGTAACTAACTAGTCTTCTCTCCACCAGGGATTCCTGTCAAGCCTTCAGGATGCAGGATCTGCAAGACCGTCTCTGCTGTTGTACGTGGCCCTATTTGCAGGGTCATCCCTGAACTTTTTGTCTTCCTCCTGTATTTTGTCTGACCTGTTTTTGTTGGTTTTATGACTCTGGGCACTTTACCACTGCTGATCAGTGCTAAATGCATATACTCTCCCTATTATAAATTAATGTATGAATTAGTGATTCCATGATTGGCTGGATTGGTTTACCTGTTAAACCCTAGTACAGTCCACCAGGAGTGCCCAGGGCTTGTAAACCAAATGCTGCTGGTGGTCTTGCAGCTCCGGTTGTGCCACCCACAGAAGCAGCTTGTAAAAGTGTGTCTAAGGTCTGCCATTGCAGAGCCTGTGTGCAGTCTGGTACTGCCATGCTGGCTGAGCAAGTGCACCCACTCGCCAGTCCCTAAACCTTTCCTGTTCGTCATGTCAGACACCCCTATGATAGGACAAGCCCTGGTGTGTCTGACATGTCCTAATAGTGAATTACAGCAATTTTAGTTTTTCACTATTGCAAGGCTACCTGTTCTCCATAGGCCAGAATGGGCAGTTAGATTATTACATCTTATAATCCTAACTGACTCAGGGAACATGGTAGAAATTCGAGTTTAGTTTAGCATGCCTGAACTCAGAGTGATAAAATACATCTTTTAGTCAAGTTGATTGTAACATTCTGTGTTTGAAAAGACCACTTTTAGAAAGTAAGTATTTTCTTGTCTAACTATCCAAGCCTGCCTCTGCTAGGTTGTGTATTCCTCTCTGGAGTTTGAGTGACAGGGCTGGGGGATTCCAGGAGACAGGATGAGTCAGCCCAGTGGTGAATAGAGAGATCTGCATCTAGATGGGAGGGAGGAGTTGCACCTCCTGTGGTGCGGCATGTCTCTGCCCTGCACTGTGAAAGGAGAGAAGGAATCATGTCACCAGAGTGATCCAGGGCTGTGCCTTTCCTCCACAATGCTGGCTCCACCTCCTGTGGGGCGTCTGATGTTTCTGCCCTGCACTCTGAAAGGAAAAAAGGAGTCATGTAAACAGAGTGCTGCAGAACGGGTTTGGACTAGGCAAAGGCCACTCTGCCCTCAGAGGACAACGGATTTTGGGGTGTAAGTATTGGGACTCTGATCCCAAGAAATTAGATCACTTTTGGACAACAAGAGGAACCTGAAGAAACTGAGGAGAAACTATCCCTAAGCTGAACTGCTGCTTGGGGGATTGCCTGCAGTGGTTATTCAACTTTTGAAGGATCTCCAAGGGCTTGAGAAAAGAGCTTGCTTCCTGTTGAAGTCTAAGGGGCAACAGACTTCAACCCCCAGAGTTTCTTTGGAAATGCCTGCTGTTTTGGGCCTTCTGAGGGACTGCGTGTTGCAAGGAGCTGGAAGCGCAACTCAAGAGGGAGAAGCGTGTATCCATCGCAGCCGCTGTTGTCGCATCGCGGAAGTTGCCGCTGTGGCTGACGCATTTCACCGCATCTCAAGAAACGTCCCGCAACCCCAAAGAAGCGTGTCACCATCACAGCCACTGTTGTTGCATCTCTGAGTAAGGATGTCGCCTCTGTAGCTGTCGCATTGCACCACATCAAGAGAAGCGTCTCGCACTGAGGAAGAAGCGTTTCACCGTCGCAGCTGCTGCCGTCGCATCTCCGAGTAAGGATTTCGCCGCTGTAGCTGTTGCATTGCACCACATCACAAGAAGCGCCACGCATACACGGAGAAACGTGCTGCCGTCAGAGCTATTGTCGTCGCATCACTGAACAAGGGTGTCGCCGCTGCAGTTGTCGCATCGAGCAGAAGCATCTCGCATCGTCGGAGAAAAGTGTCACCGCCAAAGTCGCTGTCGTCGAATCACTGAACAAGGGTGTTGCCAATGCAGCTGACGCATCGAGTCGAGACTTCTCGCAACATCGGAGAAGCTTGCCGTATCAGGAAGAACTTGATGCCTTTATTTTTTTGCACCGGATCTTTGCTGCATCTTCATCTCTGCAACACTTTTGTTGTGGAAGCGTGATGCATCGTAAGGTACATTGACTCAAAGTGTCGCATTTTAAGAACTAAAGAGAACTAAGCTAAAACTACCACTTTAAGTACAGTATTGTAGATTTTTGTCATGGTCTTGTGGTAAATCTATATAAATACTTATTTTTGATATAAAACTTGTGTGGTGTTCATCTGTAGTGTTGTCACTTGATTACTGTATGTGGTCTCAAATACTTTACACACTGCCTCTGAGATAAGCCTGTCTGCTCGTGCCAAGCTACCAAGGGGGTGAGCAGGGGTTATTTTAGGAGTGTACCCCCTTACCCTGACTAGAGGCAAGGGTCCCTATTTGTCACAAGTACCTACCTGTGCCAACTAGAGATCCCCAAATCTAACATCCGCCCTGGGAAAATGTTGTAAGGGAGAGCTCAGAGAACCACCACCATGCCTCTGGCGAGGTGAGGCTTGGAGGCCAGAGAACGTAATCTTCCCAACAGGTTGTTTCACCTTTTCCTGATTTCCTCCTGTGTATGCAGGTTGTTTGCTACTGCATTCAGTCTATCAACTATTCTGTCCCAAATTTGCTGTTTCTGAGAAATGGTTGTATTTTGGACTTGGACTGTGCTCTAATAAATTCATCCACTATGACTGACAATTCTCCCTCTGTAAAATGTGGATTTCTGCTTTCTGTCATAATGTAATAAATTAAATTAATTTGTGCACCCAAAAGTAAAAGATAATACATTGTAAAATGCACAAGAAACAGAGGGAGGGAGCAAAAATATAAACCCAGAATATTGTGCTGTGCTGGAATGACAACTGATCATGGTCTGAAATAGAGTGTGTTTATAGGGTAGCATGCAGGTGCAAACAATTAGGCAAAACACCTCAGGTGTGTGATGCTAGCCTCCTTCCTACAGCCACAGGAATAGTTGAATATTGACTGAGTCCCACGAAGATCACTACATCGCAGCTAGAACACTACCAGCAAAGCAGTGAAATCTAAATAGGGCCGGGCAAAATCCTACCAACTGGATGGTGACAGAGTAACGTTAACCAATGAAGACATCCACCACAGTAACAGTGGTGTACCATTTATGCAGCCATAAACACTCGATGTGGGCACCAGTTCAGGCAGCACACATCTAAATAGGGCAGGCAAGATTCCGTCAGCTTTGCGGATTACTGCGAACTCCGCAATGAGGGGACATTTGCAGTCCCGCCAAGATCTAAATCAGGCCCATAGTCTCTTTTTTGAAAGTCAAAAATATCCAGCAGAATTAGTCAGAGGGCTTCATTCAGAGACAGTTCCACTAGGCTGCATACCCCTTTGGCAAAGGACTGCTGAAAGAAAATAGCAAGAGAAGCTGCAAGCTCAATCTGACCAGAGATGCACCTCGGGTGGATAGGTGAGAAGGTTGGTTCCAGTATCCTCATGGTCATCCGAGCAGCTTTTGGACAGAAAAGTTCCAAGTACTCAGGTTTAGGATTTGGCCATCCGTGTACATTTAGCACCCCAAACAAGGGTTCAGGCTGGTGGGTTATACTCAGGCTGGTAACAGGTATGGTTTCAACATGAGGGGAGCCTTCTGTGTACTTGTGGCTCTGAACAGGACCCCAGCAAAGTAGCTCTTGGAATCACTCTCTTAGTCCTGGATTCAGATGAAGAAACAGAGCTCATCACCAGGGCTGGCCTCTGAGGGTTCAAGGCAGGCTCCAGGTAGCAATCCTCGGAGGTTCAGAACATCAGGCTTGCAGATTGCATAGTAGGTCACAGTACTAAGCAGTACTCTCAGTCCTTCTGCAGGTCCAGGAATGAACTGAAGTCGGTCTGAAGTTCCTCTTTGTATACTGCGGTGCCCTTTGTCTGGAAAATGGGAGAAGCTTCTAGAAAGTTTCTTTGAAGTGCCTGGAATATCCAGACTCCCATGCCCTGGCTTCAAACCGACTGCAGTGATATTGTGGAGGTGATAGGCAGAGCACACCCTTTTGATTTTGCAAGTGGGGCTATGGTCAGTTTCACCCTCCATTCTGTCAGCAGATTGCCCATTGAGGCAGAACGAATCCCTCGATTACGTGAACAGAAAAGCGTCAGAAAGTCTAACTCTCAGTTACACCCAGTCATGTGACCCAAGATAGGTTGCAGGTACAACAGGGCTAAGGAGAGGAAAATACCAACGTTCTAAATGTGATATTCGCAAAATTGCAAATGAACATCTGACTTTTCATTACAATTTCATAGATAATAAATCTAACCTGCATACCTGTTTCCGATCGAACGTTAGCACTTAATACATGAAATAGGCAACCCACTGTTATCCTGTGGGACAGGTAGACCTCAAAGTAGTAAAAAATGAATTTAGTAGTTTTTCACTACCAGGAAATGTAAACCTTAAAGGTAAATGTCCACCCTTTTAATTACAATGCACCTGCCATTTGGGCACCTAAAGCCACTTTAAGGGTGCTATTTACGTGCAATAAAAGGGTTGTCTAAGGCCTTGTAAGAGGTTGATATTGCAAAGTTGAATTGGCTGTTTAAAACTGTTTTCAGGCCAAAATGGCAGGGCTGGGACAGTTTTTAAAGTGCTACTTAAATGGGTGGCACAATAACTGCTGTATGCCGACTAGTAGCATTTTATTTGCAGGTCCCGGGAATATGGTATACTCTAGGAGGGATTTATGAGTAAAATAAATATGCCAATCATGTGCAAGCCAATGAAACCATGTTTATGGGAGTGACCACAAGCACTTTAGCACTGGTTAACATGGATTTCAAATGATTTTCTGCACATAAAATGTTGGTAAGTAGCCAAAAGGTTTGGGGGAAGAACGCCATAAGGCCGACAGGTCTAACATGTGCCCTCCCCAGCTGAAATTGGGGAGGCGTACCTAATCTAATCACTAAGGTGGAAGAACCTGGATAGACCCTCACCATTACAGTGGTCCGACTCAGGGAAGAGTTGTATTGCAAAATCCATTCCCTGTAAGGAGATGGACCAGCTCAACAATTTTGGATTTTACCCCTCATTTGCATTATCCACCTGAATGATGAGTGGCCTGTCTGTACCCGAAAGTGAGTCCCAATCAAATATGGTCTCCGTTTCTTCAGTGCCCACATCACAGCAAAGGCTTCAATAGCACTCTACCTCTGTTCTCTGGGAAGTATCCTTCTAGAGGTGAAAGTTACAGGTTAGTCTAAGCCTTCGGCTTCGGACGGTGGCAGCTTCTCCCCACCCCGCTTGGCGACAGTCTCAGTGCTTTCTGCTCTCAATTGCTTTTATGCTGTGATGCTGTGTAAAATTGAATCTGTGAACAAAGCCTTATTTTAAAAATCACTCGCTAATTATTAATAGCGTTTTAAAAGGGGGGTAGTATTGTTATAGTGCTGTGTCTGATTTACTAGCTGCACACTGAAAAAACAAACCACTTACCCACACGCATTTGAGGGACCAGCTTCCGTGTAGCCTGATCTGTGCCTGCCCGCCCAGTCCGACCCTCCAGCCAATCACGGGCGCGGAAGGCGGGGCAGAGCCTGAAACATCCGGGGAGGCGAGCGCTTCGCGCTCTAGCTCTCCCAGGATCAGGGACTATAAAGACAGCGAGGAGGCGACCGTCTGTGCGGTAAGGGGGACGGTGGCAGCTTCTCCCCACCCCGCTTGGCGACAGTCTCAGTGCTTTCTGCTCTCAATTGCTTTTATGCTGTGATGCTGTGTAAAATTGAATCTGTGAACAAAGCCTTATTTTAAAAATCACTCGCTAATTATTAATAGCGTTTTAAAAGGGGGGTAGTATTGTTATAGTGCTGTGTCTGATTTACTAGCTGCACACTGAAAAAACAAACCACTTACCCACACGCATTTGAGGGACCAGCTTCCGTGTAGCCTGATCTGTGCCTGCCCGCCCAGTCCGACCCTCCAGCCAATCACGGGCGCGGAAGGCGGGGCAGAGCCTGAAACATCCGGGGAGGCGAGCGCTTCGCGCTCTAGCTCTCCCAGGATCAGGGACTATAAAGTAACTCGTCGGCGTCAACGCGCAGTGTTGACGCGCAGTGTGGCGCCTCTTCCTGCGCCGAAGACGAGCCTAAGACCTGCCCGTCTGCGCCCGTCCGCGACAGGACGAGGCTAGAGGCAGGGGGCAATGGCGGACTCATTACACACTCTTGAGTCGCGTCCTCGGCATGGTCTTACTTACACCAGTCAATCCCTAGCTGCTTTAAACAGGTACGCTGCCAGCTTGTGCTCTCATAAAGTATCTGGCACTCTGGAGGGACCGTTTTCTTGCATAATCTGTCATACTCAATTTACTTGTAGTACAGTAATTACACCTCGTCGGCTACAACTCTCTCAATGCCAGCAAACTGCACTTGACAGTTCGATTGACTCAACTCTGTCTTGCAAGAACCTACTGTGCAATGTTCGCTCTTTGGCTGCCCACGCCACCCAGGTCTGGGATTTGATAACATCAGAAAAACCTCATCTATGCTTTCTAACAGAGACGTGGCTGAAGCCCCATTCTGTTCCAGCCATTACTATGGGGATACCACAAGGATACAAATTAGTACGGGTGGACAGACCCAGCAAAACTGGTGGGGGACTGGCTATTGTTTTTAAACAAGACCTTGAGGTTGTGGTTACTGAGACCTTATGTAATTCACAAATGGAGCTCCTCATCTTTACTATAAACCCCAATTCGAAAAATATAAGGAAGGGAGCATTAGCCTATCGACCCCCTGGCTCGCTTGGTAATTTCTCTCTCCAACTTGTTGAAATTCTGGCCCCACACATACAGATTGATTCTGACTTTCTCCTGGTAGGGGATTTTAATGTCCACAGTGAACTTTCTTCTTGTGTGGAGGCGCAGACTCTCTTGGCAGATCTAACCACTCTAGGTCTACACCAAGCTAATCAGGGACCCACGCATTTAGCTGGTCACACTTTGGACCTTGTGCTATATAACTCCGCCTCCATAAAGTGTCTACCTCCCTGCCAAGTGGATTGGACGGATCACTCTATTATCGAGTTTTACACTCGATCCACTTATGTGCCTAAGGGAGCACATAAAATATTGGCCGATGTTAGAAGACCATGGAATAAAATGAAGCCTGAGAGCTTTAGGGACAACTTTATTGAACCCAACTGGCCTGAATATGGGAACAATGTTAATGCTGCACTAACAGCTCTCAATGAAGCAGTAGCTATTTCCATTAATCTTGTTGTTCCTTTTAAAACATATAAGCCCCGTCCTGCCCCAAGACAAGAAATCTGGTACACAGATGATCTAAGGCAATTAAAAATTGCGGCACGGAAATCGGAAAAATTATGGAGAGCTACTCATAAGGCTGAGGATAAGGTCTTTTATAGGACCGCACAGAAAAATTACCATAAAGCAATACGCTCTGCTCGCAAACATCATATAGCAGACCAAATAACAGCTGCAGGTAATAATGTGAAAGTCCTTTATCAGATCTTACAGACCTTTGTTAAACCCGCAGCCTGTGAAACTGAGGACGTTGAGTCCCAGGTACTTTGCAACAGTATCTCGCAGTTATTTGTAAGGAAGATTGAGGGTATTTATGCAAAGATTCTGGCCTCAAACTCCTCTCCTAATATCTCCAGCACTGTGGATAGTGTGGCTCCACCTTACCCCTGCACAACAGGAGTTAGTGCTAATAAACTGGTTGAATTCCCCCCTATATCTATCGAGGAAATCTATACTCTTATCAACCAGACTAAGAGCGGTTGCCCGTCAGATATTGTTCCAGCCCGGATCATGTCTCTCCTAAGGGAAGATCTAGGAGCAGGAATTCAACAGGTGCTTAATTTATCTCTAGCTTCAGGTGATGTTCCCCTTGATTGGAAGCGTGCCTTGGTGAGGCCTCTACGTAAGAACAGCTCCATTCCATGGACTGACCTCACGAACCTGAGACCCATCTCTCTTCTCCCTTTCCTAGGGAAGCTGGCCGAGAAGTTTGTTAATCGGCACTTATCCAACTTCATTGAGAGTGTAGGGGGACTAGATTCCTCTCAATCGGGTTTCAGGCCTAGGCACAGCACCGAGACCGCCTTGCTGTCCGTCACTGACAATCTCCGTATGTTTCAGGATAAGGGGTACTCCGTTATCCTGGTGCTATTAGATTTGTCAGCGGCGTTTGACACGGTGTCACACGAGATCATGACCACCAGACTAGTTAACATCGGTCTGGGTGGCAAGGCGCTGGCTTGGCTGAGGAGTTTTTTTAGAAAGCGCACTCAGAGAGTTATACTGGGTTCCTACCAGTCAGAGGAGGTGGAGATCTCAAAGGGGGTGCCACAGGGCTCCTGCTTGAGCCCTACATTATTTAATATCTACGTGGCACCCCTAGCTAACATCGTGAGATCCCACGGGTTTATCCCTGTATCGTATGCAGACGACACACAACTCCTCTTTCCCTTTAAAATCTTGACTCCTGAAGTGCGCCACTCCTTTGCTCAAGGGATGAAAGAAGTAGCACGCTGGATGGCAGTAAATCTCCTTCAGTGCAACGTCTCCAAGACGGAGGTGATGCTTTTTGGGGAAGCAAAACGACTATGGACTCCGGACTGGTGGCCTTGTGATCTTGGCCCAGTCCCAGAGCCAAAAATGGTAGTGAAAGATCTGGGAGTCAAACTGGATCAGGAGCTTACTTTAAAACATCACGCTACTTCTGTAGTAGGCTCCTGTTTTCACGTTATTGGTCTTCTCCGTAGGGTGTTTCCCATGCTACCTGATTCCACCAGAAGAACTTTGGTTCAGTCACTCGTGTTGAGTAGACTGGACTATTGCAATGGTCTGCTGCTAGCCGCCAATGAAGGGGTCATCGCTAGACTTCAAGTTGTGCAGAACACGGCTGCCCGCCTTGTTCTAAACGTCCCGGCCAGAACCCCCTCAAAACCCCTTCTAAAAAAACTCCACTGGCTTACCATAAAACAGAGAGTGCTGTTTAAAACCTGTTGCACTATCCATAAGTGCCTGTCTGGTAGTGGCCCGGAGATCTTAACAGGGAAATTTTCCCCATATATTCCCGTAAGAACTCTGAGATCTGGAGACCATGAACTACTTTGTGTCCCCAGATTCTGGAAATCACGACAAGGTGGTAGAGCTCTGTCAGTGGCCGGCCCGAAACTCTGGAACGAACTCCCCCTGGAAATCAGAGCTTGCAGGGATCATCTTCCTTTCAGGAAAAAATTAAAAACTTTTTTATTCAACTATTGATACTTGCAGCATGATATTTACACATGACAGGGCTATTTGCTTTCTGACGTTGCCAATGGCGCGGAGATACTCCCTAGGGAGTCGATTCCCAGCGCGGTATAAGCTTGCAAATAAATAAATAAATTCCTCATTGAGCTTTGATAAGACTGCCCATATGCCATGCTCCGGGGCATCTGTTTGGACAATGACTTTTACATTTATAGTAAAAAATAATTGCTTAAGCCAGGCTATGGTTTTTAAGAGCCAGTTTGTAAATCTTGGGGTACTTTAACAGTTTGCAATTCAATTGTTGGTCTGTCAGGTCAAGACGTTGTATGCTAATGGCTGAGCATGTCCTGATCCCTCTGGCAATAAAGTCTTTCCTTAGTAAAGTGATACATGCTGTATATAAATTAGAGCATATACAGATCAAGTGAATACAAATATGTTTTTGCTGCCAAATAGTCTGCATGCTATGACACAATTTGCTTCCAAATTGGTTGATCATCTAATGATGGTAGCTAGCCAAAATGAATTACCATCAATCATTTCTTTTGGTGTGTCGAAACTGTGAGACTTAAGTAGGGAGCTGGTTTTCGATTCTCATACTTTTTAATCACCATCCAGGTGTGTGATCATTGGCTGCAGCTGTTTTTATCTATTAACAGAGAGTGTAATGTTGCTGCTTTATTTATAATATGTTGAACAGTTGAAAAAGATAGCTTCTTGTTCCACAACTCAACTATGCAAGTGGATGCTAAAGCTTTAAAAAGGTATTGATTGCATATGGATTTTTTGTCATTTTCAACTTCTGACCATAGAGTTTTGTTCAGTGGCAAGTGTGCTGAATTTAGTTTTTTTGTTCCAGCTGTATATGGTTGTGTACAGTCTCACTACTGTTTTGATGCATTTAGCAATAATCGAAATACCTGTTTATAGGTTGTGACTTCAACTTATTCAGAAGTGTAGAATCTTTTCCATGTAAGACGATACTAGTGTGGGAAATTATTGGGAGCATTTTTGCTGGTATTACAGACAACAGCGGTTTAAATGATGGACCTTTTAATTTTGGGGCTAATTTGCTGAAAGCAATGCTAGTGCATTAGCCCTTTTTGTGAGGAAATTCTTCTGGTCATGGTAGTTGATTCTGTTGTCAAGATAGACTCCCAGAAACTTACAGATGGTTACTTCTTCCAGCTGCTTTCCGTCTAACCAGATTACCTGTGTAGGGCCTGGGGGATTTTGAACCAACATGGTTTTAGTTGTTAGTATGTTGATTTCCAGCGTGTTGGCGATAACATATTTATTCATTTAGGTCAGTGACCTCTGGAGGACAACTTTGGTTAGACTCCTTAATACCACGTTCTCTGCATATGAAAGATGGGATAAAGTTAGTTTGCTGAGTTGTGGTGGGTGAGAATGGGTCTGATCAAGCTGTGCTGTTAGATCTGACATGAACACGTTGAACGGATGAAGGGCCAGCACACAACTCTGCTTCAGGCCATTATTTGTGGTGATCTTTCTTGAAACCCTGGTGCCATCACCCAACTTTACTCTTATCCATGTATCGGTATTTAGTAGCATTATTACTTCGAATATTATTTCAGCGATGTTTAAATCTTTTATTTCCTCCACAGGAAGTGACGTTCTACACAAACCTCCTGGAATATCCCATGAGGCCTGCCCAGGATGGCCCTCAACTTAATCTGAGTTGTTGGGGGCGCCCTGGCCAGAAAAGTTTCTATTTTGGTCTTGAGGAGCTACCCCTTACCTCTACACAGAAGGTTTCCCAAGTATACCACACACAATTGCCCTATCTAGCAGTTTCTGGCCTTGATAGTCAGGCTTGTGTGTTGCAGGGCCTTAAGCACTTCCTGCAGTCTAAAGAGGTGGTCGTCCCACCTGCTACAGAAGACAGCTATGTCATCCAAGAACACTGAGTGCCTCTATATCACTCACAACGTCGTTCACCAGCCTCTTGAAAGTAGAAGGGGCATTTTTCAGCCCAATGGGCATCACCTTAAACTGAAAATGCTTCTCTGGGTTGGAAAAGGTTGACCTCTTTTTAGTACCATCAGTTAGTGCAATATGCCAGCACCCTGAATCGAAATCAAATATACTGGGGAATTTGTCAGCCCCTAATCTGTCAATAAGCTAATCAACTCAAGGAATAGGGTGGGCATCTGTCTTATTTACTGATTTGAGGCCCCTGTGGTCCATGCAGAACCGGTGTTAGGTTAAATAACGTCTATTTGATGCTGGCCCTCACTTTAAAAGACAGCCTGTTAATTTTTGATGGGGGGCTATCTCCAGTATCAATGCCATGGGTACCCAGGAGTGAGGGAAAACATAGAGGCAAACTGTTCCATTAACTGGTGACAGTCACTCTACTGTTCTGGTGTTTAGGTAGGGGAGATATTGACACTCTCTACTGACCAATCTTTCTCTTTTGATGCTATGAGGTCAGGGATAGGTTTACTTTCCTCCTCCCCATCATCTGTCACCAGCTGCTTGGTGACCTGAGACCTCTCATAGTGTGATGTGAGGCTGTTGATATGGAGTCCCCTTAAGGGATTTCTGGGGTCTTGAGATCCACCAGGAGGAGGACATCTCCCTTCCTCTCAACAACCTTATAAGGTCCAGCACAATGGTCTTAGAGAGCCCTGGGCTCCACAGGCTCCATTAGCCACATTTTCTGCCTTGGTTGAAATTTCACAGCGGAAGCCTTTTGGTCGTACCACTGCTTCATGACTTCCTAGCTAGCTTCCAAGTTCTCAGTAGCCTTTTCACTGAACTTGGCAATCTGGTTACTGAAGGCTAGCATGTAGCTAGCCATAGTGAAGGCTAGCATGTAGCTAACCACATCCTGCTACGTGCACCCAAATGTATCTACCTCATTTTGATGCCTTATATCTCAAATGTTGCTTTGCCTGTTGCTAGTCTATCTGTTATTTTATTTGGAATTTTGACTTGATGTTCTTTGTCTAATGTGCCTCATGCTCCCAAACCAAACTACCTCATCTGGATTTTAATTGCCTTGAATGTTGCATTGTCGGCTCCTTAATAGCCACACAATTGCACATAGCACTTTGCCTCTTAGTATTATTCTGATCTTTCTCCTATTTTTCACTTCTTCCACCCATTTGTCTCTATTGTGCGATCTCCCCAACTGGCCGACCACAATTTCATCCTCTCCTTCTCCATCATGCTGACTTAGATCATGGTCTCAAATTCTGGATATCACCCTCTCCAATGCCTCCCTGTCTCAATGAAACAAAAATAGTTGCCAGTACTGTGCAACGGTTCAATACATTCTCAGACGAATGAGCTATCAATTGCTCATTCCAAAGGACCACTCTTTCAGTCAAGTCTTAACTAGAAAAATAAATTTTAATTTTTTATTTTCAGTTCGAAAAACATAACTTATTTTATTCTTGTTTCTCGTTTGTTTTCTTCATTCAACATTAAACAATATCAACATTGGGGAAAAGTGAAAGGTAATCAAGGAGGGGACTATTCAAGGAAGAAACAAGTGGCTTCGTAACTTGTATGTTAAGAAATAATCTTGAAAGACATTTAAACGCTGTGTTGGACAACATATATTGACAATAGACACTGTACACACATAGGTTGGTGGTGAGGGAAAGGGAAAAGGTCGTGGTGACTTTTGAGTGGAAAAACTTGGTGATCAGTTTTTGTATAATGGGCTCTGTCCTAGTCCTAGTTATATCACAGGTGTAGCCTAATACATTAAATGAAGCAGTATCTAACTGGCGTCATGTTTAACCATTTAGACCATCTCTACTTTATTAATTCACACTCATATTTACAAGAATGAAGATTGGTCTAAACACTCAAAAATAGAACCACATCAACTAGCTTTGACCGAGCTAGTTGATGCGGTTCTATTTCCACTTTGTAATGGATTCTACTTTTGTGCTATATAATGCGGTTCCAGCCCTTCGGGGTAGTCTGCCTGATGTATATTAGGTTCCAAGGGAAACGGATGGCATAGATTGGGTTAGCCGAGCAACAATTGCTCAATTGTCTCAAAGGGTAGGCGGTGGTGCCACTTTCAAAGATTTTAGTGTTTGACGTTTTTACACACAAACATATCAATATAATATGACCTTTCACCAACCAGGAATGCTAATTTTTTGCTATTTTCTAGTGGTCCCTACCTTGTGGACCTTTTTGTCTACAGTCCCAGCCAACCCCAGGCTATTTCAGTCCTGATGAGACCCTTTTATCTTTCCAAGGGTCGAAACATCGTCGACATATGTACAAAGTCAGACAGCTTTTCACTTTTGTGATACAATGACTAAATTCCCTGTGTCTTCAAATGTACTGAATATATAGTGCTTTATTTTGATATAAAGCAACCAATACACCAATTATGTTCATATTTTGCCTCACTTCCAACCTTGTATTTTGATTTTGGTTTGTCTTTACACCAGGGGATCACTTATTTTTCCTTTCTAAAGTACACCTATGTATTGCTTATCTGAACCATCTCCGCTCAAAAAAACTTGGTTTGTCTGAGCCTCAGTTATTCACTGGCTGTGATGTAATTCTTTCCACAGATTCTGATGTGAGATCATTGTTGCTAAAGATTTAACCATCACAGAATGATCTTGGATACTTAAACATCGGTCCAAAAATGTGTTCCATGTGAATGCTTATCCAAGGATTACGACAACACCACCCATCACAATCCCAGAGGGCAACAGTGGGGTAGATATGACTCACTAGGCAGTATAATTTTTAGATTCCTCCAATACCTCAGCAGATGCCATTTATTTACATGTTCTTGGTCTTATCTACATTTTGGACTTGAAGATAAAATAGAAACTAACATGATATGTTTTCAAGACCACCACTGAGAGATGTGCGGAAACTTGGAAAGAAGGAACTCATGACCTCACAGTTCTACCAGTAAAAAAAGGGGCAACCCTCAGGCCTCGTGACAAAAAATAGAGGCAATTGTGGCCTTCCTCATTAGTTAGACACCCCAAAAGGCGCCCCACATTCCTGCAGACTCATAGAATTTGGAATTAAAAGTTCATATCGTGCCTATGAATCGCCACCCCTCCAAACCAGTCCATTGGACATTGTAAACACAAAAATGTAGGAGGCAGTACTTTAATGTTCATTGCTCGTGATTTTTTTTTAGCTCACTTTCACAAATATTGTGCTTGGAAATTACAAACCATCGCCGTGTTCAGTAAATCAGAAAGTCCCCTGATGCAGTGAGGGTCACACTCCGGTTCACTGGGCCCAATGATGGGGCCAAGATCTTCAGCGGGTTGTATTATAAAAGTAGAGCTCCAGTTGAGGTACAAATGTGCCTCCACTCTGGGCTTCTGGGAAGAGTGGTTGGGGCCAGGATGCATAAGTACCATCTGTGTTCTGCTTTGTCTGAATCGACTGTTGTGGGTCTATGTCCACGTCACTACAAATTAAAAGGAGTCGAACATGCTCAACATTATCAGCCTAAATTACAACACCCAACGACTGTGTATTTGGTCACATGTATGCCATCAGTGCAAAAAGTGCATAAACCCTCTTGTATTTATGCCACACGAGTGCAGGAAGGGTCCACACTGAAACGGCCCCGCTCCAAGAGCGTCCATGGATCTTCACCGTGCCCTCTTTTCAACTGTAGTAGCAAGCTCATGTGCAAAACAAGAGAGCACAAAAGCTTGGAGTCCCAGACGGGAGCAGAGTCTGAGGGAGATACACCAGGTAACACCAGGTAAATTCCATGTAGAGTCCACAAAGAGGCCATTTTCAACCAGTACCAAGACTTACAGTAACATTATGTACAGTACAATCAACCTCTCTCTCCCATTCATTCCTTGAACAGACCAGTGCGAATCTACCAGGATGCTGCGGGTCACCAAGGAACCCACCACTGCACTCTGCCTTCCAGAGTCCATCTGCATCACTTGCAGCAGGAACGGACAACATAAGCTGCCTCAAAACGGCAATCTTTCCCCATGGAATAGAAACATTTGTTGCCTTGGTTTCCAGATGTAATACTTTAAAATAAGCAGGCCTGCCAAGATGCTGGCAAGGATCGCATACCCCAGCACTAAGAAAAAAACTTTGAGAAGGCGGTCTCTTTTGTCATCCAGCTCGTGCATGAGGATCTCAAAGAAGGTGATGAAGAGGAAGGTGCCAGCAGCGATGCCCTGCAGTAGAACCAAGGCCACACTGCTAGCCACGTTCTGGGCACTATCAATGCCAATCCCAATCCCAATGCCCAGAGGTATCATCAGGTTCACCAGGATAGCAAACTTGACTGCTTCCTTCAGGGACAGGGATGCCTTCGCCATGCTGATGCCTAGCACCATGGCCACAAGCGCCTCGTGCACAGCCGCTCCGATGAACAGACTTAGCAACTTGGTCCCGTCTTCCTGCAGCCCGAGTGTGAGACCCTCAAAGATGGAGTGTGCAGACAGGGCAAGGACCAAACTGATGAGACGCAGCGGACTGGACCGGCTCAACTCCTGGATGTTCAGGTTGTGACTGTGAGAATGGTGGCCATGACCAGTGTCGTTCAAGTTGTGGCCACGAGTCGAAGCGATAAATGGGCTTTCGTATTCAGCGTCACTGCCAATGTCTGACCCAGCATTAAAAGTCTCCAAGTCAATGAAGGAAGGCTTCTCTTTCCGGAAGGTGAGAACAGCCTGCTCCACAAAGACGGTCAGGAAGAAGCCCACCAGCATGATGGTCTCAGCAAGGGGGTAGTTTGTAGTGATATTACTGTCAAGCAACAGCTGTGTGAGTTTATCGCGAACTGCAAGCAGCAAAGCATTGAAGCAGGTGGCCAGAAAAACCCCTCCTGCAAAGGAATTGCAGAGGGTGAGAGTTCGCCCAGAGCAAAACGGCTTCTCGTAGTCATCCTTTATAATCTTAACAGGCAGCAGGGATGCAAGCATCATGAGAAAGAGCATGCCGAAAAGGCACAGCAACTTGGCAATTAAAATGTTCATCTTCACAGTGTACTCTGCCGTTTGTCAGTACTTGAATATCTCCACTTCAATTCCTTAACAGGTGGAAACTTGCACTATAAATCTTCAGAAAGTGCACTGTGGGACCAGAACCTTCTTCATCCAGATGCATGAAAACAAGGCAATGCTTACAAACTGGGGCATGAAGAGCACAGACACAGTCCTTGTAGGTGGAGTCAATAAAATTGCAGGGTCATGGACCCCTATGCACAACCATTTAATGCTTTGTTTCATCTGTGCCCAGGGGCCACAAACCATACTCAAAGAGCAACATCACATTTCAGGCAATCATTTTCATTCGGCTCCCGTGATTTTAGCTTCACCTCCGTCACCCGCAGATGAGCCTGATCCAGGGAGGGTACCAGTGCTGCTCCGGTACCCCATAGACAACCCGCATCACACCCGATTTTTGGGGATGGGCCAAGGCAGAGGAAGGCCAAATTTCCAGTATGAGTACCCAGGAGAACTGTAGACTAGATTGAAGTTTTAGCAATTGGGATACCCACAACAAACACCCCTATATTGGCCGATATCCCTGACACCAACAGCATTCAGATTTTTAACCTTTCGGGCCACAATCTGTTTTTCCAAGAATTCAACCTCCTAAGTAAGTGCATGTTCTCTGTTCCTACAGTAAGTAGTGAATTTTTTCACCTCCATGCGGACCTACTCAAATTCTTCAAATGACTTAGATTACAATAGTTTTTTGCCAACAGACCTGAGAACCCCCAACACACACTGACCTCATTTTTAGCCCCCTCTACATTCCATCACCCTTCGACTACTATGCCACCTGCGATTTTAGCCTTTGCTAGATTGGTTTGCAAGAGATTATGAAATTGAAACACAAGTTTGAATATGTTCCATATAATTAACCTCTTTGCGAAAAGAAAGCCCTTGAATCAATAAAAACAAACCAGGACCTGATCATCACGTCAGCCCACAAAGGTGGAGGAATAGTGAACATGCACTCTGATAATTATAGCAGATAAATATTGAGACAATTATTCAACACCTATCACTATTGCTCGTTACCATCAGACCCCTTGCCAGAGATTCACGCACAAATCACATTGACAACAGACAGAGCTTTGGAACAAGGAATCACCACAAAAAAGAGCACTGATTCCTTATTAATAGACACATCCATACACTCCAGTCATTTATGTCCTCTCAAAAATACATAAGGACGCTGTGAATCCCCATGGTAAACCTGCTGTCTCTGGTTGAGGCATTGCCCTGAGCAGATACATTGACTCAGTAATCAAAGAGTTCATCCCCCTTACCAGATCTGCCAAACTGAAGACAAATACTTCAACCCGCTTCAGACCTTCTGGTGGGATTAGACATTGAGTCACTATACACCAACATCCCCCAAATTGAAGATATGTAGGTCATACATGAATTACTGGACACTACCCATGTCCAGTTCCAAACCCACATGCATACCCACTGACTTTATTGTGGAACACCTACAGAGATGTCTGCTACACAACCACTTCCTATACAAAGATACCTTCTATCCTCAGAAGGATGCCTCAGATGATCTGGAGAAAAACAAAACACTCTCACACAATAATCCATTCCATAAATAGATCGCATTCTGGCATTGTTATATAAATGACATACTGCTCATTTAGCATGGCAAGGAAGACTCCCTTGAGCTTTATGTCAACTGACTTAATATCATCCAATCCCATCTCCAATTCACTTTTGAAGCCAAAAGTAATGACCTCCCCTTCTTGGAACCTCATGTCAAATCCAAGAAGGTAAAATAGGCACATCCCTATTTAGAAAACCTACAAAATGTAACACATTGTTATTGTACGCCAGCAACAATCCAAGGGGCCCAAGAGATGTGCTACTTTATCGTCAATACATGTGTTATCTGTAGGAATTGCAAATGGAAAAAGGATTACTCCAGGAAGGCAGCTGTACTTAAAGAAAAGTTGGTTTCAAGAGGCTACCTAAGATGCTTGATGTCCTGCTCACTCAAACACGCATGGTATTGGCAATGGGAAACCCTCCTCATGGCCAAGAACAAAACCCAGAACAAACAGTTATCTTTTGTGTCCACTGTCTGCCCTGCCAGCAATAAGATCAGCAAAATAATTAAGAACAATTGGAGCATTGTTCGCTCCCAGGCCATCTTTTCTGAGCCTCCAGTCTTTTCCTATAAAGGAGGGAGTAACTTAGGTGACCATTTATTCCATGCCATTACATGGACATCCAAAACCAAGATCAAGCAGTCCGTCACCACTGCTGGGGCTTACCCCCTTTATTTGGCCATTTCAAGTGTCAAAATTGCATGGTGTGTGCACTAACTTCAAACACTAAAAGTTTTGTAAGTGGTACCAACACCTAACCTTTGAGACAATTGAGCAATTGTCGCTCGATTAACCTAACCTACATCATCTGTTGCCCTTTCGACCTGATATCAATATGAGGCAGACTGCCCAGATTGGCAGGACCCACATTATACAGCACAGAAGCAGAATCAAGTACAAAGTAGAAAACGCCCCGTTGGTATCCCATTTCACTTCCTTAAATCACACTGAAAAGGATTTCATCTGGCCATTTATCGACCAACCCTCTCCTCCTCTATGTGGTGGCGGTAATTTACAGCTACTTATATGCTGAGAGTGCTGCTGGATCTCTTGTTGTAATTCTGTTGATAATGACCTGAACACCCTGGATGAATTGAGTTCCATAGTTTATACTTGAACCCCTTTTTTTCAATGACACACCATGATGAGCATATTAGGTTCCCATTTATTTAGGACCTACATCTAAGCACGGATTTAACCATACACTGTCTGTGCAAATTGTTCTAATTTTTAATAAAGCATTTTCATTTCTTTAAATGCATTTGTCTTTCTGTATACATGAAGCATAAATTTAATATGCACTTTATCTAAAAATATGAAATACTATATTTACCGTACACTTTATGTGAAATGATTAAATGTACTGTTTAGATTGTATGCCTGCCACCTAGCTTTTAGGAGATAGGATCATTCATGGTTTCCTATTGCCATGTACATGCCCACACTCAGACTCGTCAATGGGCCACCTCGCTCCATGATTAGTCACCCCAGGGCACTTGATACACTACCAGCGGTGTAGTGTTTTCACCCTGGGCTGTGCTCTGCACTCCTTTTTAAAATGGCCCATTCCCCTTCTGTCCTGTCACCTTCTCTCCTCACGGGCAGACATTGCTTGGCGCTCTTAGTGATTAATGTTCCTTCTCCCATATAGGTTCAGTCATGATTGCAACCGGCCATTACCATTGGGCTAATTGACATGCCTACAATTACAGCAGTCTTTATAGTTCCCCACCACCCGGGGACACACTTACAATACCGGTGAGTGTTTTTCCTTAAAGAGTACATCCTCTATGATATATTACAAATTTAGGGGCACATTATGATGGCGGACGGACCTGAGTCCGTCCGCCACCATAGAGTAGGAGGGAACCTCCGCATGGGCTGCGGAGTTCCCTCCTGTGCAATTAGGATGTGACCGCCACCCTGGCGGTCACATCCTATATTTTTAACATTGCGGCGGGTGCGGCTTCAAGCTGCACCCACAGCAATGTTAAAAATGCACGCTTTGCATTTGTATGTAGAAAGTGGCAGGCACCGCGCGGTGCCTGCCGCTTTCTGCATACAAATGCAGGGGGGTACCATCGGTACCCCCCATGTGCACCCCCCACCCCTCCCTTCACCTAGGGGGCCCTCAACGGGCCCCCGCAGTGAAGTTACACATGTTTTTCCGCGGTGGAAAAGCCGCCACGGAAAAGCATGTTTCAGAGCCCATCCTAATCTGGCTGACGGTGTCTGAGAGACACCGTCACCATATTAGTGCTTTTCCGCCGCGGTTGTAAGCCAACCGCGGCGGAAAAGCTGCAGACGGAAACCAGGACCCACCAGCCATCCTAATGTGGCGGTGGGTCTTTGGTGGGTCCGCAGAGGATTTTCCGCATCCTCCGGGCCGGCGGTGGCTTCCGCCAGCCCGGAGGATGCGGAAAATCCTCCATCGTAATAGGCCCCATAGTGTGGTAACATAGTTTCTTATCTCCCTCTGCAAAATCGCTTCTAATGTATGTGATTTGCTCAGTCCTTTCTCTGGAAATGAGATCTGTGACTCCTTTGCGATTCCTTATCAGACCATCCATAGTGGATTTATTGTTACTCTGTCCCTGGTCAGAAGCATATACACACACCGGCGGGAATTTCTCTACATGAGTGTATCAGCGGTTCCCTAATTTAATTGTTTTGGGCCTCTCAGTTCATGTTAGACTAGTTGCAGCTAACAATAATCTCTCCTTTCTTAGTCCTCCATTTAGGTGCCCTGGACACCATTCAGGTATCTACAACTCAGCCCTTTTGTAATAACTTATTGGTCCAGTTTCATTCTGAGCCAGGGTTTAAATTATTCTCTTCACTTTTCCCTTAGACAGCAAACATCCTTTTGTGTCATTATTGTCCTGATGATGACCTCAAGTCATGATGGTCGAAACGAGGTCGACATGTACCAGCAAATTATGGATTTTTAATTATAACATGATTTCACGAAGACAATATTGTATCGAAATGATTCAGCATATTACTCTTTGAAATATTTCCAATATGCTGTTTTACGTTTACTCACACATGTTTCATGTGGGCCATTTTAATATTTTTTCATGAGCACAATGTGTTCCCTTTACACTTAATACACAATTCTAAATCATGGATGGTGCTGTATTATGACCCTTGAAGCATTCTTTGCCTTTGTTAAAAATAATAATTACATTTACAAAAGGTTGGAGTCAAATGTTGTTGTTTCTTGCATAAATGATTTATTCTTGAATTGTGCCCTATGTAGTGATGGTACCCATTGAGACATTTTTGCATGATACCCAATCAAAAGTTAGCACTTATTAAATGTAATAAGGCAAAGCAATATTCTCCTATGGGAGTGGAATGCCTCAGAGTAGTGATCAATGAATTTAGGACCTTTTCACTACTTGGTTTAAAACTAGTACATGTCCTGACTTTTAATTACAATGCACCCTGCCCTACGGTCACTTAGGGCCTACCTTAGGGTTGACTTGTATGCAATAAAAGGGGAATGTAAGGCTAAGAAAGGGGGTTATACTGCCAAGTTGCTATGGCTGCCATGATACACATTTTAAAGTGCGACTTAAGTGGGTGGCACAATTAGGGTTGCATGCGCACTAGTAGTAGTTAGTTTACAGGTCCTTGGTATATGGTATAGCACTCTACAAGGTACTTACAAGTAAATAAACATACCAATCAGGTGTAAGCCAATCATATCATGTTCAGGGGAGTGAGCACAAGCACATTAGCGCTGGTTAGCAGGTCAACAAAAACGAATTTCAGCACAAAATGTTGGTAAATAGGCAAAACGGTCAGGGGAAGACAACCCTCTGGCTGACATGTCTAGCGGTAATAATTCCAGTAGTGAGATAAATGTATTTATATGTGTTAAAGACCACAAGACATTTGTTTAAGATCTCACACACACAGCAGATGAGTCTGGCATTCTGGTAGCCACTGATATAGAGGTTGTATGCTAGCTTCTGTACAACTAAAGGAGCCTGTCTTCAGTCCTCCGGTAGAATTAACTGACCTTAGCTTCCATTATTGGGGCCTCTTCCATAATATTTCTTTACATTTCAGCTTACAGAAGTTGACACTATTTAAGTGTCAGAAATATCGAGTCCACCTCTTGAGACTGTGCCCAACGTGTTATATTCTGATTCTTCATGTTCAATAGAAGTTGAAGTCACAAGCCTCCTGTCATTGGAGAGCTTTGATATTTTCCTTTGTGGTTTTGTTTTTCTCTCCTCAAAGCACTGAGAGGATGTTGCATTGGCTGCAGGGTTATTTCGCTTGCACAATAGTGTGCATTTGATAGCACTGGGTTTATTGGTGAAGGCTACATAAACATATTTATTATGTGTAGTTAATAGTATAAACATTACACACACCAAGCATTAGGACTTTCATGTTCATATTTGTCTGCATACCTGTGTAAGATGACCTACCGACAACAGTTCTACAAATGTTGTTCAATCATAGCTGCTCGTTTTTTAAGGTTACTTTTTCTTCCTTGATAATATCCTGTGATGTTTTACTACCGCCACGGCGTCTCATCACTCATTGTCTTCATTATATCATACAACTAATTGAATTTCATGATTTATCAATCTCATCGTGTAACCTCTCTCCTTGTAGATATCCCCGCTCAATCAAAACTTGAATCAAATTTCTGGAACTCGGACAACTTTGTCATCCAATTAAACAGTCTGTATAATATTTCATATTAGAGGAATTAAAAAAAACAAGACTAACCTGCATCGTAATTTTTCATCTTCAAGACATGAGTGACAATTAATGCAGGGATACTATTAAGTAATGAACCTCTTCCGTATTATTTTTCAGCATGGGTATTTGACATCATGGATGCATCACACCCTTGGCACAGAACGGAAATAACTTCAAACATTGAAATTGAAGGCCCACGAGGCTAATGAGCACAGTACCATAGTGGAAGCCTTCATACACTTTGAAAAAAAATGTGGGTAGATATTTTCGTATCAAATCCTATAACAACTGTTATATTTTCTACTGCTGCTCGACATCATAAGGGCAATTTCTTGTAAATGATGGTGGGGTATATGCATTGCATCCTTCCTTTGAGGCTCTAGAGGCACTACACCTCAAGAGGCTTACATCAAATATTAAATACAGGGAGATGGCCTCTGAAGAGTACATTGTACCATGAGTCAGAGTTTTTCCTTTATTCATAGAGGATATCTAATAATGCGTTTAGGTAACAACGGCATGCGTGTTTTTATACCAGAACAGCTATCACTGAGACTCAGTATTCATTGCAAAGGTCATACCAGGTTTAACATGAATTACTATTTCCTGTAAAAATTCATACTGAAGAAATCAGCGGTGTCTAAATGTATTAACAACAAGCTGCATCCGAAATAAAAGTGGTACTTTTCTGTATTATCCTTCAGACCTTTCCATGAGAAATGCAAGGGAAATACGGAACTGTTTTATTATTTTTGGCACCATTCTTCATTTTCATATTCTGTTTAGTTTCTGGTAATTTTTCAGATGGTTAGCAAATTCATTGACATAGAAGCCTTAGGATCAGTCTCAGTTGCTACCTAAATTTAATTGTATAAGAAAGTACCACTCAGGAACGAATATTGGTCCAACGTTTAGTTGTTATAAACACTTTTGACACTTTGTTTATCGTCGACATCACATAAGAAATGAGCACTGGGCATGTCTATCTGTACTACTAGTTTGAATTACTATATAATGGCATTTGGTTAAGCGTCTTAACCTTTATTGAAGGATGCTTTGATTATTTTTTGATTTTTTTGTGAAGCAGCAGATTGTTCCTTGTTGGCACTATTAATTAACTCAAATAAATGTGTTTTCATGGATACAGCAACCATTGTTTGTATTGTAGTTTTGCCAAATGTTCTGGGTAGGTACGTTTTGGGGTGCCCCTGTAATAGAAGGCATTGACTTTTTTTAGCAGCAGTGAAATGTAATGTGTTTTTCAGATAATATAAAATGTAATTTTTTTTTTAGGGTATAGGCTTTTAATTAGAGGAATTATGCTGAGGTGAAAAAAATGAAATAATAAAGAGCATGTTCGTCGCAGGGATCCAATTAGGCTGACAGACTTTAAAACTCCAAGAATATTATTTGCTTCCACATATTTCTGAAGCTGCATTGTAATCACATTTTAGAATACTTATAAGGAGAGGGATATTCAGAAATTATGTAAATGCTTTACGCCGTTTGTGGGGCCTAATGAAGAATGCCTTATTAAGCCGCTTATTTTTCTTTTAGGTGCCTTGGATACAAACAATTCATAAACACACATGAATCAACTTAGATTGACTGATGCATTTGAATTAAATTGTGGCTGTCATCTACACAATATATTTATTGGAAGCCTGTACAGATATGGCAGGGATCAGAAGAGAGAAAAGAATACATGTAATTGGGGAAGATATGAACCAAAGGTAGATAAATCCTTGGGAATAGGGTGTCAATAGAACGAATCATGGCTAGGTTGAAAAGCGGAGTTTTGGGAGGTTTCCTGTCCAGATGAGATTTCAGCAGCAGTAAAATACATTGAGGGATATCCTCAGGAATGGGTGATGATTATCGTCAACCTAGGTTAACGCAATTTTACATAACGCCGTCTATTGCGGGAAACTAACGCCGTGTTAATGGCGTATTCTCAACACGCCGGCAACAGGGATAGTTTCCCAATAACGAGTCAAATGTTCGCATCAAAATTATTGGGATGCCGCAAAAAAGGAATCCCAAACGTGAAAAAAGTGGCGATGGGATCAACAGCGATAAAAATATCAGCAATAAGCAGCGCCAGGCTTGCTATTCCCACGTCATGCGGGAAAAATCACCATAAAATCTGCAAGAATTTTAAAACACAAAACCCAAACAACTGAGAAGCACCATGGAGGAAGCTGGAGCAACTACAGAGGCCAACCAGAACCCCATAAAGCCCTCAGAGAACCAGCCAGGTACCTCGGGGATGGAGAAGGGCAAGGAGAAGAGGAAGACTTCAGGAAAACAAGATCCTGATTACGGAGGTGATTGAACACCACCAACAACTGTTAATCACCTCCACTGTGTCATTGGCAACTAAAAATACAATATGGTAGTCCATCTTGGCCAAGGTGTATGCAGTCGGAGTGAAGTGCCAAGAAGCACTGGAATTATGTAAAGTGCAAAACAAAGCTGAAACTCGCTAACAACTGGAAAGCAGCAATGCAGACTGGAGGTGGGAGTCCAGCGCCACAGCAGAACAGGATGAGGTGGAGGAAATGGTGTCCACAGTAATCAGTGGGGAGTCGGTGGCAGGAGTTGGGGGACTGGACACTGCTAAACATGACTTGACCCAACAGCAACAGGGTGAGTAATGACCAGGGACTGGGGGAGATGGGCACAATGGCACACATGCACAATTAAGTATTGCATAGTGCACACCCATAATGACTCTGGATCATGTCCCTGATCTCCTTGGCATACTGCAGCACACATAGAATCAGCAAGTAGGCCCGTCAACAATGTGCCCAGAGGGGGCCCTCCATACACATCACTAATCTCACAACAAACCCATGCACATGTGCTGAAACCAGCAAAGCTGAGTTTCCATGAGCCACACTGACAATGCAAGTGGCAATGCATGACGAATAGCATGGCTGCAGTCCAATTATCATGACATAGTGCATGCCACGATGGACTGAGTGTGGACCACATCCGTAAAGGTGCAGCTCACACTCTGACACATCCACGTGCACAAACAACCTCTGATGTCATTTCCCTTACGTCTATGTTGCTCAGGTTGTGGGACCTGAGTCACAGGGTGCATCTCTGCATCGGGGTGGTTCATATTTGACCCCAGAACACACCTGAAATGTCATATTTGACCCCAAATGACACCATGTTGTCTTTTTTTTAACACCAATGACAGCCTTCAAGTCATGTTTTTGTACACATGTGATACGCTGATGAGTGGGATCACGTACTACATTTGACATGCTTAAATGGCATTTCAAATACGTGACACCCTAAACATCCTCTCTGACAGAGGTGACATACCCACCATATATTTGCTATTCGTGAGATTGTTAGCACTTAATGTTGCACTTACACTTGTCAGAGTGATGTGCTAATGCAGAGGATTGACATGCACACAGGGAATGTGTGTTGCAATAAATTTATTTGCACAAGCTGTTCATATGGTCATTTTGTACTGTTCCATCATTGCTAAGACAGTCACAATGTGACGGGCTCATGCGAAGAAATTGATAATGATTGTGTTCCCTACAGCTATTCCTGCTGCAGCTGCAGTGGGGTGTGGTCCACCTGCCTCATCTTCCTCATCATCGTCCGGTGCATCTGGCACTTGGATCCATGGGGCATTGGTGCGTAAATATATGTTATGCAATACACAACATGCATTGATCATCTTGCACACTATTTCTGGGCTGTACAGGAGTCTTTCCCCTGTGATGTCCAGGCACGTGAAATGTGACATTAACACGCCAAATGTGCGCTCCACAGTGCCCCTGGTGCGTTTGTGAGCCACATTGTACTGCCTCTGGGCCTGGGTGCTCAGGGATCGGAGGGGTGTCATCATCCACGGGCAGAGTGCATATCCTTGATCACCTGTGATAGGTAAGTGAGATTAGTGTAAATTGGTGGTTCTGCATGCTGTGTTGGCAGACGTACACGTTTTGTGGTGTGTTATTTGTGCGACTTTGGTATTCATGTTTGCCATGTATTGCTTCTGGCAAATGTGCAGGATGAAAGTGCATTACGTAGCCTCACAGCTGCTCTTCCCTCCCCGAGACTAATGTGTGCACTGAGCGGTTGCATCACTTGCACTCTTACGGCACTGCCTGTCTGCGCATGTCAGCAAGCCTGACAACAGCACTGTAATGTTGGCCATTGAAGGTGGGCGGCCACATGTTTGGGCCTATGGAAAGGAAAGGGCTGACACAGCTGTAGAGTTCAGGCCTGGCTGAACTCACGCTGCGATTGAGGCTAGGCCTTCGGCTTATGCTGTGGCAATAAAGATACACACACAACAGTTGGAATGTATGAGCCAAGACCCTGAGCGGTCTTGCACTCCTTTAGTTATCTATTCGGACAAGCCCGCCCTCCGGGTGCATGCTACATTGCAACATTGTCGATTAAGGGCCGGGTGGCGCCGACACTACAACAGAGACACATGCTATAGTTACGTTTGTGGCCAGCCCGGAACTGAACCACGCCCAGAGCCCAGAACTGAACCACGACCAGAGCCCAGAACTGAACCATGCCCAGAACTGAACCACGCCCCGAGCCCAGCACTGAACCACGCCCAGGGCCTGGGCCATTTCTTCACACTCCTCACATACCTACGAGTGGGCCGCCCCCGAGGTGCTGGGATGTTGTGTGCTTTGGGGTACGTCTCCAGACTTTGCACCTACGCTTTCCAGGGGCTTGCCTGGGACGGGGGGGGCCCCATGACTGTGAAGGGCTCCAGTGGCATTACCGAGGGCATGCTGTTGGCTGCTGGAGGCGGTCTTGTGGGGTAGCCCCACAGGACGATAACTTGTGGTGGACAGAGAGGGAGAGAGGTTGGCCTGACGGCTAAGGCGCTCGACCTCGGACCTGGGGATCTGGGTTCGAGTCTCGGTAACGACGCCCAAAAAAAACCTGTGATTCTGGGCAAATCACTTAATCTCCCCGTGCCTAAAAAAAAAAAAAAAAAAAAGAATAATGAAAGTGTGTCCTCATGTAACGTAACTGGTGCTATGTAAAGTGCTCTGATAACTGATTTGGTTCGGTTCTAGTTCGCGCTATATAAAACTCCGAAAAAAAATGACCCAGAGGTAGTGGCACCTGAGGCACTGCGTCGGGCATGGGCCTACCGCCACGTGGTGACGACTTGCGGTGTACTGAGGTAGGACCACCTGTAGAGCTGAGCGGGTGTGCAGCCTGCAATGATGCTGTAGGCCTGGAGGTCTGGCCTGGAAAGGATTTGTCTGGGACCTGCTGGACTGCAGTGTAGGCCAGAGAAGCAGTCAGCACACACAGAACCCCACAGTGCGGTGCCGCAGAGTGCGCTGGGGGCCTGCTGCGTGGAAGCCAGTGATCGACTGAGGAGGCTGCCTAGCTCACAGGCCTCGGGCTTGAAGATTGCACCAGCACATGGTAGGCCCTCTTGGAGACACGCCGGTGGCGGCAGGTGAGCTGTGACGCCTGGGTGCTCAGGGACGGCCAATCACCGCTGGGCACCGGATGGGTCTGGGGACCAGTGGGCTGGGGTGCAGCAGGCACACAGGATAGCACAGGCACCACCGGTCACAGCAAAGCTATTGGATGCAAAAAGAGTTTAATTCAAAATTGCATATACATCCTGTTCAATGGATTAGAACTCATATTACATTCAACAAGTTTTAGTACATGTATGTGCCCACATTCACAACGGGGAGGGGTGAAGTGAGGGAAGTGTCGGGGATAGGATAGACGTGATCTGAATCATTCAGTGACAAGTCTTATTCTTAATCTGATCACATCATGAGGCTCATAAAGAGTCCAAAATATAACTGGCAAAACAGGCCTAACTCCGTTAGAGCGGTGAGTGTCTAGATTGGGACCGGAGTTGGACGAGGCAACAACTGGAACCGAGGGACAGGACGTGGACAGCAAGGCCCCCCGATGCAGTGGGACAACGACGGTGGCAGAGGCCGCGGGCTGAAACAGGTCAGATTCCCACCGGAGGAACACGGGGAACGTTCCACCAGGCGCAAGAATTACAGGTGGTAAAAACAACAGATACACCTATCATCAACCTGTCTTCACATGAACTCAACGAGGATGAACTCAGGGTGTTGAGTAAGGGCCTGTCCTTTGTCCCTACAACTCCACCAAATTGTTTCAAAACATTAATGGAACTTTCCAAATTCTTTCGGAAAATAAGACTGCGATTCTTCTTCAAAAACAGACCACCACCAAGGAACACTTCGGTAACTGGATTCAGGGTACCATCCACATTTGTACCCCAGTCCAACGCAATGAGCCACCGAATACTGGCGTATGAGAGTATCATCACTGACGAGGTCAAGGAAATTCTGAGAGAGAAAACTTACGTGAAATATAACATCAGGAAGACCAAAAGAGCAGCATTGGACACTCCTAAATCTAATCCCGATGTTGTTGTGAAGCCAGCTGACAAGGGCGGGGCTATCATCATTCAAGATGTATCGAAGTACAAAGAAGAGATCCTGCGCCAATTAAATGATGGTGTAAGTTACAGAAGATTAACATCTGATCCTACGCGAGGCCTGGCTACCGAAATCCAACGGGTAACCCAGGAAGGTGTCCAACAAGGTTTCCTTACGGATCAGGAATACCATTATCTTAATCAGAGTCATCCACGCATACCAACGATATACACCTTGCCCAAGGTGCATAAAGATCTACACAATCCCCCGGGGCGACCCATCGTCTCCGGGTGCGGATCCATCCTCGAGCCTCTCTGCCGTTATGTAGATTTCTTTTTAAAACCACTAGCTGAAGCTACCTCCACCTATTTGAGAGACACCACACAGACCATCACTCTGGTAGATGGGAAAGCTTTTAATCCTGATGAAGAACTACTGGTAACGTGCGACATAGTGTCGCTGTACACAAGCATCCCACAGGAGGAAGCCCTAATGGTGGCCACTGAAGCCCTTGACAGCCGTGAAGCCCCGGTACAAGTACCAACCTCATTCATAATCCTCCTACTGAAGATTGCAATGATGAGAAATTTTTTCATATTTCAAAATGTGTTTTACCTACAAACGAAGGGCGTGGCAATGGGGGCAGCCTTTGCCCCGGACCTGGCCATTTTGTTCATGGCCTTCTATGAAAAGACTTTTGTCATCTGTGACCAAAATCCCTTTCAACACCATATACAACTTGGGTGCGGTACATTGATGATGTTCTGTTAATCTGGAAGGGCAATAACAATGAACTTGAACTTTTTCATTCATGGCTAAATCTACGGTCTCCAGACACTCAATTTACGATACAAGCCAGTAATAAGAAGATTGATTTTCTAGACATTACGCTAGTGGCAGAGGGAGGCACACTACATACCACTTTGTTTAGAAAACCTGCAGAAAGGAATTCATTGTTGCAGTATTCTAGCCACCATCCTAGGAGCCTTCGAGACAATTTGCCCTATGGACAGTTCTTGCGTGTCCGAAGGAACTGCAGCAAAAAAGAAGACTATATGCTACAATCGGAGATTTTGATGGAACGTTTAATAGAGAGAGGCTATCCTAAACGGCTCATCAAACGCTCTAGAAAAAGAGCTTGGTTTTGCCACCGTGAAACACTCCTTGAACCATCAGCACGCAACAGTCAATCAGAAGAACGCATGATTTGCGTGACAACCTTCTCGACGAAGAGCCATTCTATTAAGAAGGTCATAAATAAACACTGGAGCCTTATTGCCAAAGATCTGGATATTACAAACGTACCGATACATGCATTCAAAAAGGCCAGGAATGTTAAAGACTATGTAGTTTCATCGTTTTTAGAGTGCCCACCTGAACCTACCATAGCCTCATGCTGGCAACAACCACGGATAGTTGGACATTATAGATGTGGTAAATGTAAGGCTTGCCCCTCGACTATTCAATCTAAAGACTTTGTTTTCAAAAACCATCGACACACGCACAAACATCACACGAACTGCAACACCAAAAATGTGATCTATGGAATAATCTGTCCATGTGATCTCATATATGTAGGTCAGACTCAGCAGCGCGTAAAAGCACGGTTCCTTTCACATTGCAGTAGAATCAGATGCAAGGTACCTGGGGCACCTCTAGTTGAACATTGTACAAAACACAACCATTTGCCTGAATCACTGAAATGGGTAATTTTGGAACACATTACACTAGGCCCAAGGGGTGGAGATCTATCCAATATTCTGAATATCAGAGAGCTTAAGTGGATCCATATTTTTAACTCTGTAGCCGAGGGTCTCAATGAATCCGAAAATAGCTTTGCACAATTAGCGAATCTTTAGGGGAACATGTTGAGTCTTTTTCAAGTCATACAATTGAGAGTTGCAATTTTCCCTTTCTTCTTCAGTAATACCATGCGTAAACTGTTTGAGTTTTCACTATCCTACGAGATAAGTGCACTCTGTTTTCCACACTAGCAGCTACTTAAATATACAATAACACGAGAATACGTAACACAACGTTGGTAAAATCTTTTTTTATGTGAAATATTTTATCTTCATGAATTACTGTATCCATGAGTATACACTATCCTGTGAGATAAGTGCACTCAATATATGTATAAATGGAATGAATGACAAATCCCAATGTTAAGATGCATTACAATGAACGCCGTGATTGGCTAAGAATGTAGGAAATAAGTTTGATTTTTTGACAAGTCTGGGAATTTATTTTATTCAACCAACATTAGAGATAAGATTTAATAGTGCCACGATAAATTTATAGAGGGATAATCCAATTGGAATTCAAAATTGTAGTTCTACTACTCGAGGGTAATCTGGACCACGAGTTTCCAAACAGGTAGAGTCTTTTTTCTACCCTTATGACACGAGGCCCCGCCCTCTCCAAACCAACCAGGTAGTGTTGGTTTTGAGGCGGCAGCTTTGAGAGAGAGCCACCGGAGTCTTAGACGGGACGCGAATGACAGTCTGGCGGTTGGGAAACTGAACATTGAGCATCCCCTGATTGAATTTCGGGCGGTCTCGCGGACGTCCTAAGGTAATTACTGTCAGCTCCTCGCTCATTAGAAATCGCGGTGAAATCACGAACATTTTTCTGAACCCTTGGGTGTTTGTTTTATTCTCCGATAGGAGGCTGTGAACACTACGTAGGATCCAGTCTTCCCTCAATAATAGCCATCATTTATTGGAGGTAAATGAAAAATTTAAAAGGTTCCCCTTAATTTATGGTCACAAACTTTAGCGTAACAATAATTGAAATGGACTGTTTCTTTCCTTTAAAATTCCAGGCATAATCCACTACTTTTCAACCTGATAGATGCTCCCATCTTTCAACAAGAAGCGGTAACTTTCACAATTAGGATCATTCATAGCCAGGCTTTTTTCAGTGATTATGCATGCAATGAACAGAAATGAATAATCAGTTTTTCCATTTAATTAGGGTTTCGCTGACTCATTTCAAGACTACTTTTTTGGAACATGACATACTGGAATAATTAACTATATGCAGAATCCATTTCTACTGCCAAACTTAACTGTATAATAGTGGTAAGCCGTATAGGATGTCTTCTTGGAGCCTTTTTTGTTAATGACATTTTTAACAGAGTGAATCTATATCCTTTTCCCAAATAACACCATGTCTATATTTCATATTTGTTTCTTTTTTCACATTCAGGCTTCTCTCTAAAAATTTGTAGTTTATCTACATGAAATAGTGTGAAATATTGAAGCATCGACTTAGGGTACCAGTTGCTGAAAACCAAACCTACCGATAGGAAACTTTGTTAGAACCTTCTAAGACTCGAACCTTTAGAGGCCAATAGGTAAACTACAATGTGGCATTTTTCCAAATGTGCCCATATGTTTCTATTAGCCTAGATGTTTTCACAAACTAAGAAAGGGGATGACCCAACAATTTCTTTTTACTGTTTATTTCTCGTTTGTATTAGCTGACATCAAATAGAGCTGTAGAAACATCCTGGTTATCTACAGTTACAAATCTCTACTCCGGACCAAGAGAATCCATCCTTTAGTTGATCAAACCCCTCTCGCCCCCGGCGATAGGTGAGAACTAGTCTCTTGTTTAATGTTTAACTTAACAATGTGGGATTCAGACACAGATAGACAACACGGTTTTTAACTGTTTATTATGCTCCACCCTCCTTTGAATTCAGAACTGGATGGGTGTGTTTCTAATTAGTTTTTTAATTGTCCCCTAGGAGTTTGCCCACCCACAACTTCTTTGTCCTGATGAAGACCCTTTCGTAAGGAAAAGATTCCTACTGTTCATTTGGGTCGAAACGTAGACGACTACACAACCATCGACCAACTCCGGTCCCAATCTAGACACTCACCGCTCTAACGGAGTTAGGCCTGTTTTGCCAGTTATATTTTGGACTCTTTATGAGCCTCATGATGTGGCCTTTACTCTAAGGGACCACTTGTACATATTTTTCAGATTAAGAATAAGACTTGTCACTGAATGATTCAGATCACGTCTATCCTATCCCCGACACTTCCCTCACTTCACCCCTCCCCGTTGTGAATGTGGGCACATACATGTACTAAAACTTGTTGAATGTAATATGAGTTCTAATCCATTGAACAGGATGTATATGCAATTTTGAATTAAACTCTTTTTGCATCCAATAGCTTTGCTTTTTTGAATTAATTTAATACAATGTAATGAATTTGTAAATTTCTTTGTTCTAAGTCTGAGGACCCCTTCCTTTCATTTCAATTGCTACCCAGGTCCCCATTGACTTTATTGGGTTCAACCCTGTTTTTTCATAAACACCGGTCACAGCGGCGGCCTCGTGACAGGGTGAGGGGGCACCGCCATGGCAGGCATGCCCCTGCAGGCGATGACAAAATGTGCGCCGGGTAGCGTGTGACATAGCCACCTCATCGCCGGTGTTAATTTGGCTGTTGAAGGTGTTCGGCCAAGTGTGTGTAGGCCTATGGTCAGGATATGGCAGACAAAGAGACACATGCACTAGTTACTTTGGTTGCCACTCCGGAAGTGAAACACGCCCAGAGCCCCGGACTATTTATTCACACTCTTGCGTTGGACTGGCGTACCCCGGCCCAGCCCACTACGCTTACGCTTACAAGGGGGGTGGCATAGCTACATGTCTAAGGTCTTCCCCACTGCCTGAGGTAACATGGTTGAGTCCACTGTCCACAACACTGCAAACACCAGCAGTATATGTCCACAGGGACGTGTCTGTGCTCTGCATACTCAGGACTGTCCAGCACATCACGCCACACTTGGCATTGTGTATATTCTTATTCATGGGTCCATTGCCTCTGTCGCACATTCCCTGGTTCCCACCTCATGCCTTGGTGGATGGTTTGTCTACATGTCTGGCCCCTGTTACCACAGTTACTTGTGTTGTCATGTCTGGTAGATGGGCATGTTGTTTGGCATGTTGTATGCAATTTTGTTTCGTGTGCATTCCCACAGTTGTATCATTGTTGAGTTGAGGCGCATGGTGGGTTCCATTGGTACTTACCAACGAGCAGTGCATTTCCATAGGTTCCATCTTGAAAGTGCTAATTGATGATGGACTGTCGGAAGATGTAGGAATCATGCACACTGCCTGGGAAGATGGCAACGTCATTGGTGAAGAGTTCCCGGTTGTCCACTATTGCCTGCACATTGATGGAATGCGTGTGCTTTCTGTTGTGGTAATTGTGTGCAGTGTCCGCAGGGGGCACAAGTAGGACATGTGTGCAGTCAGTTGCCCCCAATACATGCGGGAAGCCAGCTTTGGCGTAGAAGTCTTGCTTGGTTTCCAGCTGTTCCTGCACAGTGTGGGGGAAGTGAAGGTGCTGGGGTATCAAGCTGATGATGGCATCCAAGACAGGTGTGAGGAACTTTGATAGGGCTGGCTGTGAGACTCCTCTGACTCTGGCAGTTGTTGGTTGGAAGGTACCAGAGGCCAACAAGTGCAGCACAGCCAGCAGCTTTGTCTGCGGGGGGATGTTGGTTGTCCGCTGTGTTGGAACCATCAGCCTGTGTGCAATGTGGGTCAGGATGCGGAGGATGGTTGTCCTTTTGTGCCTGTAGTGCGTTTTCGAAAGGTCCGCTGTCTTGTTCTGTGCTCCCTCGGTGGCAATCTGGGGGGTGGGAGTGTTCCTGGGGGTGGTGGCGGTCAGTGTTGAGGACCTCATGGGTCTGCAAGCTACATGATTAGTAGCTCCATGACATCTGTTGGTCTTCAGATGTGTCTCTGGGCTGGGTTCCCTTTATACTGCAGTTTTTCATCCTACTTAAGACAAAAAAAAAGCAGGTCTTAAGTCCTTGCTGCTAACGTGCCTTATCGCCGGTTTTAGACCACATCGCCGATCTGGCTGGTCGTTGAGAATATCACGAAGTGGTGTTATCCTGAGTTTTTGGACGGGAATGCCTACTCTGCATATGATTAGCGTTAGTTGTCGCTGTAAGCCTTGCGATGTTTTTAGCTGCCGCTATTGCAGGTAAACTGTCAATGGCAGCTGTTAGCCCAGGCTTGTGAATAGGGCGATAAATCTATCGCCAGTTTTGTGGCACAAAAGTGCCGCTAAATGAGTCCTTGAGAAGATGCCCCATTGTGTGCATGTGAGAAAGATCTATAGTTCATGGGGGGGAAGCTAAATGTTCATGGAAGAAAGACCTCTAGTGAAGGGATAGGAAAACAACAGTAGAGGTTTAAAAAATAAAATAGTGTCCAAGAGAAATACACATAGGGCAGGGTAAAAGACCCATTGGCAACAGGAAAAGAACTAAAGGTCACCCGAGAAAGTATAGCAGAAATTGATCAAAAGTGTATGCAAGAAGCTATATTATCTCACCAGAGAAAGGGAACCCAAAGTACATGGTTGGAAAGCAAAGAGTGCATGGGTGAAACGACCATAGTACAACAGAAAGATACACATGGTATTTATTTATTAATGTATGCGTTTTATAGAGCATTTGCTTGTGAAGGGATCCACTTTGTATCCTATTTTGGGTAGACAGGGTGTTCATGAAAATCCCTAACATCTGGAGCAACCTTCATACTATTAAATACAGAGCCACTTCATTTCATGTCACTATGCTCCGATACTACAGGTCCTGTAATCCTCCACTAATGTTTTGTCCCAAATTGTTCTGAAAATAGGGACTAGGGGCCAGATGTAGGTAAATCTATTTTACAGACTCATAAATACCGAATTTCACCGATTCGGTATTTATGAATCGGTAAAATAGAAGCAGGGAGATGTAGGTACATCCAGATGTTTTTTTACTGAATCGGTAAAAATCGGTATTTACCGATTCGGTAAATACCGACCGGTAATGCCCATTCATTCCTATGGGTTTTGAAGCCCATAGGAATGCATGGGCATTACCGATTCGTTATTTACCGAATCGGTAAATACCGAATGTCACAAGGGTGCAGGAGGTGTCACTTTGACACCCTCTGGCACCCCCAAAAGAGGCTCGGGTACCGTGTGGCAGGCATACCTGCCCTAAGGGCAGGTCTGCCTGTCATATGGCATAGGTGTGCATGCACACATGTGCATGCACACTGGAATCGGTATTTTACCATCAGATTGAATTTGATGGTAAAATAAAATACCGATTCTGTAAGGCTTGTGGGACTCAGTAGAGTCCCACCTACATCTCAAAATTAACGATTCGGTAAAAATACCGATTCAGTAATTTACAGAATCGGTAAATTTACCGATCGGTAAATTTACCGATTCTGTAATAATTTGCCCCCTACATCACAAATTCCTTTTACCTGTCGGTAACGGCGGTATTCGGCCGTTACCGACCGGTAAAAGCCTACCTACATCTGGCCCAAAATCCCCACAAAAGAATGTCAGTCATGGCTTGAGAGCTACCGAAGACGGAAACTTATTTTTTTGATCCAGTAGAATTGCCTGCAGTGGTTTAGCTCGTTGTCAAGGCAAGATGAAGAAACCACAGAAAACTAACAGGCAGTACCACACCACAAGAATACCAGGTGACATTTGTCAGCAGTTTCTACGGTGGTATGTCCTAACAAAGGTCATGCATTTGCAACCTCTTACTTTCACTTCCAACTCTGAGGATCCCATGCTCAGAGATTCTGCTTCCAATATTCAGCACCTGGCTCCAAAGGATATCCATTCATGAAATCATCCATAAGAGAGACAGTCGAAAACAGATTTGAATTCTCACATGCACTTCAAGGTACAGCAATCTAAATTATGATTACAGGTTAGGCAGTATAAGTGTATTTAATGGCATGACAACCTAGAAAATTGAATTTGTAAATCGTTGCGAAACATACTCGAGCATTGAATCTCATAAATACTATTCAAAATTCCAATTTGGGCTAACCAGATTGACACTGCTCTGTTCTTGATCAAGCGGAGATGCTTGGAGATGCTCTCTCACAGCACCTCCCACTTCCGCCCTCATCCCCCCTTGAAGCCACAATCAACACCGCAGCAGCGCCGCCGCAGCAACGCTGCATGTGAGAATCAACGAACTGCAGAGAAAAACACGGACTGCACCGAACCGCGCTGAACTCGCCTTGCCTGACCTTGGGAGAACGGGTGGCCAGCAAAACTGTGGTCATGGGAGGTGGGAACTGTGAGCCCGATCGCGGGAGGCGCGGGCCGCGAGCAGTAATTCAGTTAAACGGCAACCTGCGGAAATTGGGAGCATAAGAGGCACGTGTCGCGCTACGAGCCGTGAAGGCTCAACAAGTAGCTCCTTGCATTTGAAGGGGAATTTTTAAGCTGTGGAAGCATGAAAAGAGAGCTGCGAGGGGCCAAAACCATGTACTGAAGGCTCCTTGAATAAGTACAAATTGAAAAAGGCACTGATACCCAGAAAACGGAATAGGGAAGCAGCAGCTGAGAAGTGGTGGAGGTGAGAGCGTATGACCACAGAACAGAGGTAAGTGGAGTAATGTAAAATAGCCCATGAAATACTCTCTGTAATAGGAAGTAAGGGGAAGAATATTAGGCATATGGGGAACTGGGCTTAAGAGTACCCTTAGACTATAAAGAGTACCCTTAACCTATCAAGAAAATTAAAGGAAGCAAAGGAGAAGAATATTCTAGTGCGCGTTATATTTCAAGGAAGGAGTATAGGGACCGAGAACCCAAAGCGGAGGAAAAGGAAAAGCGATGGCCTTAGGGAAATCAAAATCCCGGAAAGTCCCAAAAAAATCCCAAGATAGCAGGAAATAAAAGCCTGGTTGGAGGATTCAACTGAAACACCGAAAGGAACGAGTGAGGGAAACATTGACATGGCGGCACCTACGGGAAGCAAAAAAGTAGCAAAGAGGAATAATCAGTCATTGAACTCAACCCCAGAGCCAGCGATGACAACTACAAAGACAGTAGGTGTAAAAGGCGGCTCAGCAGTATCAAAGTCGATTAGGGACTTTCTAGGGGAACACTTTAAAGGGAAGGAGACGCCCGATAAGGAGCAGAGTGTGGCAGAGTCTCGGCTAACCCCTGAGGACCCAGCAGCTGTAAGCCTGGAAACTCTGAATCAAACAAAGTTTACTATTGCTGAGTTCTCTATGGAACCACGCTTGTCCAAGGTTATATCAGTCGCTGTTCATTCATGACACAGAAGAAGAGGTGGTGGAGGAAGAAGGAGCCCCTCTAAGTAAATCCTTGGGTGAGGAAGTCTCTAACCAGAGTAAACACAGTTCCAAAGCGAAATAAATACTGGGAAACTCCAATGTTGTTCTAACTGATTTATCATGTCCTTCATTGCATAGTCTGGGGGTCATGGGTTCCTCCAGTGTATGCATGCTAGATGTTATGTTGATGCTCCAGAAAACCTTACAGGGTATTCTAGATGTCTCAGTTTTAAATAATGAAATTTTAAAAACACAGAGTAAGCAGTTTAAGAATATGATTGGGGAGTTGACACAAATTAAAGGGCTAATGCCCCCATTAGTAAGGCCAGTGGAAGTCCATCAGGAAACAAAAGTTGATAGGGAGGAAGAAGCTGTAATGCCTAGTAGTTTACTGAAGGATGAACCAACGGTATATATATCACAATGCACTATGATCATAAAAAAATGTGGGGAAAGGAGGTATAAAAAACAACACTTCCCGCGGTCAAGGAAGGGGAGGAAAGGCCCACCCAAAGGCCAATCCTTAAGGCGACAGGACAAAGGGAAAGGGGTAACGCCAGAACATAGGTCAGCTGGCAGGGTACTGAGTCCAGAATCCAAAAAGATAAACTTTGCAGACACAGGAGTAACCATAAGTTGTCCTGATATAAAATGTAGGTGGTCAAAGGGAAAGAGTTGCAAAGAGTGCCAATGATACCTTGAGGAAACATTCAGAGGAAAATAAAGAGGTAGTCATAAAAAAAGGGTTGGGTATGTCCCCAGGTGTAGGACCTAGTAACCCAAACCCTGAGATGGTCCTCAGGAAGAGAGGTAGCGAAGAAGGACAAAGGCAAAGAAGAGATGAGATGATAGATGGATGCCCACTAGGCTTACAGCCAGAAAGACATACAGACCTTTGGCTATTTGTGGAGCCTATAGGACAGGGAAAAGGTGGGAAAAGAGGTAAGAAACTCTGGGCCCTATTCTCAAAAAAGGGCGATACATTATCGCCACTTTTATCGGCAAGAAACTGCCTCTAAAGCAGCGCTAATGGGCTTGATAATATGCCCTTGTGAATTCCGATAGAAGCCCAGGTTAACACCTGAACCTGGGCTTCTATGGGAATTCACAAGGGCATATTATCAAGCCCATTATCGCCGCTTTAGCGGCAGTTTCCTGCCAATAAAAGCGGTGATAATGTATCGCCCTTTCTTGATAATTTGGCCCTGAATCCCCTAAATTGTTCCCAACTCCTCTCTTCTTTCTCGAAATGCCCAAGCTTAAGATATGTTAGTTCATAAGATCTTAAAGAAGTGGGGTTTTTGGTAAACACTAAAGGGGCAGAAGTAACGAAGGTCCTACTTCATTCTGCACTAGTAAAAGTAGCATTATAAAAAGCAGAAGCTGAGATGCTAAAAGAAGGAATTAGAATAATAAATAGGGAGGAAATGAGGATGGTTGATCAGGAGAAACCCTTTCTTAGGAACCATGCTGGGTTGGGAGATCAGCAAATAAGAATGATTAGCTCCGGATGGGGTAAGAAGGAAGACCTTGAAATTACAATAACTCCCAAAGATCTAGGGTGGGATGATGAAGATATACTGGTTGGGAATAGTTATAGAGAGCTTGCATACACGGAATGTGAGGAAGAGGGGTATTTGAGCGATATTGATTAGGAACTAGTGTCGTCGCACAGCCTGTCTATTTTATCTTGGAATGTCAATGGATATAACAGAATAGTGCTCCAGGAAAGCTTTAAAAACATTCTTAAGAATACCGACATTGTATGTTTACAGGAGAGGTGGCTGTGTGATGAAACCCTTGTCACAGAAGGATTTACCCATCATGTAAAGCCTGTCAGGCGGCCATCTGACGCTAGTATCCACAAAGATTGCTAGGGATTTAGAATACCTTGAACTTAAATGTAATTGGGCGCTAGGCAGTAAAGTGTTGATATTGAATAATAACTTAGGTTACGAAGGTATATGTATTGTCAATGTGTATATCCAGAAAGGAAAAGGAAATGATTATAAGGTAACCTGGATTGCTTAAAAAAGGATCTGGAGGGCCTATGTGATATCTATGCCAGAGATGTGCTTTTGATATTGGGTGTTTTCAATCATAGACTAAACCCCTTAAAAATGGACTCATGGCACAGAGAATTGTAAAAAGCCTACAATATAAAGACCGCTAAGTTTCCCAGTTGCGACACCTCACCCCAAGATGTGGCGCTTGGACAGCTGCTGGGTTCTATGGGCCTGGCCTGCCCAAATGGAAGAAAGGAAGCGGATCAGCCCACAAAGCGCACCTTTACAATAGGGCAGCAAATGTGTCCGATTGATTATGTGTTCATTCAGGCTTGGAGCTTTGATCTAATTAAACATTTCGAAGTAGTAAAGGTTGAAGGTAGTGACCATTACCCACGGCTGACGGAATTATATGTAAAAAGGGCTGCTCGGAGACAAAGAGCCTTACAAGTACAGGTAGAATACCCAAAGCGACTCACAACACGGATTACAGAAGAATATATAATAAAACTAAGGTCACTCCAGTCTACTTTCCCATTAGAAAACGTATTACCAGAGGAGGATATTACCTGGTATGAAGATATGATAAGACAATTGGTAGAATGTCTCAGGATAAAAATTAAATGTGGTAAACATGAGTTAGCAAGTAAGGAAAAACTGCACATTAATAACAAGCCATGGTTTGATGAGGATTGTAGCAAAGTAAAAGCCTGCATTAGGCAAAAGGAAAGAAGCCTTAAAGGTAGATACAATGATGAACAGTTACTTTACCTTCAGAAATTAAGGCTAAAATATAAGACAATCCTTAGAGATAAGAAAAGAACCTTTAAGGACAGATGCTGGGTGCAGTTACTAGAGGTAATTGAAGAAACAAATGTGAATGGCTTTTGGAAATTAATACAAGAAAGCACTGGTAAAGTTGTAGGGTCCATGTAGTGCTCTGTACCGGAGGATAAGTGGGAGGAAATGTATGGGAAGTGGCCAAGGACGGATGAAACGAACACCAATATATGGCCAGGTGAAAGGGAAGAAGTAAAAGAGCATTTCTCCCCCAGCCATATTAGGAGTATAATAGCCAGGCTAAATTTAACTCGAGCCGCTGGCCCAGATAACTTGCCGACTGTCATTATAAAAACGAATCCTGCGTACTGGTGATCAGAGTTTTTTCGAATATCACCCAGGGGATACTTAATACAGGGGTCATGCCAGATAGCTGGAAAGTGGCCATTGTAAGACCAATACATAAAAAAGGTGATGTAAATTCCCCCTAAAAACTATCCTTTAATAAATCTCCTGGACATAAGTGAAAAAGTATTTGCTAAAGTAATTCTGGGATAACTCAAGGATTGGGCAGATGAAAACCAGATAGTGCCCCCAGAACAGGGAGGGTTTAAAGAGGGTCACTCAAGGGTTGATCACTGTTTTGCTCTCTGGTCCATCGCGGGGAAGTCATTCAAGCAAAGGGGCAATTTGTTCTACTGCTTAGTGGACTTCCGCGCAGCATTCGATCTTGTGAGCAGGGAGCAGCTGTGGTCAACTTTGGTAGGGTATAATATCCAAGGTGATTTACTGGCCTTGATCCAAGCCCTGCATTCAGAAAACTGGGCCCGGATAATCTTGGATGAATATGGAGGATTGTCTGGGAGGACCAGATCAGTAATGGGCTGAGACAGGGGTGCCCCCATGCTTTTTCCCTATTTATAGCTGACCTGCCCTTAAAATTAAGAAAGGTTAGAGAGGCTAACTCGAAGCTAGGAGGAAACCATATCTCTGTTTATTATATGCAGATGATCTTGTAATTATGGACCAGACGGAGATAGGTCTACAAAGAAAACTAAACATGTTTAAAGAATACCGTCAAAATAAAAAATTAGTCATTAACATGGAGAAGACCAAAATTCTATGCTTTTGAAGACGTAAAACAAAGTTCTCCTGGTATCTAGGCACAGAGATGCTGGAAAAAGTAACAGAATATAGATATCTGGGGATGTGGTTTGTGAGTAGCCTGAACCTTAATGCATTAAAAATTGAGGGCATTGGCTTCCGTGAAGGGGTTAAATAGATTTAATAGCGTTTATGGAGAAATGTCCGACAGGCCGGTTATAAAGGCCTATCTAGCAATGGTCCCTCCACAAATTCCTGTATGGCGCAGAGGTACTCTATTTAAGTGGAAAAAATGGCTGGGAAAAAGAGGAGAAAATATCCTTAAAATCTTGTTCTCGCTGCCTAAGTCGTCTATGGTACAAGCAGCAAGATTAGAATTGGGAATCACCTCTTTTGCTATAACAGCTTGCAGCAAGATTAGAACTGGGAATCAACTCTTGGGCTATAACAGCTTGCATGGCTTTATTGCGCTTTTGGCAGCGTTTAGGATCAGGTGAGGACCAAAAAATCTCACAGTGGTGTAAAAATGAAGTTGCCAACAGTGAGTTGACCTGGACAAAAGAGACAAGAGCCTCAATAAACAAAGAGTATGGTGTGTTAAAGCTAAAGTTGTGCCCTCGGTCCCTCTATCAAAAGATAGATAAGAAAGAACTTAGGACACTGGGTTTTGAAGTGTCTTGAATACACGACCACGAGTACCTCTCACGGAAAACCTCAGTTTCCCATATGGTCTTGGCATGGGAAAATGAGTTACATTACCCTTACGTGGACAGATTACCTAGCTGCCTGTTACGGCGTGAAGTGCTAAGATTGCGAATTGGGATAAACCCCTGTTTTGCAAATAAAGAGGTTAAGAATTTAATGATAGACAGCAGTGGTAAATGCACCTGCACTTTAGATACTACCTGTGATATTTTACATATCTTATTAGATTCCCTGAAGATTTTAGATATACGAAGAGAAATTTTAGGTCAGATTTTTAAAAAATATGACATTAAAAATAGGATGCAAGCTGCAAACCTCTTAGTGGGAATGATGAATTTAGATATTGCCTGTGCCATAGGGAAATACATAACTAACGTTAAATTGTTCCTCAATTGTAAAAAGCAATGATGAAATTCAGATCTTTTAGGCTATTAGGAGAATGAACTACTGAAGGATAGAAGTATTGTGTGAGACATACCGGATGGTCTACGGCCCACATGCATCATTGTGTCTTTTTGCATTTCTTAATTTGCGAAAAATAAGGAATCGCAAATTAAGAAATGCAAAATGATATGCATCAATATTTTCGGTATTCTTGTGGGATTCGGTAAAAATCGCATTTTTTACCGAATCCCAAAGAAATACCGATTTCTTAACTTAATTTTCGCAATTCCCATTGATTCCTATGGGCCAAAAGGCCCATAGGAGTCAATGGAAATTGCGAGTGGCACTTAGAAAATTTCATGGGTGCAGGGGGGGGTCCAAAGGACCCCCCCATGCACCCCTGAAATGTACTTTTCAGCATAAGTTACATACACACATGTCCTAAGGACATGTGTGTGTGTAACTTTACAGTTTAAAAAATGCATGTTTGTGCATATTTAATCAATTTCGCAATTTACCACGAAGTTGAACTTCGTGGTAATTTGCACTTCCAATTTTAAAAAAAGCATATTTTTCTATAATGATGCATAGCATTTAAGAAATCGCACAATTGCGATTTCTTAAATGCTAATGCAATTTTAGAAATCGTAAAAAAGATGCGACTTCTAAAATGGCATGATGCATCCCAACAAGCACTTTTGCATTCGCAAACGGCCGATTTTAAGGAATCGCACCGTCTGCGACTGCAAAAATGCTTGATGCATTTGGGCCTAAATGCCCAAGAATGGAATAGCTGGTGTTAACAAATTTTAAGATGATATTTATTTTCTATTTTAAAGAAAATGTGTGTGATAGGCTTGCAGAAGATGTATTATATATTCCATGATACTGCCTTGCTTATTTTTATTTGAATGATATGTTGATATTGTATACCTTTATGGTTGTAAAAAACCAAATAAAGTTTGATTGACTGACAAAAAAATGTGATATCTAGGGAGACCTACCCTCCTAATTAATTGAAAGGCTTTACTTACTCTACCCTTGGAGTGTCATGTGACTTCTCAATGCAGCAAGTCAAAAAACGTATCTGAATGCATATAGTCTAAACCTGCAACCCCTTTCACATAGAGGCAGAAGACAGGATTAATTAAACCACAGTATTGACAAAACCTGAATACTTGGAGTTGTGGTCCTACCTGAAATAAAACTGTGCACGACTCAGTCACGCAATTGTTTGTAGTAGTACAATCATTTGGGAATGCCAGCAAAGCTGTTACCCTTGTGATAATGAGAAACTGACACTCCCTTTGCACATTAACTGTTTTTTTCAGATAGGAGACCTACTCTTCCTCGTTGGGTGAAAGAGGTGGATGAGAAATCCAGGCGTGGACGTAAGCTTATTTGGTGCACATTCTGTGGGAGGTAAATCTGCTTCAAAAGCTTTTATGCTGGGGATGCTTTGCAAAACATTTTGAGATGTCAGACTGCGCAAATTATGTTATTTTCAGGTTTTATCTAAAACCTGTTGTAAATGCGGCTTCATGTTCACTGGAGAACCTTTAAACGTGCAATCATATTAGCCTCCAATCTTGCCTGAAATTGTCGATTTGCCCGCCTTGACAGCAGAAAATATTAGAGGCTAATATTATCCCTCCCTTTTACCCAACTCTGTATTGATGGTTGTTACTTTTTTCTTGTAGCTCTTACACAACAATAGGAGAAAGATGGAAGAAGTATGGAGATCTGGAACAGTGCCATTTGTAAGAAGAACCCCTTCTTGCTTACTATCATTACCTGTAGTTGCTTTCCATACTTTTGGAACTGCAACACCAGAAATTCACCATTCCACTTAGTATACTTAATGCATATATTACCTAAAGGCTGCAGATTCACACCACAAGACACTGGGTCAGCCGCTTATTTGATTCTGGATTGGGCATTGTGCATCCATCATGCAGAAGCCAAAACCCCTGAAGTTCTGGTAACTTTAAGTCATGATGCTCCTTGTACTACCAAATGAATCTGAAAGTAGACCTTCCTTGTGCTTTTTTTGTGTTGCCTCCATTCTGCATGTCATCCTCTTAATAATGAGTTCACTAATATCTTGGTTTACTGAAAAATTACCTTGTGGTGTATAACTACTGTCAAGCTGGGTCATTACACATGTTGTTACAACCAGATTGACCTAACTTCCCGGTTCAGTTCAGTTAAAAAAGATGTACTTATCCAGACCGTTGCCCCAAAAAAATACAATGTTAAAACAATATACCAATTTCAATAAAATCTAACTTGTTAATAAAATGTAATCACATTTCGTTTTTACCTTGATTATCAATACACATCATCCTATTTCATATACCTCATCAAAAAACTGTATTCAAAATAATAATTCCATGGCTTTCTATCAATTCCTCATACCACATATCATTAAAATGGGTTTCAAAATCCTACATCTTTTCATCCTAAAGAATAAGGAATTCATTCAAATACAGGAGTTAGTACATTCCATCGTTGACCCACATTTGCAAACAACACCATTCTCTTTTAGCCGCATTACCATCTCTGCACGAGAATAACATGGACACAGACCAATTCTAAATCTAAAAATTAAAGTTACCTGCATCAAATTGGGTTAACCAAAGATTATAAGCAAGCCAATGATACATTATTTTGCCATGAGTCTCCTAAATGGGATGTAGACCTCTTTCTTAAAATATACTTAAAATCCCATTCTCTATAAGATGTTTCCATTCTTAAACACATTCCTTTTTCTGAGATTTTTAAAGGTCTAAAAAATGGTAGAGTTCACAGAGAAAAGATCTTCTATATTTAACAGATACTCAGAGCCCATTTTCACTCGCTTCTCAGAAACCTCATCACTACAATATGATGCAACCTTGTAATATTCTGATCCTAAAACTCTATTGAATAATTTGTGTTTGGCTTTCTCAGAGAGCTGGAAACAGGATCTCAAACCAGTCTCCAACCTTATCATTTGATCAATACCCGATTTATGTGACTTCAATATCGTTTCAAACATTGGCCTTCTATCCCATTCCAGTTTCGCCTACCACTCAAAAAAAAAATTTAGTTCCATATGAGAAGTTTGTTTGGACCATTGTTTTGAATGTAGTTGACACTGGGTCAAGATCTAGCCCACTGTACTCATTCCATAAATGACATAACACTGTTATTGTCTTTAGGGCATTCACCTTTACCACTTTACAGTAGATTTTCCATGTTAGGTTAGTTGAGAAATGCATACCCACGTATCAATATGTACACAGCTCATTAATCTTTGAGTTTCCCAGGTACCATTTCAACTCTCTCTTCTTGTGCCCAAATATAAATCCTTTTGCTTTCTTCATATTAACTAATAGTTGTTTATCCAAACAATAACCATAGACTGCATTCAATTTTTTCTGGAGGCCTATTTGTATCCAGTTCATAATTACTAAATTGTCAGCATTATGCTGGCTAGACACATGCCAAACCTCCCATCTTAGGAGAAACCATAGGCAAATCCTATGAATAAAGTACAAATAATGTTGGGGCCAACACACAGCCCTGTCATAGGCCATTCCATTTCTCAATCTGTTCTGCCAACTAACATACTTATCCAATTCAGTTATTGCACAGTTCCACTTGTGGAGTTCCTTCAAGATGTCTAGTAAGCCTCAAGGGATTCCCTTTTTCTCCAGGTTATCCCACAGTATTTTGGAATTTACTAGGGCAAAAGACACCCAGAAGTCTATAAAGCAAAAAAATAAGTCCCCTTAGAATCAATTGCCTTGTTGACTATAGGCTGAAGCAACGGTCAACTAATGTTATTCCTCTAAGTAGCTTGTAAAGCATCCAAGTTCACCAGTTAGTATTTATCTTTATGGCTTGGAGATTGTATGGCACTGATGCTTGTGTCAGTGAGAAATATTTTATGAATTCCTTTATAGTTTTAATAGTGATGCTTTTTAAAAGCTTACCTCATGGGAACCTGATGAAGTCACCTCACAACCATTAGCATAGGCATCATCTAGAGGTGTTATCAAAGCTACTTAGGATACCATACAATATCTTGAAGGGTGATTATTTATTATCCCAAAGTGAACCAATTTCCAACATTTAATCATATCTTTAGCAGCGAGTAGGTAGATCATTTACTCCCAATTTGAAATATTTTTAACCCCTTTTCTCCTTTTTTTGTACTTGTGCAGTAAACTGCAAATGTTTCTTTGAACATATACATTTGGCTTTCTTCACCAAAACCTCTGAAGATTACTTAACTTACTCTTTCAATCCTGCATTGATCCAACTTTTTTGTTAGAGTGCCCTATTGATTCCATTATGGTTGACTTACTGATCTTACTGCATTCAATTCTTACTGAAGTAATAACTTTGGAAATTATTCAATTATAGCAATTCACTACCACAATGTTCTTTAACTTACATTTTACAAATACCCATTGTATTTGGAGTTTTACAAGCATTGCCTGTTCTCTCTCCTCAATTCTTACTTCCCAGAGGTCTCCTCTTGGCTGATGTTTTATTATGTTATGCTATCATTCAATCCAATTCAATTCAATCTTTATTTGACTGTTAAAAATAATCTTGAAAGAACAGCATCAATACAATACATTTTGAGGTGTAAATAAAACTAAATCACAAATATCACATATGCATTATGTTATCATTTATTTGTAGAGGGCTCATATAGAGAAGCTTCTTGGTGCTTTAGGTAGAATCAACCATAAAACCAAAAAGTAACCAGGGAAAAGACTGAAAGATCATTAATAATAAAATAGACTGGGTTTCAGCTGGTGCCTAAAACAAAGTGGATTTGTTTCTGCCCACAAACTCAAAGGGAGAGGGCTCCACCATTTGGACGCTCTTGGAGAAAAAACATTGTCTCCACAAGTGAACGTTCTGCTAAACTCAGAATTTAGTTTGCCTTTCTGAAAGAGTTTGACACTGTTTAGGGTATTTTGGTGAAGAAGTAGAAATGTGAGACAGACATCCTTGGTACCAATTCAGATGGAGGGTATGTTAGCACTATGCCTTATAATCTTCTCCTTGTTGGCAATAAAACCCGATTTATTAGAGAACTTTTATTTTATTGTCTTTCTCCGTATTCCTATTGTGTGCAGAAGGTGCCCTTTTCAGTACTGGGAATTGGGGATGACCATTGGCCAGGACATTGCCATTCTCCAGAACATCTCAGGCATTAAACAAACCCACCCACAACCCTACTCGTACAGAAATGTCAAAAATAATTTTAGAGAAAATCATGAGAGATCTTTGATGAATTCCATGGTTGAATCAATCAAAGGCAAGATGTCTGAATTGAGCACTGAAATTAAATCGATTTGTTTTGATTTTGCTTCTTTTCCACAATGCATAGATTCAATCAAAAAGAGTTTAGATGATTTTATAGACTGTATGAACAGAAGTGCAGATTGGGGTCAAGACATGTATAGATTGTTGATTTGGAGATTAGGTCTAGAGACAATAACGTCTACCTATGAGGTGTGCTATACAGCTTGGAGAAAAATAACATCTAGCATACCTATATCACAGAATCAAACTCTGTAATTCAATCAAATTCTAATATAAAGCCATAACACTGATTGCTTCCTTCGTCACCCACAAGCCAGACAAGTAGTGCAGGAGGCCACGAGAAATTGTCTGTACCTTTGCAAAAGGTCACTCAATTCATTTTGCTGCTGATTTCTCATTTGACAAAAATGTCTAGAAACAATATCTTGGTGCTTTGTCCAAGATATTGATTTGCTAATAAATAATGACTCTTAAAAAACAAACATTTTATTCATTGGATGGAAGAACAGCACAAAACACTATGCTGAAAGCTTTTTACATAATCTTGATCAGGGCTGGGCTGACTACCGGGCAGTTTGGATTGCTGCTGAGCTGGGGGCTGATTTCACTGTGGTGGGGGCTGATTTAATTCATGGAGACCTGGGTGTGCTTCGAAATAATTAAAGCAAAACGAATTTCGTTTAGCACACGCAGGTCTCCATGAACAAAATCAGCCTCCAGCTCAGCAGCATTCCAAACTGCCCGGTAGCCAGTCCAGCCCTGATCTTGATTCATGTAACAGGGAAGTATTGTTTGAGAATCAATCTCAAAGCAAAGGTTTGATTGTCGAACTACTCACCAGGGACAGGGAAATGTCAAGGTCTTTTGTGAAGAGCAAGGAGGACTGAGACACTCATGATCTGACTCTTTGATCTGAGTATCCTAATGCCACACAATTAGAATTACATTTACCAAGCCAGGCAAGGCCACCATGGTAAATCTGGATTAAGCTATGGCCGCACAAGTCACTGCCTTCTGTTACTCTGCCACAGGGGAGCATTCCATGGGTGTTGCCGTGCATCCACCCATGGAATTCGGCACATTCCCAGATTTACCATGAGTGGTAGACCTGGTAAATGTGTCAAAATACCATGCCCTCCGGAGGGAGCAGTAACTTGGAGAAATATCTTTATTTCTCCTCTTTTTCCATTTTTAATGGTATGAATTCTGCAGCACGTGTAGAAAGGGCAAACGCCTCATCGGATTGTTTATGTGCAGGAAGGTCGTTCCTGCACAAAAACAATCCTGTCTGCAACACAGGCACCATTGAACCATGGTGTAATGGTATCTGCGTTGACAGTAGTCAGCCAAAAGTGTGCCAGTGCAAGGAGTGAGCAGTAATGAACCATACCTTGATATATATGGTGAATGTATGCTCTCTCCCTTTCACAAGGTGCAGCAAGGTGTCTTGCTGTGTTATAGTGTATGGAAAAATGATAAATATGTTATCTCTTTCCAACTGATCTGGTCTGCTGTAAAGTGTTGGTGCTGGACTTGAGAAAAGAGCACACTTCTAACCAACTTTACTATATGTCCTTCTGTGATTAATTTTAGGCAGAGACAGATTACCTGCTGACCCTTCTCATCCTGAACAAGATACTGTTTTCAACCACTGTTTGTCTATCTCATTTTAATTGATGCCACATTTAGACCTAGCATCCATGGTGTGGTCTTATTGAAAACCTCGTCCCTTCACCCCTCCTGTTTTTTAAATTCTTTCTTGTTGGCATTAGGACCCAGTGCAGATTACCACTGCTAACCAGTGCTAAAGTACCTGTGCACCCTCCCTAAAACACAATGAACTTGACATACAGCTGATTGGCAAAGTTAGTTTACTGTATAAGTCCCTACTATATACTACTACATGGTACCCAGGGCATGAAAATTAAATGCTAGTAGTGGGCCTGCAGCACTCATTGGGCCACCCACTGAAGTACTACTTTATAATGTGCCTCATGCCTGCCACTGAAACCTGTAGTCAGTTTTATACTGCTATTGCGACCTGGCAAAAAAAACTGTTTGCCAGGCATAAACTTTCCTTTTTTATACACATAGAGCAATCCTAAGATCGGTCAAAAAGACTAAAGTCTAGTGTGCATCACATTTGAAACATAGGACAGGTGGGATTAGGTTTTACGTGTCCTGGTAGTGACCCAAAATTCATCTTTCACTACTGTAAGGCATACCATTCCCATTGGACTACAGTGGGTGACCTTATTGCATGTAATGGGCTCTAACATTTGATTGGGAACGGGTAGAAATGTCATGTTTAGACTCACATTAATTGTAATTTAAAATCTTCTTTAATGGTTAAATTGGATGTTAAGTCACAATTCTGTAAATGCCAGTTTAAGAAAGTTGGCATTTCTTGTCTGAACCATTTGTGTCTTCTGCCAGTGCCCTGGGACTGTGAATGGCTCTGCTACTGCGATGTATATATTCCTCTAAGATAGTGACAGAAAAGGGATTAGGTGGACAAATGGGCTAGCCTGCCTGAATGGCTGGGGTGGAATTGTTCCCTGCCTTACTTGCACTTCAAATTGGCTTATCTCCAGCACACACAAAGGAGCTGCAACAAGTCTTTTCCCAAACCTAGACTTCTTGGAGCCTTGACAGGGGAAAGGATGAATGTTCCCCAACCAGATGTGGGAATAGTATAGGAAATCCTGCCACTTCAAAGGCTGGCATCAGGTATAAGAATTGGACCCTCTTAACTTCTGGCATGACTGGAATGTAAGGAACAGTCAGCGAGATGGGTACGAGCAGTAAAGGGTCCTAACAACGATTTGATCACTGACCCATAAGGTATAGCTGGCGCCTTTGCAGCTAATTTTGAGAATGTATATGGAATTCTGCAAACTACATAAGCTTCGATCAATCAATCAATCAATCATGCCATTTGTATAGCGCACTACTCACCCGGGAGGGTCTCAAGGCGCTTGCCCGGGAGGGTCTCATGGCGCTCGATGGCAGCAGATCTCCTCGCCACAATAGAGGTAGCATGCCTCCCTCCGGAAGGTAGAGAGGCATTGGATGCGGATATATCATTAAATGAGATCCAGAAGGCAATTCAAGATGTTTGATCCAGCAAAGCGATGGGTCCTAACGGACTTCCTATCGTACTTCTCAAACCAATGGCAATGAAGTTGGTGCCTCATTTGCTTAATCTATATTACTAAAGCTATGAATCTAGGCTTCTCCTGGCTGATATTCGTACGGCCACCATCTTAGTTATTCACAAACCCGGTAAACCGGCAGAAGATTGCACATTGTACCGGCTCATATCTCAGAATATGGTGGAAGCCAAAATTCTGGCCAAACGGTTGGTTAATCGACTGCTTCCTTTTCTCAATGATTTGATTCATCCAGATCAGTTGGGATTCATGCCAGGTCGGAATACGGCATGGCATCTGCAACGTGTACACAGTGCACTGGGGCGAATAGATACCCTCGAGGCAGAAGGGATTTTACTGTCACTTGATGCCACGATGGCATTTGACACTATCGCTTGGGAGTATCTGTTTGATGTTCTGGCCCACATGGGGTTTGAACCCAAGCTTATCGGGTGGATCAGACTATTATATACCCAACCCACGGCGCACGTCTCGGTGAGCAATCATGGCTCCACCTCTTTCCCCCTCTGTCATGGCACAAGGCAGGGATGCCTGCTGTCGCCGCTCCTTTTTGCCATGGTGCTTGAGCCACTAGCAGTTTAAATCAGGGGAGACCCGGGCATCAGAGAAATCAAATGGACGAGAGACCATGAAGACCACATATCGCTCTACAGGGATGATATTTTACTTTATCTTGCCTCTCCAGCGCGCTCATTAAGTCGGGTGTTACACATTTTTCATATATTTGGGGTGCACTCCGGATACCAGATAAACTGGTCCATGTCCCACATGTCTGCACTCTGGGGAGACCCCCCAAAAAGTCCTCGGGGTACGACATTCCAGTAGCAACCCAGGGTTTCCAATATTTGGGCAATTTTATCACACCTGATGCTGCACTATTCTTCAAACGAAATCTACTGGGGCCTCTGCAACGGTTTAGGGCAGATGTCACACATGGGCAGGCACTGCCCCTTACTCTCTTGGGACGTGCGTCTCTATTGAAAATGCTAGCCCTGCCACGCTTTCTCTATGCCCTACAAAATGCTCCCTATCCAGTGCCTAATTCTTACTTTTTGCAGATTGAGGCGGCGGAGCAGGAATTGCTGTGGGAGAACTGACCGCCCTGGATCATCCTAAATAAGCTCACTATGGATGGTACGACGGGGGTATAGGGTTGCCGGACATGCGCCTCTACTATCAGGCATTGCAATTGATAGCCATTAACAGATGGGTGTTCGGACCACATGACGACCCTAGTTTTCGCATGGACCATTGGCTAATGGGTAAGAGGGCCTATAATAGGGCATTGTATACAAACTATTGGAAGCAGCGTCTGACTGGCCCCACGGTACGTGCAGTGGAAGTGTAACATGGAGTCCAGCGAAGGCTGGGATGGCAGGGACGATTGGCGAAGGCAACCCTTTTGTGGTAACCGCACATTTTAGGCCACCTCAGTGCCTGTCCTGGGTTTGATAAATGGGACATGATTGGGATTTCTACTATGGGGGACATGAGGGTGAAATGAAAAAAACGCACCGTTCACGGACCTCCAAATTATGTACCAATTAGCATCGCTAATAAGAAACTAGTTAACAACTGAACCGACCCAATTCTGAACCTGCGGTCGAGCTGGGAGACTGATTTGGGGGAGTTGGCCGACGAGGACTGGAAGGAGGTGCTGGCCTCTCATTGAGAGGTTGCGATTCCGATGCGACTCTGGCTGATCCAGCTTAAGATTCTCCACAGGGTATATTTTGACGCCAAATTGTTATTTAGGTTGGGTAGGAGGCCTGATCCACTCTGCCTCCGGCGCTTTAATCAGACTGGCACATTCATGCACATTCTCGGGGACTACTCCCACATACAACATTTTTGGAAAGACGTCCCCCAACAACTGGCCAGGGCTTGTGAAAAACCCATACAACCATCTCCCACACTTTGTCTCCTTAATATTTGGGAGGCAACTGACCTCTCACAGGCGGAACAGACGTGGACCACGATGGGCTGGATTATAGCAAAGCGGAACATCGTCCAGAAGTGGGGGGTGGACACTACACCACACGTACGTGACTGGGCAAAAGACATGGATTACGCCATGATTGCGGAAAAAACAATGTATAAAGGGAGAGGGTGCCCACGAAAATGGGATCATAAGTGGGGAAACTGGAACAAATATAGGGGTGAGATCTGCATGTCTCCTACGGTGGAACTGTGGAGGGAGGGACAATCATTGTTGGGGAGGGTGGGCAAAATGTTGATGCCCCACGCAACGGGCAGCTGAGGATAATATGCATGTGCATATGGTCCAGTAGTGGGTTTTCTTGCTGTTATGACCCAATCACACATCTGTAACCATAATAAGAATGTAATGCTGCTGAAGATTGTAATCTTATTTGATCCTGACTGTTTGAAGGTGGTGAAATAATGCTGAAATCATGTTTTGCCCTGCCAAAGATGTCTGTATAATGTCTTTAATGCTGCAACTTGTTTTCAATAAAAACAGTTTAAAAAAAAGAATGAGACCCTCAGAACAGAACACCTCTTCAGTACACTCCTGGATCAGTGGAAGACTTCAGAAGAACTGCCTGGACCTGCAGAACACTGCACTGCTGCTACCCGAGGACTTAGCTGCTGCATGAAGGCCTTCATTGCTGTATGAAGGGGAACTGGGCCATCTCCTTGGATCCAGGACTACCAATAGGGACTCCATGGCTTAATTGGTTGGCTTCCTGTGTAAGCTACAGGGACATACTAATCTCCGGAGGCTTTTAAGCCTGTTCTTGGCCTCTGCTGGAGTCTTAATCCGCCAAGTGGTGCCCCACAGGCAGTTTTGAAGTTGTAAAAAATAAGTGCCAAAGCCCTCGCCAGTAGGCCACTGCAGCTTTCACCACCCATTCTCCCTGCCAGTGCTGCCAATACATAACATAACATAACATAACATAACATAACATAACATAACATAACATAACATAACATAACATAACATAACATAACATAACATAACATAACATAACATTACTGTCATGAATGATGGTCTCTAGTTGGCAGAGGTAGTTACCTTTGTCCAAATAGGGACCCTTGCTTCTAGTTAGGGTAAGGGGGAAACACACTTTAGAAAACCCCTGCTTACCCCCTGGGTAGCTTGACACGAGCAGACAGACTTATCCCAAAGGCAATGTGCAAAGTATTTGTACTCAAAACACACAGTAATACAGTGATAACACCACAAATGGACACCACAGCAATTTAGAAAAATTAAGCATCTTTATCTAAACTCAACAAGACCGAAGCGAAAAAAATCCAACATACATGTAATAAGATTATGACTTAAAAAACGTTTCAAACAACTTGGCCCAACTTTGGCAGCGTGATTTCTCTCAAATCCACAAGGCCAAACAGCAGCTGAGATGGAAAGCGTTGAAAAACTAAGAAATGCATCAGTTCCTGAGACCATAGAGAGGCGATGCAATAGTCTGTAGGGGGAAGTGAAGCATCCATTTTAAGATGGTTCTGGTCTCTGGGTGATGCGTCAGGAAAACTTTCCACACAGGTACGATATGTGGAAATCAGGGATGTGTCGGCGATCGATGCAGTGGCGTCGAACCGCGCTGCATCGGTTTCTTCAGCCACGATCCCTCGATGCATCGGTTCTTGCAGTGGCGACAGGTGCTGCGGTAGTGTCGGCAGTGGCACGGCGATACATGGAGAGTCTTCTCGCACTGTGGTGCTGCATCAGGAAAACTGCAGCAAGAAGAGCGATCCATTGATTTTCCTGTAGTTGCGTTGCTTTTTCAGCTCCTAACAGCAGGATCAACCTCCAGAGGCCCAACTCTGTCACAGGCACCTCTTGGCAGTTCAGAACTCCCAGCAAGGAAGTTCAGGGGAGCTGGAAATGAAGTCTTTGTGTCCCTGAGACTTCAGAACCGGAGGCAATCTCTACTCAAGCCCTTGGGGATCTTCCTCAAGCAGGGGAACACAGCACACAGCAAAGACCATGTCCTTTCCTTGGCAGAAACAGCTACTGCAGGTCAACCCCAGACAACACACAGCAAAGAGACAGTACTCCTTCTCCAGTTTCTAGGGCTATTTTCTTTGGCAAAGGTTCCTCTTGATTCCAGAAGTAGTCTAAAGTTCTGGGGTTTTAGGTCTAATACTTATACCCCAAAATGGCTTTGTTCTCTTTGAGCAAGGGTCTCTGAGCCCATTCCAATCAAGCTATTTCCTCACAGGTGTGGTATGACTGCAGGGGGTGGAGATAGCATTGTGCAAGGGAGACAGGCCCTATTCAGGTGCATTGAAATCTCTTCCCACTACTCCAAATGCAGCCAAGCCCCATTAAGCTCAGCTCTGACTAGTCCAGGAAGGGCCAGGCACACCTCAACACCCCCCCAAGTGGCTGTCTAAAGTGAGTGCACATCCCCAGCTCCTGTCACTCTACAACCAAATGATCAATACAGTAACAGGCAGAGCACATAGAATGGTTAAGCAAGAAACTGCCTACTTTCTAAAAGCGGCATTTTTAAACACACAATTTAAAAACCATCTTTACTAAAAGATGTGTTATTAAATTCTGAGTTTAAAAAAGCCTAAAATGTGTTTATCTATCTTTTCCCAGTGGGAAGATATACTTGTAAAATGTTACAAAACACTTCCCATTCTATCCTATGGGGCAAGATAGTCAGATTAGTGTTGTTATAGGTATGTAGTTAGCCCTGTCACCTGTGGATGAAGAAAGAATGACATTTGCACAATGTGCGCAAGGACCTTCTATTCGGTGTTCAAGGCATCATGATAATGTTGTGTGAAGTCAAAAGTGTGAGCAAAGTAGTTTCAGAGATATTTAATGCACCCATTATTAATGTTAAATAATAGTGTTAAATAACGCCCATCTCATCATCATCAACCAGCTTTATTTTGCACTTCATAAAAATGCATGCAAGTACACACATGAAAATAGCATAAGGATGCATTAAAATTAGTGTACAATAGAATAAAAATGTTAAAGCAGTTCCAAACCCACGGTTAAACACTGTGCAAAGGGGATAAATCCTCAAACACATACATGGACTAGACAAAAGTACAGAATAAAACAGTTAAAATTGATCTTAGTGCATAAGTTGTAGTACATTACACTTTACGGGATCTCAGTAAAAAGGAGACTAGAGCAAAGCAGACCAATGGGGTTTCTATTTAGTAAAATTAAAAGAGAGCAGATGCTACAGACCTCATCGAACATTTCCTCAAGAGTGGAACAATGAAAGCCTTCCTCTCAGTTGTGTAAAATGAGCAAAAAAGGAGGAGGTGTGAAGTTGATTAGGCTGTCTTGTTGTCATCAAGGACAAGGCAGTAATTTGGAAAAATAATCATTAGGGTAGCCCAGCATTAACGGGATAAAATTCAATCTATATCTAGTCAGAATGAAGCGATGCTGATTATTCTCCACAAACAGTGCTTGCAATAGGAACCCAGGTCCCCCAGGTCCCCGGTCTGCAGCGGCTGGAGCCGTTTGTGCGGAGGGACCCTCTGGTTAATTTTTCTCACTTCCTGCCGGGTCCAGTGACTTCCAGTCGGCTCGGCGCTCTAGTGGCTGGATCCTCCCCCTACCTACTTAAACCAGGAAGGGGCGCCATAACCGCTGCCCAAAGGTCTCAGGAATAATCCGAGGTGAGCTATCCATTTAGGGCCATGCCGTGCTATTCTAGTGAAGAGCTGAAACACTTAAATAGGTCTACTACCATATTATAATCAAGAGATCTAGTAGGCACTTAGGTGTATTTTAAGCCATCAACGGGAGATGCTCAAACCCTCTGGACTAAGTCTTCTAAACCATCTGAGATCACCACTCCTAGTCCTGAGATAATGAGAGAAGTTCACATTGTCTACATGGACTCCACCTTAATGCTCGATCTATTCCCAAACACACTTTAGCCCAATATTGGAGAACATGGCGGCTAGCAGCAGCAGCTAGTCGGGAGGCTCTGCGATAGCAGATGGCGTTTTCGGCGTTTTCAAGGTTTTCCCGGATAACGCGCTTATGTTTGTTTAATGGATTCGGCTTGCTAAAGTCAGGTCGCTGTGGTGCTGTAAAGAAAAGTTAAGTTTAAGGGATCTATGAGGGCTTCAATGCGGGAGGATTGATTTCTGTATTGGCGATACCATGGCGTCTCGCTGCTCAATTGAACGCCTACGGCCCCTGCAGAGATCAAAGCTGTGTGGTGCTCCTTGCGGCACAGCTCCTGTCTCGCATCCCTGTCCACGAGGAATTTGTTTCCTCTTTTCTTTTTTTTTATTTGCGAGCTCCCGGCGGAGAGAGGACCTGGTTGGAACAGGCAGAGGCACAAGAAGCTGCAATATATAAAACAAAACCCGCCCCTTCACTTAAACAATATTTTAAGGTGATTCCTCCTATACTTGAGTTAAAACCATTATCTGGGGGTCTCGCTTTCACGGAGTCTAATTTCCCAGAGGGCCTTTTGAGTCCGAATAGATGTCAGCCCTTGGCGGAACAAGTGGATATAACATGCAGAGTTCAGGACTAAGCGTTAACTTATCTAGCCCACAAAGTGGATTAACATCATCTAGTAATGAAGATCTATTATTAAAGGAGGATAAAAACTCCCAGTTGAATAGCATGGAGGATAAGACGCAGACGAGCTTGGATGTAATGTTAGGGAGTTTGGAGGCGGAAATACTAGATGAAGACGATAAGACCACTAACGATCAATCGGTTCTGTTAATGTTGCAGTCTTTAAGTCATGAGATGAGGAAGAGTTTAATGTCTCGCAGAGAAACCAACAAGAAATTAAATCTTACTCTGAAAAAATAGAGGAAAAATTTGACGCTTTAGCTGTCAGAACTACGGTTCTAGAATCCACAGTCACAGGCTTGAAAAAATTAGCTATTCAACATACAAAGAAAATTGATGATATAAGACAGCGAGAGCAGGGATATCCGGAAAAATTGGAATCTGTTGAAAATGCTCAGAGTAGAAATAATCTTCGCTTACTGAAAGTACTAGAAGGGGCAGAAGGCGATAATATCACGGAGTTTGTAGCTAAACTTATCAAACAAGTCACAGCAGTTGAAATCTCAGAGCAAGACATTATTAAAGATATACACAGAGTCCACAGAGACCCATACAGACTGAAGCCAAACAAGAGTAGGCCAAGAAAGTTTCTAATTCACTTTTTAACATATTCTTTGAAGGATAAGATTCTTAATAGGGCTTTAAAGAGTAGTTCCCGGGCGTGGCCAAGATGGCGGAGTAGAAGGACGTGTTCGCCGGAGCTCCTGATCCCATCCAAGGCCCCAAGCCCTACTTCACGCTAATTCTCCCCCCGGAGCTGCATAGTGAAGCTGAACTATCAGGGAAGTCGGTGGCTACCCGACTGCCGCCGCCTGAGCCTCGCTGAGCGCGAACTCGCCGAGTTCGGTGCGCTGAGTGGCTAATCGGCGCCGACCGGACCTGGCGAGGCGCCTCCGTCCCGACTGAGCGGCGGACCACGGGGCGGCGAGAGAGCGAGGACCTGACCGGCCAGTGTAAGCGGAGCCGATCTACACCGGCGGACCAAGGAGCCGGTAGTGGCGGCCCGGCACGACGGAGTACCCGGAGAGCTTCCGCCCTTCCCCCTGAGGTCCAAGATGGCGACGTGCTGAGGCCGAGGAGTTTTGCTCAGTCCTACGGAGAGAACAGGGTCCGAACAGCGGTTGCGCTGCCTGGAGCTGCCGATCCCCGTCGTCAGGTTGGTGCCCTCAGCAGCGGAGCGGGCGGAGTACTTGGGGCAGCGGACCCATTGGCTGAGGGCTGGTGATCTCCCCGCCCCGGGGCGCTGACTCGGCCGGGGTGGGAGCTACGCGAGTGCCCGGCTTGGAGGCCCTCTCCGGACGGAGCGTGAGGCCGGGAAAGGCAGGCAGCGGAGTCGCACCCCTACTGAGCGCTGGTCCGGCTTCCTTCTGTGCGACACCACCAACGAGGCCCACAGCAGACCGGGCCGAGCTACGGGCATGGGAGCAGCGGACGCCCCCTCCCCCCCCCCCCCCGGCGCAGCTCTCTCCGCCGCAGACACCTCGGTGCACCCGGAGGGGGGATAGCAAGGGCCCAGGCGGCTGCCCTCGCCTGGGGCCGCCACGACTGGTGTCTGGCCTAGGCGGGAGCGAGAGAACAACTAGAGGGCCTCGGAAGAGTGGAAGTGGAGCGCTACCGGGGGCCATGATGGTGAGGTGCATGCCGTGACCCCGGGTCCCAGCGTATGTCGACACAGCATTAAGGCCTCTGTGCCACAGCCCGCCCCAGAGGCGCAGCACCGGGAGCACCTTGAGGGCGGAGAGCGCGGCTCCCCCGCCTTGAACTGGGGTGCGACGATCGCGCCTGATCGACTGCGGTCCTTGGGGGTGACACAGCCCAACGCCCGCCCTGGACTGGAGGCAGACTCCTGGAGGGAAGACGGTCGGTGAGGTGCAAGGCGGCGACAGGCGCACAGGCCAGTGGAAGGGCCTGCATCATGACCGCTCAAAGGGGCGGTAAACGCAACGATCGCACGCTGCCGGAGATGCTCAGTAGACCTCAGAACAAGGGAGATAAGAGCTCCTCATCACCTGGAGCGGCTGGGAGCTCGCAGTCTGGTGCGGTGGCGGAACCCCCTGTCACCAGATCCTTTTTGGAATCCCTGTTTGGCACACTGCGGGAGGACTTCCTGGCCCTGAAGCAGGAAGTAGCAGGAGAGGTGAGAGAAATCCGCAGGGAAGTGGACGACCTGGGCGAGAGGGTGGCCACGGTTCCACACACAGACAAGATAAGGAGATCACTTTTCTGCAGCAGGAAGTGCTGACCCTTAGGGAACAGCACATCGACCTCCAATTACATAACGAGGATTTGGAGAATAGGTCACGAAGGAACAACATACGGGTCCGAGGTGTGCCATCCTCGGAGGAGAACCCGGATATAGTTAAGTACCTGCAGGAACTCTTCAGAACGGTCCTGGGCGAAGGGGATGATTTCCCCATAAGAATAGACAGAGCACACAGGGTGGGACCCTCCAGAAGGGCTAATGGCCCTCCTCCGGACATTCTAGCATTCCTCCCGGACTTCCCACTGAAGGAGAGGATAATGGTGGAGGCACGGAAAGCAGGCTCACTCACCTTTCGCGATCACCCTGTAGCGCTATATCAAGACCTGTCTACACTCACGCTTCAGAAGCGTAAAGCCTTTAAGATTGTGACGGACTTCCTCAGGCAGCACGACACGCCCTACTCCTGGGGTCACCCCTTCCGTATAATTTTCCGGTGGCATGGAGAGACTCACCAGCTGCGTTCCCTACAGGACACTTGCGAAATCCTAGGCATCACTGCGAAGGAGGAGAGCTCCCACACGCCGAGGAGGCGACGCACAGCAGACGGAGGATGGCAACGAGTGGCACGTAGACGGACAGCGGGGGTGCCGCGTAGGCCGGGATCTCCGGCAATCAGGGCAGCACGAGAGGATGCAGCTCGGACAGCCTCTGAGGAGCTTGGAGACGTGCGGGAGGTGGCATTGACCGCTTGAGTGTGCTCCGGGGGGAGTTCTCCATAGCAACAATCCAATTGCTGGCTTGGGGTGGGGGATAGGGAGCGACGGATTGGACACGTGTGGCTGGACGTCCACTAAGGTAACATTCCACGGACTGGTCTGCTTGGGCTTGTCTGGGACTATTTCAGGAAGTTCTGGGAAATTTGGGGAGGAGGGGGGTTGGGAGGCTGGGTTGCGAGTTGAAGAAGGGAGGGGGAGGGGGAGGTTTGGAAAGTTGGGGTGTGAGTTGAGGGGCTGGGGGGGGAGGGAGTGTTGGGGGTTGAGAAGGGGGGGAGTTGGGGGAGGGAAGTTTGGGGTTACCCTGTCCAGTGCTCCCAAGGTGTCTGCGAGTATCTGTCCAGACTCACACGCTAGCTTGAGCGTCGTCGTGATGCCGCGCGCTCTAGATCACACACATAGGCAAGGTTGTCCCGACCGTCCATGGCAGAGTTGAAGGTAATTACCCTGAATGTTAAGGGGCTGAATAATCCCACGAAGCGGAGGGCCGTCCTGTCCTTATTGGAGAGCTCCCAGGCTGACGTCTGTCTGCTCCAAGAAACCCACCTACTGGCTGGTGATTGTCACAGGTTGCGATCCCGCCATTTCCCTACGCAATTCTTTTCCTCCAACACAACCAAAACAGCTGGGGTGGCTATCCTTTTGTCCAAATCCTTTAAGGGGGAGATGCTGCACAAGTTTGTAGAACAAAGAGGGAGACTTCTGGCCTACAGACTTAAATTGGGGACCCTAGTGTTCACGGTGGGCACGGTTTATGGGCCAAACGAACAGCAGGATAGCTTCCTGCGCAAAGCACTGGAGGACATCACAGCATCACCGGACAGGCATATCATACTAGGAGGGGACTTAAATTTGGTCTTCGATTCCTCAAACGACAGGTCAGCGCAACGATACCCACAAACGGGGGAAATCTCACACGCAGTGAAGACACAGTTGGCTGACTTGGACCTGCACGACCTCTGGCGTGGGCTTCACCCATCAGATAGGGACTTCTCATACTACTCGCACGCACACAAGACATACGCCAGGCTAGATCATCTGCTGGTCTCTGGACCTGTTCGGGACTTAGCCACCACTTCAGAAATAGGGGTCATATCTCTTTCGGACCATGCGCCGGTCTCGGGGACCTTCCTTCTCCCGCCGAGCCCTGCTCGGAGGGGAGTTTGGCGGCTTCGGGATACGCTTCTACATAAAAAGGCGGTAGTGCAGAGTATCATGGACTCAGTGAAGGATTTTCAGCTACATAACTCCAACTCTGATACTTCACTGTCGACCCAATGGGGAGCTCTTAAGGCAGTACTACGGGGAGAGTTTATAGCGATTTCAACTGCAGACAATCGAGACAGGAAACTAAAGCGGGATGAGCTCACACAGAAAGTCAGGGAACTAGAACAGGTACACCGTTGCACGGGGGCCCCCAGAGTTTGGAAACAATTGAAGGCAGCTAGAAAACTCTTGTCCTCACTAGACTTAGACAGGGCTGAATACGCAGCGTTGCGCCTAAAGCACGCCTATTATTCGGGGGGGGATCGATGTGGTCGCCTACTGGCAGCCAAACTGAGAGTGACCCATCAGAATCGTCAGGTGAAAGAATTAGTGGGGGACGCGGGGCAGGGGATCTCGGGCGACGCGGAAATCGCCGAGGCCTTCCGTCGGTTCTATGCTGACCTGTATGCAGCGGAGGAAGGGCGGATGGAGGACCCGGAGGCTTACCTTGACTCGGTGGCCCTCTCGTCCCTGACCCCGGAGCAGGCAACTTATTTAGAGAGAGAGATTAGAACTGAGGAAGTGATAGCAGCGATCTCCAGACTTAAATTAGGTAAGGCCCCGGGCCCGGACGGTTACACTACCCTCTTCTATAGAACGTTCTGCACGACATTGGCCCCTATCCTGACCAGGCTGTTTAACTCCTTTTCCGACCCAGGGGCTATCCCTCCGGACCTCTTGCAGGCGACAGTGTCGGTTATCCCCAAACCGGGGAAAGACAGGAAGCTATGCGGCGCGTATAGGCCGATCTCCTTATTGAATGTAGATCTGAAAATCTACACGGGGATCCTAGCGACGAGATTGGCGCAGTACCTCCCCGGCTTGATTGAACCTGACCAGTCTGGCTTTGTGCCGGGGAGACAAACCGTGGACAACACTAAAAGGATAGTACACATTTTGGAGAAGGCCTCGCGTGTTCCAGGGGAGAGGATGTTGCTTTCGGTGGACGCTGAGAAAGCGTTTGACCGGGTGCACTGGCCCTACCTCGAACGAGTGATGGCGAGGCTGGGAATGGGAGAGAAATTTCGGACCATGGTGTTTAACTGCTATAAATTCCCATCTGCAACGGTGCGAGTGAACGGCTGCGGTTCCCGGCGGTTCGATATCGAACGCGGAACGAGACAGGGCTGCCCCCTCTCTCCCCTCCTCTTCACGCTCTACATGGAGCCCTTTGCTCAACGAGTGCGGCAGAATCCGGAAGTGACTGGGATACGAATGGGCGGTTACACCCACGCAATAAGCCTTTACGCAGACGATGTGATTTTCACATTGGAGAACCCGAGGCGAGCTTTGCCCGCATGTATGGCTGAGCTTAAGGCTTTTGAGAGTGTAGCTGGGTTTCGGATGAATGTGGAGAAGTCAACTGCTCTGGACGTCTCATTGGCGCTGACGACGAGAAGCGATCTACAGAGACTCTTTCCCCTGCGATGGTCGCGGGACCAGGTGCAATACCTGGGGATTGCGCTGGCTCCGACGTTGCAAGCAATGGTTTCCATCAACTACGAAGCGATGGGTAGGAAAGTTAAGGAAGAACTGGGGAGGTGGAACAAGGGGACGATTTCTTGGCTTGGCAGGGTTGCAGCGATCAAAATGACAGTTTTACCCCAAATACTATACTTGTTCCGAGCACTGCCTCTGCAGCCCCCTAAGGGCTGGATTCAGCAGATGCAAACTGAGGTGTCCCGCTTTGTTTGGCAGGGCCGTAAGCCCCGAATGCGCCGCGCCCTTACGACTTTGGCGCCGGAGTCCGGGGGACTGGGGGTCCCCGATCTCCGCAAGTACTTCCAGGCGTCTCAATTGCGGTACTTAGTGGAATGGAGTAGGTGGGAGTCCGACAAACATTGGCTCTTCCAGGATCAGGCGGTGGCTGGGCACCCTCTACAGGAAATACCGTTCCTTCGCAGGTCACACCGCCCCCCGAATCTCTATGCTTCTTACGTAACGCGGATGCCGCTGAGAGTATGGGATGCTACCTATCGTGCATTCGACCTCACTACATTCCCCTCACCGTTCACACCTATTGTGGACAATCCAGACTTTACACCGGGGACGGAGCCGGGGGCCTTCTCACACTGGAGGGAAAAGGGCTGCAGAGCGCTGTTCCACATGTATGCAGAAGAGGGGGTTATCCCCTTCCAGAGCTTTAAAGACGAGTATCAGATGGCCGAGACGGACCGCTTGAGGTACTGGCAGGTTCGACACTGGGCTATGCAGCCACATATCAGAGAGTCCGCGGACAGGAAGTTGCTGCCGTATGAAAGATGGCTGGTGACTCGCACTTCGGACGCCAAACTCATAACTGACCTCTATAGGATGCTCCAATTCCCATCTTCCAATTTCCACATTCCTGGTCGAGAACGCTGGAACAGAGAACTGGGGAGGACACTTAGCCATAGAGAGTGGGACCATATTTCATACAGGGCTAGACACTCAGCCTATCATGTAGGCCTCACGGAAACCTTCACCAAGGTTTCCACCTATTGGTATCACACCCCGGAAAGACTGCACGAGATGAACCGACTCATAAGTGACAAATGCTGGCGGGATTGCGGGCGGGTTGGCACATTGACTCACATCCTCTGGGACTGCCCAGTATTGCAAGCCTATTGGTCAACGGTGATAGATGAGATTGATGCATGCTTTGAGATTGAACTGCCCCGATTTCCAGCGTATACCCTGCTGGGTCTCCCAAATGGCTTGATGTATCCGCTGAAATCTAGGAGGGGACGGCAGATTGCTATCATGCTGGGCTCAGCGGTTCAGAACATACTGATACACTGGCGCACGCCCACCATTCCTTCTCACACGGGGTGGCTGCACAGGCTGTGGCATGTTCTGGGGATGGAAAAGCTGTCGCTCACACTAGCTGGAGATGTGACTTGCTTTGAGGAGCTGTGGCAACCCTTTCACACACTACTGGCCACAGAATTTAAGGAAATTACATGCCCCAGATACCTGAGATTGATGAGGCTTACACCTCCGTTGTAATGTACTGTCCCATTGGGGAGGGGAGGATACGGCCCCACTGGCGAGGTCATGGACGGGGAGGATGATAGGAATGGCGCTTCACTTCCATACTACGTAGCACTGGACAGGGAGGGCGGGGGGGGGGGGTTTGTTGGGGAATTTAGTTTAATCAAGGGAGGGTACGGAGTTTTAGGCGTTGCTCCTCTGGTTTTGTTTTTTGCACATTCCCATGCAGGGAGCAAGAGATCAAGGCAGCCTCTAGGGGCTGGGACACTGGCACTTCATTCCTGGACGCCTCCTGGCGCGACCATTGCATCTTTGTATGATTGGTTTTGTATGCTACTGTACCTTTCTAATAAAATACTTTAAACCTAAAGAGTAGTTCCCTTTCAGCAGAAGGGATTACTTTCCAAATTAGATCAGATGTTTCCTCAATCACGGCATCTAGACAATGGGAGCTAGAGAAACTACTGGACCCTTTCAGGCAGTTGGGCGCAGCAGCACAGCTGCAGTTTTCGGCATCTTTAAAGGTTATGTTTAAAAATAAAATTAGGGTATTTAAAAGAGTAGAGGAAGCAGAAGCATATCCGCAACTGATATCAGAATCTGCTCAGGAGGCAGAGGTGGCTTAACTCTTTTTTGTTTCTGTTAATTATTCTTATCTATGCCCTCCACGTATTTTTGAGGTTTTTTTTCTCTCTTTATAACTACTCTCTCTCCTTCTTTGGTTTTGAGATGTATAGGCCACATAGGTAAACTGTAAAAAAATATATAAAAAATTATTTAAAAAAATATATATATACACAAAAGGGTTATAAAGGGAAACAAAACCTATCATGTAAATATGTAAATAAGCCATCTGATATCAGGAGGGGAGCCTCAAGGCCAGAGTAGGGCCAAGAAGAAGAAGGGGGGTTCTCCAGGGGAGCACTGGGGAGGGGGAAGGGGAGGATTGGGATCGGGGGGGTTTGGAAGCCATGCACTGGGTGGGAAGCATGTGGGTAAAAAATAAAAAAAATGTCCGATTCACCAAATTGTCCCATTCAACTATAATCTCCATCCACTAAAGTAGCAATGTCACAGTCTAAGTTAGGTTCAAGTATGTAGGACCGTGCACTGCTTTCTTTCCTAGATATAACGGGGTAGGTAAATAGTTTTTTGGTGCTCTTAGGCGTCGCCCATCACCCTCGGGCGAGTAATTGACAAGCAGAAACACGCGTGATCAATGGACCATTGATAACATCCCTAAGGCACTCTTTCTGGTGTGTTCCTCCTAATAATTCACATGAAAAGTTAATGATTGTATTTCAATCTGCATTTAATTTTGTCCAGACATGGTATTCATTAGTTTTCTTTATATAACACGGTATTCATTTCATATCCATGTATTAAATCTCTGAGAAACATTCCAAGTTCAAACATGCATTCCAAATTCACAAATGCAAGTTATTGGACCCTGCTCCAATGCATTTCGGGCCACCGCCCTTCATCGGGGAGCATCTAAAAAGAAGACAATATCTCATTGTAACATTCTTACTATAATCAGTATCCAACAGTGATTTAGGTCTAATGTGAAATAAAAATGTAAAGGTTCCTTAAACCCCTTGAAACACCAATGTGCATCTCTCAATCTACACTGTTCGGGTGAAAGGTAAAAGGTGTGCGGAAAAAAAGCTAACCGCTAAGGTGTTCTCCGGTGTGAGTTTCTATCAAAGTTTCTGGTTCACTTCGTGCTAATGAAAATATACACGGGCGCGTTTTAAAGGGTATCGGGTCAGGTGAGGAACTCGCGTCTAAGTGACATGCAAAGGATTAATTTGAGTAACCGCGCGCATAAGGCGATGCCTAGATTTCAACATTACTTACATTTCTCAATGTATCGTGGCGTTCCAACGCCGTTATGGCTGGGTTAGACTGGAAAGGTGTCCTCGGCATTCGAAAAATTGAAGCCGGGAAAAAAGTCTCGGTCACGTGATGGGGAATGTAGAGCTAAAGAACAGACTAGGGTGTGTGAAGGTAGTGAAATCGTAAACAAACTAATGCGTGGTGCTGATGGGATAAACGATCAAAAATAATAAAGTGTATTCATAACCATGTTCAAAAACATACTGTGTAAAAATAAACATTAAATTAGCTTTCAAAGGTTCAAATTACAATGTTCGAAGTACGTGCGTGATCCACATGCAGATTTCAGATCAGAACAGTATTGCACAGGCAGTGCTATTGTTTGAGCATTACAAATACCAAGAAAATTCCACACGTTCATTTAAGCCAAATGGCTTTATCGAATTAAGTTTATAGATCCAGTAATTTTCACGTTGTAACCGCATCCTATTGTTATCTCTCCCCTCTGCTTTTTCAATGATTTCCAATGCCATAAATTTTAATTGAGATATGCTATGGTTCATTTCCAAGAAGTGTGATGCCACTGATGATTTTAAATTATTTGTGTGAATGTTAGACTTATGTTCGTTTAGTCGGATCTTTAGTTTGCGTTCAGTCTTACCTACATAGACCTTCCCGCACGGGCATTTGAGAAGGTAAATAAGATTGTTGGAATCGCATGTGGCTGTGACTTTAAGATTGATCTTAAACCCTTTCATTGGGTGTGTCATTGTATTTCCTGGAATGACATTATGGCAGTTGTTGCAATTGTTACATGGTTTGGTTCCTTTTGAAATTGAAAATGATTCCATCGGTTGCTTTAAGATCTCCCCCATGTTTTTGCCCCTAGTGTGGGCGAATATTGGTCTTGCTTTAAACATGTCTTTAAAGTCTATCTCTAACTCTAGCATTGGCCAATGTTTGAGTATGATCTTTTTATATGTGTTACTGACGTTGGAATACTTTGAAACTATGACCATCCGATAACTTTCCTTTTTTTTGGATTGTAGTAATGTGGTATGTCTTTCCAATTTGTCCACTTCGTTTTTGGCTTGTGCTAATATTTCCTCTGGATACTTTCTCTCTTTAAAACGATCAATCATTTCATCCATTCTTATTTGAGTCTTGATGGGGTCAGAGGTAATTCGTTTAACTCTCAGCAACTGGGATTTTGGTAGATGTTTTTTCAACGAATTCTGATGAAAGCTACTATAATGTAACATGTTGTTACGATCAGTTGGTTTGCGAAAGATATCTGTAGTGATTTGATTGTTTTGGAGGGTCACTTGAACATCCAAAAAGGTAATTATTTTGGAGTCTATTGTCCATGTAAATTGGATGCGAGGATTAGCTGAGTTCAACATCTTTAAGGCTTGTTCCAAATTCTCTCGTGTGTCTTTCCATAGTATGAATAGGTCGTCTATAAACCTAACATACATTTTTAGATGGTTTTTCCACTACAAGTTAGGGGAGGTCTACACCTGGGCGGAGGTGTATGCCCAAAAAAGACGAAGTCGCCCCTACACTCAAAACACTGAGACATCATCCTCAGATAGTGATACTACAAACCGTCAGAGAAAATTAGGACCAACACGACCAGGAATAACCAATGAACAAACGTTAAGCACATCTATGAAGTCACTGAACACTGATTTTTTAGAACAGGTCGTAGAACCCGACGATCCAGGAGGAGCAAAACAAAAAACAGTTCAGCCTCAAACAAGGAGTGCGACTCAACCAAAAAAAGACAACAAGAAAAAACCGAATGTCAGCTAGTCATAAACATATATGAGTATACCTTCACTGAACAAGAGATGAAATTACTTCAAAAAGGCACTTCCTTCGTACCAATGACAAGAACTGATCTACTCGAGTTAGAAGTCAGCACATTTAAATTGATTAGAAAACTGAAATTACGCCATTTTTTTACAAACATTATGCCTACAGTAGGAGAAAAAGATCCAGATCCTCTAATGGGCCTCAAAACGGCTAGCTCTTTTCAGGCTCCCCAGAGCCATAAAACGATTGACCTATTTGAACAAATGATCAAACAAGACCTGTCATCGATCAACTTCAACAAAAACCAACACAAGAATCTGACACAAAAAGATCGTGACACACTCAGGAAAATAGCCAATAACCAGGACATAGTTTGCATAAAGGCAGACAAGGGTGGCGCACTAGTGATAATGAATTCAACTATGTATCATCAGAAACTTAATGATCTTCTAATGGATGACACCACATATTTAAAGCTTCCTGGCAATCCCACCACAGAGTACAGGAGAATTCTAACAGAAATGATCAATAAGGCTGCAGCACTAGGAGTGATCAATCAAAAAACCAAGAACTTTCTGTTGAAATCCAACCCAAAAAGCCCACACATATATGCTGTACCTAAGATACACAAAAATCTTGTGGATCCCCCAATCCGACCAATTGTATCTACACGCAACAGTATACACCAACCTATAGGACAATTTTTGGACCGCCACCTTCAAACCATTGTGCAATCTTTACCAAGTTACATCCGTGACACTACAGATTTTTTTAGAAAACTTGCAGACATTCAAATAGAGCCAAATGAAGAACTATGGCTATGCACAGCGGATGTAAGCTCATTATACACAAATATCCGGCACCAAGAAGGCATAGAATCTATGGAACAGGCGATCCTGAAACTTGAAGTAGATGAAACAATGAAAATATTTTTGATGGAACTAACAGTGTTTACTTTATACCACAGTTATTTTGCATACAAGGACAACTGGTTTCTGCAACTAGTGGGCACCAGCATGGGAAACAGCGCTGCCCCAGCATATGCCAATATTTTCATGGGAGAATTCAAACAGGCTAATATCTGGTCAAACACAAAGTGGAAAAACCATCTAAAAATGTATGTTAGGTTTATAGACGACCTATTCATACTATGGAAAGACACACGAGAGAATTTGGAACAAGCCTTAAAGATGTTGAACTCAGCTAATCCTCGCATCCAATTTACATGGACAATAGACTCCAAAATAAATACCTTTTTGGATGTTCAAGTGACCCTCCAAAACAATCAAATCACTACAGATATCTTTCGCAAACCAACTGATCGTAACAACATGTTACATTATAGTAGCTTTCATCAGAATTCGTTGAAAAAACATCTACCAAAATCCCAGTTGCTGAGAGTTAAACGAATTACCTCCGACCCCATCAAGACTCAAATAAGAATGGATGAAATGATTGATCGTTTTAAAGAGAGAAAGTATCCAGAGGAAATATTAGCACAAGCCAAAAACGAAGTGGACAAATTGGAAAGACATACCACATTACTACAATCCAAAAAAAAGGAAAGTGATCGGATGGTCATAGTTTCAAAGTATTCCAACGTCAGTAACACATATAAAAAGATCATACTCAAACATTGGCCAATGCTAGAGTTAGAGATAGACTTTAAAGACATGTTTAAAGCAAGACCAATATTCGCCCACACTAGGGGCAAAAACATGGGGGAGATCTTAAAGCAACCGATGGAATCATTTTCAATTTCAAAAGGAACCAAACCATGTAACAATTGCAACAACTGCCATAATGTCATTTCAGGAAATACAATGACACACCCAATGAAAGGGTTTAAGATCAATCTTAAAGTCACAGCCACATGCGATTCCAACAATCTTATTTACCTTCTCAAATGCCCGTGCGGGAAGGTCTATGTAGGTAAGACTGAACGCAAACTAAAGATCCGACTAAACGAACATAAGTCTAACATTCGCACAAATAATTTTAAATCATCAGTGGCATCACACTTCTTGGAAATGAACCATAGCATATCTCAATTAAAATTTATGGCATTGGGAATCATTGAAAAAGCATAGGGGAGAGATAACAACAGGATGCTGTAACAACGTGAAAATTACTGGATCTATAAACTTAATTCGATAAAGCCATTTGGCTTAAATGAAGGTGTGGAATTTTCTTGTTATTTGTCATGCTCAAACAATAGCACTGCCTGTGCAATACTGTTCTGATCTGAAATCTGCATGTGGATCCCGCACGTACTTCGAACATTGTAATTTGAACCTTTGAAAGCTAATTTAATGTTTATTTTTACACAGTATGTTTTTGAACATTGTTATGAATACGCTTTATTATTTTCGATCGTTTATCCCATCAGCAGCACGCATTAGTTTGTTTACGATTTCACTACCTTCACACACCCTAGTCCGCTCTTTAGCTCTACATTCCCCATCACGTGACCGAGACTTTTTTCCCGGCTTCAATTTTTCGAATGCCGAGGACACCTTTCCGGTCTAACCCAGCCATAACGGCGTTGGAACGCCACGATACATTGAGAAATGTAAGTAATGTTGAAATCTAGGCATCGCCTTATGCGCGCGGTTACTCGAATTAATCCTTTGCATGTCACTTAGACGCGAGTTCCTCACCTGACCCGATACCCTTTAAAACGCGCCCGTGTATATTTTCATTAGCACGAAGTGAACCAGCAACTTTGATGGAAACTCACACCGGAGAACACCTTAGCGGTTAGCTTTTTTTCGCACACCTTTTACCTTTCACCCGAACAGTGTAGATTGAGAGATGCACATTGGTGTTTCAAGGGGTTTAAGGAACCTTTACATTTTTATTTCACATTAGACCTAAATCACTGTTGGATACTGATTATAGTAAGAATGTTACAATGAGATATTGTCTTCTTTTTAGATGCTCCCCGATGAAGGGCGGTGGCCCGAAATGCATTGGAGCAGGGTCCAATAACTTGCATTTGTGAATTTGGAATACATGTTTGAACTTGGAATGTTTCTCAGAGATTTAATACATGGATATGAAATGAATACCGTGTTATATAAAGAAAACTAATGAATACCATGTCTGGACAAAATTAAATACAGATTGAAATACAATCATTAACTTTTCATGTAAATTATTAGGAGGAACACACCAGAAAGAGTGCCTTAGGGATGTTATCAATGGTCCATTGATCACACGTGTTTCTGACAGTCTAAGTTAGCCCAGGATATATATCTGAAGGTCCTAACTTGGAATCTAAATGGTCTTAGAGTATCTCATAGACGGGAACGGATATTTCAACATCTGAAAGACGCACCAGGGCAGATTTTCATGGGCGAATTTTACGAACTCGCGTTCCGCGAATTTGCGAATTTGTGAACTCGCGATCCGCAAAATTCACGAATTCGTGCGAATTTACGAATTTTCTGGTTTTGCCAGTTTGCGAAGGTTTTGTACAAGTTCGGGAACGCAAACTTACTTATGTGGTCGCAACGGTCGCGACCATGTTGTTTCTACGTGTCCAGCCTGTTAGCGACCCTGTGGTTCATCGCGGCCAACCTTCGGTTCATCACTGCCACCCACTGGTTCTCCAATGCCACCCTCTGGATCATCACTGTCCCCCTCTGGTTTATCACAGCACCCTCTGGTTCATCACTGCCACCCTCTGGTTCATCACTGCCACCCTCTGGTTTGCCACTGCCACCCTCTGGATCATCACTGTCCCCCTCTGGTTGATCACTGCCACCCTCTGGTTGATCACTGCCATCCTCTGGTTCATCCCTGCCACCCTCTGGTTCATCACTGCCACCCCCTCGTTTGCCACTGCCAACCTCTTAGTCATCACTGTCCCCCTCTGGTTTATCACAGCACCCTCTGGATCATCCCTGCCACCCTCTGGTTCATCACTGCCACCCTCTGGTTTGCCACTGCCACCCTCTGGATCATCACTGTCCCCCTCTGGTTCAAGGCTGCCACCCTCTGGTTGATCACTGCCATCCTCTGGTTCATCTCTGCCACCCTCTGGTTCATCACTGCCACCCTCCCGTTTGCCACTGCCACCCTCTGGATCATCACTGTCCCCCTCTGGTTTATCACAGCACCCTCTGGTTCATCCCTGCCACCCTCTGGTTCATCACTGCCACCCTCTCGTTTGCCACTGCCACCCTCTGGATCAGCACTGTCCCCCTCTGGTTCAAGGCTGCCGCCCTCTGGTTCATCACTGCCATCCTCGGGTTCATCCCTGCCACCCTCTGGTTCATCCCTGCCACCCTCCGGTTCATCACTGCCACCCTCTCGTTTGCCACTGCCACCCTCTGGATCATCACTGTCCCCCTCTGGTTTATCACACCACCCTCTGGTTCATCACTGCCACCCTCTGGTTCATCCCGGCCACCCTCTGGTTCATCCCTGCCACCCTCTGGTTCATCACTGCCACCCTCTCGTTTGCCACTGCCACCCTCTGGATCATCACTGTCCCCCTCAGGTTTATCACAGCACCCTCTGGTTCATCACTGCCACCCTCTGGTTTGCCATTGCCACCCTCTGGTTTGCCACTGTCCCCCTCTGGTTCAAGGCTGCCACCCTCTGGTTGATCACTGTCATCCTCTGGTTCATCCCTGCCACCCTCTGGTTCATCACTGCCACCCTCTCGTTTGCCACTGCCACCCTCTGGATCATCACTGTCCCCCTCTGGTTTATCACAGCACCCTCTGGTTCATCACTGCCACCCTCTGGTTCATCACTGCCACCCTCTGGTTTGCCACTGCCACCCTCTGGATCATCACTGTCCCCCTCTGGTTCAAGGCTGCCACCCTCTGGTTCATCACTGCCATCCTCTGGTTCATCCTCGCCACCCGCTGGTTCATCCCTGCCACCCTCTGGTTCATCACTGCCACCCTCTCGTTTGCCACTGCCACCCTCTGGATCATCACTGTCACCCTCTGGTTCATCACTGCCACCCTCTGGTTCATCACTGCCACCCTCTGGTTGATCACTGCTACCCTCTGGTTCATCAATGCCACCCTCTGGTTGATTGCTGCCATCCTCTGGTTCCTCCCTGCCACCCTTTGGTTCATCACTGCCACCCTCTGGTTTGCCACTGCCACCCTCTGGATCAGCACTGTCCCCCTCTGGTTCAAGGCTGCCACCCTCTGGTTCATCACTGCCACCCTCTGGTTTGCCACTGCCACCCTCTCGTTTACCACTGCCACCCTCTGGATCATCACTGTACCCCTCTGGTTTATCACAGCACCCTCTGGTTCATCACTGCCACCCTCTGGTTCATCACTGCAACACTCTGGTTCATCCCTGCCACCCGCTGGTTCATCCCTGCCACCCTCTGGTTCATCACTGCCACCCTCTCGTTTGCCACTGGATCATCACTGTCCCCCTCAGGTTTATCACAGCACCCTCTGGTTCATCACTGCCACCCCCTGGTTGATCACTGCCACCCTCTGGTTCATCAATGCCACCCTCTGGTTGATTGCTGCCATCTTCTGGTTCCTCCCTGCCACCCTTTGGTTCATCACTGCCACCCTCTGGTTTGCCACTGCCATCCTCTTGTTCACCACTGTAGATTATTGGGGGAAAGCAAAGCACACCTTCCCAGCCTGAACTGAGATGATTTAATTTGGGGCTGGTTAATGTGTCACTGAATTTGTGCTTCAAGTCTGGCACCTGATTCCTTAGCTGTAAGACCTTCCTGTTGCAGTTATTTTTTTTTACAGGAGCAATGTGCCATACTTGTAACTATTCTCTGACCCTGCTTTGAGGGTCAGAGCAGGGTCAGAGAATAGTTGAAAGTAGGCAACTGAACTCTGGAGGGGCCCCTCAGGGAATGGTTACAAATTAGTTTGAACTTTTGCACCTGCTAAGTGCTTTCAGTTTTCCAAAATTTGTTTTTCTTCCATTTCCGGAGATTTGCGGGACGCGAAATCGAACTTGCAATCCGCAAATTCGTGCAAATTTGCTGATTTCTCTTTTTTTTTGCATGTTCGGGCGGTTTTTCGTTTTTTTTGCGTGTTCGTGCGGTTTTTTGCTTCTTCGCGGGCCGCTTGCAGCGCACCGACTCTGAGGTTGCCCATGAGGTCATGCACGGGCGTGGCCATCTTGTATGCGTGACGTGTTTCCGTTTCCGGTCGCTCGTTGCGAGTTCGCGTCGTATGCGGCGCGTGATTACGTATTCGTGAGCGTTTTTGCGTGCTCGCGGGGGAAATATCGCGCGAACTTACCCACGCGGTCCACTATGGGCGCGGCCATCTTGTTTTTCATTCACTGCTATGGTTTTGGCCATGCTACCTATCTATCCACCTTACATCTTTGCAATCCTATGTTTTTCTGAACTTTTTTTGTTTTTTTTTGCTTATTATCTCTCTCTTCAATTTCCTACATCTATATTTTGTGTTTATTTTTAACTTTTTGTTACTTTATTACCTACTTTATTTCTTTTGCTCTCTCTCTTATTTTTTTCACACCTATTCTTCTTTCCTTCTTCTTGTGCTCAGGACCATGGCTAAGGGAGGCAACAAGGGCAAGGGGAAGGGCCCAGCCCCACGTACCCGGCTCCCTTGCGGGCGTTGGAGGGGGGAGGAAGTGCAGCCCAGGGAGATCTTTTCTGCGGAGGAGGTGGCCGCCTTGCTGGTTTTTGTCCAGGTCCAACTCCCTAAGACCGTGGCAGCAGGTGGGCGGATTGCTTCCGGTTACGGCCTCCGGGAGCGTCGCCAGTTGTGGGACACGGTGTGCCGGCGCATGCATAAGGAGTCTGGGGTCCGGCGCACCTACCACCAAGTGACGCACCGGTGGAGTGACATCTTGGACCGGGAGCATGACCTCGTCGACCTGCTTGGTGTGGAGATCCCTGGGCTTGGTAAGTAGCTATTTAATAAATACTTTTTTTTCCTTCTGCTTCTGCTCTATAATCTATTTTTTTCCTGAAGAGTACGAATGCTGCTGATTAGATTACATTGCAGGTAAATTAATGTTTAAACAGCTTCTGTTATTGCAGGTGCTCGCCTGGTTATTGGCGATGATACTATGCTTACTTGTTTGCAACTTTTTAGTCATTTGAGAGCATTACTACGTAATGCTAGAGACAGTAGACTCAAGTCTAGTCCTTCTTTGTACTCCTGCTGCTGCCACTTTGAAGAGATAGTGGTGGATTGATACGTTGAGTATACTATTTATTACTTGTTCTAGGACATTTGTTAGTGGTCTGCAATCATGATGACGGACTGTGTCTGTCACGCAACGTCTCGTGCTGCTGAGTGATGGCAGTCGTAGTAGAACTTTTTTGTTGTTGATGTAGTTATTCAATTACATAACTTTCCTATTACGGTCTGCGAATCCTGCAATACTGTACTACTATCCTCTTAGTTGACCAGATCAGATGCAATTGATGTTAATTTGTTTCCCCGACATAATTTTAGATTGAGTACAAAGAAATCAAATATTTCCCAAAAAACAATCATCCATGTTGTGTTTCTGTATTTCATGATCACCAGCAGAAACTCCCAGGGGCAAGGCGACGGCGACAGAGACTCCGGTGGCAGAAGTTGGACAGGAGCAGTCCCTTCCAGGCTCTTCTGCTGGCCCAGTAAGTTGTCTTATTGTTATCTTAATACTTATACTTCCCTAACTTTTACAGCCCCTATTTATTATAAACTGGTTCCTAATAATTCTATGTTTTACAAAATAGTCTTGGATCTTCTTCTAATGAAGACTACTTTCTACATTCTTATCCTGCCTCTACCATCACTCTCTGTGCTACTACTATTTACAATTATGAGTCGGTCTGTGTAGGTAGCTAAGCTTGCCCATTCGGCAAACGGTGTGAAACAAAACTCTGATACAGCAATAGCTCTAGGCACTGAGTGTAGTCCTCTGGGTTGCCCTTGCTGTCTATTCCAGTCTTCTTAATGTAAGTGCTTTGACAATTTGCAACAACAAAATGTAATTGTTTACACCAACTAAACGGTAGCAGTGTCCTTTTTGATTTGAGAGGAGCACATCCCATACCGCTAGTGTTTCAGGGACTATTCTGCACACAAAGAAGTATGGACAAGATGATAGGTGCAGTTCGTCTTTCGACATACCTCAGTCCGAACAGAAGTTGAACCCCCAATCCCCTGACAGACTATCTAGAATGTCTGACCAATGATTTTTATGACCCAGAAGAACAGAAGAAGAGAGACTACCTCCGAGTCCCGGCCTATCTTAGTCACTGAAACATGACTGCCAAGTGCAGTAGTTCAAACCTTTCCGCTCACTCACTCGTAAACAAAAACCACACAGTGTTTGTTAGTTTTAAAGTTTTATTTTCAATTAAGAAATGAAAACACAGTACTGCTGGTGATGACTTACTAGTAGTTGGAGAATTGTCTGGCAGAAGGGCAATGGAATCTTCTTTCTGTAATGAGAAAAATGGTGCCCGTTAAGCAAGCATTCATCAGTTGTCATAAGAACAAGTGTATCATTTAATGGAATAAGCATATAAAAGGTTAACACCCTCCCCAAAACCGTTATTTTTTTTCAATCCCAGTTATTAAAAAAAATGTGTTATGTAACATTTTCTTCCGTTACGAGACAAAATAGGGGGTTGTGTATGGCATCTGAAAATATGACATGTTTTTCCTAGACTAATTTTACAACAACAAGGGGCCCCAATTCAGTCAGCAGGGACCGCGGGGAACATACTTTTTATCAAACAACATTGGTCCCATGCATACAAGAGAGTTAAGGATAAATAAAATATAGACAGAGTCAATCTATATTTAGAGAGACATGTCCAGCCGGACAGTGGTCTTTCAGAGTTTTTACTCAAAATTCATGTAGTTAAATCATACAAAGTACCTTTCACAGATCAGCCAGTGTGGAACACAAGCCTGTGCCCAGCACTTACAGAACGGGTACACAGGGTGGATATAGAAAGCAAAAAAGGGCTTTATAAGGCAAAGCGAGTTTCTCTGACATAAATGCAGTTGTACAGAGTATCACAACAGAGCACCTTAAAACACATAGTAATCACGTTTTTGTTTTAGTGCTTAAAAGGTCGACGGCGTTTCGGACCCCTAGTAAGTCACAGGGTCCATCATCAGGACAATTACAATGAAAAGCCTTAAAATTGATTTAGCCTCTAAATGCCGAAGAGCCTCAGAGGATAGAGGCCGAGTGAGTCTGAAGGGTGATGGTTACCGAAGTGCCTCGGAGGATGGAAGCCGGATATTTAGCGACCGCCCAGAATCGGACGGCGGAAGCCGCGATACTCAGTGGTATCCGTCGGCAGCCAGGGGACCGGGTCAGTCGGGAGAGGATCTGGAAGCTAGATCTGGATCTGGAAGCTAGATCCTCTCCCGACTGCCTGTAATTGATGATGGAAAAATACAACAGTAAGTGTTAAAGACATCTCGGAGAAAAAAATATGTAAGGCACGCTGTGTAGTGCAAAAATTATACTGTCACTTTCAGAGATGACAATCCCCAAAATCTAGAACACCCCACATTACCCTCCCAAAAACTTGCAGAATACTGCTGCTACCTCACAGAGGCCTAATTTAAAATCGTGTCAAAACGCACTCAGAAAGTATGTCCAAAACCCCCCTTTCCCACCATGGATTATGTTCAAACGATTAGACATTACAACAAGTTTTCCAAGACCCCACCCAGCCGTAAAATAAACCCCGCCCAAACACATGCAATACAATAGTGCTAACCCTAACGAGCCCTGAGTTAAGAATAGTGGCAAACGCTTTCTTTCACTAGGCAAAATCCACCCTTTCCCACCATGGATTTTCTTCAAACCACTAGTTTCAACCAAGATTACACATTCCCACGAGTGCTGTAAGACCCCAGAGCCCAGTGCAAAAATCTAGAACACCCCCAAACACATGGAATACTGCTGCTAGTGCTAACCCTAACGAACCCTAAGTTACAAAAAAATGCAAAACGCTTTTCCTCATGGATTTACTCCAAACCACTTTTATCCGGTATTACACCTTCCCAGCAATGCCCCTAGATCCGCCAACCCACCCGCAAAAAAGCACAACACCCCCAAAGAGGCAAAAAGCAAAAATGGAAAATCTCATACTTAGAATATTTTTCGGCCTTCTTTCAATGCTGTCCAAACGCGCTGTGCAGCAAGGTCATAACTCTACTTTTCCACCATGGATGTCCTGGAAAACAAATGCAATAAAAATTAGACTGTGCCAGCGTTGCTACCAGACCCCAAAACCCACCCACAAACACCAGGAACCCCCCAAACAGGCCACCGAAAACATGATAATGAGCAATTTTTCAGATTTTGTCCAAACCACTTCTATCCGGTATTAGACCTTCCCAGCAATGGCCCCAGCGCCGTCAACTCACCCGCAAAGAAGTAGAACACCCCCACAAGTGCAGAGTCTTTCTTCATTGGGCGTAATCCAGCCATCTGCTTTGAGGGAAATAGGAGTCTGGAGGAGGAGGATAGAGGAGCATGTTCTTGTGAACTTGTGAACCTGAGGAATGCAGACAGCGGCACCTTCAAATCAATAAGCAAATAAGTGAAGACAGTTCTGCTGATGGGCTTCTTTTTGTGATTGATTAGGTGATTACATTTTTTATTTTATTGACTTTGCAAAACAAAGAAAGACATACACACAGGAGGGGAGCCTCAAGGCCAGAGTAGGGCCAAGAAGAAGAAGGGGGGTTCTCCAGGGGAGCACTGGGGAGGGGGAAGGGGAGGATTGGGATCGGGGGGGTTTGGAAGCCATGCACTGGGTGGGAAGCATGTGGGTAAAAAATAAAAAAAATGTCCGATTCACCAAATTGTCCCATTCAACTATAATCTCCATCCACTAAAGTAGCAATGTCACAGTCTAAGTTAGGTTCAAGTATGTAGGACCGTGCACTGCTTTCTTTCCTAGATATAACGGGGTAGGTAAATAGTTTTTTGGTGCTCTTAGGCATCGCCCATCACCCTCGGGCGAGTAATTGACAAGCAGAAACACGCGTGATCAATGGATCATTGATAACATCCCTAAGGCACTCTTTCTGGTGTGTTCCTCCTAATAATTCACATGAAAAGTTAATGATTGTATTTCAATCTGTATTTAATTTTGTCCAGACATGGTATTCATTAGTTTTCTTTATATAACACGGTATTCATTTCATATCCATGTATTAAATCTCTGAGAAACATTCCAAGTTCAAACATGCATTTCAAATTCACAAATGCAAGTTATTGGACCCTGCTCCAATGCATTTCGGGCCACCGCCCTTCATCGGGGAGCATCTAAAAAGAAGACAATATCTCATTGTAACATTCTTACTATAATCAGTATCCAACAGTGATTTAGGTCTAATGTGAAATAAAAATGTAAAGGTTCCTTAAACCCCTTGAAACACCAATGTGCATCTCTCAATCTACACTGTTCGGGTGAAAGGTAAAAGGTGTGCGAAAAAAAGCTAACCGCTAAGGTGTTCTCCGGTGTGAGTTTCTGTCAAAGTTTCTGGTTCACTTCGTGCTAATGAAAATATACACGGGCGCGTTTTAAAGGGTATCGGGTCAGGTGAGGAACTCGCGTCTAAGTGACATGCAAAGGATTAATTTGAGTAACCGCGCGCATAAGGCGATGCCTAGATTTCAACATTACTTACATTTCTCAATGTATTGTGGCGTTCAAACGCCGTTATGGCTGGGTTAGACCGGAAAGGTGTCCTTGGCATTCAAAAAATTGAAGCCGGGAAAAAAGTCTCGGTCACGTGATGGGGAATGTAGAGCTAAAGAGCGGACTAGGGTGTGTGAAGGTAGTGAAATCGTAAACAAACTAATGCGTGGTGCTGATGGGATAAACGATCAAAAATAATAAAGTGTATTCATAACCATGTTCAAAAACATACTGTGTAAAAATAAACATTAAATTAGCTTTCAAAGGTTCAAATTACAATGTTCGAAGTACGTGCGTGATCCACATGCAGATTTCAGATCAGAACAGTATTGCACAGGCAGTGCTATTGTTTGAGCATTACAAATACCAAGAAAATTCCACACGTTCATTTAAGCCAAATGGCTTTATCGAATTAAGTTTATAGATCCAGTAATTTTCACGTTGTAACCGCATCCTATTGTTATCTCTCCCCTCTGCTTTTTCAATGATTTCCAATGCCATAAATTTTAATTGAGATATGCTATGGTTCATTTCCAAGAAGTGTGATGCCACTGATGATTTTAAATTATTTGTGTGAATGTTAGACTTATGTTCGTTTAGTCGGATCTTTAGTTTGCGTTCAGTCTTACCTACATAGACCTTCCCGCACGGGCATTTGAGAAGGTAAATAAGATTGTTGGAATCGCATGTGGCTGTGACTTTAAGATTGATCTTAAACCCTTTCATTGGGTGTGTCATTGTATTTCCTGGAATGACATTATGGCAGTTGTTGCAATTGTTACATGGTTTGGTTCCTTTTGAAATTGAAAATGATTCCATCGGTTGCTTTAAGATCTCCCCCATGTTTTTGCCCCTAGTGTGGGCGAATATTGGTCTTGCTTTAAACATGTCTTTAAAGTCTATCTCTAACTCTAGCATTGGCCAATGTTTGAGTGTGATCTTTTTATATGTGTTACTGACGTTGGAATACTTTGAAACTATGACCATCCGATAACTTTCCTTTTTTTTGGATTGTAGTAATGTGGTATGTCTTTCCAATTTGTCCACTTCGTTTTTGGCTTGTGCTAATATTTCCTCTGGATACTTTCTCTCTTTAAAACGATCAATCATTTCATCCATTCTTATTTGAGTCTTGATGGGGTCAGAGGTAATTCGTTTAACTCTCAGCAACTGGGATTTTGGTAGATGTTTTTTCAACGAATTCTGATGAAAGCTACTATAATGTAACATGTTGTTACGATCAGTTGGTTTGCGAAAGATATCTGTAGTGATTTGATTGTTTTGGAGGGTCACTTGAACATCCAAAAAGGTAATTATTTTGGAGTCTATTGTCCATGTAAATTGGATGCGAGGATTAGCTGAGTTCAACATCTTTAAGGCTTGTTCCAAATTCTCTCGTGTGTCTTTCCATAGTATGAATAGGTCGTCTATAAACCTAACATACATTTTTAGATGGTTTTTCCACTACAAGTTAGGGGAGGTCTACACCTGGGCGGAGGTGTATGCCCAAAAAAGACGAAGTCGCCCCTACACTCAAAACACTGAGACATCATCCTCAGATAGTGATACTACAAACCGTCAGAGAAAATTAGGACCAACACGACCAGGAATAACCAATGAACAAACGTTAAGCACATCTATGAAGTCACTGAACACTGATTTTTTAGAACAGGTCGTAGAACCCGACGATCCAGGAGGAGCAAAACAAAAAACAGTTCAGCCTCAAACAAGGAGTGCGACTCAACCAAAAAAAGACAACAAGAAAAAACCGAATGTCAGCTAGTCATAAACATATCTGAGTATACCTTCACTGAACAAGAGATGAAATTACTTCAAAAAGGCACTTCCTTCGTACCAACGACAAGAACTGATCTACTCGAGTTAGAAGTCAGCACATTTAAATTGATTAGAAAACTGAAATTACGCCATTTTTTTACAAACATAATGCCTACAGTAGGAGAAAAAGATCCAGATCCTCTAATGGGCCTCAAAACGGCTAGCTCTTTTCAGGCTCCCCAGAGCCATAAAACGATTGACCTATTTGAACAAATGATCAAACAAGACCTGTCATCGATCAACTTCAACAAAAACCAACACAAGAATCTGACACAAAAAGATCGTGACACACTCAGGAAAATAGCCAATAACCAGGACATAGTTTGCATAAAGGCAGACAAGGGTGGCGCACTAGTGATAATGAATTCAACTATGTATCATCAGAAACTTAATGATCTTCTAATGGATGACACCACATATTTAAAGCTTCCTGGCAATCCCACCACAGAGTACAGGAGAATTCTAACAGAAATGATCAATAAGGCTGCAGCACTAGGAGTGATCAATCAAAAAACCAAGAACTTTCTGTTGAAATCCAACCCAAAAAGCCCACACATATATGCTGTACCTAAGATACACAAAAATCTTGTGGATCCCCCAATCCGACCAATTGTATCTACACGCAACAGTATACACCAACCTATAGGACAATTTTTGGACCGCCACCTTCAAACCATTGTGCAATCTTTACCAAGTTACATCCGTGACACTACAGATTTTTTGAGAAAACTTGCAGACATTCAAATAGAGCCAAATGAAGAACTATGGCTATGCACAGCGGATGTAAGCTCATTATACACAAATATCCGGCACCAAGAAGGCATAGAATCTATGGAACAGGCGGTCCTGAAACTTGAAGTAGATGAAACAATGAAAATATTTTTGATGGAACTAACAGTGTTTACTTTATACCACAGTTATTTTGCATACAAGGACAACTGGTTTCTGCAACTAGTGGGCACCAGCATGGGAAACAGCGCTGCCCCAGCATATGCCAATATTTTCATGGGAGAATTCAAACAGGCTAATATCTGGTCAAACACAAAGTGGAAAAACCATCTAAAAATGTATGTTAGGTTTATAGACGACCTATTCATACTATGGAAAGACACACGAGAGAATTTGGAACAAGCCTTAAAGATGTTGAACTCAGCTAATCCTCGCATCCAATTTACATGGACAATAGACTCCAAAATAAATACCTTTTTGGATGTTCAAGTGACCCTCCAAAACAATCAAATCACTACAGATATCTTTCGCAAACCAACTGATCGTAACAACATGTTACATTATAGTAGCTTTCATCAGAATTCGTTGAAAAAACATCTACCAAAATCCCAGTTGCTGAGAGTTAAACGAATTACCTCCGACCCCATCAAGACTCAAATAAGAATGGATGAAATGATTGATTGTTTTAAAGAGAGAAAGTATCCAGAGGAAATATTAGCACAAGCCAAAAATGAAGTGGACAAATTGGAAAGACATACCACATTACTACAATCCAAAAAAAAGGAAAGTGATCGGATGGTCATAGTTTCAAAGTATTCCAACGTCAGTAACACATATAAAAAGATCATACTCAAACATTGGCCAATGCTAGAGTTAGAGATAGACTTTAAAGACATGTTTAAAGCAAGACCAATATTCGCCCACACTAGGGGCAAAAACATGGGGGAGATCTTAAAGCAACCGATGGAATCATTTTCAATTTCAAAAGGAACCAAACCATGTAACAATAGCAACAACTGCCATAATGTCATTCCAGGAAATACAATGACACACCCAATGAAAGGGTTTAAGATCAATCTTAAAGTCACAGCCACATGCGATTCCAACAATCTTATTTACCTTCTCAAATGCCCGTGCGGGAAGGTCTATGTAGGTAAGACTGAACGCAAACTAAAGATCCGACTAAACGAACATAAGTCTAACATTCGCACAAATAATTTTAAATCATCAGTGGCATCACACTTCTTGGAAATGAACCATAGCATATCTCAATTAAAATTTATGGCATTGGAAATCATTGAAAAAGCAGAGGGGAGAGATAACAACAGGATGCTGTAACAACGTGAAAATTACTGGATCTATAAACTTAATTCGATAAAGCCATTTGGCTTAAATGAAGGTGTGGAATTTTCTTGTTATTTGTCATGCTCAAACAATAGCACTGCCTGTGCAATACTGTTCTGATCTGAAATCTGCATGTGGATCCCGCACGTACTTCGAACATTGTAATTTGAACCTTTGAAAGCTAATTTAATGTTTATTTTTACACAGTATGTTTTTGAACATTGTTATGAATACACTTTATTATTTTCGATCGTTTATCCCATCAGCACCACGCATTAGTTTGTTTACGATTTCACTACCTTCACACACCCTAGTCCGCTCTTTAGCTCTACATTCCCCATCACGTGACCGAGACTTTTTTCCCGGCTTCAATTTTTCGAATGCCGAGGACACCTTTCCGGTCTAACCCAGCCATAACGGCGTTGGAACGCCACGATACATTGAGAAATGTAAGTAATGTTGAAATCTAGGCATCGCCTTATGCGCGCGGTTACTCGAATTAATCCTTTGCATGTCACTTAGACGCGAGTTCCTCACCTGACCCGATACCCTTTAAAACGCGCCCGTGTATATTTTCATTAGCACGAAGTGAACCAGCAACTTTGATGGAAACTCACACCGGAGAACACCTTAGCGGTTAGCTTTTTTTCGCACACCTTTTACCTTTCACCCGAACAGTGTAGATTGAGAGATGCACATTGGTGTTTCAAGGGGTTTAAGGAACCTTTACATTTTTATTTCACATTAGACCTAAATCACTGTTGGATACTGATTATAGTAAGAATGTTACAATGAGATATTGTCTTCTTTTTAGATGCTCCCCGATGAAGGGCGGTGGCCCGAAATGCATTGGAGCAGGGTCCAATAACTTGCATTTGTGAATTTGGAATACATGTTTGAACTTGGAATGTTTCTCAGAGATTTAATACATGGATATGAAATGAATACCGTGTTATATAAAGAAAACTAATGAATACCATGTCTGGACAAAATTAAATACAGATTGAAATACAATCATTAACTTTTCATGTAAATTATTAGGAGGAACACACCAGAAAGAGTGCCTTAGGGATGTTATCAATGGTCCATTGATCACACGTGTTTCTGACAGTCTAAGTTAGCCCAGGATATATATCTGAAGGTCCTAACTTGGAATCTAAATGGTCTTAGAGTATCTCATAGACGGGAACGGATATTTCAACATCTGAAAGACGCACCAGGGCAGATTTTCATGGGCGAATTTTACGAACTCGCGTTCCGCGAATTTGCGAATTTGTGAACTCGCGATCCGCAAAATTCGCGAATTCGTGCGAATTTACGAATTTTCTGGTTTTGCCAGTTTGCGAAGGTTTTGTACAAGTTCGGGAACGCAAACTTACTTATGTGGTCGCAACGGTCGCGACCATGTTGTTTCTACGTGTCCAGCCTGTTAGCAACCCTGTGGTTCATCGCGGCCAACCTTCGGTTCATCACTGCCACCCACTGGTTCTCCAATGCCACCCTCTGGATCATCACTGTCCCCCTCTGGTTTATCACAGCACCCTCTGGTTCATCACTGCCACCCTCTGGTTCATCACTGCCACCCTCTGGTTTGCCACTGCCACCCTCTGGATCATCACTGTCCCCCTCTGGTTGATCACTGCCACCCTCTGGTTGATCACTGCCATCCTCTGGTTCATCCCTGCCACCCTCTGGTTCATCACTGCCACCCCCTCGTTTGCCACTGCCAACCTCTTAGTCATCACTGTCCCCCTCTGGTTTATCACAGCACCCTCTGGATCATCCCTGCCACCCTCTGGTTCATCACTGCCACCCTCTGGTTTGCCACTGCCACCCTCTGGATCATCACTGTCCCCCTCTGGTTCAAGGCTGCCACCCTCTGGTTGATCACTGCCATCCTCTGGTTCATCTCTGCCACCCTCTGGTTCATCACTGCCACCCTCCCGTTTGCCACTGCCACCCTCTGGATCATCACTGTCCCCCTCTGGTTTATCACAGCACCCTCTGGTTCATCCCTGCCACCCTCTGGTTCATCACTGCCACCCTCTCGTTTGCCACTGCCACCCTCTGGATCAGCACTGTCCCCCTCTGGTTCAAGGCTGCCGCCCTCTGGTTCATCACTGCCATCCTCGGGTTCATCCCTGCCACCCTCTGGTTCATCCCTGCCACCCTCCGGTTCATCACTGCCACCCTCTCGTTTGCCACTGCCACCCTCTGGATCATCACTGTCCCCCTCTGGTTTATCACACCACCCTCTGGTTCATCACTGCCACCCTCTGGTTCATCCCGGCCACCCTCTGGTTCATCCCTGCCACCCTCTGGTTCATCACTGCCACCCTCTGGATCATCACTGTCCCCCTCAGGTTTATCACAGCACCCTCTGGTTCATCACTGCCACCCTCTGGTTTGCCATTGCCACCCTCTGGTTTGCCACTGTCCCCCTCTGGTTCAAGGCTGCCACCCTCTGGTTGATCACTGCCATCCTCTGGTTCATCCCTGCCACCCTCTGGTTCATCACTGCCACCCTCTCGTTTGCCACTGCCACCCTCTGGATCATCACTGTCCCCCTCTGGTTTATCACAGCACCCTCTGGTTCATCACTGCCACCCTCTGGTTCATCACTGCCACCCTCTGGTTTGCCACTGCCACCCTCTGGATCATCACTGTCCCCCTCTGGTTCAAGGCTGCCACCCTCTGGTTCATCACTGCCATCCTCTGGTTCATCCTCGCCACCCGCTGGTTCATCCCTGCCACCCTCTGGTTCATCACTGCCACCCTCTCGTTTGCCACTGCCACCCTCTGGATCATCACTGTCACCCTCTGGTTCATCACTGCCACCCTCTGGTTCATCACTGCCACCCTCTGGTTGATCACTGCTACCCTCTGGTTCATCAATGCCACCCTCTGGTTGATTGCTGCCATCCTCTGGTTCCTCCCTGCCACCCTTTGGTTCATCACTGCCACCCTCTGGTTTGCCACTGCCACCCTCTGGATCAGCACTGTCCCCCTCTGGTTCAAGGCTGCCACCCTCTGGTTCATCACTGCCACCCTCTGGTTTGCCACTGCCACCCTCTCGTTTACCACTGCCACCCTCTGGATCATCACTGTACCCCTCTGGTTTATCACAGCACCCTCTGGTTCATCACTGCCACCCTCTGGTTCATCACTGCCACACTCTGGTTCATCCCTGCCACCCGCTGGTTCATCCCTGCCACCCTCTGGTTCATCACTGCCACCCTCTCGTTTGCCACTGGATCATCACTGTCCCCCTCTGGTTTATCACAGCACCCTCTGGTTCATCACTGCCACCCCCTGGTTGATCACTGCCACCCTCTGGTTCATCAATGCCACCCTCTGGTTGATTGCTGCCATCTTCTGGTTCCTCCCTGCCACCCTTTGGTTCATCACTGCCACCCTCTGGTTTGCCACTGCCACCCTCTGGATCAGCACTGTCCCCCTCTGGTTCAAGGCTGCCACCCTCTGGTTCATCACTGCCACCCTCTGGTTTGCCACTGCCATCCTCTTGTTCACCACTGTAGATTATTGGGGGAAAGCAAAGCACACCTTCCCAGCCTGAACTGAGATGATTTAATTTGGGGCTGGTTAATGTGTCACTGAATTTGTGCTTCAAGTCTGGCACCTGATTCCTTAGCTGTAAGACCTTCCTGTTGCAGTTATTTTTTTTTACAGGAGCAATGTGCCATACTTGTAACTATTCTCTGACCCTGCTTTGAAGGTCAGAGCAGGGTCAGAGAATAGTTGAAAGTAGGCAACTGAACTCTGGAGGGGCCCCTCAGGGAATGGTTACAAATTAGTTTGAACTTTTGCACCTGCTAAGTGCTTTCAGTTTTCCAAAATTTGTTTTTCTTCCATTTCCGGAGATTCGCGGGACGCGAAATCGAACTTGCAATCCGCAAATTCGTGCAAATTTGCTGATTTCTCTTTTTTTTTGCATGTTCGGGCGGTTTTTCGGTTTTTTTGCGTGTTCGTGCGGTTTTTTGCTTCTTCGCGGGCCGCTTGCAGCGCACCGACTCCGAGGTTGCCCATGAGGTCATGCACGGGCGTGGCCATCTTGTATGCGTGACGTGTTTCCGTTTGCGAGTTCGCGTCGTATGCGGCGCGTGATTACGTATTCGTGAGCGTTTTTGCGTGCTCGCGGGGGAAATATCGCGCAAACTTACCCACGCGGTCCACTATGGGCGCGGCCATCTTGTTTTTCATTCACTGCTATGGTTTTGGCCATGCTACCTCTCTATCCACCTTACATCTTTGCAATCCTATGTTTTTCTGAACCTTTTTTTGTTTTTTTTTGCTTATTATCTCTCTCTTCAATTTCCTACATCTATATTTTGTGTTTATTTTTAACTTTTTGTTACTTTATTACCTACTTTATTTCTTTTGCTCTCTCTCTTATTTTTTTCACACCTATTCTTCTTTCCTTCTTCTTGTGCTCAGGACCATGGCTAAGGGAGGCAACAAGGGCAAGGGGAAGGGCCCAGCCCCACGTACCCGGCTCCCTTGCGGGCGTTGGAGGGGGGAGGAAGTGCAGCCCAGGGAGATCTTTTCTGCGGAGGAGGTGGCCGCCTTGCTGGTTTTTGTCCAGGTCCAACTCCCTAAGACCGTGGCAGCAGGTGGGCGGATTGCTTCCGGTTACGGCCTCCAGGAGCATCGCCAGTTGTGGGACACGGTGTGCCGGCGCATGCATAAGGAGTCTGGGGTCCGGCGCACCTACCACCAAGTGACGCACCGGTGGAGTGACATCTTGGACCGGGAGCATGACCTCGTCGACCTGCTTGGTGTGGAGATCCCTGGGCTTGGTAAGTAGCTATTTAATAAATACTTTTCCTTCTGCTCTGTTATATTGCTAATCTATTTTTTTCCTGAAGAGTACGAATGCTGCTGATTAGATTACATTGCAGGTAAATTAATGTTTAAACAGCTTCTGTTATTGCAGGTGCTCGCCTGGTTATTGGCGATGATACTATGCTTACTTGTTTGCAACTTTTTAGTCATTTGAGAGCATTACTACGTAATGCTAGAGACAGTAGACTCAAGTCTAGTCCTTCTTTGTACTCCTGCTGCTGCCACTTTGAAGAGATAGTGGTGGATTGATACGTTGAGTATACTATTTATCACTTGTTCTAGGACATTTGTTAGTGGTCTGCAATCATGATGACGGACTGTGTCTGTCACGCAACGTCTCGTGCTGCTGAGTGATGGCAGTCGTAGTAGAACCTTTTTGTTGTTGATGTAGTTATTCAATTACATAACTTTCCTATTACGGTCTGCGAATCCTGCAATACTGTACTACTATCCTCTTAGTTGACCAGATCAGATGCAATTGATGTTAATTTGTTTCCCCGACATAATTTTAGATTGAGAACAAAGAAATCAAATATTTCCCAAAAAACAATCATCCATGTTGTGTTTCTGTATTTCATGATCGCCAGCAGAAACTCCCAGGGGCAAGGCGACGGCGACAGAGACTCCGGTGGCAGAAGTTGGACAGGAGCAGTCCCTTCCAGGCTCTTCTGCTGGCCCAGTAAGTTGTCTTATTGTTATCTTAATACTTATACTTCCCTAACTTTTACAGCCCCTATTTATTATAAACTGGTTCCTAATAATTCTATGTTTTACAAAATAGTCTTGGATCTTCTTCTAATGAAGACTACTTTCTACATTCTTATCCTGCCTCTACCATCACTCTCTGTGCTACTACTATTTACAATTATGAGTCGGTCTGTGTAGGTAGCTAAGCTTGCCCATTCGGCAAACGGTGTGAAACAAAACTCTGATACAGCAATAGCTCTAGGCACTGAGTGTAGTCCTCTGGGTTGCCCTTGCTGTCTATTCCAGTCTTCTTAATGTAAGTGCTTTGACAATTTGCAACAACAAAATGTAATTGTTTACACCAACTAAACGGTAGCAGTGTCCTTTTTGATTTGAGAGGAGCACATCCCATACCGCTAGTGTTTCAGGGACTATTCTGCACACAAAGAAGTATGGACAAGATGATAGGTGCAGTTCGTCTTTCGACATACCTCAGTCCGAACAGAAGTTGAACCCCCAATCCCCTGACAGACTATCTAGAATGTCTGACCAATGATTTTTACGACCCAGAAGAACAGAAGAAGAGAGACTACCTCCGAGTCCCGGCCTATCTGAGTCACTGAAACATGACTGCCCAGTGCAGTAGTTCAAACCTTTCCGCTCACTCACTCGTAAACAAAAACCACACAGTGTTTGTTAGTTTTAAAGTTTTATTTTCAATTAAGAAATGAAAACACAGTACTGCTGGTGATGACTTACTAGTAGTTGGAGAATTGTCTGGCAGAAGGGCAATGGAATCTTCTTTCTGTAATGAGAAAAATGGTGCCCGTTAAGCAAGCATTCATCAGTTGTCATAAGAACAAGTGTATCATTTAATGGAATAAGCATATAAAAGGTTAACACCCTCCCCAAAACCGTTATTTTTTTTCAATCCCAGTTATTAAAAAAAATGTGTTATGTAACATTTTCTTCCGTTACGAGACAAAATAGGGGGTTGTGTATGGCATCTGAAAATATGACATGTTTTTCCTAGACTAATTTTACAACAACAAGGGGCCCCAATTCAGTCAGCAGGGACCGCGGGGAACATACTTTTTATCAAACAACATTGGTCCCATGCATACAAGAGAGTTAAGGATAAATAAAATATAGACAGAGTCAATCTATATTTAGAGAGACATGTCCAGCCGGACAGTGGTCTTTCAGAGTTTTTACTCAAAATTCATGTAGTTAAATCATACAAAGTACCTTCCACAGATCAGCCAGTGTGGAACACAAGCCTGTGCCCAGCACTTACAGAACGGGTACACAGGGTGGATATAGAAAGCAAAGAAGGGCTTTATAAGGCAAAGCGAGTTTCTCTGACATAAATGCAGTTGTACAGAGTATCACAACAGAGCACCTTAAAACACATAGTAATCACGTTTTTGTTTTAGTGCTTAAAAGGTCGACGGCGTTTCGGACCCCTAGTAAGTCACAGGGTCCATCATCAGGACAATTACAATGAAAAGCCTTAAAATTGATTTAGCCTCTAAATGCCGAAGAGCCTCAGAGGATAGAGGCCGAGTGAGTCTGAAGGGTGATGGTTACCGAAGTGCCTCGGAGGATGGAAGCCGGATATTTAGCGACCGCCCAGAATCGGACGGCGGAAGCCGCGATACTCAGTGGTATCCGTCGGCAGCCAGGGGACCGGGTCAGTCGGGAGAGGATCTGGAAGCTAGATCTGGATCTGGAAGCTAGATCCTCTCCCGACTGCCTGTAATTGATGATGGAAAAATACAACAGTAAGTGTTAAAGACATCTCGGAGAAAAAAATATGTAAGGCACGCTGTGTAGTGCAAAAATTATACTGTCACTTTCAGAGATGACAATCCCCAAAATCTAGAACACCCCACATTACCCTCCCAAAAACTTGCAGAATACTGCTGCTACCTCACAGAGGCCTAATTTAAAATCGTGTCAAAACGCACTCAGAAAGTATGTCCAAAACCCCCCTTTCCCACCATGGATTATGTTCAAACGATTAGACATTACAACAAGTGTTCCAAGACCCCACCCAGCCGTAAAATAAACCCCGCCCAAACACATTCAATACAATAGTGCTAACCCTAACGAGCCCTGAGTTAAGAATAGTGGCAAACGCTTTCTTTCACTAGGCAAAATCCACCCTTTCCCACCATGGATTTTCTTCAAACCACTAGTTTCAACCAAGATTACACATTCCCACGAGTGCTGTAAGACCCCAGAGCCCAGTGCAAAAATCTAGAACACCCCCAAACACATGGAATACTGCTGCTAGTGCTAACCCTAACGAACCCTAAGTTACAAAAAAATGCAAAACGCTTTTCCTCATGGATTTACTCCAAACCACTTTTATCCGGTATTACACCTTCCCAGCAATGCCCCTAGATCCGCCAACCCACCCGCAAACAAGCACAACACCCCCAAAGAGGCAAAAAGCAAAAATGGAAAATCTCATACTTAGAATATTTTTCGGCCTTCTTTCAATGCTGTCCAAACGCGCTGTGCAGCAAGGTCATAACTCTACTTTTCCACCATGGATGTCCTGGAAAACAAATGCAATAAAAATTAGACTGTGCCAGCGTTGCTACCAGACCCCAAAACCCACCCACAAACACCAGGAACCCCCCCAAACAGGCCACCGAAAACATGATAGTGAGCAATTTTTCAGATTTTGTCCAAACCACTTCTATCCGGTATTAGACCTTCCCAGCAATGGCCCCAGCGCCGTCAACTCACCCGCAAAGAAGTAGAACACCCCCACAAGTGCAGAGTCTTTCTTCATTGGGCGTAATCCAGCCATCTGCTTTGAGGGAAATAGGAGTCTGGAGGAGGAGGATAGAGGAGCATGTTCTTGTGAACTTGTGAACCTGAGGAATGCAGACAGCGGCACCTTCAAATCAATAAGCAAATAAGTGAAGACAGTTCTGCTGATGGGCTTCTTTTTGTGATTGATTAGGTGATTACATTTTTTATTTTATTGACTTTGCAAAACAAAGAAAGACATACACACAGGAATAAAAGTGAATAAGGACGAAAAAGAAAGTTATTGATTCATTGGCTCATTTTCAGGGCTCGGTGTCAGGGAAGCAGAGTTCGTCCTCATACTCTGCGAATTCAGGCGGGAGTAGGTCACCTAACAGAGAAGAAATTCCCTCATCTAAGTTGGTGTCCTCCTCGTCTTCTTCCGGCGTGTATTCTCGTACTTTGTAATCTGGTGGTATGAGGTGCTGATTCATCTTGATCATTGTTAACCTCTCCACATTTTTCGGCGAGAGGCGGGTCCTTTTGCAAGTTACAATGCCACCAGCAGCACTGAAAACACGTTCAGAAGACATGCTTGCGAGTGGGCAAGACAAGTAATTTATAGCCAGGTTGGTGATCTCTGGCCACAATTCTCTTTTCCCATGCCAATACGCCAATGGGTCATCATGAATATAGACCTCTGTTGGGTCATTCAGATAGTCCTGCACCATCGACTCAAGGTTCTGCAGGGTTCCTCCACTTTGCTTACTTTTTGCTGGGACCTTTTCAGAAGCAAACCCAAGCTGAGTTAGCCAATTGTCTTCTTCACACAATGTTCCTGTTGTGTCTGGTGCAGATGATCCGGTTGCTGGTGTCTTTAACGGCTGAGAGGTCACTTCTGCCACAGCCACAGGTGCAGGAGTGGATTCTTTGGGCTCCGGATGGCCTTCTGATGCTGATGTACTGCCTTTTCCTTCAATTTCCTGCCGTTCTCTTTCAAACCTCATGGCTGACAGACCTAGCCAACGTTTGTACTTTGAAACTTCTTCGTCACCAAAAGCAAACAATGCTCTGGCTGCCAGTGCCTTTTTGTAGCGTGGATACAGAATAGCAGCACAAATGTAATGCTGTTCTGTGTTGATCTTTTGAAGACGTTCATCGCAAAGTAGGCGCTGTAATAATTTCTTTGCCAAATGAAAAGCTTCTTGCTTTTCTTCATCTTTTTGCAACGTAGAAGACACCTCCTTCAGTTGGTGCTCTAGCATGCGCAACAATGGGATAGCTTTTCCCAAACTACAGTCCTCCCTGCTGAATGCACGTGTGAAGACCTCAAAAGGAAGGAGCATGTCTGTCAGGCTTTTAACTAGCTCCCATTGCTCCCCATGTAAACTCAGGTCCTTCGCAGCTGTACCCAGTGTAAGGAAATACTGATCGAGTACCATAAACTGCTCATACAGACGCTCAAGCATGTAGAAGGTTGAGTTCAAACGTGTTGCCACCTCCTGGATGAGTGCTTTCACTGGCAGTCGACGTTCATGTAGCAGGCCCCACAGATGCTTCCGGGCCTTAAAAGAATGGCTGAAATGTGTGCACATTCTTCGGCAGGTGGTCAGTACCTCGCACACTGGACTTTCTTCACGCAAGAATTTTTTAACAACCAGGTTTATACAGTGCGCCAAACACGGCACTCTGAAATAGTGACCCTTATCCATGGCCTTAACTACATTGGTGCCATTATCCGTGGAAACATAACCAATCCTGCGTTTTTGGGGGGACAGCCATTTCAAGACCTTTGTGTTAAACTCCTGCAAAATGTTTTGTGCTGTATGAGTTGTCTCCATGCCAAACATGGCTAGTGTTGCATGTTTCCGAGCAGCTTTAAAAACGTTGTCCGTGTCAACACCTGCCCTTAGCTTTGCTGTAACTCCTGAAAAAGAGACTCAGTGTCCAGTGATTCACATGTAATCAGTGCCTGCGCCACTGGTCCACATGTCTGTTGTCAGATGTATAGTGTGAACAGCACTCTTCTTCAAAGCTGCCCCAATCGCCTCCAGCACATCTGCATGTAGTGCTGGAACCGCAACTCTGGCAAAATAGTACCGGCTAGGAACCTTCCATTTAGGGCAGAGCGTTGCCACTAATTCAAGAAAACCAACCCCTTCCACAAAAGAAAAAGGGAGAAGGTCCAGCGCTAGCATTTTAGCCAGCTTAGTGTTATACAGACGCACCATTGGGAGGTTGCGTTCAAATGGCGCATCTGAAAACAACATGCTTCTAATGGTGGGCTGGACCATTTTTTTATGGGAAGATGATGACTTGTTCGACCCAGTTACGCTCGGTGATGATGACATTTTTTGCATTGGTGTCTCACTCTCTCCCACGCTCTTAGTGTGGCGCACAGGGGGTGTGCTGCTGACAGGGGTACTGGGTGTAGGTGAAGAAATGTTTGACGCTTCTTCCTCCTTGTCATCATCAGATGAAACATCAACGGATACAGTTTGTTGACTTCCAATTCGGGCTTCCTTGATCTCCTTTAGGTGCGCATGCCATTGGACAAGGTGCTGTCTCTTAAGATGACCTCTCTGGCCTCCGGTACCATAGTTGGTACCAAGCTTACCACGACTAACTGCAAGCTTACAAATGCTACAAATGGCTATGTTTTCCCTTTTTGGGCAAACACTAAAGAAGTCCCAAACTGCAGACTTCAAATGTCTGTGGGGGGTGGAGGAGGCGATACTGCTGGTCATGCTGCTAATGCCAGATGAAGTGGAGGATGTGTGTTGCCGAAGTTTACTACGTTGTGTACTTGCATCACCACTAATTGAGGTGGAGGTGGATGGAGGTACCTTCTGGCGAGAAAATATGGAAGCGGTATGTGGTGGTGTACTAGTTAACTGCATTTGTGGTGGTCCCGTTGTCACGTCGCCATCATCACGCTCAGCAGCATTTCGGGATAGGGTAAAAATGTCTGTTTGCTGCATGCCCGCTGAGGCTGGAGTGACGCCTATGATGACTGCATCGTCGTCAGGAGAGTCTTCATCAGCAGGAGTATACGCCACTTCTTCTTCAGCGTCATCATCACACTCCATAACTCTGAGACTTTCGGGGACCTTCCTTTTACGCTTAGCTACCTTTGTCAGATCATGGTGTGCCTCACTCTCAGGTAGCACTGGTGGTTCCCAATTTTCATCCATATCATCAGAAAGAAGGGGGCTTGAAGAAAAAGTAGACACCATCCTTGATCTTTTCCTTGTTGGGTATCTGGAAGACAATGAATCATCAGGAGGAGTGGCTTCCTCATGTGATACCTCGGCTTGAATGTCGATTTCCTGATGTGCCCCTACTTCGGGAGGAACAACTATTGTGGGCACTTGTGCCGCTTCATGCACCTCTGCTTGCGCATCTCCTTGCGCTGCCTCTCCTTCCACATGTACCTGGGCTTGTACTACTTGCACAGGTGGTTGTTGTTGTGGCTGTGTTTGTTGAACACTCGTCATATCAGTTACAACAACCTGTGTTGATTGAGGGACATTGCTGCTACTTTCTTGCGATGAGCCAACATCACTGGTCGATGGTGATTGAACAACTATACTGGCGGCCTCTAAAGCACTCAAGGGCTTGGACCTAAGTTGGCGTGGTGGTGGTGGCACAGAGCCCAATGGAGCGGGGGTGATGCTCCCGGCAGCTTGGTCCCCAGCAGACCCCACTGCTACTGCAGGTGCACTTTTTTTTTCCCAAAAAATGTGGCGGTCGGCACACCAGTCTCCTTGGTATGTGGCGCCACTTGCTTCTTCTGCTCCTTACTGCCAACTTTCTTGCTAGAGGAGCTACGGGAACTTTTTTTGGGGCCATCTTCTTCAGAGGTCAGAACAGCAGGCCGCAGTTGGACGAGTTGCAGAGTTGTCTTGTCTGTGGCCACACGTGACGTCGCGTGACGTTATGCTGCACACACACCGCTGCAGGACTTCTTCCTGGCACTGGTGGTTCTCTTGTGCACCTAAAAGCAATGGAAGACAGAGAAACATCAGTTATACACCCCAAAAAGTCGAAAAACACATAAAAATCAGCACAATCCCATGCCATCCATGCCCTCAACAATGATGTTTAAATTCAAGAAGACACCCCGCAGAAAGACTAGGCCCATGCACCACTCACTACCCCTGGGCATAATGGATGAAAGCTAGGCAAAATGGGTGCAGGCCTCAGAACACTGCCTGTCTTCAAAATGGCCCCTTGCACCCCAAGCACATGGCCAGGGCCTGCCTGTACCAGTACAGCACTCAAAATGGCCACCACCCACATGGCCAGTCCCCATCAACAGTACACCCCCAAAATACGAAAAACACACAAAAATCACCACAATCCAATGCCATCCATGCCCTCCATGATGTTTACATTAAAGAGACCCCATAGACAGACTCAGTCAATGCACCACTCACTACCCCTGGGCAAAAGGCCTCAACAGCAGCCCCAAAAATCGAAAAACACACAAAAATCAGCACAATCCCAGGCCATCGATGCCCTCAATGATGTTTAAATTCAAGAAGACACCCCACAGAAAGACTAGGCCCATGCACCACTCACTACCCCTGGGCATAATGGATGAAAGCTAGGCAAAATGGGTGCAGGCCTCAGGACACTGCCTGTCTTCAAAATGGCCCCTTGCACCCCAAGCACATGGCCAGGGCCTGCCTGTACCAGTCCAGCACTCAAAATGGCCACCACCCACATAGCCAGTCCCCATCAACAGTACACCCCCTAAAAACAAAAAACACACAAAAATCACCACAATCCAATGCCATCCATGCACTCCATGATGTTTACATTAAAGAGACCCCACAGACAGACTCAGTCAATGCACCACTCACTACCCCTGGGCAAAATGCCTCAACATTAGCCCCAAAAATCGAAAAACACACACAAATGAGCACAATCCCAGGCCATCCATGCCCTCAATGATGTTTAAATTCAAGAAGACACCCCACAGAAAGACTAGGCCCATGCACCACTCACTACCCCTAGGCATAATGGATGAAAGCTAGGCAAAATGGGTGCAGGCCTCAGAACACTGCCTGTCTTCAAAATGGCCCCTTGCACCCCAAGCACATGGCCAGGGCCTGCCTGTACCAGTCCAGCACTCAAAATGGCCACCACCCACATGGCCAGTCCCCATCAACAGTACACCCCAAAAAACGTAAAACACACAAAAATCACCACAATCCAATGCCATCCATGCCCTCCATGATGTTTACATTAAAGAGACCCCACAGACAGACTCAGTCAATGCACCACTCACTACCCCTGGGCAAAAGGCCTCAACAGCAGCCCCAAAAATCGAAAAACACACAAAAATCAGCACAATCCCAGGCCATCCATGCCCTCAACAATGTTTAAATTCAAGAAGACACCCCACAGAAAGACTAGGCCCATGCACCACTCACTACCCCTGGGCATAATGGATGAAAGCTAGGCAAAATGGGTGCAGGCCTCAGAACACTGCCTGTCTTCAAAATGGCCCCTTGCACCCCAAGCACATGGCCAGGGCCTGCCTGTACCAGTCCAGCACCCAAAATGGCCACCACCCACATGGCCAGTCCCCATCAACAGTACACCCCCAAAAAACGAAAAACACAAAAATCCCCACAATCCAATGCCATCCATGCCCTCCATGATGTTTACATTAAAGAGACCCCACAGACAGACTCAGTCAATGCACCACTCACTACCCCTGGGCAAAGGGCCTCAACAGCAGCCCCAAAAATCGAAAAACACACAAAAATCAGCACAATCCTAGGCCATCCATGCCCTCAATGATGTTTAAATTCAAGAAAACACCCCACAGAAAGACTAGGCCCATGCACCACTCACTACCCCTGGGCATAATGGATGAAAGCTAGGCAAAATGGGTGCAGGCCTCAGAACACTGCCTGTCTTCAAAATGGCCCCTTGCCCCCCAAGCACATGGCCAGGGCCTGCCTGTACCAGTCCAGCACTCAAAATGGCCACCACCCACATGGCCAGTCCCTATCAACAGTACACCCCCAAAAAACGTAAAACACACAAAAATCACCACAATCTAATGCCATCCATGCCCTCCATGATGTTTACATTAAAGAGACCCCACAGACAGACTCAGTCAATGCACCACTCACTACCCCTGGGCAAAAGGCCTCAACAGCAGCCCCAAAAATCGAAAAACACACAAAAATCAGCACAATCCCAGGCCATCCATGCCCTCAATGATGTTTAAATTCAAGAAGACACCCCACAGAAAGACTAGGCCCATGCGCCACTCACTACCCCTGGGCATAATGGATGAAAGCTAGGCAAAATGGGTGCCGGCCTCAGAACACTGCCTGTCTTCAAAATGGCCCCTTGCACCCCAAGCACATGGCCAGGGCCTGCCTGTACCAGTCCAGCAATCAAAATGGCCACCACCCACATGGCCAGTCCCCATCAAAGGTACACCCCCAAAAAACGAAAATTACACAAAAATCACCACAATCCAATGCCATCCATGCCCTCCATAATGTTTACATTAAAGAGACCCCACAGACAGACTCAGTCAATGCACCACTCACTACCCCTGGGCAAAAGGCCTCAACAGCAGCCCCAAAAATCGAAAAACACACAAAAATCAGCACAATCCCAGGCCATCCATGCCCTCAATAATGTTTAAATTCAAGAAGACAACCCACAGAAAGACTAGGCCCATGCACCACTCACTACCCCTGGGCATAATGGATGAAAGCTAGGCAAAATGGGTGCAGGCCTCAGAACACTGCCTGTCTTCAAAATGGCCCCTTGCACCCCAAACACATGGCCAGGGCCTGCCTGTACCAGCACTCAAAATGACCACCACCCACATGGCCAGTCCCCATCAACAGTACACCCCATAAAAAACGAAAAAAACACAAAAATCACCACAATCCAATGCCATCCATGCCCTCCATGATGTTTACATTAAAGAGACCCCACAGACAGACTCAGTCCATGCACCACTCACTACCCCTGGGCAAAAGGCCCCAACAACAGCCCAAAAAAATCGAAAAAAACTACAAAATTCAGCACAATCCCAGCCCATCCATGCCCTCAATTATGTTTAAATTCAACAAAACAGTTGTATCATGCACCCATAACTAACCCTGGTCCTACTGGATACTGTGGCTACCCACAATATATTTTATTTAATGTTCTGAAAAAGTTCCAAAATTGTAGTTGCAGCAACTGTAATGCCCCAAACAAACTTACTTGTGAAAGTTGATTTCTAATCCAAAAGTGATCCAAAAAAAGTCAAAAAGGCCTCAAATCCAAATATCCAGCAGCATCCACAAAAAGTAATCCTTCCAGGTCAAGATCCAAATGAAAGTGACCAGCACGTGAAGAAAGCACTGGGAGGAGCCTGCTGGACAGGAACAGGAAGTTGGAGACTGTGGGGCACTTCCTTCCTCCCACCCCCCCCCCCAAATGGACTCCTTGCAAAAAAAAGTGCAGGCAAATGTCAACCTTTGGAGTTATTCTGATAAAAATCATCATTTTCAGAAGGTTTATGCTGCTTGCTGGTGGATTTCTTGTGCAGAATTGCAAATTTTGCAATTTCGCGAGTACGAGATTGTTGATGCCCGCCGCATCTACATGTTCGCAATTGTTTACTCCCGCGATGCGTGATCGCGAGCCTTTATGACGTTCTCGCGTTAACAAAATCTTGCTGTGCGAGGTGGCGGGCGCGATGACGTAATCGCGGTCGACAAACTCCCGCGGGATCACGCAGCAAGATCCAAAATGGCGCAGAACACACAAACATGGAGAAAAATGACTTTTCAAACGCTGAGTGACGGTAAGTGAACGCCGCGTGCCGCAATATTGTATTTGTCAAGCGCGACCAAGCAAAAAAAATCCGCTGCGTGCGAATTTACGAATTTTCGGCAAATTCGCGAGAGTTCGCGGATTGCGAATTTACCGAAAATCCGCAAATTCCGCGAGCGGAACGGATTTTATGCCCATGCTTACAAGAGACTCATCTTACAGAGAAAGAAATGAGGGAGGTTTGTAATAAGAAAAAATGGATTCAAGATGTGAAATGTACATCTCAGCAATCAACCATAAGAGGCGTGGCTATTTTGGTTAAAGCGAACCCAGGCTTAGTAGTAGAGAAGTTTAGAGTCGATAAAAAGGGTAGATGGGCCATAGCAAGGATTCAATATCATTCCCACAAATTCACAGTTGCGGGGTATTATGGTCGAAATTTGGATGATCCCATCCCGCTTAGAGAAATGATGGAAGAACTGTTAGATTTTAAGGATCCCTTAATCTTAGTGGGAGACTTTCATTTGGTCTTCCACCCCCAAATGGATAAAACTTATAGGGATAGATCCATATATAATTCTAAAACAAGAACTCTTTTGGTGAATGCTATGCACCTGCTGGGGTGGATGGATATCTGGAGAAAAAAATGGGGACCAAAAAAGGAGTATACATTTTATAATAAGAAGTTAGGGCATAAATCAAGACTAGATTTTTTCTTTATTGCAGAGGAGTTGTGGGAAAGGTCAAGGAGGTCAAGCATTTAGGTGGTCACTTCTCAGATCATTCTGCGGTCTCCTTAGTCTTAAAACTCCCAGGGCACCAAAGTATGAAAAGGTGGACTCTGGATCGAAGTATCCTGCTCGAGGATGATGTGATAAAAAACTCTTAGAGGATTAAGAGGGTTTCTTTGAATTATACTTAGGAACCGCCCCAATTAAAATCGTTTGGGATGCTTATAAGACCTTTCTGAGGGGGGTGATCCTGGCCATTCAATCTACGAGGCAAAAAAGATTTAGGGCTAGAGTATCTGAAATAGAAACAAAAGTAGCCAGGCTAGAAAAAGATCTGTTAGCTCAAAGCCACCATTCTGAACCAACTTTTCAGCGAGAATTAGCATTATGTAAATCTCAATTAGAAGAGGTCCTTGATGCTACACTAAGGAAACGGTGGCAGGCTAGTTCTATTGCCCATTTTGAATATGGGGAAGCTAGCTGGAAGCTTTTGGCTTGGAAAACAAAAAAAGAACAATCTAGGAACAGGATCGAGGGAGTACTGTCTGATACAACGGGTGAGATTTCAGATAATGTTTTCGACATAACATAGAGGAAGCTTTTTCTAATCATTTTGAACAGGTGTATAATGAAGACCTGTCTCCTCAGGATACTTCAATCCAAGCATGGTTAGAGCAATATGCAGTCCGGAGAATTGAGGATGAGGCAGCTAATAATTTAAATGGCAGGATAGACCTGAAGGAAGTGGCCTCAGCAGTTAACTCAGGCAAGAGAGGTAAGGCACCAGGCCCAGACGGGCTGCCAGCAGAGCTATATAAACTTTTGGCTCCAGTTGTTGCCCCAATTCTCTGTAGGTTGTTTTCTTCTATCTTTGAGGAGGGAGGGAATATTCCCTCATCATGGAATGAAGCAACTGTAGTGTTAATTCTTAAACCATCTAAGCCGGCGGCACTATGCGATTCATACAGGCCAATCTCTCTGCTGAATCTTGACTATAAGATCGTTGCCAAGATTTAAGCAGAGAGATTAAATGGTGTTGCCAATAAATTAGTCCACGGTGGTCAGAAGGGTTTTGTCAGAGGTCGATCTATCCAGAATTTGATTCAAGCACTAGTGGGAGCATTTGATCTAGTATCTCTACATAAGCTGCCTACGGCCATTATTACACTTGATGCCACTAAGGCGTTCGATCGCGTAAATTGGGTTTATCTAACTAGAGTATTAGAGAGATGCAATTTGGGTAAAAAAATGTGCAGAGCCATTTCTTCTATTTACCAATATCCCACAGCCAGAGTTCTGGTCAATGGTAATCTTTCAGCACTCATAAATATCAAAAGAGGGACAAGACAGGGTTGCCCCCTTTCGCCACTGCTCTTTAATCTATATATTGAGCCTCTGGCGGAGAAAATCAGGCAAGATATGAACATTATGCCGTTTAAATTTGGGAATTGGGAAAAAAAAGTTTCACTATACGCAGACGATATGCTGATATATACTTCGGATCCAATATAGGCAATCCCGTTAATCTATAGTGCAGCAACCCAGTTTGGTTAGTTCTTTGGATATCAGATCAACCAGTCCAAATCAGAATGTATGCTTTGGAATTTAGACGCTCAACTTCCCATTTTAAAACAAGAGATAAGATATTTAGGAGTCCAAATCACACAGGATATTGAAAAATGAACGGATAGAAATCTAGATAAAGTAAACAAAGAAATTAGTGATTCTTTAAAGGGTTGGTATCTTCTTCCTCTCACATTAATCAGAAGAATAAATATCATAAAGATGATGCTTCTCCCCAAACTGATTTTTTTGTTTCAGAACATTACCCTAGTTTTTAGGGAAGTTAAGCTCAGAATAATCCAAGCCAAATTTAACTCCTTTGTATGGGCCTCGAAGGGTATTAGAATCTCATGGAGGAAACTGAGTAGGAAAAAAAAGCAAAGACGGTTTGTGTACCCCAGACTTGAAGATTTATGTGTGGACCTTATTACTTAAAGCAGGGATTATGCTTTTTAACTGTCCAGATGGATCGGAAGCAGGCATAATGTTTAAGGAAATGTTGATAGGAATTCAAGGGGGCTTAAATGGTTTCCTATATAAAAATGGTGACCCGCGCTTTTTTAAAAAGGTTCGATTGAAGATGCTGAGCGAAATGGCTCTTACTTGGGCCAGAGTAAGGAAATCTCTGAAAATTGCATATTACTTAGCCATGGCTCCAATCTGGGATTCTTTTTTGTGAAGTAACAAGGGCCCCCTGGTAAGGATAAGAATCCTGGGTCAGGGAAAACATACAATGTGAAGGTAAACACCCAGGCTATCAGTTAAACAAAAACCAGCTATGTATTCAACTGCATAATTCCCAATGTAAGAAACTTAAACCATAACACAAACAAACGTAATGATATCAAAAATAGTATTTTTTAATAAAAACAAAGATAAATCTATACAATGTAAATATACAGTTATAATGGATTATTGATACAAGAGTGATGAATTTCCTAATGAAAGAAAACATAAATTTAAAACATGTTAGACGGACACTAATACATATCCTTTCTACAGTTATTATGGCTGTTGGGTTTGAGTCAACGCGTTTCGACACGTCGTGGTGTCTTCCTCAGGACAGTTTATACGTTCAGCCAATATGTCTGACTGTGATCTTTCTTCAAGATTTGTCAGTCAAAACCTTCAATTAAAACCAGACTGATTGAGGCACCGTAATTTTCATTTCCTAAAAACCGGCATGTGTAACCTTAATTTTAAGGGTTCACTGCTCCCATCTCAAACAGGCTGTATTTCTACCACACTGTGGTTATCTTCATTAAAACGAGTTTCCTCTAAACTTATTAGAGAAATGGAAACATCGAAAGTGTAATTTAAAAACCCATCGGGCAGTGGCTAGGTAATTTTCAGCCCAAATCCGTAATGTCTTTAGGAAATTCAAGCTTTCTGCGTAGAGCGGCAACTTGAAATAGTCTTGTTTCCAACGAGCGGGCCGTTAAGGGTTCCCGCTGTTAGAGACAGCGCTGTATGAAAGGCGGGTTTCCTCGTTCGTTCCCTTTTCCCTGCGCGGAAATTCAAGCTTCCTGCGTAGAGCGGCAACTTGAAAAGAGTCTTGTTTCCAACAAGCGGGCCGTTAGGGATTCCCGCTGTTAGAGACAGCGCTGCATGAAAGGCGGGTTTCCTCGTTCGTTCCCTTTTCCCTGCGCGGACCACTTGAAAATGATAATGCGCGTTTACTCGTAGACGGGCTCTATTCTTTCAGTAGAGTACCTTACTCGCGCTCTTTTTCCCTCTGGGGATGGTCCAATCAGCGGGCGGCTTGTAACGGCAGGAATCCGACATTGTATAGATTTATCTTTGTTTTTATTAAAAAATACTATTTTTGATATCATTACGTTTGTTTGTGTTATGGTTTAAGTTTCTTACATTGGGAATTATGCAGTTGAATACATAGCTGGTTTTTGTTTAACTGATAGCCTGGGTGTTTACCTTCACATTCCAATCTGGGATTCCCCTGGCTCCTCAGAGTGGACCAAGGATAATCTCGCAAAGCCGTTGTTGGCCGCCGACATTAAGTACTGGTTTCAGCTAATGTCTGATGGGATGCTTGTATCCTGGCATGAGCTTTCTATTATGACTGAAAATAACTTATCTACGTTTAAATACTTCCAAATAAAGAGTTGGAGTCAGGCTGTACTACCGCAAGTAGGAATAACAAACGTTTTGGAGGATCTGCTTCAAGGGAAGAGCAGGAAGATAAAGACAGCAACCTTCTATTGGGCCATTTTAGAAGCAGAAGACGGCGATCTCACCTTGCCATCTCATTTGTGGGGAGAACATATTTTGGACACAGATTTGGAGAAGCTATGGCAAGTATCTTTTGACTTACTACACACTATAGTCTCTCCTGCTAATTTAAAACGCAATCATTTTTTCTCTCTCCACAGAGTTTATTGGTCCCCTGCTAAGCTTTCTAAATTTTCGAAAGGCACTATCCCCTGTTGTCCAAAATGTAAGATGGAAAAAGCGGACGATCTTTATATGTTTTTAACATGTCCGTTCTTGTATAATTACTGGTGTGCTTTATCGGACGGTATGGAAAATATGTTTAAGTTTAATATACAGGTTAGTACCACGCGTATATTTTTTGGTATTCCTTTGAACTATGAATCATTCTCTCGAGATGTTAATAAGTTGTTTCTTTATTTAATTATACTAGCTCGTAGAGAAATTTGTAAATCCTGGTTAAAAGATACCACACCCAACTATTTAGACTGGATAAATGCAATTAAACATACCCTGAAGCTAGACAGCATAAATTGGAAGAGTAAAAAGCATTTTTGGATTCCGTGCATTGCTTGGTTGGACAAGCTTTAAAAACAAGGTCCAATGATTATGCTTTTTTGTAGAACAAAATACCCTAAGATCAGTTCCATTGCGGCTAGTTAGATGAACTGAATTGACCTTCACTTTATCAGGGTATCTACAAAAAGTGCTTCCAAAAAGATCTTCGGAGCATATAAACCTTCAAGGGCAATTCTGCTGTGAGTGGATGGTAACAGTTGAATGTACTTTGAGAATATCTTTTGGCGTATGAGGACCAAAAAAAAAAAAAACTCACTTTAGAGTTGTGGAGCCTCCTGGATCTGGGAAAACCGGTGTCTGTTTCATAACTGAAACATGGCTCCATGATCAGGCTTCCCCTGATATAGCGACGGCCTTTCCATCCCAATTTCAGCTGACTAGATTAGATAGAGTAACAGGTAGAGGAGGGGGATTAGCGGTGGCTACGGAAAGGAAATTGGACATTACCATGTTAGATTCCTGTTCATCTGAGAAAGCCGAGATATTGATTTTCAAAATCTCGACCCAATCATCGGAAACCTGGACAGGGTCTACAGACCCCCAGGACAAAAAAACTATTTTGTAAACACCCTTATGGAATTTATTGCACCTTATGTGCTGGGCGTCAAGAATAGTATTCTCATAGGAGATTTTAATTATCATGTGGATGTAGTACAGTATTCTGATACAGACCAATTGCTTACCTCATTACTGACTTTAGGATTAGTGCAGCTGGCAGCGGGCCCCACTCATCAGACAGGCCATATTTTAGACCTATTATTTACCAATACAACTAAAGTTGCTGTGGAACAGTCCCTTTGCTTTGGTCGGACCATCATCTGTTAAAATTTCCATCAATACGGCGGCACCGATAATCCATCTGTATAATGACTACACCCTTATCAGATCTTGGTGTAAGGTCACTCCCAATTCATTTGCCACCTATTTTGACGCCAAGGCTATACCACATATAGATGATGTAGACAAAGCAATAGAGTTTTTTGAAGAGGCAATTACGCATGCCCTGAATAAATTGGCCCCCATGTCAAGAGTCAAAATCAAGGCCAAGGCATCCCCGTGGTTTACACCTGCATTAAAAATTGAGAAACTTGCTTGTAGAACTTCTGAACGGCATTGGAGTAAGTCTAAAACCATCGAACATCAAACCAAGTATAAACATATTTATTGTTCTTACTTGAATAAGATTAAACAAGCTAAAAGGACCTACTTAACAACAAGGATTAATAATGCTGCTAGCTCTAGTAAAGAGCTAAATAAAATTTTGAAGGAGTTTACTACTCCCCAGGTCAATCAGTGTACTCCTTCCACCACCCAAGAGTGGGTCAATAGAGTCTCCTCTTCATTTGATGAAAAGGTCAAAGCCATCTATAGATCCTTTCCTCAGGATAACACAAGCAGTGTTGACTCGCGATCAGGGGTCAACAGTCAATTACAAGTACCGTTGCTGGATGTCTTTGCAGTTGTAACTTGCAAACATGTACTAGAAGCCATCACTAAGATTAAATTTGGCTCCCCCGCAGATCCCATACCTCCACTTTTTTGTATGCAACTTCCACCTCTGCTGATAACAAAGTTAACAGAGGTCTTTAACATGTCTCTAGATCTAGCAATTGTGCCCAAAAGATGGAAAGCAGAGCAAGTTAGGCCTATCTTGAAAAAGCTATCTTTAGATCCTAGTAAACCAGGAAACTATTGTCCGCTCTCGCTACTGCCTTATTTCGGGAAGGAGCTCGAATCCCTGGAAAAAAAACAGCTCACCGTCCATCTAGAAATTAACTTGATCCATCACAATCAGGATTTCGAGCAGCACACAGTACCGAAATGGCAGTAGTAGAGATTGTGGATAACATCTGTTTAGCTTTAGATAAAAGAGAATCAGCTATGCTGGTTCCTTTTGACCTGTCTGCTGCTTTCAACACCATCTCTCATGACATTTTAGAGCAACGGCTCTGGGAAATGGGAGTCTGAGGGAAAGCACTGGGCTGGTTTAATAACTATCTAAAAGACCGATTAACTACTGTACATATAGATTCTTTGGCAGCTTGTAGCAGACCAGTAAGCATTGGAGTTCCTCAGGGTTCTATCCTGAGCCCAATGCTTTTTAATCTTTATGTAACTCCTCTGGCCAGGATAATCAGGTCATACAGGTTTGAGGCTGTGTCATATGCCGATGACACTCTGCTGCTGATCAGGTTTGGTCCCGACCCTGCCGACACAATGGTCCGGTTTAAAAACTGCCTGACTCATATCAATAGCTGAATGGGCATAAACAAACTGCAGCTGAATGGCAGTAAAACCAAGATCATTCTGTTTGGCAGGGCGGAGGAGTATTGTTCTAGCAGCTGGTAGTCTCTGGCATTAGCCGCCGCCCGCTCCCTAAACAAGTAGTCCACAACTTAGGAATAACAATCAACAACAAGTTATCGATGAAAAATCATGTTAATATTGTGCTGGGCACTTGTTATGGAATTTTGAGGAATCTGCGTACAATTTTTAAATGGATATCCATCGGAGCCAGGAAGCCACTGATTCAAGGCATAATTGTGAGCTGTATGCATTATGGGATTGCCTTATTGGCTTCCCTAACGAAGACCTCTTTTCCAAACTGCAAGTCTTGCAAAATACGGCGGCTAGATTGGTCTTAAATCTTCCTTCTAGCTCTCCCTCGGCCCCAAATCTGTGGTCTCTTCACTGGCTTTCAGTCAGGAAGAGAGGTCATTTTAAAATCTTGTGCCTCTCAAATAAAAGTATTTATGGTACTGGTCCCAGCTATCTAGTGAAAAAACTTAAAAAGTATCAGTCTAGCAGAACACCAAGATCTAGTGCAAAATCTCTGCTTACGCCCTTTCGTGTTCATACGTCACGTAGTGGAGGCCAATCGTTTTCTTTCTTTGTTACAGTCCCATCTCCGTTCTATGGCTGACCACCAGGGTTTTCGTAAAGAACTGAAGACCTGGCTGTTTGACCAATAATTATGTAATCAGGAACTGGTCTAGGCTGCCGGAGCCTCTGCAAGCGCCATGAGACCTAGCTGTGATTTCTGCGCTATACAAGAGTCTCTGACTTGACTTGACTATGAATATAGGTGATTTGATATCTGCTGTACTGATTCATAAAACTTTACAGTTTGGTTCCGTTTGTGACTATTCCACCTAGCATGAGGGACTTTATTCATAAAAATGGACTTTAATCTCAACTTAGGGGATTGTTCACAGAGAGTCGGGGTAACATACAAAAAGGCAAAACCCAAAGAGGTAAGAGTTTCTCTGACATATATTGTCAATATATAATGGCTGCTTTCAAACACGAATTCAAATCAATCTGCCTTAGTTTGCATGGGTTCGCCTCTTTGCTAAATGTCCTTTGATTTCACTTAAAAAAATGTTATTTAACCTAACAACTGCAATGTCCATGATTTTCTGCAATATCTCGTTAAGTAATGTTTGTTCACTTCCTTGTACAATCTTAGTAGCTCATTATGCTACCCTCTCTTACCCCCTTTTCAGCGTACCCTTTACTTTGTTCCTGCCTTCCATTATTGTGAAGTGCTCTGATACCCCTCGGGTCTTGTTTGCGCTATACAAAACTTTTTAAATAAAATAAATAATAGCCAGGGGATTCTGTGGGAATAATCCAAATTTAAAATGTGTTTAAAGATTTTTTAATTTAGGCACACAGTACCCCTTTTCCATATAGATAGCCAGAGAGAGAGTGACGCTAAATCTTATGGCGCCTGTAATAAAGGACATCCTGACTTCTTTGTGGGCTATAAAGTTGTTACTCGAATGTGGGATTGACAAATTCTTTTTAAGAATTTGTCTTTCTTGCACTAGGAGAGAGGTCACATCACTGACACTCCAAATTGCTGCCCCGTAATTGCCCATTGGGAGCGTTTTGCCAGGTAAATTGTGAGCATTTCAGGTCTCAACTTATAGCCAAATGTTTTGGAAAATCTAAAAAGGATGACAAATCTTTGGATAATTAGGGTGGCTCTGCTTTGCAACATCTCCCTCCATGATTGGGGAGGGCAGTCGATAAGACTAACGGAGTGTCTTCCTCATCCTCAGTCAAAACCTTGATTAATTTATTAGTGTAAAGAGCGAACAGAAAGGGTGCCAGGACGTAACCTTGCCTGACTCCCCTTTCAATTTTAGAAGGTTTTGTACATTCACTGTTTGTCCCATAGTGTACCATTGCTGCAGAGTCCAAATAAATCTCTCTGATGAAGTTAGTGACAGCATCGTCCACTACCATCTCTTTCAACATGATTCATAGTTTACTATGGACCAGGCAGTCGAAGGCCTTGGATAAATTCATGAAGGCCAGATGGAGTTGGGCATTTTTCACTCTGGGGTATTTCCCAGTTGTAAGGGTTAAATTGAGACATTGGTCTAAGGTTCCTCGACCCTGTCTAAACCCGTATTGAACTTCCGTGAGAATGTCCCTTTCCTCAGCCCATATTTTCAGTTTGTTAAACAGCAGTCGACTCATTAATTTGGCCGAGCTGTCAAGCACAAAGATGGGACAATATTTGGCAGGGATGGAAGCATCCCCTTTCTTATATATTAGAATAATTGCTGATTATTTCCACGAGGGAGGGGGACCAGTCTCGGCCAAGGCATTAAAAACCACGACGCAAAAGGTGGGGAGCAAAAGGAGATGTTGGCTAAAAAGACATCCATGGATACCCCTTCAGGCCCTGGAGCTTTTCCAGATGGAGATAGAGTCAAGGTGAGTTGAATTTTGCCAAGATCAAATGAAAAACATGTAGGCGAAACAGTATCAAAGCTAACGTTCACGCCTAAGGGTTTCCCTACTTCATGGAAGATATCCTGAAAGTACTATATCCAGGAATCTTCATCAATATGAGACTCTATAGATGGAACGCTATTATCTTTCAGAAATGGAGGGATTATAACTTTCTAAAAAGCTGTGCTATCACAAAGGGACATGGCCTTCTTTAGGTTGTCTCGTGCCTCTGATTTTAGCTGGCTTAATCTATGTGCCCTGGCTAGCTTGCTTATAAGATTGCCTCAGTGTGCGGACCTGCTCAGAATTCCTAGGAAGGGATTTAAGCACCATGCGCAGATTTGAAGAAGCAACATAGCAGTTGTTATCAAAACACTGGTATGGGGTATGATCTTTTGCAGACAGTGGTCATATTAGCTGTGATCTGAGATACATTATTAGTAGCCTCCGCTTTACTGGTCTGATTTAAGGGTGGGTCCAGGCAGGTTTTTATACCCTCCTGGTTAGCCAAAACAAAACTTGTAACTAGGGTGTCTACATCGACCTTATCCCATTTCAGGATGTAACCATTAGTTCCACCTAGTATTGGTTTAGGTATTTTAGGGCCATTATCGGGTTTCACCACCTGCCATAATAGCACACTGGACAGTGTGGCGTGGTTGCTAAATTCAGTAAAGTTGGTATTTAAAAGGTTTGAGCTGAGGGACTCAGAGGAGATAATATAATCTAAAGTAGATAACTATTCACCTCTTTGAAAAGTGGGAGAAAATGACTCTGTATGTGGATCTCTAATGTTATGAATCACAAGTTGCCATTTAATTATTATGGTATTGAGGGCGTTCCCCTGGGAAGAGAGGATAGGAGGATGGATGGATGGCAGAGTAGGCTGATGGATGGCTGAGTGAATGAATGGAAGAGTTAATGAATTTGAAGAAAGGATGTCAGTTGATCGCTGAATGGCAGAGGTAAGGGTAAGATAACAGAGTGGAGGATGGATGCAAACAGAATGGATGGCAGAGTGAATAGATCAATGGGTGGCAGAGTGGATGGTTGGTTTTTAGACTATGGATGGGCAGATGGATGACATAATAGGTGGATGGCAAATTGGATAGATGGCTAGATAGATAAATGGATAGAATGGGGAAATATTGAATGATGGCTGAAAGAATGAATGAATGACAGAATCTAAAGGTGAAATAGTGGATGCCAGTAGGTGGATGGAAGGGTGAAAGAATAAATAGATAGATGCATGGATGGAAGAGATAATGAAGCTGTTCTATTGCTATAGCTTTGTCCATGTTTCTAAATACTGTCGTTGTTTGGTAGAGTGTGGGTGTAGAGTGTGACCTATGTGGGAGTTGTTTTGGTGGTGTGCTTGATGTCTAGCGGGTGGTTTTACTGCTGTGGTCTTGTAGCAGCAGTTCAGTATGGAGAGGTGTAAGAGGAGGAAGGGATACATTTACTTATGCGTTTATCTGCTATTTTAGTGCTGGTGGGCCTTCATCAACTGAGACTTGACCTTCGAGGTTTGCTCTATGCTTACGCCGCAGTTTCACACCCTTTCTTATGCATTGGAGTAGAGAGTGGCGTCATAACTTAAACCCTGCCAATCCACCCCTGCTGCTCGCCGAAATGTTTCCCCAGATCCACCCTCCCCGCCGCTACCTGCCATGGGCGGCAATCTGGGGGATAGCCCCGGGCGCCATAAGCTCTAGCTACGCCACTGATGTCAGTCACAAGAATCCAGACCTGACAGTGGGGAAAATCTGTTGGTAATAGCTTATTGCATAAAATTATTCATCATGGTCCAGTTCACATGTGAATGACGGTCTGGTGCTTTTATTTTGGCCCCACCCTGATACAGTGTTTGTGGTTGATAAAAGAAGCCCAGGGAAACTGGACGATTCTTAGTTGCTAGATTAGAATGAGGTAGAAGTTGTAACAGTAAATCTTTTACCAATTGGAGGTTGTCCAAATTTAAAACAACACAATCACCCTCATAGGATTTTAACCACCAGGGAGTTCTCCTCGCCATTAACAGATGATGTTGTATTAGGGGCCTTGGCTTCATATGTCTGGTTAACCAGTAGCGTGCTTTGGCCATGAACTGGGTGGTGGATTCTCTTTGTAGGGGAGTAAGTACAGGGACATTTAGCAAAACTAATACAAGTGGGCAGGCAGCTGGCGGGAGATCAAGATTTTGATGTCTGGAATTACTCTGTGTGAGTACTGACTGAGAATGGTTGACGTGACTCGGAGTGGTATCTCCTAATCCCTCAGGGGGTAGAAATTACTGGTCTGTTTCAGCTATAGGGAGGAAGGATGTAAGAGATCTTAGAGTAGGGGTATTATTGATGTTTCCCCGCATTAGCTGGGTGCCCCCACTTAAGTGTAACCTAGGATGCGGGGCACTCCCATGGATGTCCGGTGCTGAGATACAGTCTGATTGAGGATGGAGGCTGCAGGTAATGACAGAATTACTCATAGTGTGTGTGATGTGTGATGGTTGATTAGTGGATGGGGTTTGCCATGCTGAGGCTCTACTGGTACTTAGTAACTTCTCCACTTTAATTTCAATAATGTCCAGGTGGAATAATATCGGAATAATTAGAAGAGTAAGTCTTGCGCAACAGTGTTTTAGGGGGACCAGTGTCCACGACTGTTCAGCGCCTGGCTCAGCTCTGGGTTGGTGAGGTGATGATTCCCTGGTCGATATGGTAAAAAATGAATCGATGGTGGATATGGTTAGTCTGGAGTTAGAAGTTAACTTTTTCTTCCCATCTTGATGGGGGCTACAGGCGGCATAACGATCAGAAGTTAGGGAGGTGGCCCAGCCTCCTCTGGGCATGAATGGGCCCGCCCTAGGCCCGGGCTTTGCTCGGGTGTTGCTCGGGTGTTGCACGGGCGCATGCCTGTGCGCAGCCCGCGGGAATGTAGCTTGTTTTTAAAGGTCCTGGGAGGTCCAAGGAGGTGGAAACAGGTGAATGGAAGTGCTGACAGGGTCTGATGGGAATTGTAGTTTGCTCCCAGGTGGTGCCCCATGAAGAACGGCTCTCCCCTAGGCTTCCCGCAATGGTCAGAGATGCTCTGGTCCCTCTCAGCTCTCCTATGCTCGGCGACTCGGTGGCCAGGTCAGTTACACTGCCCCAGGAACACGGCTCATTTTTAAAGTTCCTAGGAGGTCCTAGAAGGTGGAAACAGGTGACCGGAAGTGCTAATGGGGGGAGATGGGAGTTGTAGTTTGCTTCCCCCCGTGAAGCACAGCTCTCCCCTCGGCTACCCTCAATGGTCAGAGATGCTCTGGTCTCCCCTCAGCCCCCTTATTCTTGGCAATTTGGTGACCAGGTCGGTATTCTGATCCTTGCACAAGGCTTGTAAAACTCTGTCCCACTTATAATGGCTAGGAGACCCATAGGAATGAATGGGAACAGATTCTCAATTTATGGTTCGCAATTAGAGAATCACTAATTGAGAATGCAATTTCAAGGGTGCCAGAGTGTCAAAAGGACACTCTGTTGCACCACTGAAATATGTATGTGTGCACATGTGGTGCACATACATACCCTAAGGACATGTATGCCCGCCACATGGCACTTTGAGAAATGCAAAAAAGTGCATTTTTCAAAGAAATCACAAATTACCACCAGTTGGTGGTAGTTTGCGATTCCTTAAGGCCACATCACACTTTTTCTGTGCTTCATACATTGGATTTAAGGAATCACAATTTGCGATTCCTTCAATGCAATAACAAAATAGAGAATTGCACATTTTTTGGTTCTCTAATTTGCGATGCCTTTTGGGATGATACATCCCAAAAGGACTTTTCCCGTTCGCAAACGGGCCGATTCTGAGACTCAGCCCGTTTGCAAGCGGGAAAAGGGCTTGATACATATGCCCATATGTACTGTTTGGAGATGTATATATGATGTGTTTTTGTTTGCTATGGGTATCAGTGTTATCAGAGATACTACCTTTAGCTTTCAATATATCTGAGGGTCAAGATTTTCTGGACAAGTGAAATCAGGTTCTTACCTCACTCCTGCTACAGGACAATGCTAACCTATACACAGGCTCGTGGTTTTATAGTGGAAGGGAACCCAACTGCACTACAAGCTTTATGCATCCTAAACCCACACTCAACTTAAAAGTCTTCAAAAAAGTCTAAAGATATTCAACGAATGGAAAGGGTCAATAACGACATGTGTAGGAGATTTCATGATGATCGGGAAAAGGGAACAATGGTTTCACATATTTGCAAATGTAACCAAGAAACAACTTATGTGCGACAGCTTCTTCAAGCAGCTGCCTGCATTTATAGCCATGTTACTTGAAATTCTTTATACCAGATGGCTTTAGTTGATTGAAAGTATCCAATAGACATGTTTAACTTCCTGGAGTGCAAATTATACCTTGGCACTATTTTAATTATAGTGTAGGAATGTATGCAAAATTACACATTATGCCATTTCAAATCATTTATTTGCTTGTGGGAGACTTGTTTCAGCAGGAAGTGCTTCAGGATTCACCCAACTGCATGCACTCCGCTACCATGGGATGTTCAGTCCCTGTCATCTTTATTCACTATTTTCATTTTTTCATATAGTTTTTAATGCAACACTGTATGTCGGTAATTTTAACAGTGCACTTATATTTATTTATATGTTTCGATTGATACGTGTATGTATATGTATACGGAATTTCTATAGTGTGAACATACACAAAAACGCATCAGAGTGTTGCTCATGGTCAAAAAGTCAACGAATAATAGGAGAGAAAACTGGATTTTGGACGATTCATGCATTTTGATGAGGTGAGCCTTCATCTCCTTCCTAATTTGGAGCAGTATTGAGGTGGCACTGATGGTTACCGGAATGTTGTTTAATGCAATATCTGTTACCGTTTGATTTAAAATGTAGATATGCTTCTCTTTACCACAACATTTGTATTTACATTTTCTTCTGTTTTTTCTTACTGCACTGCTATAGAATTGCTTAGGATAATTATACCTATATTATACAACAATAATTAGTGCAGGAGCTGCGTTACTTTAGTTTACTGCGCTGCTATAAAGATGGGTGTGATGGACGCTGTATTGAAATACTTTCCGTGAAGACTGTCTTTCTTCACAAGCTAAGCCATCGAATACCAGTCAATATTGTGCTGTTATGCTTAACTGACCTCTGCGGGCTGACATTCGGTTTTTTGCCCGAAGGACCAGCTGTTCACAATTAGTTATTTGAGCGTTCTATAATATATACATGGGATGTTAGTTACATTGAGGCGGCAAATACGTGATCAAGATTTGTCGTTATTGACATTTTTTATGTTGTTAATTAGCACTGGTAATGTAGTTTTGCTTACTATGAAGCATTCCACCGTGGTATTTCAGGAAGTACATACTCAAAATTATTGGCGGCCCATAATGTAGATGAGTAGTGTGACAGGCACACAGAGGCACATCAAGCCACCCCCTTACAAGTGCACGCATACTCAGGGGCATGGCTTGGCCAGTAAGAGTAGGGAAGGGGGTGAGCTTCATATTTTGCAAACAATCATTCAAGCATATGATATTATAATTCATTATTGGACAAGCAGGGTGCACTAGAGGGACCTATGGGGCAGTGTAAAGGGAGAGGAATGTGGATTGGAAGGAGTACTAAGTGAGAGAAAACAATATTTTGTGAAATAACCACATTTTCGAGGACTTGCAAGACAGGGAGAGAGAATGTATTGTGCGTTTTGTGTGAATGTAAAATTAATGGTGAAATCCAACAGACAGTTCTCCATACCTGACTGAGAGCACCTGTACCCAACTATCAGAACATACATTTATTTGGGGGTGTAACAACCCAGACACCCCTCCTGAAGCTGTGCCCCTGCACATACTCACACTGATCCATACACATTCACTCACACCCACCCATTCAGCAGTGCACAAACATACACCCACCATTCACAAAAACATACACATGCACACTTCTATTCCCAGCATGCACACGCAAATACACATGCCTACACATATTCACTCACCCAAAATTCAGCAAACACCTACCAGGCCATGGTGGTGACAGTGGGAAGGAGAAAGGCCTCATAGATTGCTTGAGGCTGCATGGAAGATCCCACCTCTTCCTCTCAATGGCTGACCTTGCTCTTATGAAAGCCACTGGGAGGAGGACCTTCACTAGGGAGTGGGATGCGGTCAGAGAGTTGCTGACCCAACCCCACTCTGTGATGAGGCGCCATTAACAGAAAGTCAGCCATAGGCACTTCAGGTCTCAAACCTGTAATTCCCAGGTTAGTGACGCTAGTTATGAGGGAGAGGACCTCACAGGGCTCTGCCGAGCTGGTGGGGTTTGAGCCCTTTGGGCTGTGATATCTTCAGCCCAGCAAATATTGCTTTCAGGCTGCTTGGCACCTGAGGATTAGCACATTTAAAGCACCTGACTGCCTATCCTGACAGTCTGACCTTTTCTCAGCCAGACAGACACTCATCATGCTTTGGGAAAAGGCGGTTGGACGGAGGGCCCTGAGCTCTTAATGACGGGCTGTGCCCGCTTAAAATTGTTTAAAGATGTGAACAGAAATTGATGGCGAGTACAGCATAGATTTCAGGCAACATGTCTGTTTTCACTAGAAAATAGAGATGTAACAGTCAGTAAGCAAATGTGTAGTGCATCCTCATCCATATTCCACAGATCACACCGTGTTTTGCGCACTCTGTCAGATGTGTACACTTTGTATTATTTTCAGGATGATGCTTTGCCTAATTCTTAATTAACTAATAGTTACAGCAGAAGTGTGAGTACCAATAATGCAATATATACATATACAGAATTGAGTGCAGGGTTTTCTGTAATGATATACTTAAAATTTAGTTTCAACTATTCGAATTTTCTTTAACCACAAATCTTTCAATAAGAATGCATTTTCATTTTTTTTAGCTGTCATTTCTATAATTTGGCTTTTTTGTAGTTTAAAAAACTTATTTTAGGATAAGATTTTATTACCAGGTTATCTATGTTGTATTTGGATTTATTCGTAAAACGGATGGCTTCTACAGGGGACACCTCCTTTTGGAAATTGTGAAGTCAAAAGAAGCATATGGTTTGAAGTGACAGCATTCCATGGTACTGACTGTATTAGGTATGAAAATCATTTACTCAAAGTTAAGATGTAAATTACATGACCGAAATGTTCTTATATGTATAAAAAAATTAGTAATAAATATGATTTGGGATCTTTACTGTCCAGTTGCCAAAGATTCACAGCTCCTTTACTCCTGCCTAGAGCTTACTCATTAAGGGCCTGATTGCGAGTTTGGCACAGTTGTGCCGGCTCTCTGCCCACCGTATTAACAGTTGAGCTTGTGCACAGCAGTTGATTCTCCACCTATCCCATGGTGGTGCCTGGAAAACAGACACCGCAATGGCAACAGCAAAAAAGTTCCAGCAGGGCATGTTGGTGATGCGCATGCCGTGCTAGAACTTTGGGGGTAAACAGACAGGGGGGCACTTGTTGTGCCCCCCTGAATGTATCCCCATGGCAGGGTCATGGGTGCCCTGTGAGGCCCCCTTTGTTCTTCCACCACCAGCATTTTCATGGCGGCCTACTGCCATGAAATAGCTGGTGGTGGCAGAACTTTTAATATGATCAGCGGGATTGGTGGCGGAACTCTGCCACCATCAGGGAGCAACTATTTTGTGGCACAGCCAGTGGTCCACCGCAACGACTTCTCAAGTCGGAATGCGACAGACGGACCTCCACCACCGCACTTTTGGCTGTCGCAAGACCGCCAAACTCGTAATCAAGCCCTAACAATTCTCCTCATTTAAAAATCTAGCCAGAATGCATTTGGGGATAAATATATAATAGTGTAAGATTTTCATTCCTAAACATCAAACAATATTGACAACATTCTTAAATCAATTTGCATGTGCAAAATCAACATCCTTGCACAAATAGCTTCATTTATGAGCGCAAAACAAATTTTCTAATTCAGAAAAGTACGTTTTGGTTTCTGAATCCTTTTACAGAGAGAGCTTTCTCTTCGAGTTAACCGACTTTGGGCCAGATGTAGGTCGGTCGGTAACGGCCGAAAATCTGTATTTTTGGCCGTTACAGACCTGTATATGGGTGACAGGTATGTAGGGGCCATTATTTTAACGAATCGGTAAAATTACCGAATCGGTAATTTTACCGATTCGGTAAAATAAAAAATCGGTAAATTTACCGATTCTGAGGCACCGAGATGTAGGTGGGACTCTTCAGAGTCCCAGAGGCCTTACAGAATCGGTATTTTACCATCAAATCCAATTTGATGGTAAAATACCGATTCCGGTGTGCATGCACATGTGTGCATGCACACCTATGCCATGTCAATCAATCAATCATAGCATTTATATAGCGCACTACTCACCCAAAAGGGTCTCAAGGCGCTAGGGAGGGGGGGTCCGCTACTGCTCGAACAGCCAGGTCTTGAGTTGCTTCCTGAAGGCGAGGTGGTCCTGCGTCAGGCGGAGGTGGGTCGGGAGGGAGTTCCATGTCTTGGCGGCGAGGTAGGAGAAGGACCGACCTCCTGTGGTGGCTCTTCGGATGCGGGGGACGGTGGCGAGGGCATGGCCGGTCGATCGAAGCTGGCGTTTGGGAGCGTAGAAGTTGAGGCGGCTGTTGAGGTATCCCGGGCCTTGGTTGTGTAGGGCTTTGTGTGCGTGGGTGAGGAGTCGGAAGGTGATTCTCTTGTTGACCGGGAGCCAGTGCAGGTCTCTCAGGTGTCCGGAGATGTGGCTGCGACGGGAGATGTCCAGGATGAGGCGTGCTGAGGCGTTCTGGATCCGCTGAAGTCTCTTCTGGAGCTTGGCGGTGGTTCCGGCGTAGAGGGAGTTGCCGTAGTCCAGACGGCTGGTGACGAGGGCCTGGGTGACCGTCTTCCTGGTCTCGGTGGGGATCCACCGGAAGATCTTACGTAGCATGCGCAGGATGTTGAAGCATGACGAGGAGACGGCGTTGACTTGTCTGGTCATGGAGAGGGAGGAGTCCAGGATGAAGCCCAGGTTGCGTGCGTGGTCTGTCGGTTTGGGCGCGCTGCCCAGGGCGGGGGCCACCAGGAGTCGTCCCAGGCGGAGGGTGAGGATCCCAGGATGAGGACTTCCGTCTTGTCCGAGTTCAGTTTCAGGCGGCTGTTCTTCATCCATTCGGCTACCTCTTTCATCCCTTCGTGTAGGTTGTCTTTGGCGGTGGCGGGGTCGTTGGTGAGGGAGAGGATCAGCTGGGTGTCGTCGGCGTAGGAGACGATGTTGAGGTTGTGCTGGCGTGCGATGTCAGCGAGGGGGCCCATGTAGACGTTGAAGAGGGTTGGGCTGAGCGAGGAGCCTTGAGGGACGCCACAGATGACTTTGGTGGCTTCCGATCTGAACGGAGGGAGGCGGACTCTCTGTGTTCTTCCGGCGAGGAAGGAGATGATCCACTCCAGTGCCTTCTCCTGGACTCCGACATTGCTGAGGTGCTGTACTAGGGTACGGTGGCAGACAGTGTCGAAGGCCGCGGAGAGGTCTAGGAGGATGAGGGCCGCTGTTTCTCCGTTGTCGAGCAGGGTACGGATGTCATCGGTGGCTGCGATCAGGGCGGTCTCGGTGCTGTGGTTTGCCCGGAAGCCAGACTGCGAGGGGTCGAGGGATCCGTTCGTCTCGAGGAAGGTGGCCAGCTGCTTGTTGACGGTCTTCTCGATGACTTTTGCCGGAAACGGGAGCAGCGAGATGGGGCGGTAGTTCTTGAGGTCGGTGGGGTCGGCTGATGGCTTCTTGAGTAGGGCGCTGAGTTCGGCGTGCTTCCAGCTCTCCGGGAAGGTAGCGGTGTCGAAGGAGGCGTTGATGATGTCCCGCAGGTGGGGTGGGATGACAGCGTCGGCCTTGTTGAAGACGTGGTGAGGGCAGGGGTCGGTCGGAGATCCGGAGTGGATGGAGTTCATCGTGCGGATGGTGTCTTCGGTGTTGATCGGAGTCCAGGCGCGGAGGTTGGTGGTGGGGGGCAGTGGTTCGGTCGTGGCGTGCGTCCATTGAGTGCTGAAGCTGTTGTGTATGTCCGCGATCTTGTTGTGGAAGTAGGAGGCGAGGGAGTTGCAGAGGTCTTGCGAAGGGGTGATGTCGTTGTTTCCGGCGTTGGGGTTGGAGAGCTCTTTGACGATGTTGAAGAGTTCCTTGCTGTTGTGTGCGTTGTTGTCCAGTCGTTCCTTGAATGTGGTTTTCTTGGTGGCGCGGATGAGTTGGTGGTGCTTTCGGGTGGCGAGCTTGAGGGCAGCCATGTTGTCCGGAGTTGGGTCTCTGCGCCAGGTTCTCTCGAGGGCTCGGCAGATGTTCTTGGAGTTCTTGAGTTCGTCGGTGAACCATGGAGCTTTCTTGCTGCCGGGTCTGCTAGGCGGGGTCCTCAGGGGGGCGAGGTCGTCAGCGCAGTCGCTGATCCACTTCGTGAGGTTGGTGGCCGCTTGGCTGGGGTTAGTTGCTCTGGTGGGTGGGTTCTTGCTCAGGGACGTCGCGAGCTGGTCGGCTGTGATCTTGTTCCAGCTTCGGCGTGCAACCTGTTGTTGGTGGTGGTGGATCGTGGTCCTTCTGAAGCTGAAGTGGACGCAGCTGTGGTCTGTCCAGTGGAGTCCGGTGGCGTGGCTGAAGGCGATGTCCTTGCTGGATGAGAAGACGGGGTCGAGTGTGTGTCCGGCGTAGTGGGTGGGGGTGTTGACCAGCTGCTTGAGTCCGAGGTTGGCGAGGTTGTCCAGCAGGGTGGTGGTGTTGCGGTCGTTGTTGTTCTCCAGGTGGAAGTTGAGGTTTCCGAGGAGGATGTAGTCAGCGGAGAGGAGTGCGTGCGGGCTGATGAAGTCGGCGATGTCTTCGCTGAATTGTGTGCATTGTCCCGGGGGTCTGTAGATGAGGGTGCCTCTGAGGGTGGTCTTGGGGTTGATGTGGACCTGGAAGTGCAAGTGTTCGGCGGTAGTCAGGGTGTCGTCGGTGTTGGTCGTGATGCGGATGGTGTTCCTGTGGATGATGGCGATGCCTCCTCCGGTCTGGTTGATGCGGTCCCTTCGGATGATCTTGTAGCCGTCTGGGATGGCGATGGCGATGTCGGGCGCTGAAGAGGCGTTCATCCAGGTTTCCGTGAGGAATGCGACGTCTGGTGAGGTGGTGTCGAGCAGGTTCCAGAGCTCGACGGCGTGTCTGTGGATGGAGCGGGTGTTGAGCAGGATGCACTTCAGGTGACTGCTGTTGTTGCTCGTCTTGGTCTTGGTGGGTGTGGGTGTAGTGCAGGTCCGGATGCAGGTGAACTTGCAGGAGCGGCAGCTGAAGGGTCCGTGGGTGCGTCTCGGGGTGGCTCGGTCGCAACCAGGGATTCGGCCGGTGTTGAGTGCGTTGAGGGTGGCGGCGTCGTACGTCCGGCGGGGGCCAGGGGTCCTGGCGCTGGGCGCGGGCCAGGCGCGGACGGGCGCAGACGGGCTTACCTTTGGCGCACCTTCGGCGCTCAATCGGTGCTCCCGCTGCGCGCGTCCGCTGCGCGGTCGCTCTGGGGGCGTCATAAGTGAGGAGCCGGGAGGGCGGGTCAGCTGGGTGGCGGGAGCGGGGCGGCCAATGGGCAGGAGGGGGGCGGAGACGCCGGGGGGCAGTGGCGGGAAGGAGGGCGGCTCGAGGGAGGGAGCAGGAGGGGAGGGCAGCACAAGGGGTACAGAAGGCAAAAAAGGGGGAGGCAAGTGAGCAAAGGCGAGGGGGGACAGGTTAAGAACCGGGGGGAAACAGGAGAAAGAACAAGTGGAGGCAAGTTACACAACGGGGGGAACAGGTGAAGATACGAGTGGAGGCAAGCTTACAAAACGGGCGGAAAACGGGAGAAAATACCAGGGGGGCTAGTGGACAGTACAAAGCAGCAGGCGCACAGATAACACAGGGGGGAAACAGGCACGCCGCAGTAGCCAAACAGTGGCGAAAACGGGGGTGTGCGAAGGCAGTGCGCGGCACTCAGCAGGGCAGGGTCCTGGCCACGGCGGGCAGGAGCGGCGGAGGTGGGGCGACCTCACCTGGAACAGGCTCGAGCGGTCGCTGCTCACCTCAGTGCACAGTCCCCTTAAGTGAGGAGCCGGGAGGGCGGGTCAGCTGGGTGGCGGGAGCGGGGCGGCCAATGGGCAGGAGGGGGCGGAGACGCCGGGGGGCAGTGGCGGGAAGGAGGGCGGCTCGAGGGAGCGAGCAGGAGGGGAGGGCAGCACAAGGGGTACAGAAGGCAAAAAAGGGGGAGGCAAGTGAGCAAAGGCGAGGGGGGACAAGTTAAGAACCGGGGGGAAACAGGAGAAAGAACAAGTGGAGGCAAGTTACACAACGGGGGGAACAGGTGAATATACGAGTGGAGGCAAGCTTACAAAACGGGCGGAAAACGGGAGAAAATACCAGGGGGGCTAGTGGACAGTACAAAGCAGCAGGCGCACAGATAACACAGGGGGGAAATAGGCACGCCGCAGCAGACAAACAGCGGGGAAAACTGGGGGGTGCGAAGGCAGTGCGCGGCACTCAGCAGGGCAGGGTCCTGGCCACGGCGGGCAGGAGCGGCAGAGGTGGGGCGACCTCACCTGGAACAGGCTCGAGCGGTCGCTGCTCACCTCAGTGCACAGTCCCCTTAAGTGAGGAGCCGGGAGGGCGGGTCAGCTGGGTGGCGGGAGCGGGGCGGCCAATGGGCAGGAGGGGGGCGGAGACGCCGGGGGGCAGTGGCGGGAAGGAGGGCGGCTCGAGGGAGCGAGCAGGAGGGGGAGGGCAGCACAAGGGGTACAGAAGGCAAAAAAGGGGGAGGCAAGTGAACAAAGGCGAGGGGGGACAGGTTAAGAACCGGGGGGAAACAGGAGAAAGAACAAGTGGAGGCAAGTTACACAACGGGGGGAACAGGTGAAGATACGAGTGGAGGCAAGCTTACAAAACGGGCGGAAAACGGGTGAAAATACCAGGGGGGCTAGTGGACAGTACAAAGCAGCAGGCGCACAGATAACACAGGGGGGAAACAGGCACGCCGCAGCAGACAAACAGCGGCGAAAACGGGGGTGTGCGAAGGCAGTGCGCGGCACTCAGCAGGGCAGGGTCCTGGCCACGGCGGGCAGGAGCGACGGAGGTGGGGCGACCTCACCTGGAACAGGCTCGAGCGGTCGCTGCTCACCTCAGTGCACAGTCCCCTTAAGTGAGGAGCCGGGAGGGCGGGTCAGCTGGGTGGCGGGAGCGGGGCGGCCAATGGGCAGGAGGGGTGCGGAGACGCCGGGGGGCAGTGGCGGGAAGGAGGGCGTCTCGAGGGAGCGAGCAGGAGGGGGAGGGCAGCACAAGGGGTACAGAAGGCAAAAAAGGGGGAGGCAAGTGAGCAAATGCGAGGGGGTACAGGTTAAGAACCGGAGGGTAACAGGAGAAAGAACAAGTGGAGGCAAGTTACACAACGGGGGGAACAGGTGAAGATACGAGTGGAGGCAAGCTTACAAAACGGGCGTAAAACGGGAGAAAATACCAGGGGGGCTAGTGGACAGTACAAAGCAGCAGGCGCACAGGTAACACAGGGGGGAAACAGGCACGCCGCAGCAGACAAACAGCGGCAAAAACGGGGGTGTGCGAAGGCAGTGCGCAGCACTCAGCAGGGCGGGGTCCTGGCCACGGCGGGCAGGAGCGGCGGAGTTGGGGCGACCTCACCTGGAACAGGCTCGGCAGACCTGCCCTTAGGGCATGTATGCCTGCCACATGGCACCCGAGCCTGTTTTGGGGGTGCCAGAGGGTGTCAAAGTGACACCCCCCTGCACCCTTGTGCAAATCGGTATTTACAGATTCTGTAATTACAGAATCGGTATTGCCCATTGATTCCTATGGGCTTCACAGCCCATAGGAATCAATAGGAAATACCGATTCGGTATTTCCAGATTCGGTAAATACCGAATCTTAAAGATTCGGTATTTACACATCTGGAAATACCTACATCTCCCCCCTTCATATTTACCACTTCTTAAATACCGAATCGGTAAAATTCGGTATTTAAGAAGTGGTAAATAAGAATTACCTACATCAGGCCCCTAGTACTTAGAGATAGTGTTAATGCTGTGAAACCTCACATGTTTACAAAGAGCAAGGTATTTACTGGTTTAGTGATAGACTGGAGGCGCGGGACAGCAGTGCTGTTCCTGTGGCAGTTGCTGGGAATTGTGCTGGCAACACGCGGCTGCTAATTTGAACATCGTGTTATTTTAAAACTGTTTTTTAAATTGCTTATTATTCCTCTTATCGCTTACTAGCACCATAAAAATGCGATATTCACCAGCTGCTTGAGCAGGGCTACACCCAGCCATACATATTGCCTCTCCTCACTTCAGCGCCATCTTGGGGGAGGACTTGCCATCTACGGGCGCCATTTTGGTGAGCACACTAGTGGAGGGGCGCTTCCACGCTTGCTGCCTATTTAACACCTTGCCTGCTTGAGATGTTCCTCTGCTGTGCTGGGCCATAATAGAAATGGGTGTGGTCATAACGAGCTCAGCTCGTCATGAGCACCCTAGAGGTATACCTCATGACGAGCTCAGCTTGTCATGAGCACCGAAGGGGTTAAGTCAGGCCGTGCAAGCGCGCGGGGACAACGAGCAAGGTATTTACTGGTCTAGTGAGCGTACTAGTGACGGGGCGCTTCCACGCTTGCTGCCTATTTAAGTCAGGCTGTGCACGCGCGTGGGGACAAAGAGCAAGGAATTTACTGGTCTAGTGATAGACTGAAGGCGCGGGACAGTGGGGCTGTTCCTGTGGCAGTTGCTGGGAATTGTCCTGGCTGCTTATTTGAACATCGTGTTATTTTAAAACTGTTTTTTAAATTGCTTACTATTCCTCTTATCGCTTACTTGCACTATAAAAATACGATATTCACCTGCTGCTTGAGCAGGGCTACACTCAGCCATACATATTGCACCTCCTCGCTTCAGCGCCATCTTGGGGGAGGACTTGCCATCTACGGGCGCCATTTTGGTGAGCGCACTAGTGGCGGGGCGCTTCCACGCTTGCTATTTAAGTCAGGCTATGCAAGCGCCGGAGGCGTGCCAGAGGCAAGCCCGTCTGCGCCCGTCCGCGCCCGTCCGGGACCAGGGGCCAAGACCCCTGGCCCTCACATCCCTTATACCAGGCATGAAATTATGTCAATGAATCCGGGTGCCCTGCAGCGAAATCATCAAACCAGCACAAGGCTACGGCACGAAGGGCGGCTAAAATTGACATCTAATGCACCCGAATGCAAGATCAACATAAATTCGATAAAAAAGGTAATGTCACATAGGCACAACTTTGGACTTCTTAAGACACCCTCTCTCCAAAAACACAACCTTGAGGTTTTTACGCTAATTCAGGATGGTGGACTCGAAATTCTAGGGTCACGGAAACCTGGAACGAGGACTCCTCTACCCCAGATGTGGTTGCATCATTGCCTCTGAATTTTGCAGCCATTCATAAAAACCAGACGGGTAATATGATGGGGGGAGGGATAGCCTTTCTTTATAATCGCTCCCTCAAAACAGAAATCATCTGCTCAGAAAGTCTGAAGGGTGCGGAGGTACTAGGGGTTAAGTTTTGTTCCATCACTGACTGCTTGGTAATACTCCTAGTCCACTGCCCCCCACGTACAACACCAGGCTTTGTCGAAACTTTTTTGGAACTAGTCCACGATCTTCGATCACGATATGAAGGACTGGTGGTAATGGGAGACTTTAACTTACATTGGGAGAAAACTCCTAAAGACTGCCAGGCAAAGCAGTTAGATGAGGCTATGACTTCGCTAGATCTTGGTCAACGGGTGGAGGGATCGACACACGAGAAAGGTCATATATTGGACCTAATTTGGACAGCTGCCCCGTTGTCTAGTCCAATAACCATCTCTCCTTGCTCGTGGTCAGACCACCACCTTCTGCATGGTCAACTCATATTCCCAGGTCGAATGGAGAATCCATCACTAGGTTGGAAAGTTCTAAGAAGTTGGAATATGATCAGAGCAGATGAACTAGTAGCCATCTTAAAAACTCCCGTCCCACTTACGCAACCTGAGGGCGATATATAGGCCACTAGCTGCAATCTGACATTCAAGCTTAAAAAGTCATTGATGCAATAGCACCTGCACGCAGGGTGAAAATCGTAGACAAGGGTAAAGGGGCCTCATGGTACAAAAATGCTCTCAGGCTATTGAAACGATCTCTGCGCAAGAGCGAGAGAGCTTGGTGCAAATATTATGATCCCAGTGCCCTGGCCACATATACGTTGGCATTTGCCACCTATAAATTGGCGCTCACCTACAGGAAAGCTGAATTTTTTTAGGGCAGAATTTCTGTGGCAAATAATCCCAGAAAGAAACCTTTAAGGTTTTGACCGAGCTGAGGAAAAACAAAGAGCAGAATCTGTCCTTTACTCAAGAAGATTGTCATAAATTCCAGTATTTCTTTACTAACAAAATATTGGATCTCTTGACAGAAATCCACCATACCACGAGCCTTAGTTGCCCTGAAAGCCCCCCACTGGCACCTCCTTTGATTGTCTATCCTCTTGGTATGCTACCCTACTTACAATAGAGACTTTGGCAGGCCTGATGGAGCGAGTGAAATCAGGGTCACCAGCGGACCCTTGTCTTCCCAGGATATTTAAACTAGCCCTGCCAGGAATAGAGGATGATGTATTATCTCTCCTTAATAGCTCTTTAGAAACAGGACAGGTCCCCGCTGATTTTAAAGAGGCTCGCCTGATTCCGCTTTTGAAAAAGCCTGGTGCAGATACTAAGATCTTGAAAAACTTTAGGCCTATATCACAGCTGCCTTACCTAGCCAAAGTAAATGAACAGCATGTCCTTCCATACCTCTCTCGCCACCTTGAAAACAACCACCCGCTAGAACTAAATCAGGCCGGCTTTAGGGCAAATCACAGCATGGAATTGGTTATGCTTTCCGTGCTGGATGATCTGAAAATCAGGGCGCACAAAAAGGCGTTGTGTACCCTGGTGCTGTTAGACCTCTCCGCGGCATTTGACACATGACCAGTTACCGTCGCGGTTGGGGGACTTTGGCATTCAGGGCACCGCGCACGCCTGGTTAACTTCATTTCTCAAAAACCGTTCTCAGAGAGTTCAGCTGGCAAAATTGGTTTCCAACCCAGCAGGTATTTCATGTGGAGTGCCTCAAGGCTCTGCACTCTCACCTCTGCTCTTTAATGCCTATTTGCAACCTTTGATCTCAGCATTAAATCAGATGGAGTGCCGGCTGTATAACTGTGCCGATGATACTCAAATTATCATCCAAATCAATAATCGACCATCGGCATATACCAGGCTACAAAATATACTAAAATTTACGGTTAATTGGATGTCAACAAATTCACTAAAGATAAACCCGGACAAAACAGAGGTGCTGGCGATTACGACAACGTCCAGCCCTTGGAATGACCTTCTTTGGCCAAAAGAGTTAGGGCCCTCTCCTGAACCAGCAGAGGCTGTGAAAAGTTTGGGCATTCATATAGATGCCAAACTTTCAATGGCAAAACCAGTCTCTTCAGTCGTCGGTACTTGCGTAGGTCTATTAAGACAACTGCAGAAAATATCACGACTTCTAACTCCGGCCACCCTTAGATGGGCAGTATCAGCTATGATCTTGTCGCGCCTGGATTATGGCAATTCGTTGTATGCTGGCCTCCCCCAAGAACTGTTGGCCAGACGACAAATAGTCATGAACGATGCAGCAAGATTAATTTTTAAAAAAACCTAGATGAGCACATGCTACACCACTACTACGTGAGCTCCATTGGCTCCCAATCAGGGAGCGAATCATGTTCAAGGGCCTCTGTACCACCCATAAAGCCCTGTACGGCAAACCCCAAAGTATATCAAGGAACGCTTAGTTCCCTACGTTCCAGGCAGGACCCTTCGATCAGCAAATGCCACCCTCTTGGTCTGCCCTCGCTTTAAATTAGCTGCCATGGGAGGGCGAGCCTTTTCCAATGCAATTCCTGTGGCCTGGAATTATTTGCCAGTAAACTTGCGCAAAGAATCAAACCTTCTATCCTTCAGGAAGAAGCTAAAAACTATACTCTTTCGGGAGGCCTGGGGCATGTCCTAGTAGCTCCTGTTCTTCTACTGAACCAGTGTATGCCCTCTGACAAGCACTTAGAGACCCCTGGGTGTTAAGGCTCTCTATAAATCTAAATAAATAAAAAATAATAATGTTTATGGATATTCACACACCAATTTCTGACCCTTCTCATCCAGGAATAGGCCAGAGATTTACTCTGTCAAAGGTAGAAATAAATCTCTATCCTCGATGACTGAGGAAGGGATCTCCCTTGTTCCAATAATGCTCCAAACAATTCAAACTTTCCTGAGGTGTATTTGAAGCAGGCAGCACCACCAGTACCATTACAGTGACCAAGAATCTTCTTGCTCTGACTGACCGCACATGGAGCACTGACGTGGAAATGTAAAGAATAAGAACAACATAGGGAATGGATGAGGGAGAGAGGAGAGGACAGTATGAGAGAAGGCATTAGAAGGGACTAGAAGAAATACACCCATTAGGTAACACATTACAACAAACTATCCCCCAAAAGAAATCTTCGAGGTGTAGGGTTATTTTTTAACAAGGAAAACATATTTTACCAGTGAAGAAATAAAGTAGATTACAGCTAGCAAGTGAATTAGTTTGTGCTCATTTTTTATGTTGTAATGCAAGAATATACATGTTTATTTTTTAGTAAACATACTGTTAGACCTGGCAGCCTTGGCATGGGTTTCCCCTGCATTTGTTTTGCTTTTGCCTCCTGTATTTTTACCGTGTGAGGTATTTCGTTTTTGCTGGTGTTGATGCTTTGGGCACTTTGCCACTGCTGTTCAGTGCCTAAGTGCAAGTACTCCCTTTCTCAGTAGTTGTTATGGAATGATGTTTCCATGATTGATTTATTTTGTTTACTGTTAAGTCCCTAGTACAGGTCACTGTGTGTGCCCAGGGCCTGTAAACCAAATGCTGATAGTAGGCTTGCAGCACTGATTGTGCAACCTGCACAAGCAGTGTTGCAACAAGGTCTCAGGCCTTCCATTGCAGTGCCTGTGTGCAGTCTCGTACTGCCATGTCGACCAGGCAAGTGCACCCACTTGCCAGACCATAACCTTCAATTTTCTTACATGTGAGTCACCCCTAAGGTAGGCCCAAGGTACCCCTGTGGGTAGGGTGCTGTGTATGTGAGAGGTAAGGTATGGCATGCCCTGATGTGTGTGGCATGTCCTGATAGTGAAATACTGCCAAAATTGTTTTTCACTATTGTAAGGATTTCTGTCCCTTAGGATAGAATGGGGAGCCCGCTCATAACATCTTACGAGCATTACTGTCAATGTGATACAAGATAGGAAAATAAAGTCTGATTTGCCTGAACTCTGAATGTTAAGATGCCTCTTTTAGTGAGGCTGATTTTTACATTCTGGGTTTGAAAATACCACTTTTAGAAAGCAAGTATTTTCTTACCTAACCATCCAGGTTGCCTCTGCTAGGATGTGTATTGACTGTCTGGCTTTGCAGTGACAGGGGCTGGGCATGTGCATTCTGTTCAGACAGCCACATGGAGGGGTTGAGGTGTGTCCTGCCTTTCCAGGATAAGTCAGGGCTGGGATGAATAGACCTAGGCTGCAGTCAGAGGAGGGGGAGGAGATCTCTTTCATACCTGAATGAACCTGGTCTGCCAAGGACAATGTGTCTCCACCTCCTGCCAGGAAGCTGCACCAGAGAGGACAGAACTGCTTTTGGCTGGGCAAAGAGCTTCTCAGCCACAGAGAACAAAGGATATTGTATTATAAAAAGAGGGGCCCGACCCCAGAGCTTTAGATCACTTCTGGGGGATCAAGAGGAACCTTTATCAAGGAAAAGAGCTAGAGAAACTGAGGAGGAATAGTGCCCCTGTGCTCTTTGTTGTCTGGGGTTGGCCTGCAGTCACTACTTTCTACCATGGAAGGGAGAAGGACAATGCTGGGTGCTGTGTCCCCAGCATGAGGAAGATCTCCAAGAACTTGAAATAGAGCGTGCCTCCTGTTCTGAAGTCTCAGGGACACAAAGACGTCAACCCCAGTCTCTCCTGAACTCTTTTGCTGGGAAATCTGACCTGCTGAGAGGTGCCTATCAGTGTTCTGGAACTCTGGAGGTTGTTTTGGGACTGGAAACTGCAAGAAGTCTGAAAATCAACCTGTTTCTGACACATTGCAGCAGTGCAAGAAGAATTTTCCATTGCATCGCCGCCACCGAAGAATCGAAGCAGCGCCTGCTCGCTGCTGAACTGTCTGCAGTTCGACAAATCCTGTGCACTGATCTCCGACGACAGAGATCACCGCACCAATTCTGATGCAGGCCCTGTTGGAGAGGAACGGACGCATTGTGGGGACACAGCTGAAGTCATCACAGCACTTCCTTGGTCTTCATGCATCGCATCGTACCGGATCGTCAAGCATCGCATTAAAGCGTCAAGTCAGTTGCATCATTGGGGGATGTAGTAAGAAACTGATGCATCACCTCCCCTGTGCTGCAGATAGAAACCAACCCATCACCTTCTCTGGGTGTAATGAACCAATGCACCACCTTCCCTGCAACCCTTTTTGCTTGCCTTTTTCGAAGCATCCAAGGTACTTTGAGTAAAAGTGTCACATCCAACATTTTCTTGGAACAGAACTTTTTCTACTTTTTAAGAATCATATTTTTAGTATTGTATTGTTGATTTTTTGTTGTTGTGGTCTTGCATTTGTTTAGATAAAGATTGCTTATTTTTCTAAATTGGTGTGGTGTCCAGTTGTAGTGTTTTCACTGAATTACTGTATGTGTTCACAATGCTTTACACGGCCTATGAGATAACCTTGTCTGCTTGTGCCAAGCTACCACGGGGGTGAGAAGGGGTTATTTTAGAAGTGTATCCCCCTTACTCTGGCTAGGAAGAAGGGTTCCTACTTGGACAAAGGTACCTATCTCTGCCAACATAGAGACCCCCATTTCAAACACATATCAAAAGGAATTGTCAAGATTTTCCAGGATTGCACCTAAATAAATGCATTTTGTTTAGGATTCCAGGTGCAACTAGGAAATGTTTTGAAAGTTCCTGAAATGGGTAAACCCATTCCTATGTGAAGAGGTGAGCCTCCAAGAGCAAATATAGGGCCAGATGTATGACCATTTGTAGCAATTGCGAATGGGAAATCAGCCCGTTTGCAACATGCTAAGAAGGGTTTTATCATGTACCACGGCCCACTTTTTGCTCTTAAAAAATGAAACAAAATGCTTCATTGTTATTTTTTAAAGACTTCCCATTTTCCTCTAAGGACTATGGGCTGCATTTAAAAAGAATACAGTCACAGACATGTTGGTCGGCTGACCCGAGCAGGCCACTATTTAGGGATCACCTTTGCCGGAAACAGAACTTGGTCCCATGAGATGTTAAATGTTCGGGCAAAAATGGCAAAAAGTGTCCATGGAGTTTTCAGATTTGCAGCTAAGTTAGGCGATGGACGTACCAGCGATATGATGCAAAATTTCCAGTCTAGATGCGTTTCTATCGCACTTTATAGTGCCGGGGTGTGGGGATATTATCCCGATAGTAGTTTACAAGGTGAGGAAAATAAGTTCATCAAAAAATTACTCTGTTTACCAAGCTCAGCATCTACAGAGTTAATACATAGGGAAATTGGGATTGGCTATCTGTCGGACTTGATAGCTTTAGGCCCTTACTGATCTGGAAATCAATTTGACAAAAAGAAGAGACTGCTTTTAATAGATTAATAATAAAAGATTGCCTTGAATTGGATAACTATCTTATGATACCCTGGCTAAAGTATATTGTCCATAGCTTCAAGGAAGTTTTTGATTTAAATATTCTGGACGACCCTAATGCTGTAGCCGAGATGCCCAAAACAGTAATGAAGAATATGTTTTTGTCTTATAGACTAAAGAGGCGTCTGAGCCACAGCGGGCAACTAACAACATGTATGTTCTATAATAGTTATTCAGTTTTTAAAGGTTTCCAGACATATTTAAGCCAGGTAACAAGAATTTCAGACAGATATGTTCTCACTAGATTAAGTTTCGGGCTAGTGCATCATTTAGTAGCTTTCCCACACTCTAAACAGCACCCGGCTGGTCCATGCCCTTGTGACGGCCACACCAAACAAAGTTCTCTGCACTTTCTTCTTACATGTGATTTTTTTATGAACTTTCGCATTGCTTTTTTAAAACCACTGTTTATAAAATATGGTATTTTTAATGTTGATGCAGCGATGAGGTTGCTTTTTACAATGCAGGAACCAGATATATGCTTAATTCCTACAACTTTTATACTTAAATCAATTAATGCAAGAAAGAGCATGATGTTTTAACTGCTGTTCTCAATGGTTTATTATCCCTGTATAGAGTTGCCCAAATTTATATGATGATGTATTTTTTTTATGTGCTTTATGGTTGTTTTTACACGAACTGAATAAAGCTTAATGAATCGAATCGATTTTACTTTCTCATTTTTTTATTGAAATATTTTTTTCTTTTAAGACACTTATTTCCATATAATTTTTTTCAATTATTAAAAAAGTTTGTCCCAAAATACATTGTTATCATTAATAGATAATAATACAAAATTAATTGTTCCTATAATAATACTCAAATGATTACACATATCACCAGGCAGAGAACTACACCACACACAGCACTCTCTCTCACTCATACACAGTCACAACCTCATACATCTGGACAAGTTAACATTTATATTGTTGTTCTATCTATTGCCCAATATGTAGCCACTAAAGTCAGAGGGATTTTAAAAGGACTTGACCACATCACTCCACAGATGAACGTGCCCCAATGGCTACCGTATGAGGCCAGAATTCACTTAAAGATGGCTTGTATTACACACAAAGCTCTACACTACAAACAACCAATTTACCTTGCCCAGAAAATTATGATTTCCGGAAACATTTGATCTTTGAGGGGGTCTGCAGATTTCTTACTGAAGCCAGCATTCTTCCATAAGAAGAGAACCTATGAAAGAGCACTCTCAGGAGCTGCACCACAAATTTGGAATGCGCTGCCACTGAATATTAGAGTAATCACCTCTGTTGCATGGTTCAAAAAAGAGGCTAAGGCCTTTTACATGAGTAAATTCCTCTGTTAACTAACTGCGGTCAACTCTTGGCTCCTTTTGAGACCTTCAGACTATCCTGGATCTTCTAAATTCAGCTGTGCTGTTTGGTGACAGTAAACAGGATTATAGTCCAGCTGATTTCAGAACAATGACTCCGGGGATAGCACAAGTCAGTTGGCTTTTTTTATCGATTCATACATATTGGCTACAATCAGCTCTGTTTGGATACTTTAAGTCCATTCGCAAGATTCAGGGACGATGGCTACTGAAAGGTACCTCTATCAAGCCACTTGGGTATTTGACTAGACTTGTAACAGTGTATCCAGTTGCTGACTCCTCATTTTCTTCAGGATGGGTATTACATTTTAAATGTAAATATGTCTGGACATGTACTACTGTAACCCAAGTTGACGCCAAGTAAGACTTAATATGTATATTATTGGTACATTTGTAAACAGAGAGGAAACTGATTGCTGTTTAATTGTAAAGGGCTCTGACACCAAGGATTGGGTTATGTGTGTGCTAGAGAAAACACTGAATAAATAAATAAATAAATAAATAAACAAACAGTAAATGACACAATACAAGAAAAATCCCAAACCAATTTAGAAAAAAGAGTACATTTTAATAAATAAAATGACACCAGAGCGACAAAATTCAACGGGTAGAACAGGGGGGTTTAAGGTAGATATAGCGCCTAAAAGCACAAAGCACCACTCACAATCATCTGGTCATGTTAGACAGGGTGATAGAGCATAGGTCTGGTTCAGCGAACAGGTCAGTCCCGCTGAAAAAGTTACCTTTGCAAATTCCTCTGTGAAAATGTCCATTTGTGGCGGAGGAGGCTGTGAGGAGCAGTGAGTGTGTCGCAGATGGTCTTCACTGTAGCACGAACAGTAGTCTAGGCAATGCAGGCTTTATTCGCTGTGACACGAAAAGTCAGATGGGTGTTGCAGACAGTCATTGCTGGAGCTTCACGTTGGCAGTCACTGTGCGCTATTGTTGCTATATTGCAAAGGGCAGATGTTGCATTGCTGATGGTCTCTGGTGGTCACTGTAATGTGAAGAGCAGGATTTTACTGGAGCTTCGCACTGGCAGTCATCATGAGTGTTAGAGTCACGGCGAGAAGGGGCACCTTCGCAGGTGCAAAGAGCACATGCTTCAGTAATTCACCTTTCTTCTTGAGAGGAGCTCTGACTGATGCCAGTCAAGGGCTAAGGACCTGGGGAGCACCTCTTTGAGATCAATAACTCACTCCAGCAGAGGACAGCAGAGCTCTGGAAGGTCCAGTTGCAGGTCCAGGCAGATCCAGTTGCAGCAGGACAGCTGTCCAGTTGCAGGGAGGCCTCTGGAGGTTGTACTTCCCTATACCTCAAACAGGAGGTCAGCATACTGATCTTTGAAGTCACTCAGGTTAGCCTGTGATTAAGGGAATCAGGCCTAGTCTTCCTTTTCAAATAGCAGGGCAGTCCTCTAGCAACAAGGCAGTCCAACGTCTGTAATGTCCACAGGTTGAGAAGAGTTCTGCAGAGTGGTTCTAAGGGTCCATTATTTATACCTGATGCTACACTTTGAAGTGAGGGGATTTTCTATACTGCCCCCATATCTGGGTTTTCCCTTCCACCGGTCAAGGCTTCAAGAATTCTGGAGTCACAAAAGACTGGTGTCAGGTCCCTTTGTGTGTGCGTGTGGGGGGGGCAAGCCCTTTGAAGTGTTCAGGATCTGTCTGTTATGATGCGCATGATTTCCTAAAAGAGCCACCCTAAATGAGCTGTTCTGTTTATGCTGGCATAGTGCTACTAGGAAATGTAATGTATGCTGGAAGCTGGGCAACTCCACATTTCATTTCAGCATCTATAACTTGCCAGAAGAAATATTACATGGCCCTACTTTACTAGCTGGAATTTAATACTTTACAGATATTCCAACTGTACGTGGCAGAATCGCTTTCCTGACAGAAAGGAGTGGGAACACTATTGGATTCAGCGTTTATCCACATGGTTCACCAACGCTTCTGTAACAAGATATTTGTTGTCTCTTTGATTACTTTGGATATGGATTATAATGCAGTGCAAAGCGTGGCAAATTTGATTTGACCCTGAAAACAGCTTTATTTCACTAGGCCCATGTCATTAACAAACTCTCAGCCTCACAATAGTCTAAAACATTTCTCAGATTTCTGCAAACCATGGTCCTCTGATTGATGGTTTTTGTTGAGCTGTCAGGGACTGGAATGGTAAGAAACATGAGCAATTATTATTATGAGGACCTGGAATAAAATAATTGTTACCTTAAACCTAATTTAAGAACTTCCTGAAACACACGTACAAGTACCTGGAGACAAGAAATATGATTAAAAGAAGGAGACAAAACCGATAAAGATAACTCTGGACAACTTTTATTTAAATCCTCATATTACATGGACTAGTCTGGTAAATACATTTTCAATTCAGATTTAATAACAAGATTATTGATACAAGTAATCGCACAGCACTAAACAGAACATTATTAGACAGCTAAAGAACCCTCTGTGAAGAGATACAGGACAACGTGTGAGGTTCAGCTAATAATCATACAAACCAAACCAAATCTGATTAGTTTTATTTTTTCCTCAGACCTGGTCAAGTCTGATCTGCAGAACCATATGCCACAGTTGGAAGTCAGATAACCTCTCAGCTGAAAGGTTATTTCCCTGCACAATTTACCAGCTAGCAAAATGCAGGATTCAAAGTTGCAGTTAGTTATAGTTTCGACTATAAAAGTCTATTTCGAGGGCGTGGCTTAGCACCCGACGGGAATGGCGGCTCCCGAGTGAAGCTCCTCGGCGCTCCGGGCGGCTGTAACCTTCTCGTGCTGCTCCAGCGCTACTTTTGGGATGTGAGGACGTTGGAACTGCTACTTCTCCTTTCCTGACCTTCGCGGTTCTGCTTGGCAGTGGCATATCGATTTTCTGGACAATGTGAGTCTCTCTTCATATGTGCTGCCTCGCGACCGCCATTTTGTATTTTCATTCGCGCTTTGACACCGATTTTCAATGGTTCTTCTGGAAGACTGTGGCTTCTTTCTCATCTACACTTATTATTTCTCCTGGTCACCTATTTCTCTTTGGATATCAGCATACCTTTCCCGCATGTCTCCAGGAGCACTAATGTGTTTATTTTGACTGACTTTATCTTGGTGGCCATTTTGTAGTCCCTCAATAATTTTTCTGACATTTTCAGTGCTACTCTCTCCGTCCTTCTTCATGGGCAGGTCCAAAGGCACTTTACCTACGAAAACACCGGCGAAACATATCTTTATTAAGAACTCTAAGTTGTTCACCGAGTTCTCTCACTTGCAGGATTCTTTGTCTCTCCCTTCAGCAGACACCATGGCGGCTTCTGACCCTGCTTTGGCGCTTTCTGGAAAATCTATCTCCAAACGCCTCAAGCATAACCCTCCGTCACCGCCTAAATCTTCCTCGCCCGTCTCAATGGAGATACTATTAGAAGAAATCAGGCGTTGCGCCCATTCATGGAAGACACTAACGCTAAACTTCAAGTCCTTACTGACACCTGGACGCAACTCGACAACAGAGTTACTGCAGTGGAACAATCGATCTCTTCCATGTCAGACGTCTGTGCGAAAATACCTCCTCTTCACTCTCAAGTCTCTGTTCCCCAGCGTCAAGTGGAGGAGCTTGAAAATCGTAACAGGTGCAATAATCTCTGTATTTACGGCCTTGAAGAAGGACAGGAGGGGTCCGACCCCATCACCTTCTTTAAATCCTTTATCCCCAAAGTCCTTCATATGCCAGAGGGCACTATGCTTAATATTCAAAGAGCGCACAGATTGGGCCGCCCTTCCTCATCTGCTTTCCCCTCACAGAAGCCTAGAGGGGTAATCCTGTATTTCTTGGAGTACACAGACTTATTGAAGGTTCTTTCTACAGCTAAATCTTCTCAACGTGTTACCTGGTCCGGATCTACTCTATTTTTCACTCAGGATTACGCCAAGGCTACCGCGAACAGAAGGAAGGCTTTCCTCAACTTGAGACCTGCTCTTCGTGCTATGGGCGCTCGATATGGACTCTTCCTCCCTTGCCTCTTTATGGTCACCTTTAACAACAGGACAACGACTTATGAAGATCCGCTCCGTCTTCAAAGTTTCATAAACTCTCATCATACTGACTCCATGGATTCCTCCTCCTCAAATGCTGGCTGATTATGTATCCTCTTTTTCAGTGTTGACTTGCCTCTTTTGTTAATTTGTTGGTCTTATGTTTGAACTACATTTTCTATGTACCTTGTTTGTTAATTTACCGTCTTCATCTTGTTCTTGTTTTTATTCCCACAGTTCTTTCCTCCTTCTGACGTGATGCCTCCCGGTCCTCCGTTTTGCTTGGTCTTGGTTGTGCCGTCGCCCCGTCTGGTTCCTACCCTCCCCTTGTATCCTTGAATCCTCCCTTTATAGGTATGATCTCAATTCATGTACCCACTTGGTTGTTCTTATATGTTCTTTTCTTATTGCTCTTTCTACTCTCTCTTGATCCTTTCCTGCCCTTATTCTTCCTTGTTTAACTCTTGCTTATTCTTTCACTTCTTCCTCCCCTGTTCTTCCTTACTGTTCTCACCCTTCTTCTTTTTCTTCCTCTCTTTTCTTGCTTTCTCTAGTTCCTGTTAATTACTCAATTCTCTGTTTTTCTTTTTCTAGTTACATTTTCTCTCATTTGCAACATGGTTTAATCTTAGGCTTGTTTATTGCACTGTATGCTTTTTGTGTAAAAATGATTACTTCTCCTGAATTACATTCAGAGTTACCTCGTGGAATGTTAAAGGATTAAATAGCTTCTAAATTGAAACAGCTTTGGGTCGGTCATGTTTTCTTCTCCCCAGCTTTAGGGAAAAAGAATGGTGTTGTTGTTTTAGTTCACAAAAAGTTTACTGTTTCTGTTACTCATCAGGAAATTGATTCTGATGGTCGCTGGGTGATCTTAAAACTAACAGTTGACAATGTTCCTATTACTATCTTTAATGTGTATGCCCCCGTTTCTGTTGACAATACCTTCTGGCCTCTTATTTCTGACAAACTAATCTCTCTTGACGACAATTATAATATTTTTGGTGGTGATTGCAATCAAGTTCATGACCCCTTTCTCGATAGATATTCCTCAGTCACTTTTGTCAAATCCAAAATGCACACTCAATTTACCTCTACCATTCGACGTAAGTCCCTGACAGATATTGTAGTGTAGTTCCTATCTTCCCAATAGGCTCTGCGCATTGGAATAATACCTACAGCAGTAAAGGCCTAGGCCAGACGTTAACTAGGTCTACTACTGTCGATACTAGACTTAAGTTTTGGGTTTGCCAGCGTAGCTCAGAGTTCGCTAGAAACTTTCTCGAATGTTCAAGGAGGAATTAACTTCCCTGATTAGACAAGAAGGGATTTAGTTTCTGACAACCATAGAACATGACAACTTTGCTCTCCCCTAATCAAGAGTCAATCTCGAGAGTCGTGTAAACAAAAGGCAAATTATTTTACTCAGTCAGTACGTGCATTCTTAGTCTCATCAGAATGTAGAGAAAAGGAAGAGACGGGCGTGTTCAATAAAAAGGTGTTATTTATTGATCAGTCTCTTTTCTCATACAAGAGAAATGGATCGATATTATTGCAATACTTATAGTTAAGTAAAGTGCATACATTAAAAGCAATAGTATAAAATAATACTGTAAAAACATTGATATGGTTTCTAAGCCATATGATGTTTAAAATGAATAAAATATATTTACATACACATATACATTTGACTAAACGTACTCAACTGGTGTTTCTAGATACGCCTACCCCGTGTACCTGACCTAAGCCTAATACGTGGGCGGGAATAGAAAGTTACAGTTTAAGTTAAGTTTGTTTTTGCCAAGTGAATAACTAAAGAATTCTCTGTGAGGGGTTATTCAGTTCTGTACCTGGAAGTTAGGATGAATGAGGAATGGTATCTCTCTCTCTGGTCTCGATATTCCAGGCTGCCTGCGAGGGCTACCCGGAAACGCCGGTGCTGGATTCTCGGCAGGAGAAAGCAGCTTCTCTCAGCGCGTCAGGAAGGCGGGGCTGCTGCCAGCGGGGTCTGCTCTGCTCTCGGCTTCGGCAAGTATGGCTGCTCCGTCTCGTCACCACGCGTGTGTTTGCATATGGCAAGATCGGTAATATTTTTACCTTTAAGGTGCCGAGATTGACGTAAGGATGGACATAGATACGTCAATAAAGATGTCATACGATTTGCTCGTTAGCACATTCTTTTACTAAAGTTCTCGGTGAAATCAAAACAATGGCCGCAGGGTTTTGCCCAGGTTGTCATAGGTTTGATTTGTTATGAGAACTCCGTATGCCTTATCAGGGGCTGGAGGAATATCGCTTGTCTAATTAGATCGCAAGCGTTATGACCTAATCAGATAACACGTTCCTGTGCCGTAGTGTGACTGCGTCAGATAACGGTATCTGCATCATGGGGAATTTCTGCCTCATGGGCTGACTGCTAGTTAACTTGTTGGTTTGTTTAACTAGAATAGGGTCAGGAATAGGGGGATCGATTCAGAACCGATAGGAATACATGACACCCACTCCACGCTAACTATGGACATATTTACTAATCTAGGCATAGTATAACATAGTACAACATACTATAGAGTAGTGTGTATACCTTACCACCCCAAAATACATAAATGCATTTTGAAATTTTCAAATATACTGAAAAATTGCAGACATATATATTGTATGCACTCAAGCTGTAGAATAATGCCAAAGTAGTCGCATTTGTATACATTATTGCTTATTTGGTATATGAGAATTACACATGAAATGATTTCTGACAGAAAAAAGTTTCGAGACCATTTCATCACAGAATAAAATATCTTTATGAACATGCCAGCGGGCAGCTAATGTCTATAAGCTATCTAAAAAAAAATTTTTGTATTAGAAACCTTCGTTCTTTAAGAATAGTTCTTACTTTAAGCAGAAGATAGTGTCCCGAAAAATATGCAAAAATATTTTGGGGCTGCTGGAAAAACTGCTGTCCGTGAACTGGAGCGAAAATGTTCATGTGACTTTATTTTTAAAGTTGATGGCCGAATTCAGGGAACGCCGTGTGCGAGCTTGCTCAAAAGTTTCTATTTCTGTTCGGGTGAGAACATCATATCATTTAGGCTTTCGAAAAAACTGTCAACAGCTTCCTGGGAAAGTTCCACTAACTCGGAAATAGGTGTAATCATGCATTCTTGCGCATGATTGTCTCCATTGACATTCTGATTTGCATTACTGACAGAAGGTCGTACCTGTTCGATGCTGCTTTCATCTTGAACTTCACTACCCATCAATCGTAGTGGTGAAGCTTCCACGAATGCCGTCATCAGGATTGGTAGCCTTTGAGGGCAGCACAAAGCATGAACCTTAATCGGGCTCAACAATGTTTCTGCATCCATCGGCGCATCCGATTGTAGCGTCAGACAGGTGTCTAACACGCATTCTTCTCCGCATAGCAGACACCTCAATACAGGTAAAACACATCTTTGCCACATTGGTCGAAATGATAGAAACCAAGTCATGTTCAGGTCTCTAAGCCGGGAGAGTCCCAGGATTTTTGATATCCGGTCCCGGTATCCAATGGCTAGGATTGTTTCTTCCCTTGTCGCAAGTGTTTTGTCTGTGACATGGGTTGCCATAACGAAAAATAAGGACTAAGAATAGGATTCCTGCAATTAGTCCCAGGATCAGGGGAAGTCCGCCAAAAATCGAATGGACGAAATCTGGAAAAATACCCAGTATGGCTTTGAATGGTGTTAATGCCATCGAAAATACTGTCTTAAATACCTTTGAGACCCCATTGGTATCAGAAATATTTAAGATTTCATTCAGGATTTCCGCGAAATGTACGGGGGAATTAGTTGATAATAATGTATGTATCTCTGCAGTCGTCCTTGCGACTTGTAGATCATACGTTTCTTTTGATGACGAGAGCCTGGTAGGCGTCTGAAGAAGGACTGTTTTCATTCTGCTTAAAGTATCTATTCGAATAGAAGTAATTTTCAAATCGGGCCATGCCCTTGCCTCCCTGTCTGGGAAGGAGCTGGGGAACAATGTGCGTCCACAGCACTTGACCTTCGCAGTAGTAGTTACTAGATAAGGAGTCCCGGGCATAAGACTACAACATCTGCGGTCTACAATAAGAATGTAACTCCCATTATAGAGTCTTTGAAAGAATGGTTCTATTTCTGTTGCAGGTGCGCCTTGCTGGTGACATGAAAGGTTGTATGAATTCCCTTCACAGGCTCCATGCAAACTAATTCCGTTACACAGAAGTGTGCCGCTTAGTGACATCTCACAATTGTTGCCACTAAGAAACACTTTCTGTCCTTTATTACTGACACATGCATGTGAATAGGGCAGGTTCCAAGTTGTTTTAAGGTACCCCTTTCCCAATTTCTCGTACATGCCAGCCTGTATATATTTTTGGCAGTATTGAAACCTGAAGGTTGAGATTGGAATATTTATGATTCCGTGTATTATCCATTCACTGACAGGTCGTTCTGACATTGTCATTGGTAATCTTTCTAGTTTTTCAATGCTCAAGATTGTATAATCAGCACCCTTTTGCGCCATACCGATTTGTCTATCAGTAAGGTTAAATATTTGAAATAGTGACGTTGTGTTGATTAAACGCCAAGGCACATAGCCTGAACGCAGATTTTGTAACGTCCAGCCAAGCTGTACAATAGAACGCAATTGTGACTCACCATGTTGTAATAACAGTAAGTCTTGTGATAATATATCGATTGCTGACGACACAATGCTGTCCAATGAAAAAATTCTGGAGGACAGAGTCATTAACCCATTGTCCACTACAGAAAGTGATTTTTCCAAATTAATACGGTCAATTTCCCGTATTCTCTCTGCTGTTTCAATTTGAGTAACCTTCCAGGCCTCATTGTATGCTGCATATACAGAGGCTGCTATGAAACGCTTTTGACACTGTTTGCGTGGTCCCAAAGTGAAATCACGCAAGTCAGCACCATCAGTAAGTAAAGTTAGGTGTTGCTTAATTTCAGCCAGTGTGGAAGTTTGTAGCCATTGAAGGCATAATTTGCCCACACTGTAGGTGGTAATTATCCCTGGGTGATGTCTTTGGGGATATCTAGGGTCTGGCCTGTTCATTTTGAAACCCTGTGTTTTGTTCAGGAATCTGTCTTGACAGTTATTAGTATCTGTGGGCCAGATCAACCACTGTTTCCAATTTGGATGTGTTCTGTTTTGGTTTAATATATGGTTTACGTCTATCTCTTCATCTGTATCAGAGTTATTGCTAAACATTGTTGGCTTTGGAATAGACGGTTTAATTAAATCTTTGATTTTGGCTAGACCAAGACAGGTGGTTTGTTGAACAGTGTCATTTAAAAATATCATTTGTTCTGGGATCATGCAGGCTCTAAACAAAGCTTCTATACCCTGTACTTGCCAATCTTTTGTACCCCAAACACTTTTCAATTCAACATTTTTGTCCCAATAATCAAAACCAAAAGTATTCATTTGTTCGAAAAATGAGTCTGAATATAACAATTTTGTGTTGGTTATCATGGTTTTGGTTCCTGTCTTGTTTGACAATTTAAAATAAAATGTTTCAGCATTACTTGTGTTAAAACCTGAAAAATATGAATATTTGTCGTAAACGGTTCTTGAGCTCCCTTTTGGAGGTGTTGCACAATGTTCCCATTGATTATAATTTAAAACATTTCTAGGTTGTGCAGATCTATGTAAAAAGTGGTTACCATAGTGGTTATAGCAATACATACTGTCATAATTTGTAGAACCCTGCAAATAATCATGTTTGGTAAATTTAGCAGACATTACTAAGTCAGACATCATGTTATTAATGCTTTCGAAGTCCCAATCATCAGCAAATGAGTTTGGTTTTGCAAAGTCACTCAATGAGATCTTAATTTGGTGTGGATATTTCAGGATCTCGACCGGACCATGAATTTCATAGTCAGTGTTGTCCCAGGCTACCCCACCAGGTATTGGATTGGCTGTGAAGTTGGCTGAAGAAAGTTCTGAAGAAAGTTCTCTTTTCTCGACGTGTGAAGATGTGTGTGGTTTGAGGATCAAGTTGATTTTCTGACTTGCTGTGTCCATTTTAGCATATTTTCCCTCAATGAAGCGTCCCAAAGTAAGTACCATGATGAGCCAAAGTATGAGGATAAATGCACCAAAACCCACCCAAAATTCAATCCATGGAGAAATCAGATATGTTTCTTTCAGTTGTTTCAAAAGTTCCTTAGCTTTGTCTTTAAAGGATTTTGATGATGGCTGTGTCTTTGATTCACTGAAGCCTTCAGAGGAATCATCGAAGTTTATGAAGTAGCCGGATGCAGTTCTGTCAATTGTTCCAATTGGTTCAGGATTTTTGTTTCTTGCATTGTCACTTGGTACTTCATTATAGAGTGGTGTGTCTCTGCTAAATGTTTTTATTTGGGTTTTCAGAGGTCTTAGTTCTATTGCATTATTGCATAGTCCTTGTTGTTCTTCTGTAGGCGTTTCGAATGTGATGAGCCTCTTCGTTAGGACCTCTGTACTGGTAGCAAACCTTGGTGTTCTGCTACTTATTGGGAGTCCACTTGGCCTACTGTTTGTTATCGGCCACATGTTGTGGTTTTACCAGGTCGATGGATACAACTCGGTTCTACTTTTTACCAGCAAGTGGCGGTAGTACAACTGATCTTGTCCCGTTGACAGACAAGACAGGAACTGCTTTTCTGTAAGAAGGCCCAAATTCCTTCTTTACCGCGATCTTTTCCCTGACTAGATCCCCGACTTTTGGAATCCAGACAGGTCTTGCTGGGACAGGTGGTGGTTCTTCAGTGGTTGTTGGCTGTTGTTTCAACTTTATGTTGCTCAGGTCTTTTCTTGTTTTGTTTAAGTCCTGCAAAATAGCCAAACGGTCTTTGATATCAAAGCTTTTTTCTTTCACCACTGAAGTCTGACTATCAATGTCAGAGATCATCATCCTAGTTCCAAATAATAATTCGTACGCACTGAATCCCTTCAGAGAATTTCTTGGCAAGTTATTGAGACTACGTTGGACACTTATTAAATGTTTGACCCACCCAGCTCCCGAACCTAATATCCTTTCCGCTATAGATTGCTTTATGTCTTGGTTTTTTCTTTACACCATCCCGTACCCTCAGGAAGGAAGTGAGAAGATTCCCGCTGGACTGTGCTCATTCGGCCATGTTTCCCCCCAGGCTGGTGGGCCTGAGTGAAAACAATGGTCGAACGTAGCATGCTCTTAGCGTATATGCCATTTAGACTCGCAAATCTTTGTATAACAGTCCGGACGTCAGCCGAGTGCTGGTGATCTACATTATAAGTGGAAACTAGCCTGTATATGTTAATCGCAAGCCATTCTTTTTACTGGTAATATTATCTGCCGTAATACGACGAGGTATCAAACTGTTTCTCTCCCCACTGCGATCTCTATTGCAGTTCGGGCAGCGTTTTACAAACATGGTGTGACGCAGGCTCATGCCTGGCCACCAGTACCGTGATTGTAATTCTTCCAGTGAATTTTTTAATTTAAGGTGTCTGAGACCCTCGCCCATGTGTGCGTCTGCGATTAACAAGTTTCTCCTGTCCATGTTTGGAATCACTCTATCCCCCACTCCAGGAATTCGAGCAAAAGGGACGGAGTTTGCATCGATTATGTATGTATAATTGAGTGGATAGTTGATCGGTAACGCTGAGCAGTCGCCTTTTGATGACGTTTTCACCGCCAGCACTGTTTCACCGTCAATGTATTTTAATGTACGCTTTTTTCGAACTACGGGAGCCGATTTAGTGGCTGCCGCTGCGGCTGTTTCAGCCAATGAATTCCCTACAACGTGAACGCCATCACGTTGATGACTCAGTGAGTGAGTCACGTGAGTCTTTGGTAGCTCTTTCTGTAAAAGAGCTATTTGTTCCCAGAGCAGTTTCTGCTTTATTGGTGCATCTGTGTCATCTTTGTAACCGTTTTGAATCCATGTCTGCAAATCGCTGTTATATGATTTGATGCAGTAATATGAATCTGACACTATAAGTGTCGGGAATTCGCGATCCGCATTATCTAGCGCCATTTTCAATGCTATTATTTCAGTTTGTTGTTCTGAATTACTTTCTACTGAGTGTGTCTTTGTTAATAGAGGTTTTAGTTTACCTCCGCGCCACACTTCTTTTGTAATCTCACATGTGGGGTTGTATGCTTGTTCTCCCCAAACGGAGGGTTGAGCATGTCCGTCTATATAGAGTACACAGGCCTAATGTCGTAGAGGCAGAATGTCGATTGGCAGAGGATATGTTTTTTCATATTCTAGATTTTTTAATTCTTCTAGTTCTGGATCAAAGTAGTAGTACACTTTGTCCGTTGTGATAGAATTCACCCATTGTATCCATTCCGGATTCAATGCTGTTGTTGGTAAATTCCACGGTGTTGTTAATGCTTCAAAGGCTGATTTTGCTGTTCTGACTGTGATATGTCTACCGTCCGCTTGATCTTTCTCTCTAGCTATTGCGGTTTGAACTGCATGAACAATTTTTTCTTTGTTGCTGAATTTCTGTTCAGCTTCTGTGTACAAGTGTGATTTGAATGCAATTGGTACCTTTTCCCCCTCATTAGAGGTTAGGTATGTGAATCCGCATCTCCCTGGGATGACTCGAATCACAAGATTGCGTGTGTTATCACGTGTTTCTAATTTTGTTTTAATTAGCATGTCTGTTTGTAAGGATCTCAGAATTTCTGTGTGTATTTGAGTCCAATTGGATTTTTTAAAATCTGGTTTAATTAGATCATAAAGGGGTTTGACCCTTTCTGCGTAATTTGCAATGTATGTACTTCCGAAATTTAGGAAGCCTAGAATTGACTGTAGGTTTTTTAGTGTTCTAGGTGCTTGGAGTACGGCACATTTCTCTAGGAAATTGTCAGCCAGGCTTTTGCCTTCACTTGATAATTCATATCCTAAGAACAGGACTGTCAGATGGGCAATTCTGGACTTTTTAAAGTTGAATTTGTAACCCTCTGCAGCGAACCCAAGTATTATGGTGTTCACTCTTTTCAAGTGAGTCTCCAAGTCATCATCTGTTAAGTAAATGTCATCGACATAAGATAATGCTTCATCATCATATAGATGAAGTAATTCTGTTACTCTCGCTGAGAATACCCCCGGGCTGTTCTTGTACCCCTGGGCTAACCGACAGAATTGTTTTTGAGTGCCATTTACTGAGAATGCAGTTAAATATCTGCTCTCTGGTGCTATGTTTTGACAAAAGAATCCATTGGAGATGTCCAAGGTTGTTTTGTATTTTTTGCGCACTATGTTATTCATTAGTGCAGCACTGTGTGAGTTTTGCACTGCAAAAGTTTTGCAACATGTGTTAAGGTGTCGGTAATCCAAAACTAGACGATATGAATTGTCTGGTTTAGAGACCGGAAACAAAGGGTTGTTCATTTGTGAGGTGCAAGTTTCAATCACCCCCTGGTATTCTAGCTGATCTAGTATTTCATTTACCTGTTTTTTAGCTTCTTGCTTAATTGGGTACTGCCTTTGTGCAGTAGGTTGTGATTTTAACTGGATTTTGTGAGGAGGGGAGTCCTCATCCCATCCTACATGATTTTTATATAAAGCAGGTGCTAGAGCCACTGCCCACTTTCTAGCAAGTGTGTATTTTTTATGAATTGGGATATGATTCGAGAAGGCCGGCATAATTACTTCTTCGCCATGAGGGCACTCCCTGACAAACTCTGGTGGCCAGTCTTTTTCAGCTAGAAGGATATCATAGCCCTTGGAGAGATTATCCCAAAATAGTCCCCTTATTTTCCTAGTCTTATCTCCCTCTATACGCAATGTTATCTCGTATATCTTGTGGGGTTTGCTAACTCTGGTGTCCGCAGTTTCCACTTGAAGATATTCATTCGTGTCCACTGTCTCCAGATGATTCATAAGGACTTTGCGAGCTATGCTCACTTCTGCTGCGCTGTCTAGCATTGTCTGAGCCCATTCTCCGTTTTTCAGTTGTGTCCTCAGTATTCTCGGCATTGTTAACTACCTTGATACTGGCTACCTTCTTTTTTGGAAATTGTAATTTCTTTTTTAGCTGAGCAGGTTCCTTGTCTTTGGACTTGGTGTGCTCTTCTCTTTGTTCTGATCGTCCTCTTCTTTCCGATTTCTGCGAGGAATTCTGAAAATATTGAGAGGGATGTGTATCAATGTCTTGATATCTATCAGGCTTCTTTATATTATCCCTATTTCTAAGGTTATATCTTTTCCCAGAGGGGTCACTCTGGGGTGACCTGTGTCTCTGGTTCGGAGATTTCTCCCTTCGCCTAGGAGACCTTCCTCGGGACTGGAATTTCTTTTCTTTAGGATTGGATTGTTTGTTTCCATCCCAGTTCTTTTTTGGTGAATTATTATAAAAAAATATTTTTTCTGGACGTTCAGTCAGTTGCGGTTTTACTGGTATTCCACCTAAACTATCTCTACCTAGTTCCTCATAGGATTTTTCTATGATTCTGGCAATTTCAGCTGGTTGGTCTGCTATATCTGTCTCTTTTAACCTCTGGCGGATCGCCACGTTGGCTGCTTCACCTTTTATGTTGGCTAATAATATAGCCGAGACCTGCTTGAAGTCTTTCAGTAGTTTCATACCAAGAGTTAAAGCGGGCTCTGGACCGTATTAGTCTTGAATTTGTTTTAGCACATCTGGTATCACCGAAATGGATGGAACACCGTGCGTTTTTGTGTAGATGGAAGCAAAGACTGTACCCCAAGTGTCACAGTCCTCAATGTGTGGTGCGATTCCCATTGGGAGACAGATAGTCAGAATCCTGTGTTTTTCTAATGGGGTGGTGTCAGGAAACACCGCCTCTATTTGGGTAATTTTCTGTGCCAACCAGAATGGTATTTGTTCCCGTTTAGCCGGTACTTTACCTAGGCAAGACTGGATGTTCTGTGGTGTAATTTTATTTGTGTTCCCTTGTTGAGGGGTCAGCTGTGGAAGTTTAATCGCTGGCTGAATTGTTGATGTCCGCATCACATACTAAACTAATTGTCTATGAATTTTTATTAATTGTTTTAGCTGTGTTAACAGCTCTGCTGCAGACATCCCATTGATGTCTGGGTGTGGTGTGTATCTGGCTAGGACCGGCCACGTTGCTCCTGGTCTACCTAAAGGACCGAGCCTGGTGATGTGATTATTATGTTTTAGGGCGCCATCAAATAAGAGCAAATGCTCTTGGAATTTGAGTGGTACTTCCACCTCCTCAAAAGGAGTGTACTCATTAGGAGGTTCCTCTATTTTGTAATAGTGGAAGTACTTTGTTACAGCATTAGCTGCTGGAAAATGTATCCATGAATAATATACCTCTGTCTGCCGATATTAGGGTGCCTCAATTACGAATATGACTGTGCCACCTCTAGGTGTCAGTCCATTTTCTATAAGTTTTAGAGTTATAGATCTCTTTTTGATGACCGGAATGAGTATTATATCCGCGTCTGCTGCTTGCATGGTAGCATCAGCATCTGCGAGTTCAGTTGCTAATCTAACTGCCTCTCTTTCTTCTTCATTTTCTGACATTTTACTGTCCTGAAGGTTATTTTGTTTGTTTGCAGATCAGGTTTCTTATGGAAACAGAGATTAGATGCACAATATTTTGGAACTGTTTATCCTTCAACGTTGACTAAACCAAGTACCATACATAGGAGTTTCCTCCTGCGAGGTTTGGCGGATATTACCTTTCACCCACTCCAGACGTCTTTGGAGTATGTGGGAAAAGGGGTCTGAGTGAGAAAGCACGACTGAGTTACTCTAAATGTCTTACGTTAGTTTTATCGCCCTTTCCAAACGCGTTGGGCGCCATGTAGTGTAGTTCCTATCTTCCCAATAGGCTCTGCGCATTGGAATAATACCTACAGCAGTAAAGGCCTAGGCCAGACGTTAACTAGGTCTACTACTGTCGATACTAGACTTAAGTTTTGGGTTTGCCAGCGTAGCTCAGAGTTCGCTAGAAACTTTCTCGAATGTTCAAGGAGGAATTAACTTCCCTGATTAGACAAGAAGGGATTTAGTTTCTGACAACCATAGAACATGACAACTTTGCTCTCCCCTAATCAAGAGTCAATCTCGAGAGTCGTGTGAACAAAAGGCAAATAATTTTACTCAGTCAGTACGTGCATTCTTAGTCTCATCAGAATGTAGAGAAAAGGAAGAGACGGGCGTGTTCAATAAAAAGGTGTTATTTATTGATCAGTCTCTTTTCTCATACAAGAGAAATGGATCGATATTATTGCAATACTTATAGTTAAGTAAAGTGCATACATTAAAAGCAATAGTATAAAATAATACTGTAAAAACATTGATATGGTTTCTAAGCCATATGATGTTTAAAATGAATAAAATATATTTACATACACATATACATTTGACTAAACGTACTCAACTGGTGTTTCTAGATACGCCTACCCCGTGTACCTGACCTAAGCCTAATACGTGGGCGGGAATAGAAAGTTACAGTTTAAGTTAAGTTTGTTTTTGCCAAGTGAATAACTAAAGAATTCTCTGTGAGGGGTTATTCAGTTCTGTACCTGGAAGTTAGGATGAATGAGGAATGGTATCTCTCTCTCTGGTCTCGATATTCCAGGCTGCCTGCGAGGGCTACCCGGAAACGCCGGTGCTGGATTCTCGGCAGGAGAAAGCAGCTTCTCTCAGCGCGTCAGGAAGGCGGGGCTGCTGCCAGCGGGGTCTGCTCTGCTCTCGGCTTCGGCAAGTATGGCTGCTCCGTCTCGTCACCACGCGTGTGTTTGCATATGGCAAGATCGGTAATATTTATACCTTTAAGGTGCCGAGATTGACGTAAGGATGGACATAGATACGTCAATAAAGATGTCATACGATTTGCTCGTTAGCACATTCTTTTACTAAAGTTCTCGGTGAAATCAAAACAATGGCCGCAGGGTTTTGCCCAGGTTGTCATAGGTTTGATTTGTTATGAGAACTCCGTATGCCTTATCAGGGGCTGGAGGAATATCGCTTGTCTAATTAGATCGCAAGCGTAATGACCTAATCAGATAACACGTTCCTGTGCCGTAGTGTGACTGCGTCAGATAACGGTATCTGCATCATGGGGAATTTCTGCCTCATGGGCTGACTGCTAGTTAACTTGTTGGTTTGTTTAACTAGAATAGGGTCAGGAATAGGGGGATCGATTCAGAACCGATAGGAATACATGACAATATTTGGCAGCTCTGTCATCCCGATCTCCAGGAATACAGTTACTTCTCCCCTCCCCATAAAACACAATCCCGTATTGACTACCTTTTTCTTAGTAAGTCCCTTACCCAGTGCGTTCTTGCCTCAGAGTTAGGTTCCATACTCATTTCTGACCATGCCCCTGTTATTGTTGTTCTTGACCTAATCCCCTTCTCTCCTTCCCCTGGCAGATGGCGTTTTAATAACTCGCTTCTTGCTGATCCCAACTTCTCTGGCCAATTCAGTTTCTTCACTGAAGACTTTTCACTACTAATTCCACCCCAGAGTCTTCTCCGGTCATGGTATGGGATTCCTTTAAAGCAACCGCTAGAGGTTTTATAATTAATTACGTTTCTAAGAGAAAAAAAAAGGTTTCGAGCAGCAGTCCTCTCTTTTCTTGCCAAAATTAAAAAGTTAGAATATTCTTATTATGAATCTCCCACAGATTCTTCTCTGAAGGACCTCATTTAGCCTAATTTAGATCCCTTGACGCATGCTAATTACAGACCGATATCCCTTCTCCCTGCTCTAGCTAAGGTTGTTGAAAAACACGTGCAGCTCTCGATTACCAACTATATCGAGAGCAACAACCTTCTTCATGACACACAGTCGGGGTTTCGTGCTAATTATAGCACAGAGACAGCCCTTCTGGAGGTCACTGAAGCTATCAGGGAGACGCTCGATCTTGGAGGTAAGGCTGTACTAGTCATGCTGGATCTGTCGGCGGCTTTCGACACCGTCCCGCATGACGGTCTCCTTTTAAGACTCCAGGAGATCGGGTTTCGCGGGACGGTGTTGGACTGGTTTAGATCTTTTTTATCTGACCGTCGACAGGTGATCTGGGCACCACCGTTCTCCGCTGAAATGCCGTCGCTAGGGGTGGGGGTTCCTCAAGGATCCATTCTGAGCCCCATCCTTTTTAATATCTATATGGCCCCTCTGGCGGCGGTGGCGGAGGCTTTTGGTGCCCAGGTCATATCCTACGCTGACGACACCCAGCTCCTGTTTACTTGCAGGAAGGGAGAGGCGTTTGATGGGGCAAGAATCAGGGACTGCCTTGAGTCCGTTTTTTCGTGGTTTCAACAACACAGCCTTAAATGCAACTCAGACAAGTCTGAGTTGCTTTTTTTTGGCTGTGCTCCGGATCCATGCTGGAAATCTTGGTGGCCTCGAGACATGTTTCCTCCAGACGCGGTGTCAATGCAGGCCAAAAATCTGGGTGTGATCTGTGACGTTGATCTGTCATTTAGATCCCAGATTAATGCACTATCAGGGAAATGTTTTAGCATCCTGCGGATGCTCAGAAAATTTTTACCGTTGCTGTCACTGCAATATAAGAAAATAGTGGTGCAGGCATTAGTTGGATCACGTTTTGACTATGCTAATGCACTCTATGCGGGCCTGCCGAAGTATTTGGTGGCAAGATTGCAGATAGTCCAAAATTCTGCTGCAAGGGCAATTTTTGGCCTTCCACGCAGAGCCAGAGCCTCTGGTTTGCTTAAAGAGTTACATTGGCTACCGATTTCTAAAAGAGTTATTTTTAAAACTTTGACTCTGGCTTTTAAAGCCCTGCATTCTGTAGGCCCTTTGTACATCAAGAAGAGACTGGCCTTTTATGTTCCAAAGAGGGTGTTGCGATCAGCTTCATCTGCCACGATCGTGGTCCCTTCTATTAAACGCGCTCGGATGGGTGGTCGGTCCTTCCGCTATCTAGCGGCCCGCCATTGGAATGGGCTTCCGATCTCTTTACGGAAAGCCAATAGTCTTCTGACGTTTAGAAAGGAACTAAAGACGTGGCTCTTTTCTGCGTGATCGCCACGACTTTCTGAGCTGCGGTTTGGATTGACTGGTCTCTGATCTCTTTGCTAAAGCGCCGGGACACCCGTTTGGGTAGCCGTGCGCTATAAAAGAGTAGGTACATAACATAACATAACATAACATTACAGCCAAAGTTGCTTTTAATAAACTATCTACAGATGCTGCGGCTTCCTATCTCTTGAAGAGCAGTGCTCCTTACTATGGGAGTCAAAACAAAATGGGAAAACTCTTTGCCAACTATTTAAAATCTCGACCAGAGAGGACCCGGATTGCTTCTATCACGGACTCTTCCGGCACCTCCCATTTTAAAGATGCTGACATCTTGCAGGAATTTGTCGCTTTTTATAAACAACTTTACACTCCTGAATCCATTCCCCTTCCTTCCTTCTGATCTGTCCTCTTATATTCAATCACTTGCTCCTCCTTCTTCTTCCCATATTGACTTCGATTTGCTTGAAACAGGTATCACCTTGGCAGAAATCTCTCATGCAGTCTCACTCCTAAGACGCGGTAAAGCCCCTGGCCCTGATGGCTTCACTATTGAATTTTATATTAATTTCGCTAAACTTCTGTTTCCACATATGCTCCTCCTTTTTAATTCCTTTATTGTCAATGGTTCTTCCCAGGGTAATCTTCAAGATGCTATGATTTGTTTGATCCCCAAAGATAATAAAGATCCTACATTTTGTAAGAATTACCGCTCCATTTCTCTTGTAAATACGGATTCTAAAATCTTTGCTAAATTGCTTGCTCTTCGCATTGACCCCATATTACCTGAACTTATTGGCCCTGAACAATCTGGCTTCGTTAAGGGTCGTTTGTCCTCTGACAATTCTAGAGTTTTCTTTAACGTTCTTAGCAAAGCCTCTTCTATACACTATCCGCTTGCGGCCATAGCCTTAGATGCCGAAAAGGCGTTTGATAGGATTAGTTGGGATTTTATGTTTCGCGCCCTTACCTGTGTAGGATTTCCCCCTAAAATGATTTCTCTTATTTCCCTCTTGTATTCCGGCCCCAGAGCTTCTATCTTTGCTAACGGGAAGATTTCTGATTATTTTTCTCTCTCCAGGGGTGTTAGGCAGGGCTGTCCCTTATCTCCCTTATTGTTTATTGTTGCTCTAGAACCCTTTCTAACAAAGATTCGACAGGATACTCAAATCACCGGATATAACCCAGGCCCTAATCAAGTCAAATTATCAGTTTATGCAGACGACATCCTTTTGTATTGTTCCAACCCTGAGTCCTCCATACCTTCTTTTCTTCATCAGATTGATGCTTTTTCATTGGTCTCGGGATACCGCCTTAATCGTGATAAGTGTGAAGTTCTACCCCTTAATATCCTGTGTCTCCGTCATTTCTTTGACCAAACTGGCTTCTCCTGGCAACCAAACAAAATCAAATATTTAGGACTATGGTTTTCCCCCTCTATTTCGGATACCTTGAAAGCCAATTTTGATTATCTTACTAGAAAATTATCTGATTCTATCGCCAAATGGCATCCTCTATTCCTCTCTTGGTGGGGTAGGTTAGATTCAATTAAAATGATGCTGGCTCCTATCATCTTATACTCTCTTTCAATGACACCTGTTCGAATACCTGGATATTATTTCAAAAAATTGGATTCGATCTTGTCGAAATTTCTCTGGAAGAATAAACCTGCACGGATTGCGTTATATTTCCTTAAAAAAGATAAGACGAATGGAGGTCTTAAGTTTCCGGACTTTACATCCTACCATTATTCCTTCATCCTTAAGCAAGCCTCCCGCTGGCTGTCTTCGGAACTCCCTACTCATTCTCCGGTTTGGTTATCCATGTAAAAGTCTCTGTCTTGCCATTCGATTTTCTTGAGATTCTGGCTTTCTCTGCTAACGCTTCCTTTTTACATTCACCTGTCATTGCTCATTTCTGCAGCCTTTTGACTCCTCTATTACCCTCCTCATACCCCTCTTTTGAATCTTTATCTCAACAACCCATTTGGCACAATAAATTACTCCGAATTAAAAATCGCTAATTTTTCTGGAAATCTTGGAAATCCAAAGGTTTAATGTGGATCTCCCAGCTCCTTCTTGATAATATTCCCCTAACCTTTGCTGATCTCCAAACTCAATTTCTTCTTCCCAATGCTTTTCGGAAGCAATATGATCTTTTACTTCCCGCTCTTCTTCAATATCTCCAGTCTCTCCCCTCCTCTCCTGACTTACCTCCCCTTTGTTTGCATCTCTCCCCGCTTTTAGGTTCTTCTCCTTCTGCCTCCCGTATTTACAATTGTCTATTGATCCCCTCTGCTCGACCCAAAACGAAAACTGAATTGGCCTGGGAACAAGACTTATCAGTCTCTTGGCCGGTCTCTTTATGGGATAAATTGTGGGTCAAGATTCATAAAACGTCAAGAGCTGCCAATACTACTCAAACCCTCTATTTCATTTACCAACGTTTGTTATTTTCTCCAGCTAAATTAGCATCATTCTCTCCCGACCTCTCACCTACTTGCTGGTCCTGCTCATGCCCGTCCGCTGACTTACTCTATATGTTATTTCACTGTCCCACTGTTGACACCTTTTGGCGTACAATCTGGTCCCGTATGAACATTATTTTTAACATACAGCTCCCTTTTTCCCCCTCTAACATCCTATTAGGTTCCTTGTCTCCGGATCTGCCCCAGCCCCCCTCTCACTTTAAATTACTAGATTTGTTTTTAGCTGTAGCCTTTCATCTGATTACCTCTAATTGGAAAGATTTCTCAAAAGTCAATTACTCTGCTTGGTGGAATGCTATTTGTTTTAATCATAGGCTTGATACCTACTATGTTTCCCCTATTTCTCTTGCCATTAAGAGGGATTTACTATGGATTCCTCTTACCACTTTTTTATCTACACTCCCTTCCCCTAGTCCTAATACGACCTCATCTGATGAAGTCCGTAAACCTCCATGAGTTTCACTTTAGTTGTCTTTTTGCATAACTTTTTGTTTATATTTATTCCTAATTGTTATTTATTGCTCTTGCTTTATCTTTCTTATGGCTTCATTTACTGCATACATTGCTGTACTTACATATACTATATTAGTTCATTATGTGATTTTGTTTTCTCCTTCCTTCCTTTTTCTTAGCTCATGCTAAATGTTTATTGATTACGTTTCATCACACTCCTGCATTATATTTTTTATTGTTTCTCCTGTAATTTTATACTTTCTTGATGCTTTGTTATTACATATTTACTATGTATGGTTTCAATAAACTTGAACTTAAAAAAAAAAAGTCTATTTCACCCAGTGTGGATGGAAAGGGGCATAGCGAAGATAATAGGAACTACAAGCCTGTCCGTCAGCATGCCAGGAAGGAAAGGAAATTGATATCCAGCCCCCACTCCTCCTCTGATAGGGCAATTATACATCCAATGATCCAGGTTTACACACCTTAATGTATCAATTCCATCAGTACATGGGGTTCTCGTTGGTCACTCATAGTGGGCTGTTGGGGGTGATTAGTGAAGCACATACATTCGAGACAATTAAGTAATCCTTTTTGCAAATGTCATTAAGTTCCATTAGGTTTATTTGTGATCCCTTTTTGTCAATTTCATGGAGGTAGGTGGAGCTTTACAGCCAAAGTTGGTTTTAATAAACTATCTACCGATGCTGCGGCTTCCTATCTCTTGAAGAGCAGTGCTCCTTACTATGGGAGTCAAAACAAAATGGGAAAACTCTTGGCCAACTATTTAAAATCTCGACCAGACAGGACCCGGATTGCTTCTATCACGGACTCTTCCGGCACCTCCCATTTTAAAGATGCTGATATCTTGCAGGAATTTGTCGCTTTTTATAAACAACTTTACACTCCTGAATCCATTCCCCTTCCTTCCTTCTGATCTGTCCTCTTATTTTCAATCACTTGCTCCTCCTTCTTCTTCCCATATTGACTTTGATTTGCTTGAAACAGGTATCACCTTGGCAGAAATCTCTCATGCAGTCTCACTCCTAAGACGCGGTAAAGCCCCTGGCCCTGATGGCTTCACTATTGAATTTTATAATCATTTCGCTAAACTTCTGTTTCCACATATGCTCCTCCTTTTTAATTCCTTTATTGTCAATGGTTCTTCCCAGGGTACTCTTCAAGATGCTATGATTTGTTTGATCCCCAAAGATAATAAAGATCCTACATTTTGTAAGAATTACCGCTCCATTTCTCTTGTAAATACGGATTATAAAATCTTTGCTAAATTGCTTGCTCTTCGCATTGACCCCATATTACCTGAACTTATTGGCCCTGAACAATCTGGCTTCGTTAAGGGTCGTTTGTCCTCTGACAATTCTAGAGTTTTCTTTAACGTTCTTAGCAAAGCCTCTTCTATACACTATCCGCTTGCGGCCATAGCCTTAGATGCCGAAAAGGCGTTTGATAGGATTAGTTGGGATTTTATGTTTCGCGCCCTTACCTGTGTAGGATTTCCCCCTAAAATGATTTCTCTTATTTCCCTCTTGTATTCCGGCCCCAGAGCTTCTATCTTTGCTAACGGGAAGATTTCTGATTATTTTTCTCTCTCCAGGGGAGTTAGGCAGGGCTGTCCCTTATCTCCCTTATTGTTTATTGTTGCTCTAGAACCCTTTCTAACAAAGATTCGACAGGATACTCAAATCACCGGATATAACCCAGGCCCTAATCAAGTCAAATTATCAGTTTATGCAGACGACATCCTTTTGTATTGTTCCAACCCTGAGTCCTCCACACCTTCTTTTCTTCATCAGATTGATGCTTTTTCATTGGTCTCGGGATACCGCCTTAATCGTGATAAGTGTGAAGTTCTACCCCTTAGTATCCTGTGTCTCCGTCATTTCTTTGACCAAACTGGCTTCTCATGGCAACCAAACAAAATCAAATATTTAGGACTATGGTTTTCCCCCTCTATTTCGGATACCTTGAAAGCCAATTTTGATTATCTTACTAGAAAATTATCTGATTCTATCGCCAAATGGCATCCTCTATTCCTCTCTTGGTGGGGTAGGTTAGATTCAATTAAAATGATGCTGGCTCCTATCATCTTATACTCTCTTTCAATGACACCTGTTCGAATACCTGGATATTATTTCAAAAAATTGGATTCGATCTTGTCGAAATTTCTCTGGAAGAATAAACCTGCACGGATTGCGTTATATTTCCTTAAAAAAGATAAGACGAATGGAGGTCTTAAGTTTCCGGACTTTACATCCTACCATTATTCCTTCATCCTTAAGCAAGCCTCCCGCTGGCTGTCTTCGGAACTCCCTACTCATTCTCCGGTTTGGTTATCCATGTAAAAGTCTCTGTCTTGCCATTCGATTTTCTTGAGATTCTGGCTTTCTCTGCTAACGCTTCCTTTTTACATTCACCTGTCATTGCTCATTTCTGCAGCCTTTTGACTCCTCTATTACCCTCCTCATACCCCTCTTTTGAATCTTTATCTCAACAACCCATTTGGCACAATAAATTACTCTGAATTAAAAATCGCTCATTTTTCTGGAAATCTTGGAAATCCAAAGGTTTAATGTGGATCTCCCAGCTCCTTCTTGATAATATTCCCCTAACCTTTGCTGATCTCCAAACTCAATTTCTTCTTCCCAATGCTTTTCGGAAGCAATATGATCTTTTACTTCCCGCTCTTCTTCAATATCTCCAGTCTCTCCCCTCCTCTCCTGACTTACCTCCCCTTTGTTTGCATCTCTCCCCGCTTTTAGGTTCTTCTCCTTCTGCCTCCCGTATTTACAATTGTCTATTGATCCCCTCTGCTCGACCCAAAACGAAAACTGAATTGGCCTGGGAACAACACTTATCAGTCTCTTGGCCAGTCTCTTTATGGGATAAATTGTGGGTCAAGATTCATAAAACGTCAAGAGCTGCCAATACTACTCAAACCCTCTATTTCATTTACCAACGTTTGTTATTTTCTCCAGCTAAATTAGCATCATTCTCTCCCGACCTCTCACCTACTTGCTGGTCCTGCTCATGCCCGTCCGCTGACTTACTCCATATGTTATTTCACTGTCCCACTGTTGACACCTTTTGGCGTACAATCTGGTCCCGTATGAACATTATCTTTAACATACAGCTCCCTTTTTCCCCCTCTAACGTCCTATTAGGTTCCTTGTCTCCGGATCTGCCCCAACCCCCCTCTCACTTTAAATTACTAGATTTGTTTTTAGCTGTAGCCTTTCATCTGATTACCTCTAATTGGAAAGATTTCTCAAAAGTCAATTACTCTGCTTGGTGGAAGGCTATTTGTTTTAATCATAGGCTTGATACCTACTATGTTTCCTCTATTTCTCTTGCCATTAAGAGGGATTTACTATGGATTCCTCTTAACACTTTTTTATCTACACTCCCTTCCCCTAGTCCTAATACCACCTCATCTGATGAAGTCCGTAAACCTCCATGAGTTTCACTTTAGTTGTCTTTTTGCATAACTTTTTGTTTATATTTATTCCTAATTGTTATTTATTGCTCTTGCTTTATCTTTCTTATGGCTTCATTTACTGCATACATTGCTGTACTTACATATACTATATTAGTTCATTATGTGATTTTGTTTTCTCCTTCCTTCCTTTTTCTTAGCTCATGCTAAATGTTTATTGATTACGTTTCATCACACTCCTGCATTATATTTTTTATTGTTTCTCCTGTAATTTTACACTTTCTTGATGCTTTGTTATTACATATTTACTATGTATGGTTTCAATAAACTTGAACTTTAAAAAAAAAAAGTCTATTTCACCCAGTGTGGATGGAAAGGGGCATAGCAAAGATAATAGGAATTACAAGCCTGTCCGTCAGCATGCCAGGAAAGAAAGGAAATTGATATCCAGCCCCCACTCCTCCTCTGATAGGGCAATTATACATCCAATGATCCAGGTTTACACACCTTAATGTATCAATTCCATCAGTACATGGGGTTCTCGTTGGTCACTCATAGTGGGCTGTTGGGGGTGATTAGTGAAGCACATACATTCGAGACAATTAAGTAATCCTTTTTGCAAATATCATTAAGTTCCATTAGGTTTATTTGTGATCCCTTTTTGTCAATTTCATGGAGGTAGGTGGAGCTTTACAGCCAAAGTTGGTTTTAATAAACTATCTACCGATGCTGCGGCTTCCTATCTCTTGAAGAGCAGTGCTCCTTACTATGGGAGTTAAAATAAAATGGGAAAACTCTTGGCCAACTATTTAAAATCTCGACCAGACAGGACCCGGATTGCTTCTATCACGGACTCTTCCGGCACCTCCCATTTTAAAGATGCTGATATCTTGGAGGAATTTGTCGCTTTTTATAAACAACTTTACACTCCTGAATCCATTCCCCTTCCTTCCTTCTGATCTGTCCTCTTATTTTCAATCACTTGCTCCTCCTTCTTCTTCCCATATTGACTTCGATTTGCTTGAAACAGGTATCACCTTGGCAGAAATCTCTCATGCAGTCTCACTCCTAAGACGCGGTAAAGCCCCTGGCCCTGATGGCTTCACTATTGAATTTTATAATCATTTCGCTAAACTTCTGTTTCCACATATGCTCCTCCTTTTTAATTCCTTTATTGTCAATGGTTCTTCCCAGGGTACTCTTCAAGATGCTATGATTTGTTTGATCCCCAAAGATAATAAAGATCCTACATTTTGTAAGAATTACCGCTCCATTTCTCTTGTAAATACGGATTATAAAATCTTTGCTAAATTGCTTGCTCTTCGCATTGACCCCATATTACCTGAACTTATTGGCCCTGAACAATCTGGCTTCGTTAAGGGTCGTTTGTCCTCTGACAATTCTAGAGTTTTCTTTAACGTTCTTAGCAAAGCCTCTTCTATACACTATCCGCTTGCGGCCATAGCCTTAGATGCCAAAAAGGCGTTTGATAGGATTAGTTGGGATTTTATGTTTCGCGCCCTTACATGTGTAGGATTTCCCCCTAAAATGATTTCTCTTATTTCCCTCTTGTATTCCGGCCCCAGAGCTTCTATCTTTGCTAACGGGAAGATTTCTGATTATTTTTCTCTCTCCAGGGGAGTTAGGCAGGGCTGTCCCTTATCTCCCTTATTGTTTATTGTTGCTCTAGAACCCTTTCTAACAAAGATTCGACAGGATACTCAAATCACCGGATATAACCCAGGCCCTAATCAAGTCAAATTATCAGTTTATGCAGACGACATCCTTTTGTATTGTTCCAACCCTGAGTCCTCCATACCTTCTTTTCTTCATCAGATTGATGCTTTTTCATTGGTCTCGGGATACCGCCTTAATCGTGATAAGTGTGAAGTTCTACCCCTTAGTATCCTGTGTCTCCGTCATTTCTTTGACCAAACTGGCTTCTCCTGGCAACCAAACAAAATCAAATATTTAGGACTATGGTTTTCCCCCTCTATTTCGGATACCTTGAAAGCCAATTTTGATTATCTTACTAGAAAATTATCTGATTCTATCGCCAAATGGCATCCTCTATTCCTCTCTTGGTGGGGTAGGTTAGATTCAATTAAAATGATGCTGGCTCCTATCATCTTATACTCTCTTTCAATGACACCTGTTCGAATACCTGGATATTATTTCAAAAAATTGGATTCGATCTTGTCGAAATTTCTCTGGAAGAATAAACCTGCACGGATTGCGTTATATTTCCTTAAAAAAGATAAGACGAATGGAGGTCTTAAGTTTCCGGACTTTACATCCTACCATTATTCCTTCATCCTTAAGCAAGCCTCCCGCTGGCTGTCTTCGGAACTCCCTACTCATTCTCCGGTTTGGTTATCCATGTAAAAGTCTCTGTCTTGCCATTCGATTTTCTTGAGATTCTGGCTTTCTCTGCTAACGCTTCCTTTTTACATTCACCTGTCATTGCTCATTTCTGCAGCCTTTTGACTCCTCTATTACCCTCCTCATAATGTGGAAAAGTAAATTTTGCCATGTTCTGTGTCCCTACGCGTCCTCCATCATATGTTATATGTGCATGATTAATATGCATATGTTATTCCCCATGTTTGATTAAAGACGCAATTACAGTTGTGTCCACCTCTAGTATGGCAGTTTCCAGTTCTCGTGAATACTACGAATATCAGGCCTATGTAAAGCTACGTTGCCACGTTTCTCAGTGTGCACGTTATTCCATTGTAAAGTCCCCGTTTCTAGGCCTCAAAAGGGCCCGGACACCAGATTCAGCTCCTGTCTCCTGTCTCCTGAAGCCCCGCGGAGGAGTGATACAACCCCCACCTGTATCCTCGACCCTTCACCTACTGCCTGCCTCGCAGTGCCCGGTTCAGCTTGGCCCTGCCTCTGAGTCTGCCAAGAGTATGTTATGATTCCAGATTATCAGTTCAGTCCTCTTCCTCTGCATTCCTAAAGCTACTGAACTGCATCAATAGTTTCCGTCATTGTCTAGCCTTTACGGCCCCATGTTAGAGAAATACTGTATTAATGGTCATTTAATATTCTTCATCACGCACTACATGTAGAATAATGCATGGTCCAGTCTTAGTGTCTGTTAGCCTTTCCCCTCCTGACTTCTAGTTTATATCAACATGTTCCCTAAACATCAGATACTAGATACTGCTTAGGTACATGTCGCCCTGACTCTCCAGACTTCAGTCTCTGCTCCTAGCACAGAGTTCGAAGCCCCCAGCTTCTCCTAGTGATACGTCATTGCCAGTTTGCGCGCACCATCAGGTTAGAGGTCCCGGCTCCTCAGGTAGCCCCCTCCATGGTTTCCGCCCCATTCATGACATATTCTGTTACGTTTGCATCACATGTCTATGTATACGCCCTGTTACACCTCTTTTCACCCTTATCTTTCGCGACTGCTACGCGTCACGCCTATTGCTCCACCCACCGCTACGCCTATTGCAATGTAATGCTATGTGTTTGCGTTATGTATATATGCTCATGTACTGTTATTAAAAGTTACGCCGTCATTCCCGATCCTGTCCCCGGCAGCTGCCATCCTATTCCTGTGCAGGTGGTCCTGTTCCTGTCCTTATGCTGTATTAAACCTGCCAAACTCCTACTACCTCGAATCTTGACTCTTATTTATTGAGCTATCTGTTATTCATTTATTCATTCAAAAATAGGGTATTATTTATTTATTTACCACAATACCCCTCTTTTGAATCTTTATCTCAACAACCCATTTGGCACAATAAATTACTCTGAATTAAAAATCGCTCATTTTTCAGGAAATCTTGGAAATCCAAAGGTTTAATGTGGATCTCCCAGCTCCTTCTTGATAATATTCCCCTAACCTTTGCTGATCTCCAAACTCAATTTCTTCTTCCCAATGCTTTTCGGAAGCAATATGATCTTTTACTTCCCGCTCTTCTTCAATATCTCCATTCTCTCCCCTCCTCTCCTGACTTACCTCCCCTTTATTTGCATCTCTCCCTGCTTTTAGGTTCTTCTCCTTCTGCCTCCCGTATTTACAATTGTCTATTGATCCCCTCTGCTCGACCCAAAACGAAAACTGAATTGGCCTGGGAACAAGACTTATCAGTCTCTTGGCCAGTCTCTTTATGGGATAAATTGTGGGTCAAGATTCATAAAACGTCAAGAGCTGCCAATACTACTCAAACCCTCTATTTCATTTACCAACGTTTGTTATTTTCTCCAGCTAAATTAGCATAATTCTCTCCCGACCTCTCACCTACTTGCTGGTCCTGCTCATGCCCGTCCGCTGACTTACTCCATATGTTATTTCACTGTCCCACTGTTGACACCTTTTGGCGTACAATCTGGTCCCGTATGAACATTATTTTTAACATACAGCTCCCTTTTTCCCCCTCTAACGTCCTATTAGGTTCCTTGTCTGCGGATCTGCCCCAACCCCCCTCTCACTTTAAATTACTAGATTTGTTTTTAGCTGTAGCCTTTCATCTGATTACCTCTAATTGGAAAGATTTCTCAAAAGTCAATTACTCTGCTTGGTGGAATGCTATTTGTTTTAATCATAGGCTTGATACCTACTATGTTTCCCCTATTTCTCTTGCCATTAAGAGGGATTTACTATGGATTCCTCTTACCACTTATTTATCTACACTCCCTTCCCCTAGTCCTAATACCACCTCATCTGATGAAGTCCGTAAACCTCCATGAGTTTCACTTTAGTTGTCTTTTTGCATAACTTTTTGTTTATATTTATTCCTAATTGTTATTTATTGCTCTTGCTTTATCTTTCTTATGGCTTCATTTACTGCATACATTGCTGTACTTACATATACTATATTAGTTCATTATGTGATTTTGTTTTCTCCTTCCTTCCTTTTTCTTAGCTCATGCTAAATGTTTATTGATTCCGTTTCATCACACTCCTGCATTATATTTTTTATTGTTTCTCCTGTAATTTTACACTTTCTTGATGCTTTGTTATTACATATTTACTATGTATGGTTTTAATAAACTTGAACTTAAAAAAAAAAATCTATTTCACCCAGTGTGGATGGAAAGGGGCATAGCGAAGATAATAGGAATTACAAGCCTGTCCGTCAGCATGCCAGGAAGGAAAGGAAATTGATAGCCAGCCCCCACTCCTCCTCTGATAGGGCAATTATACATCCAATGATCCAGGTTTACACACCTTAATGTATCAATTCCATCAGTACATGGGGTTCTCGTTGGTCACTCATAGTGGGCTGTTGGGGGTGATTAGTCAAGCACATACATTCGAGACAATTAAGTAATCCTTTTTGCAAATGTCATTAAGTTCCATTAGGTTTATTTGTGATCCTTTTTGTCAATTTCATGGAGGTAGGTGGAGCTTTACTCTGTTCCCAGGCGCCTTTCCCTGCGTTTGCAATAATACTGTCACATTTCTATCGAATATGTTTCTTTTTTTTTGAGTTCAATAAAAGTTTATTAAGCAAAATACAAAAAGTATCATTACATGCTACAGCAAAAGAGTTATGGGGATGGGTGGGGAATAAGGGAAAAGGAAAGAAAGAAACATCCGAAGACATAATATACTCGATGAAAATACAACAAACTTATCATGGGCAATAATAAGCAAAAAGAAGGAACAAAGTAATTATACATGAAAGCAAATGCAAGTATGGGTATGCAGGTAGTAGTGTTAAACAAAGGAAAAGGAATGACAAGGGCATCAAGGAGGTTTAAAAACCTCCTGCTGAGCAGGCTGTGGAGAAAAGGAACGAGTTGCACATGTATCCAAAAACAGTATAACAGGAAGCCATAAGTCTACACGTTTAGCTGCCATCTGAGCAGGAAAGACAAAAGCAGTATCCAGCCTGTGATTGTGGCACACATTATTCCACCATGCTTTGAAAGAAATAGTAGATGCAGACTTCCAGTTGATAGTAATCTGTTGGAAAGCAACAGCCAATAACAAATCAACAATACGGACATTAAGAGCAGTGCCGTCCCAGCAAGGGGAAAGGCTTCCCAAAAAAAGATGAGTGGGAGACAAGGGAATAGAGGTGTGAAAAATAACATTAATTTGAGCCCACACCTGCAACCAAAAGGCAAGAACATCCTTGCAGAGAAATAACATATGGAACAGGGTGGCTTTGGGCAGAGAGCAAGACCAGCAGACATCTGGAGTAGAAGAGAATCGTTTGTTGAGGGTAGAAGGGGTATTGAGCATTCGATTGTAAATGAAAAACATTGATTGCATTAAAGACGCTGCCCTGGAGGTTTTACGAACCTTTGTCCAGATCTTGTCCCAAAAAGAAACCGGCCAAGATATGGAGAGATCATGTTCCCATTGCTCCTCCACTTTAGACTTGGGCATGGGAATGGTATGTGCATGAAGATGTTTGTATAAAGCAGAGGCTGTAGAAGAAGCTCGCAAGGCGGAGTGGAGTTGAAGTGAGGGATCAGGAGGAGTAGGGGAAAATGGAGATGGCGCCTGCGTAAGTGTTGTGTAGACCTCCATGACTGCCGCTTTGAGTAAAAGATATTTAGGAGCAAAAGACAAGGGTAAAGCAAAGGTAGAGCGTAAGGTATGAAAAGGTAAAAAGGTGGAATGAGAAAAGAGTTGTGAAATCCAAATCAAACCTTTGGACCTCCAGGATTTCCAATAAAAGGGTTTACCATGAATCAAAAGATATTTATTATGCCAGATAGTGGTTGAGAGAAAGGCAGCAACAGTCGTAGGAGGTGGAGGACAAGAAAATAGGAGGAGTTTGACCGTGAATTTATGAATGGGAGTAGGAATCGAGGAGGGTTTGCGGGAGAAAGAAATGTACTCAGCAAAGGAGAAGGGGGAGAGGAAGAGGCGCTCAACCTTAGTCCATAAGGGGCAGGGTGAAATAGGGTCCTGCAGCCAAAGCGAGGCTTGACGTAGCAAAAATGCCTTCTGATAAGCTGGGAAATCAGGAAAATGAACCCCACCTTCTGAAGCAGGGCGAATAAGTCTAGCAAGAGACATTCTAGATCTCTTGTTTTGCCATAAAAAGGAGGAAAGGATAGAATTAATCTTCTTGAAAAATTTGGCTGGGATAGGGACAGGGATATTAGAAATTGTATAAAGAATAATAGGGAACAACATCATCTTAATAGTGTCTAAACGGCCCCACCAGGACAGGTACAGAGGATGCCACCTGGTTGTAAGATCAGAGATCTTCTGAGTGCATTTAGTCAAACATAAAGAGACAGTTTCAGGGATGGAAGGGGTAATGTCCAAACCTAAATACTTAATGTGAGAGGGACTCCAAGTAAAATTAGATGCGGTGAAGTCAGGTTTAAAAGTAAACTTCGTATGGGGCAGAATTTCGCATTTATCATTATTAAGCTTATAGCCAGAAATAGAGGAATAAAACCGTACTTCCTCTAAAAAGGCAGGAATGGAAACAACGGGATTGGAGATGAAGAGCAAGATATCGTCTGCGTAAGCCCCGAGTTTAATAGAAGACTCCGCAGTCTGATATCCGTGAATATTGGGGTTTTGGCGAAGTTTGGATAGGAAAGGTTCTAGGGCAAGATTGAAAAGAAATGGGGAAAGGGGACATCCTTGGCGAACTCCTCTACCTAGGTCAAAGTAGGGAGAAATTTGGCCGTTCGCATAAACAGCGGCTCGAGGGTGAGAATATAACAAGGAGACTAAAGAAACAAATTTGGGGCCAAAACCAAACCAATCGAGAGTGTGGAAGGGATAAGGCTATTCAACCCTATCAAATGCCTTCTCGGCATCCAAGGCTATCGCTGCAAGGGAGTGTTGGAAATCGGAAGATTTCAATAAAATGTTAAATAAAAGTCTGGCATTATCAGTGATATAACGGCCTTTAACAAAACCAGATTGTTCTTCGCCTAAAAGATCAGGAAGTAAATTATCTAGCCTGATCGCCAATGACTTAGCAAAGAGTTTGTAATCGATGTTTACGAGGGAAATGGGCCTGTAATTTTTGCAGTGTTGGACATCTTTCCCGGGTTTAGGTATTAAACAAATATGTGCGTCTGAAAAGGTCCCTCATGAGGCACCAAGTGCAGCAAAAGTGTTAAGAAGGGAATCTAATTTGGGAATCAATATCTTAGAGAAATGGAGGATGAACTCAACGGTAAAGCCGTCAGGGCCAGGGGTTTTGTTGAGTTTGAGACGCCGGAGCGCAGTAAACAATTCTGTCTGTGAAAGGTCAGCCTCTAAAGAGGAAAGATCAAGAGGAAAGTGTGCAGGCTTTTAGATATTCGAGAAAAAATGTGTAAGAGATTGAAGGGAAGGTTGGGTATCAGAGGTGTATAAAGTTTCATAAAAGCTGGAGAATGTAGCAAGGATATCGGCATCCTTGTGTTGCAAATGAGCGTCAGTGTCAAAAACAGATTCGATATTCACTTCATTATGTTTTACCTTTAAATAATTAGCAAGGATTTTCCCAGCTCTATTCCTACCCCCATAGAACTTGGTACTTGATTTAAGCAAATAAAGGGAAGCATCTTCCGTGGACTTGGTATTGTATTTCATTTTAGCAGAAACTAAAGCTGTCAGAGTATCTTGGGAATGAGAAGTGAAATAGGCGTGTTCCAATCGTTTAATGTCATCAAGGAGACTTTTAGTGAGTTGGCGAGCAGCTCTACATTTTTTTGCGACAAAGCCAATAATAAAATCACGCGCAGCTGCCTTAAAAGCTTCCCAAACTATTTGTTTGGAAATGGGAATTTCAGCTGCAGTAAGCGTTTGGGCAAGGTTGTGGGAAACGAATATGTAGTCTAATCGTGATTGGGATCGATGTAGTGGAGAGTAAAAGGTAAACTCCTTTAGGGTCGGGTTACAAATTCTCCAGGAGTCGACAAGTTTATGTTGAGATATAGCTTGGGCGAAAAGCTTATGTGATTTAGTGGGGATGTAGGTAGCGGTAGAGTTCCTATCTATAAACGGGTCCAGGGGTTGATTGCAATCTCCAGCGAGAATAAAATTATCATCCATAAATTGGGTGATACGTGGAGAAAAGTCAGCCCAAAAAAGAAGTTCGCCCGTGGTGGGTCCATAGACATTAAGGAGCGAGATTGGAACACCTCTAAGAGATAGTCTGACATGGGTCCATCTGCCATTAGTATCAGATTCTTGGGAAAGGACTGTAAAAGGAAGAGATCTGCAGCATAGAATTGCAACACCATTTCGTCTACCATCACCTTGCGAATAAAAGGCTTCACCCACCCATCCCCTCTTAAGCTTAGCTGACTCTACATCAGAAAGATGAGTCTCTTGAAGAAAAGCAATATCGATATTCAATTTGGCAAGGTGCGACAAAATACGTTGACGTTTGGATGGGGAATTTATACCCTTAACATTCCATGAAATTATATTTAAGGACATAACAGATACATTAAATCAGTAAATAAAATGTAAATAGAGCAAGAGTAACAACCCATGAATAAGAAGAAGGAGAGAGATGAGAAATACTGAATAAGAAGTAAGAAAAGATAGTGGAGGAAGGGAAAAAAGAGAGTGAAAGAAGATGCGGAAGGAAAGAGTAATGCATAAAATTGAGGAAGATTCTGAAAAAACAGAATAAGAGGGTAGAGAGGAATAGGATATACATAATCTGAAGAAAACATATAAGAAAGGAAGAGAAGGAAGAAACAAAGGAGGAAGCAAGGGAGAAAGGGAACAAAAACCGTGCAATGAGAAATATCAGTCATGGACACACAAAGGAAAAAAGATACAAGGGAAAAAAGACAAGTCAGAACAAAAAACGGAGGGAAGAAGCATGCAAGTAACAAACCTACAAAAAGAGAAAACGAGAAGGAATCGGGGAGGGTCAGGGCCACACGGATGAGGCGACACATCCAGGGTTAGCTCAGCGGGAAGGCAGGGAAACATCTTGGAATAAGGCAAAGAACATCCTGCATGGTAAAAAAGGAGAGAGCGATAAGATCAACCATAAACAAAGATAAGAACCTAAAAGAAAAACAGTAGTAACAACAGTGCAATTTGGAACGGAAACAGAATGAGAACAAAAACTAGTCAAAGTGAAGATTAAACATCATGCAACCGTAAGACGAAAGAAGAAAACATGTGAGAGGTTAATCAATGAGAAAACAATCAATGAGAAAACAATTCAACCAGGAGCAGAGGAAGAGGACCCAGAAGCATCCATGGCAGATGTCTTGTGGGCATTAATAAAGCTTTGCAGGCGTACTGGATCCTCATAAGTAGTGGTCTTGTTATTATAGGTGACTTTAAACAAACAAGGGTGATAGAGGCCATATCTTGCTCCCATTGAGCGTAGGTCATCTCTCAAGTTCAAGAATGCCTTTCGGCGATTTGCGGTAGCCTTTGCGTAATCCTGGGCAAAAAATAAGGTGGAGCCGGACCATGACAAATTGGGAGCCGCTTTGGCAGCCGTCAAAACCTTCAAAAGATCTGTATATTCCAGGAAGTAAAGAATGACTCCCCTTGGTCTTTGTGAGGAGGAAGCCGTCAAGGGCAAGTGCCCTAGCCGATGAGCACGTTGTATATTGAGGGTTGTTCCTTCTGGAAGCCGAAGCACTTTAGGAAGAAAGGAAGTAAAGAAGGTTATTGGATCAGAACCTTCAAGTCCCTCCGCCAGGCCGTAAATGCGAAGGTTATTGCGTCGATTTCTGTTTTCCAACTCCTCCACCTGTCTCTGAAGGTTGGATACTTGAGAGTTCAGATTCGTTACTGTGGAGCAGGATTCTTGGAGAGATGTAACAGAACGCTCAACAGAAGAGACCCTTGTGTCAATCTGTGACCAATTATCAGTAAGCGCCTGGAGTTTGACATTGGTCTCTTCCATAAAGGGACGCAAAGTTCTAATTTCTTCCAAGAAAGGCCGGAAAGATCTTATCTCATCCAATAAAAGTTCCATGGAAACACCAGAGGATCGTTTAGGTGGTGAAGGGGGATCCTTTTTTAGCCTTGTAACGTTGGTCTTTGCCGGGGCTGCCTGTGAAGATTGTGAAGACTCCATTGCTATGTCAGTGCCAGAGGAGGCAGGAGAATCCTCTAATTTGGAGAAGGCTGAAAAAACATTAGAGTTTTTCACAAAAGCAACCTTAGATGTGGAGGGCATGCGTAGTGAGGACTTAAGCCTGCCCATAAAGGGGACAACAAAGCGTTACAATCACCAAGGAAAAATAGGTGCTAAATAGACACTAAAAAAGCTTCATGGAGAGTGAAGTCCACTTATTGTTAAGAGCGGCTCGCTAGAAAAAGTGCCTGGCGCATGCGTACGCTTACCCACTGAGGAAGAGAGGACTAGAGCTGCCAAAATACTTCACAGTAAGGTGACGTCGTAATATTGGGCCCAGCAAAGGCGAACGCAAAAGCCTGAGCGCAGTTGCAGAATATACAAGCGCAGAAGACAATTGCAGCAAGGCGGGAGACAGATGAGGTCCCGGGATAGGAACAACAGCAACCAGCTCGAATGAGGAGAATAGAAGGATGACCAGATGAGCGTAAAGCTGAGCCCTCTGCTTCAAATGAAATGAAATGCAGCACTGTTTATTTGTGATAGGAGCATAGGCTGTGCCAGTTGTGACAGAGCGGACAATGAGGTGGCCCACATATCAATATCCACGAAATTCCACCCAAAAAGCTAAAGGAAAGGCGAGCAGCTTCACAAAATGGCGGCAAACAATATACATGAGGTGGCATAAAGTGAGCAACTTGAAGCAAGCACGAGTAAAACATTTTTTTTACAAAATCCTCCTATTTGTATGAAAAACAGTCACGAGAAAAAGCGGGCAAATGCGCTATGTAAATGAGGCATATTACCGGCAAGGTATCCAAATACCGGCAGTAGGGAGAAGCGCTAAAAGCGCATCGGCGGGCAGACAAAATGGCGGCCGTAACATCGGCCGGGATCCTGAGGCGAGCGTCTGAAGAAATTCCCGTCGTGGACTCACTAAAAGGGCTTCGGAGCAGCGCCGCGATATCCAGAAGCGGTTCGGTGCTCAATCATGCTGCTTAAGCAGGAGAAGGTAGGCATGAAGCGGTATAGTTCCCAAAGCCGCCACCGAGCCTCACCCCAGCGCCGCCATCTCCGATGAGCGCTAAGCCACACCCCCCTATCGAATATGCTTCTTAGTGAGAAGCGAGTCCTTTGTTAGCAAATGCAGAAATGAAACTCCACAGAAAGTTCTTATAGGGCTTAGGTGACTGTCTCACATGATTTTACATTAACGCAGGGTAAAAGAAGCACTTGAGGCCTACACGAAAATGAAGCTGAATCATTACCAGGTAATTCCATTATAAATCACACGTTTTCATATATGAATTTCGATTCTTTCCATTATAGCAGTTATAAGTTCTTTCAGGTACTACATCTCAATATTCGGTACTACTAAATAAAAATAAAAATAATTTACAGCATCATTTGTACGTTATCTTTTATCAACTCATGTTATTTACTTGTCACTCTCCATACATGTGTTATTAGGTAGACGTCCAGAAGCTCAGATTTGCACTATGTAAAATCTCTCTAGTTTAGATGATTTTTCATTTCAAGAACCTTATTATGCGCACATATATTTTCAGGTGTGAAGCACATTTAACTGTTATTATCAAACAACTCGTAAATACGTTCATGTGTAGTTCTCATTTTACCTCTTTAATTTTTTAATACATTTCATCATTTAGAACACTTTGCATGCTTTTATGATGCAGTATGTATTCTCATGTTTTTCATTTTAGCAGACTAACGTCTTCATCAGGAAAACAAATTCTATTAATGATTTTATCGGTGAGAATTGATAAAGGTAGACATCATATAATATCCATGTTCCATGAATTACATACCTGTGTCAAATTTATGTTGTCTTGTAATTCGAATAGACAGTGGATTACTCGACTAGGATTTCTTATGGCCACTCCTGCATTACTAGAATCACATACCTTTTGAGTAATCAGTAATTTTAAGTTTCATTCATGTTTGGACCATCGGGCCATTTCTACCAATTCCTTACACAACTTTCTAAGTAGCCCATTTTAATCTGGTAGTGATGTATAACTTAGTGCATCCCAGGAAAACTAGATGTCCTACACTACGTACTGTGATTTTCCCTGTCCTCATGATGACCTTTAATGCACTGACAAGGTCAAAATGTTATCAACACTATAGAAAACAGACTACAGGGGCATATTATCAAGGACTGCGATAAAATTATCGCTGCTTTAGCGGCAACAAACTGCCGCTAAAACAGCGAGAATGGGCTTGAAAATATGCCCTTGTGAATTCCCATAGCAGCCAAGGTTAACACCACAACCGGGGCTGCTATGGGAATTCACAAGGACATATTATCAAGCCCATTAGCGCCGTTTTAGCTGCAGTTTCCTGCCGCTAAAGCGGCGATAATTTTATCGCAGTTCTTGATAATATGTCCCTATGTTCCTTTTAATTAACAGAATATTGTGCTGTGGAATTTGAACTGTACACCCGGTCCTGTCATTCCTGTCATGGCCGTTTGTTTGGAGCTATGAAGTGCTTAATTCCTCAAGGCTAGGACTAAGCATGAGGAATGCCAATCCTCTGCTGCCCAGTCCTGTTGCTCCTTTATATGTGTGAAATCCACAGCCTGTTTGATGAGTTCAGAAGATGACCAGAGTACTAACATGCCCCCAACACTCTCTGGAGACTTGAAGAGGACTCCATGACCTTCTATTCGAGAAGTACAGATGAGACTCTTGAATTATTAACTCTGCTTACAAACTGTGCTCTGCTACAAATGCTCCACCCATTACTAAATTTGTAAGACTACCAATCTTGCAATTCCTGGTAGGCACTTGCACCAACACAATATGCTATGATTCGAAAAAACTTGAGATAAAAGATAAAGTGGCTGCCACTGAATGCACCCATTGCAAAGTATTTATCTTAAACAAAATGTTAATTATTTTATTGTCACACAAAACACAGAACATTAGTGCCAAGACTCCGCATTATAGAAACAGAGAGTGGCTTATGAAATCTTCCTGCAAATTCCGAGAGCTGTCAGATGCATCTGAGCCTTTGTCTGGAGCTCAAACATTACCAACTAAATGTTCTTATGCTCTAACTCGAGCAATTTTCCATCACCCTTTTTTAAATTCATGAAACAATACAGTACTCCCAAGTCCAGCCCATTTAACTAGCTCATCCCTTCACCTAAGCACTTAAGTTCCCCCAGTAGATTTGCAATGCATTGTCAAATCTCCTTGTGCAAGAATCAATGCCATATCAATAAATCTAAAATAGATTTTTCGCTTTTTAGGGCATGGGTAACTCCCAAGTAGACAAGACCAAGGTGAGCAAAGGATATCTAGCTGCATGAAATCATTGACACAGTCCACCTTCACCTCCCAATAACCTGTCAAAGAGGGGCAGGAGCATACCATATGGAACATTTATGTCCCATATTCCCTGCATCTTCAACATGCTACAACAGGTAAGCTTTATGAAGAAAACAAAAATCAATTAATATAAATCTGGCATTTCGGGAAACAACAGGTATGATTACTAGGATCTTTTCCCAATCAATATCAGAAATCTGAATCATCAGCTCTGTCTCCCTTTTAACTTTCAGATCTGTGAGGGAAGTTGTAATGTTTGCACGCCTGGCATGGCACAACGATGTGACCGCTCAGCCCTCCACAGGGCTTGGTCGCCCCACTCACTGCTGCCGCTCCTGCCTGCCTTTGCCGCCTCCTGCCTGCAGATTCCTTCGCTCGCTGCCCGCTGCTCCTGGGAATTTCCCGCTGCTTCTTGGAATTTCCCGCCGCTGCCTCCCTGCGGCCCCACCCCCCTGTAATTCCATTCGCCGCCCCGCTCCCGCCACCCAGCTGCTCCTCCCTCCCGGTTCCTTACTTATGACGCCCCCAGAGCGACCGCGCAGCGTGCGTGCGCAGCGGGAGCGCCGATTGAGCGCCAAGCCCGCGCCCAGCGCCAGGACCCCTGGACCTCCCCGCCGAGGCAAGACGACCCGACTGACCTACGACGCCGCCACTCTCAACGCACTCAATGCCGGCCGGACCAACGCCTGCTGCCGAGCCACCCCGAGACGCACCCACGGACCCTTCACCTGCTGCACCTGCAAGTTCACCTGCCTCCAAACCTGCCCCGCTCCCGCCAAGACAAACACCAGCAGCAACCACCTCAAGTGCATCCTGATCAACACCCGCTCCGTCCACAGACACGCCGTGGAACTCTGGAACCTCCTCGACGCTACATCACCGGACGTCGCCTTCCTCACGGAAACCTGGATGAACGCCTCCTCTGCACCCGACATCGCCATCACCATCCCGGACGGGTACAAGATCATCAGGAGGGACCGCATCAACCAGACCGGAGGTGGCATCACCATCTTCCACAGGAACACCATCCGCATCACGACCGACGCCAAAGACTCCTTTGCCGCAGCCGAACATCTCCACTTCCAGATTCACACCGACCCTAAGACGACCCTCAGAGGCACCCTCGTCTACAGACCCCCGGGACCACGCACACAATTCAGCGAAGACATCACAGACTTCATCAGCCCGCACGCCCTCCCCTCCACTGACTACATCCTCCTCGGGGACCTCAACTTCCACCTGGAGAACACCACCGCCCTGCTGGAAAACCTCGCCAACCTCGGACTCAAGCAACTGGTCAACACCCCCACCCACTACGCCGGCCACACGCTTGATCCTGTCTTCTCTTCCAGCAAGTACATCACCTTCAGCCACGCCACTGGACTCCACGACTCACCACCACCCGCATCAGGTACCGAACAGGAAATGGAGCAAGATCACCGCAGACCAGCTCACCACCTCCCTCAGCCAGAGCTCACCCGCCAACACAACGGACCCCAACGAAGCAGCCCGCAACTTCACACAGTGGCTGACCGCCTGCGCCGACGACCTTGCGCCATTAAAGAACCCTCCCAGCAGACCCAGAAGCAAGAAGGCATCCTGGTTAACCGACGACCTCAAGGACTCCAAGAAGACCTGCCGCACCCTCGAGAAAGTCTGGCTCCTCGACCGGACCACCGACAACATGACCGCCCTCAAACACGCTACCCGCAAGCACCACCAGCTCATCCGCACCACCAAGAAGAAATCCCTGAAGGAACGACTGGACAACAACGCCCACGACAGCAAAGAGCTCTTCACTATCGTCAAGGAGTTCTCCAACCCCAGCACCGGCACCAACGACATCACTCCGTCACAAGACCTCTGTGACTCCCTCGCCTCCTTCTTCCACCGCAAGATCGCCGACATCCACAACAGCTTCGGCGCCCCACCCACGCACCCAACCGTCGAACCAACGCCCCCCACCGCCACCCTTGACGCCTGGACCACGGTGCCACCAAAGACACAGCCCGCACGATGAACACCATCCACTCCGGATCACCGACCGACCCCTGCCCACACCACGTCTTCAACAAGGCCGACTCCACCATCGCACCCCAACTCCGGAACATCATCAACACCTCCTTCAACACCGCCACCTTCCCGGAGAGCTGGAAGCACGCTGAGATCAGCGCCCTCCTGAAGAAACCTACAGCGGACCCCACCGATCTCAAAAACTTCCACCCCATCTCGCTCCTCCCTTTTCCTGCTAAAGTCATCGAGAAGATTGTCAACAGACAGCTGACCGCCTTCCTCGAGACGAACGGATCCCTCGACCCCTCGCAGTCCGGCTTCAGAGCCAACCACAGCACCGAGACCGCCCTCATCGCAGCCACCGACGACATCCGGACCCTGCTCGACAAGGGGGAAACAGTGGCCCTCATCCTCCTGGACCTCTCCGCTGCGTTCGACACGGTCTGCCACCGCACCCTAGTCCAGCGCCTCAGCAACATCGGTATCCAAGAGTAGGCACTGGAGTGGATCATCTCGTTCCTCGCCGGAAGAACACAAAGAGTCCGCCTCCCCCGTTTCGCTCCGAGGCCACCGAAGTCATCTGCGGCGTCCCGCAAGGATCTTCACTCAGCCCCACCCTCTTCAACATCTACATGAAACCTCTCGCAGACATCGCACGCCAGCACAACCTCAACATCATCTCTTACGCCGACGACACCCAGCTGATCCTCTCCCTCACCAGAGACCCCGACACCGCCAGAACCTGCCTACACAAAGGGATGAAAGACGTCGCCGAGTGGATGAAGGACAGCCGCCTGAAACTGAACTCGGACAAGACGGAAGTCCTCATCCTGGGATCTTTGCCCTCCGCCTGGGACGACTCCTGGTGGCCCCCAGCCCTGGGCACCGCACCCAAGCCAACCGACCACGCACGCAACCTGGGCTTCATCCTGGACCCCTCCCTCTCGATGACCAGACAAGTCAACGCCGTCTCCTCATCGTGCTTCAACACCCTGCGTATGCTTCGCAAGATCTTCCGCTGGATCCCGACCGAGACCAGGAAGACTGTCACCCAGGCACTCGTCACCAGCCGACTGGACTACGGAAACGCCCTCTACGCCGGAACCACAGCCAAGCTACAGAAAAGACTCCAGCGCATCCAGAACGCCTCCGCCCGACTCATCCTGGATGTCCCCCGACGCAGCCACATCTCCAGCCACCTGAGGAACCTGCACTGACTCCCCGTTGACAAGAGGATCACGTTCCGGCTCCTCACCCACGCACACAAGTCTCTCCACGACCTGGGCCCCAAGTACCTCAACGACCGCCTGACCTTCTACACGCCCACCCGCCAGCTACGGTCCACCAGCCTCGCCCTCGCAGCCGTACCACGCATCCGAAGAGCCACCGCCGGAGGAAGATCCTTCTCTTACCTGGCTGCCAAGACTTGGAACTCCCTCCCCATCCACCTTCGGCTGACCCAGGACCATCTCACCTTCAGGAAACAACTCAAGACCTGGCTGTTCAAGCAGTAGCATACCCCTCCCCCCAAGCGCCTTGAGACCCTCCCGGGTGAGTAGTGCGCTATACAAATGGCATGATTGATTGATTGATTGATTGATTGATTGACTAGTTTAACAAGACTTGTCATTGTACATAACCGATGACAGAATTTGTGCGTTGCAGATTCCAAGACTCCATTTGCCCAGTGTGATGCCTAACAATGACAACAATTGCCTGGTGCAACACAAATTGGCCATCAGGAAACCCAAAGTCTTATGATGTCCTCAAATAAACACAATTCTCCATCTTAATGCAGATCTCCAATATGGTTTGACTCGTAAGCAGTCTACCCTGCAGTCCCACCAAAAGCGTCTTCAAGCACCTAAATGGCATATCTGATGAGGACGGTGTAGGTATGCAAGTTCGCTGCACCATAAATTCATGAGAGGGTATGCAGGTCCCCCCAATAACACCTTCATCAGGATGCAACTTACAATACATCCACTGGTTGAACCACTGCAGTTACGCTGCCAGGTAATATGCTTCAAAGTGCAATGCAGCCAGCCAACCCTCCTCTACAGGACACTGCAAATTAGCTAGTGACACTCTGCATCTACCAGTCCCCAAAATCAATTCTGAAAGTAGTGAGCGACCTATGACCCTGCTCGCAGGCAGGTCGCTCCCTACGCTGCTGCACGGCTCTGCCTGCATTGTTTTTGCCTAATCTTGTATTTTTCTCCTGTGCCTAATTTGCTTTCTTGCCCAGACTTGTTTTTATTCCCCTGTCCCTGTACTTGCTTTCTTGCCCAGACTTGTTTTTATTCCCCTGTGCCTGTACTTGCTTTCTTGCCCAGACTTGTTTTTATTCCCCTGTGCCTAACTTGCTTTCTTTCCCAGACTTGGTTTTATTCCTCTGTGCCTGTACTTGTTTTCTTGCCTAAACTTGTTTTTCCTTCCTGTGCCCAGTTCTCCCACGGCTGCTGCTCGTTTTTCCCGCCGCTGCGTCCCTGTGGCCCCGCCCACCTGCAATCCCATTGGCCGGCCCGCTCCCGCCTCGCAGCTGCTCCTCCCTCCCACATCCCCTCATATGGAAGCCTCTACGCGCCGCTGCGGGCGCGCCACTGGCGTGCCACTGGCGCACCTAAGGCAAGCCCGTCTGTGCCCGTCTGTGCCTGAACCGCGCCCAGCGCCAGGACCCCTGGACACCACGAACGCCACAACGCCCGACACCGCTACAATGCCAGAACCCTCCATGCACTCAACACTGGATGATCACACACCTGCTTCCTGGCCGCCCCAAAGCGCACCCACAGCGCTTTCACCTGCCAGAACTGCAGCTTCACAAGCATCCGCAAGCCCCCACATCTCCTTCAACCATACCACCGAACTCCACTGGACCGACCACCGATGCATTCACTTCACCTTCAAGAAACCCACCATGCACCACCGCACCCAACAGATGCCTCACCGCTGCTGGAGCAGAGTCACCGAAAATCAGCTAACCACCACCCTCGCCCAGAGCCCACCCGCCGACCATACCGACCTCGACACCACCGCCCGCATTCTCAGACATTGGATCAACGACTGCGCCAACACCCTCGCCCCGATCAAGAAGTCCTCGAACAATCATACCAACAAGAAAGCTAGCTGGTTCACTGAAGACCTCTGGGCCTCCAAGCAAACCTGCCAAAAGCTGGAGAAGATCTGGCTCGGTGAACGAACACCAGACAGCCACGCCGCCCACAAGAATGCCACCCGCAGACACCATCACCTCATCAGATCTGCCAAAAGGGCCTCCTTCAAAGACCGCCTAGAAAACAACGCGCACAACAGCAAAGAGCTCTTCAACATCATGAAGAAACTCTCCAACCCCAGCTCCAACACCAACGACGTCCCACCCTCGCAAGACCTGTGCGATTCGCTGGCCACCTTCTTCCACTGCAAGATAACAGACATCCACAATATTTTAAACGCCACGACCGCCCGACAACCACTGAGACCTTCGCCCCCACGACCACCATCTGCACCAACCGCCTGCTCTACTGGACCAACATCAACGATGACGACACCATCAAGATCATGAACACCATCCACTCCGGATCTCCATCAGATCCATGCCCACATCATATCTTCAACAAAGCCAGCACATCCATTGCACCCCATCTCCGGAAAGTCATCAACACCTCCTTCGAGACAGCAACCATTCCGGAGAGCTGGAAGCACGCCGAGATCAACGCCTTACTCAAGAAACCCAAGGCAAACCCGAAGGACCTCAAGAACTTCCGGCCCATCTCCCCACTCCCGTTCCCAGCAAAGGTCATCGAGAAGACCGTCAACGAACAACTGACCCGCTACCTCGAGGAGAACAACATCCTGGACCCTTCCCAGTCCGGGTTCCGCAGCAACCACAGCACCGAGACTGCCCTCATCGCCGCCACTGATGACATCAAGTCCCTGCTGGACAACGAAGAAACGGCAGTCCTCATTCTACTGGAACTGTCAGCCGCCTTCGACACGGTCTGTCACCACACACTACGAACACGCCTCCACAACGCTGGGATCCAAGAGAAGGCCATGGACTGGACCATCTCCTTCCTCTCCAGCAGAACACAGAGCGTCCGCCTTCCCCCCTTCCACTACGAAGCCACCGAGATCATCTGCGGCATACCCCAGGGATCATCCCTCAGTCCAACCCTGTTTAACATCTACATGGCACCGCTCGCCCACGTCGCCCGTCGGCAAGACTTCAACATCCTCTCCTACGCCGATGACACCCAGCTGATACTCTCCCTCACCAAGGACCCCCACACCGCCAAAACAAACCTTCACGAAGGAATGAAGGCCGTTGTTGAATGGATGAGGAACAGCCGACTGAAGCTGAACTCGGACAAGATGGAGGTCCTCATCCTCGGATCCAACCCTTCGGCCTGGGACGACTCCTGGTGGCCGACCGCACTGGGAACCGCTCCAACACCCACTGACCATGCACGCAACCTAGGGGTCATCCTCGACTCTACCCTCTCCATGACTAAACAGGTCAACGCCGTCTCCTCCTCCTGCTTCAACACCCTCCACATGCTCCGTAGGATCTACAAGTGGATCCCCACTGAAACGAGAAGAACAGTCACCCAGGCCCTTGTCAGCAGCAGGTTGGACTATGGAAACGCCCTCTACGCAGGAACCTCGGCCAAATTCCTGAGGCGGCTCCAACGCATCCAGAATGCCTCTGCACGCCTGATCCTCGACATCCCTCGCCACAGCCACATCACACCCCACCTGAGAGACCTGCACTGGCTCCCGGTCAACAAGAGGATAACCTTCAAGCTTCTCACCCACGCACACAAGGCACTCCACAACACCGGACCAACGTACCTCAACAGGCGACTCAGCTTCTACACCGCCACCCACCAGCTCCGCTCCGCCGACCTCGCCCTTGCTACAGTCCCCCGCTTCCGAAGAGTGACCTCAGGCGGCAGATAGTTCTCTCACCTCGCCGCCAAGACCTGGAACACCCTCCCCATCCACCTACGGCAGACCCAAGACCTGCTGACCTTCAGAAAACTCCTCAAGACCTGGCTTTTCGAGCAGTAGCAGCATTCCCCAACCCAGCGCCTTGAGACCCTCACCGGTGAGTAGTGCGCTTTACAAATGATATGATTGATTGATTGATTGATTGATTAGTGATTCCAGGTCTCAGAACAACCTGCAAGGTACCAATATTGGCATGGTAAAGAAAAACTAAAGCAGTGGGAAGCACCACCATCTTGACCACCACTATTCTACCGGCCACAGATAATGGCATAATGGCAATGTTGACCAAAGGTTTACACTACTTCTAATCGATCCAATCGCTGCCCCAACATTACCATCTGTTAAATCTTGGTGGTTATATATATATATATATATATATATATATATATATATATATATATATATATGTATATGCTTAAAAACTTTGCTGTAGAATTGGCAAAATACTTTTTCCATTTCTAACTCGGCGTGGATAGCACTGTGCTGATCCTATGCTTAAAGACTTTGATAGAAAAGCAGACATTTGAGGTGAGCAGATCTGGAGTGTCGATGGTGTAGAGATTGCTCTAAATAGTAGCTGCTTTCCACCTGAAAAAATCGCAAGGTGCTCGCACCCTTCAGACGCCATTTTATGTATTTTAAGAGAATAGTTCAAAACAAAAGTGGAAAACTTGAGAAGGGGGCAGGGTAGAGTCTCCCTGGCCCCCTAGGCCTTCTCAGGGGTCCCTGAAGTACCCCTGAAGGCCCCAAAAATCTTCTTTTTTTTTTACAAAAAAAATCACGAGGTGCGCGCACGGTGCTCGCACCCTCCAGACGCCATTTTGTGTATTTTAGGAGAATAGTGCAAAACAAAAGTCGAAAACTTGAAAAGGGGGCTGGGTAGAGTCTCCCTGACCCCCTAGGCCTTCTCAGGGGGTCCCTGGAGTACCCCTGAAGGCCCCAAAAATCTTTTTTTTTCACAAAACAAATCGCGGGGTGCGCGCACGGTGCTCGCACCCTCCAGACGCCATTTTGTGTATTTTAAGTGAATAGTGCAAAACAAAAGTGGAAAACTTGAGAAGGGGGCATGATAGAGTCTCTCTGACCCCCTAGGCCTTCTCAGGGGGTCCCTGAAGTACCCTTGAAGGCCCCAAAATCATTTTTCTTTTACAAAAATAATCGCGAGGTGCGCGCACCGTGCGCGCACTCCAGAATAAAAAACAAAAAAAAATAGATTTAAATAACAAGTTTGTGTGTTTAGATGTTGGGTGGCTCTAAAAAGAGCCGTTGTGTTTATTGAGTGTTTTTTGTACCTATAAGTAAGTACCGATGCAGAGTCTAAAGTTTAAAAGGAAAACTCTGTTCCCCTGATCTGTAAAATGTACACCATCTCTCCTATAGATGCCTTGCATGTTGTAACGCAAGTTGTTGTGGTATATAGAACCCATGCCATAGTCTCTGAGGAAAGCAGAAACAGACTTATTCATATGTTTCCTTGCTTTCTCAATCTGTGGACAATATTGGTTGGACCAGTTCCATTTTTGCCTTTGGCATATATTAGAATATACCAAGGCAGTTTGTGGAAAAGGTGACATCAATTGGCCAAAGGTGTCCTTTAAAAGCATTTCCAGACCTACCCCAGTCAAAGTTCCCAGGTCATTGCCACCACAGTGCACAATTATGAGGTCAGGGTGTGGGAGATGCAAAAAGGATTTTACAAATGGCATCAATTGGTGACTCCTCAATCCTCTCTGGCCAATCCACATAATATCTACATTTGGTAAATCAAGGTCGAGAAAACATCTATTTGCTGCATACCTTTCACTCCAGTGAATATAGCGGTGTCCTATAATCCAAACTTTTAGCATTTTTAAGGCAGATACGGTAGTACTCAGATGGGCTCTGGAAGTCAAATGTCAGTTTGAAGCTGAGAGTTTAGAAAACAATGTGGATGAGATTCAGTGCAATTGAATAACTAGAAATGATTATTTGTTTCTTAAAATTTAAGATTGAAAACTAGGGTGCATGGTAATGTTTTTTAAGAAGGCAAAATGTTATTGGTTGGGAAAAAGTCATCAAAAGTAACATAGCACTGGATAAGCAGGTGTATTGCAAAGTCAAACAGCCTTGCTGGATTTATTTGCAACATTGAGATATGAACTTCTGACCGGTGTGTCCACCCAGGTGCTGTATGGAGTGTTACCATGGTAACAGGCAGAGAGTGCAGAGGGGGAAGGTTGAACTGTATGTGACTTTTCAAATGTTGAAAGGTAGAACCAACTGAAATATTCGTTTGGTTTTGAAATTGTGTGGGAAGAAATTTGATTGGTTATGTACAAGAATATGGGTCTGAAATGAGAGGGAATCAGGGCCATTTACTGGTTGCAGTGTCTGAGGTACATTTCAGAGATTCTGCTCAAGAAAATCTGGTGTGTGATTGACACTGTTCTAAATCTTCAAAAGCATTTTTAAAGGTGAGTTGTTAATTTGTAAGGGGATCTATGTTTGTGCAGTTTAAGTTAATAAGATAAATGTGTTCTAATGTGGAAGTCTCTCACTGTCCCTGTGTTTATGTCTCTCACTGTTTCTTTCTCTTTCTTTGCACTACTGTTCTTTTTCTTTCCTTTCTTTTTCCATACATCTTTCTGTTTCATTTATTCCTTTTTCCTTTCTCTTAATATGGTTCTTTTTCCCTCCTTTCTCTTTTCTCACCTTCATATATCTTCCCTTACTGACACTGTCTTTCATTGAATTTCTCCCCTCTTTCCCCACTTTATGTTCTCTTCTTTGTACATCACTCTCATTCTTTTTCTCCTGGTCCCATTCCCTTACTGCCTCTCACTTTTTTTTGTTCCCTGCATCTGTCAATCCACTTCTTTTATTTTCCTTTTCTCATTCCCTTTTGCTAACTCCCATTCTTTTTGTCCCTCATTTGCTTTCACTGCATTTGTCATTTTCCTCTGTGTTAGTCACTATACCTGCCTCACTCCCTTGCAGTTACTCACTGTCCCTCTCTTTCTCTCTCTCTGACTGACTTCCTCTCTTTCCCAAACTCTTTCTTTAATTTCCTCTTTCTTTCCATAAATTCTACTCTGTCACTTACTCCATTTTACTGTGTGTGTGTACCATTTTTGTGTTTGCTTGCACCATTTGTGTTTCTCCTTGAACCATGTCTCCCGCTCTGTGCACCATTTTTACTTTCTGTGTTTGCATTATAGCTGTCCCTCTGTCTTGCATATTGTCATGTGTCTAAAATCACACTGTGCGTCAAGATTCATTTTAGAAGAATCTGGTTGAATAATTTGCTTAGTTGATGTGTTTAAAAATATGGTAATGATGTATTCTTGAAGTGAGTAAGGCTATAGGACATATAGAGCTAGACAGACCTATGCATAATGTGTGTCAGGCCTGTTAATTTCCCAATTAGTCTCTATGCTGGTCAGTAAAGATTCCGGGTGTGCTGTTGAATTGAGGAATTAATGTTATGTCTTGCTTATATATATGGGCTGTGTTCTGTCTGTAAAATATAGTTTTTGCTTGCATCATGTTCTTTTCTGTGTGCACTATAGCTCTCTCTCTGTGTGGCATATTGTTATGTGTCTAAGATCACACTGTGCGTCAAGATTCATTTTAGATGAAACTGGCTGAATAAGTTGCTTAGTTGATGTGTTTAAAAATGTGGTAATGATGTATTCTTGAAGGGAGTAAGGCTATAGGACATGCAGAGCTAGACAGACCTATGCAGAATGTGTGTCAGGCCTCTTAATTTCTAGCTATAGCTGTCCCTCTGTCTTGCATATTGTCATGTGTCTAAAATCACACTGTGCGTCAAGATTCATTTTATATGAATCTGGTTGAATAATTTGCTTAGTTGATGTGTTTAAAAATATGGTAATGATGTATTCTTGAAGTGAGTAAGGCTATAGGACATATAGAGCTAGACAGACCAATGCAGAATGTGTGTCAGGCCTGTTAATTTCCCAATTAGTCTCTATGCTGGTCAGTAAAGATTCAGGGTGTGCTGTTGAATTGAGGAATTAATGTAATGTCTTGCTTATATATATGGGCTGCGTTCTGCCTGTAAAATATAGTTTTTGCTTGCATTATGTTCTTTTCTGTGTGCACTATAGCTCTCCCTCTGTCTGGCATATTGTTATGTGTCTAAGATCACACTGTGCGTCAAGATTCATTTTAGATGAATCTGGCAGAATAAGTTGCTTAGTTGATGTGTTTAAAAATATGGTAATGATGTATTCTTGAAGTGAGTAAGGCTATAGGACATGCAGAGCTAGACAGCCCTATGCAGAATGTGTGTCAGGCCTCTTAATTTCTAGCTATAGCTGTCCCTCTGTCTTGCATATTGTCATGTGTCTAAAATCACACTGTGCGTCAAGATTCATTTTATATGAATCTGGGTGAATAATTTGCTTAGTTGATGTGTTTAAAAATATGGTAATGATGTATTCTTGAAGTGAGTAAGGCTATAGGACATATAGAGCTAGACAGACCTATGCAGAATGTGTGTCAGGCCTGTTAATTTCCCAATTAGTCTCTATGCTGGTCAGTAAAGATTCAGGGTGTGCTGTTGAATTGAGGAATGAATTTAATGTCTTGCTTATATATATGGTCTCTGTTCAGCCTCGAAAATATAGTTTTTTCTTGCATCATGTTCTTTTCTGTGTGCACTATAGCTGTCCCTCTGTGTGGCATATTCTTATGTGTCTAAGATCACACTGTGAGTCATGATTCATTTAAGATGAATCTGGTTGAATAATTTGCGTAGTTGATGTGTTTAAAAATATGGTAATGATGTATTCTTGAAGTGAGTAAGGCTATAGGACATGCAGAGCTAGACAGACCTATGCGAAATGTGTGTCAGGCCTGTTAAATTCCCAATTAGTCTCTATGCTGGTCAGTAAAGATTCAGGGTGTGCTGTTGAATTGAGGAATGAATGTAATGTCTTGCTGATACATTTGGGCTGTGTTCTGTCTGTAAAATATAGTTTTTGCTTGCATCATGTTCTTTTCTGTGTGACCTATAGCTCTCCCTCTGTGTGGCATATTGGTATGTGTCTAAGATCACACTGTGCGCCAAGATTCATTTTAGATGAATCTGGCTGAATAATTTGCTTAGTTGATGTGTTTAAAAATATGGTAATGATGTATTCTTGAAGTGAGTAAGGCTATAGGACATGCAGAGCTAGACAGACCTATGCAGAATGTGTGTCAGGCCTCTTAATTTCTAGCTATAGCTGTCCCTCTGTCTTGCATATTGTCATGTGTCTAAAATCACACTGTGCGTCGAGATTCATTTTATATGAATCTGGTTGAATACTTTTCTTAGTTGATGTGTTTAAAATCATGGTAATGATGTATTCTTGAAGTGAGTAAGGCTATAGGACATATAGAGCTAGACAGACCTATGCAGAATGTGTGTCAGGCCTGTTAATTTCCCAATTAGTCTCTATGCTGGTCAGTAAAGATTCAGGGTGTGCTGTTAAATTGAGGAATGAATGTAATGTCTTGCTTATATATATGGTCTCTGTTCAGCCTCGAAAATATAGTTTTTTCTTGCATCATGTTCTTTTCTGTGTGCACTATAGCTGTCCCTCTGTGTGGCATATTCTTATGTGTCTAAGATCACACTGTGAGTAATGATTCATCTAAGATGAATCTGGTTGAATAATTTGCTTAGTTGATGTGTTTAAAAATATGGTAATGATGTATTCTTGAAGTGAGTAAGGCTATAGGACATGCAGAGCTAGACAGACCTATGCAAAATGTGTGTCATGCCTGTTAATTTCCCAAATAGTCTCTATGCTGGTCAGTAAAGATTCAGGGTGTGCTGTTGAATAGAGGAATGAATGTAATGTCTTGCTTATATATATGGGCTGTGTTCTGGCTGTAAAATATAGGTTTTGCTTGCATCGTGTTCTTTTCTGTGTGCATGATATCTCTCCCTCTGTGTGGCATATTGTTATGTGTCTAAGATCACACTGTGCGTCAAAATTCATTTTAGATTAATCTGGCTGAATAATTTGATTAGTTGATGTGTTTAAAAATACGGTAATGATGTATTCTTGAAGTGAGTAAGGCTATAGGACATATAGAGCTAGACAGACCTATGCAGAATGTGTGTCAGGCCTGTTAATTTCCCAATTAGTTTCTATGCTGGTCAGTAAAGATTCAGGGTGTGCTGTTGAATTGAGGAATGAATGTAATGTCTTGCTGATACATTTGGGCTGTGTTCTGTCTGTAAAATATAGTTTTTGTTTGCATCATGTTCTTTTCTGTGTGCACTATAGCTCTCCCTCTGTGTGGCATATTGTTATGTGTCTAAGATCACACGGTGCGTCAAGATTCATTTTAGATGAATCTGGCAAAATAAGTTGCTTTGTTCATGAGTTTAAAAATATGGTAATGATGTATTCTTGAAGTGAGTAAGGCTATAGGATATGCAGAGCTAGACAGACCTATGCAGAATGTGTGTCAGGCCTCTTAATTTCCCAATTAGTCTCTGTGCTGTGCAATAAAGATATAGGGTGTGCTCTTGCAATGAGAAAGGAATGTAATGTCTTGCTTATATATATATGGGCTGTGTTCTGTCTGTAAAATATAGTTTTTGATTGCATCATGATCTTTTCTGTGTGCACTATAGCTCTCCCTCCGTGTGGCATATTGTTATGTGGCTAAGATCACACTGGGCGTCAAGATTCATTTTAGATGAATCTGGCTGAATAAGTTGCTTTGTTAATGTGTTTAAAAAATTGGTAATGATGTATTCTTGAAGTGAGTAAGGCTATAGGATATGCAGAGCTAGACAGACCTATGCAGAATGTGCGTCAGGCCTCTTAATTTCCCAATTAGTCTCTATGCTGTGCAATAAAGATACAGGGTGTGCTGTTGAAATGAGAAATGCATGTAATGTGTTGCTTATATATATGGTCTCTGTTCTGCCTATAAAATATAGTTTTTGCTTGCATCATGTTCTTTTCTGTGTGCACTATAGTTCTCCTTCTGTCTGGCATATTCTCATGTTGCTAAGATCACACTGTGCGTCAAGATTCATTTAAGATGAATCTGGCTGAATGGCATCAATTGGTGACATGTTAATCCTCTTAATTCTCCTCAGGGGTCTCACTGATACTTAGTCCTTTTGATCCCACAATAATAAGGAGTTGGCAAGGAAGCTGAATTTTAAAAGATAATTTTTATTAAAGTCAAATGAGTTGAGACTACGTCTCATCGAGGCCTTAGTAACTGAATGAGGCAGTTTAAAGAGTACAGAACACTGCGGCCTTATATATGTGAGGGTTACATACTCAGCATAAAAGCGAGGGGCAGTCCTGGCTGATGTAAGCAAGCAAAATGACTAATTTGGGTATGCAAAATCTGCTTGCTTAGCAAAGTGTGAGGAGATTTACATCTTCATACAGCTGTAAAAAATAGTCTGGCAGTTATATTAGTGTAGTAGGCATGTGCCAAGTGGAGCATGCCAAACATAGTTTGTGTCTAGGCAGGCTAGAAGAACAGTTAACAGAAAGGTTGGGCAGAGCACATGGCAAACGAAATGGCAGCTAGAAATACAAAATGGGTGCCATGTTAAATCTTCTTCTTCTGTGCGTCTAGTCTTACACCCTCTGCTTGTAGAATTTGTATTCTCTTTTCACTATTTTCCCCTCTGTGTGCTTTATTTAGCCTCTGTATGTCACTTTTCTTTAAATGTTTTCTGCATTTGATCTGTGGTGTATGATTTCACTGTCTGTGTGTACCTTCTCTGTGTTTGCTTGCACCATCCGTGTTTCTCCTTGAAGTATGTCACCCTCTCTGTGCACCATCTTTACTTTCTGTGTCTGCACTATAGCTCTCCCTCTGTCTGTCATATTCTCATGTGGCTAAGATCACACTGTGCGTCAAGATTCATTTTAGAAGAATCTGGTTGAATAATTTGCTTAGTTGATGTGTTTAAAAATATGGTATTGATGTATTCTTGAAGTGAGTAAGGCTATAGGACATATAGAGCTAGACAGACATTTAAGATGAATCTGGCTGAATGGCATTGATTGGTGACATCTTAATTCTCTTAATTGTCCTCAGCGGTCTCACTGATACTTCCTTTTGATCTCACAATAATAGGAAGTTGGCACAGAAGCTGAAATTTAAAAGATCATTTTTTTTAAAGTCACACTGAGTGTCTGTGTAAATTAAAGAATTATATTTGCACCTTTTTCTATAATCTACCCTGTTTCTCCTCACAGTCTACCCCTCTCTTCTTATCTTATTTTCTGTCTGCACCAACCCTCTCTCACTGCCTGCATCCTATGATGTGCATCTGTGGAGGCCTATTATGATATGGCTGCTGGTGTGTGTTAGACAGCGCTTACATGTTAAATCTTTTCCTTCTCTGCCTATAGTCTCGCACTCTCTGTGTGTATCATTTTATCTCTGTGTTCACTATGCCTCCCTCTCTCTCCTTCAATTACTCTTTGCATGTAACATTTCTGTTACTGTTTCCAGTATTTCTTCTCTGTTGTACCATTTTATCCTCTGTGTGTATCATGTCTTTGTCTGCTTGCACTATCTGTGTTTCTGCTTGAAGCATCTCACCCTTTCTCTGCACCACCTTTTCTGTGACTGCACCATCTCTTCCTCTGCCTGTAGCCCTGCATCATCTCTCCTTTGATTGTACCAGTTAACTCTCTGCCTGCAGTATCTCATTTTCTGTCTGCACCAACCCTCTCCCACTGCCTGCAACTTTTCATGTGCCTCTACAGAGGCCTATTATGATATGGCTGCTGGTGTGTGTTAGACAGCCCTTACATGTTAAATCTTTACCTTTTCTGCCTGTAGTCTCGCACCCTCTGTGTGTACCATTTTGTCTCTGTTTATACTTAGTCTCTCTCTGTGTGCTAAATCACCTAAATCATTAACTGAGTCATAGTTTAGGTGATGTAGTTGTAGAAAGTCCTATGTAGTATGTGTTCCAGGCCTCTTAATTTTTTTTCACAACAAAATTTTTATTTTATTGATCAGGTAAGGCATATATGCAGTCCTCCACAGTCAGGAGAGCCCTGCCAAAACATCAAAGAACGTATGAGCATGTCGCAAACCCAATCAGAAACAACCCCACCCGTCCCCCCCACCACCCACGGCCTCCCAGCGACCCCTCTACCCACCCCTTATCCCTCCCTAACCCAGCGCAAGTAATCATAGCAAGCCTCTAGTAACTGTTTGTATCGAGCTAGGAAACAAGCGTCTCCTCAGGCCTGGAGCCCATCTACCAAATCCACACCATCGTCAGGTTCCACTGGAGGGATCAGAGTTAAACCCCTATATTCCTCCCACCTCTTCCATATCTTGTAATGTTTTCGGGGGCATCCTCTTGCCTCAAACACCGGGCGCTCTTGCCCTATACAATAATCCATCCCTGCCTTCCAGACGCTCAGCGGGGGGGCTCGATCACTCTTCCATGCTTGCGCCAAGTCCCGTCTGGCCACGACAAGACCCAGCAGTAAAAGGTGACGCTTGTAGGTATTTCCCCCAACGCCCTCCAGTACATGGAGAAGGGCCAGACGATGAGTACGGGGAAGATCCCATCCCAGCACCTCCGACAGACAGCTCCATACACCCCGCCAGAACCGGGTCAGGCCAGCACAAGACCACACAGTATGCAGCAGAGTACCCATCTCAGCTCCACATCGCAAACACTCTGGGGACCCAATCAAACCCGCTTTCCATAGTCGCTCTCGCGTATAGTAGGCCCTATGTAGATATTTAAATTGGACTAGTCTTAGGCGCACCGCAATTGCAGTCCCTCGCGGGGACTCCAAAGCCTCTCTCCAATCGTCTTCATCCAATGGTCCAACGTCCCTTTCCCAGGCTTCCTTCAACGTAAGTAGGGAGGAGGAACAATGAGTGACTAGGGTTTGATAAATACGTGACACCTTCTTGTCTCCAAGGTCTCCCATGAAAACCTTCGCCTCCAGGGGGCTAAACTCCGGCAGCGACTCCAGACCCACCAAACTGGCCCCAAGTGCGTGGCGGAACTGTAGGTATTTAAAAAATTGAGTGTTGGGCATATGGAACTCGTCTCTAAACTCCTGGAATGATTTGAGGGCTACGCCGGATACGACATCTCCCAGCGAAGAGATCCCTATAGAATCCCATCCGCCAAACCCCGGCAGCGATGCCAATGCGGGGAGTCGCCCGTTATTCCACAAAGGAGTCTCCGCTGTCAATCTGCCCCACCAGCCCATGCGACGCAGCGCCTGTCGCCATATCATAAACACCACCTGCGTGGCTCGGGGCAACCGCCTCCGTAGTCTGGCCGAATACAAGATCATGTGCAGTGTGTGAACACCCATCAGCGAGCGCTCTAAGGCGTATGCTGGGTCTCCCCTATCACCGTACCACCATTCATTCAGCACTAACAAGTGGGAGGCTTGGTAGTATGACAGCACGTCAGATTTTGCAAGACCACCACAGAATGTGGACAGGAAACATGTACCCAGCGCCACCCTGGCGGCACCCCCAGCCCACAAGAAGCGTCCCAGCACAGAATTAACCTGCCGGAACCACTGGGGTGCGACCGGGTGCGGGTGGTTTGCAGCTGATACAAAAGGCGTGGGAGCGCAACCATTTTAAAAATCGCAGACCTACCGTATATAGTAAGAGGCATCCGGGACCACGTTCTAATGTCCGACTGAACTCTTTCCCAAACTGGTATCACGTTGCGCTCCCAAGAGATCGCCGCAGACTCGGACAGGAGCATACCGAGGTATAACAAGCCTCCGACCGCCACCATCGAGAATATCCTGCCATTGCATGATGCCGATTCAGAAAAGGGAGTGGTGATGAACAGAGTGTCTGAATTAAGCAGACCACTCTTACCCAGTCCAAAGATCAGGGCTTGATCCATCACCGTTATTTAGCTCACTGCCCCATCCCAGCTCAGAACCTGGCTATATGCAAATTAGTCTGTCCCTGGCCCAGTGCATCATGGGAACAGGGCAGACCAAACTACCAAGCCAATTCTTCACCAGAAAGGATACAAGCTACCGGGGACCGGTTTCTGGCATTTCAGCCTCGTCGGCCCGGCTTGCTTGAATCCTGATGGAGCAGTGAGCAAGGGACTCATGTCTGAGTATACCCTGCCACACCTATAGTGGCCAAAAACGATTCAGAAAAGGGGGTGGTGATGAACAGAGTGTCTGAATTAAGCCGACCACTCTTACCCAGTCCAAAGATCAGGGCTTGATCCATCACCGTTATTTAGCTCACTGCCCCATCCCAGCTCAGAACCTGGCTATATGCAAATTAGTCTGTCCCTGGCCCAGTGCATCATGGGAACAGGGCAGACCAAACTACCAAGCCAATTCTTCACCAGAAAGGATACAAGCTACCGGGGACCGGTTTCTGGCATTTCAGCCTCGTCGGCCCGGCTTGCTTGAATCCTGATGAACCCTTTTCTAAATCATTTTGTCCACCATAAGCGTGGAAGGGTATACTCAGATGTGAGTCCCTTGCTCATTGCACCATCAGGATTCAAGCAAGCCGGGCCGACGACGCCTGAAATGGTAGAAACCGGTCCCCGGAAGCTTGTTTCCTTCCCAGTACGAGAATTGGCTTGGTAGTTTGGTTTGCCCTGTTCCCATCATGCACTGGGACAGGAACAGACTAATTTGCATATAGCCAAGTTCTGAGCTGGGATGGTGCAGTGAGCTAAAAAACGGTGATGGATCAAGCCCTGATCTTTGGACTGGGTAAGAGTGGTCTGCTTAATTCAGGCACTCTGTTCATCACCACCCCCTTTTCTGAATCATTTTGTCTACCATAAGCGTGGAAGGGTATACTCAGATGTGAGTCCCTTGCTCATTGCACCATCAGGATTCAAGCAAGCCGGGCCGACGACGCCTGAAATGGCAGAAACCGGTCCCCGGAAGCTTGTTTCCTTCCCAGTACGAGAATTGGCTTGGTAGTTTGGTTTGCCCTGTTCCCATCATGCACTGGGACAGGAACAGACTAATTTGCATATAGCCAAGTTCTGAGCTGGGATGGTGCAGTGAGCTAAAAAACGGTGATGGATCAAGCCCTGATCTTTGGACTGGGTAAGAGTGGTCTGCTTAATTCAGGCACTCTGTTCATCACCACCCCCTTTTCTGAATCATTTTGTCCACTATAAGCGTGGAAGGGTATACTCAGATTTGAGTCCCTTGCTCATTGCACCATCAGGATTCAAGCAAGCCGGGCCGACGACGCCTGAAATGGCAGAAACCGGTCCCCGGAAGCTTGTTTCCTTCCCAGTACGAGAATTGGCTTGGTAGTTTGGTTTGCCCTGTTTCCATCATGCACTGGGACAGGAACAGACTAATTTGCATATAGCCAAGTTCTGAGCTGGGATGGTGCAGTGAGCTAAAAAACGGTGATGGATCAACCCTGATCTTTGGACTGGGGAAGAGTGGTCTGCTTAATTCAGGCACTCTGTTCATCACCACCCCCTTTTCTGAATCATTTTGTCCACCATAAGCGTGGAAGGGTATACTCAGATGTGAGTCCCTTGCTCATTGCACCATCAGGATTCAAGCAAGCCGGGCCGACGACGCCTGAAATGGCAGAAACCGGTCCCCGGAAGCTTGTTTCCTTCCCAGTACGAGAATTGGCTTGGTAGTTTGGTTTGCCCTGTTCCCATCATGCACTGGGACAGGAACAGACTAATTTGCATATAGCCAAGTTCTGAGCTGGGATGGTGCAGTGAGCTAAAAAACGGTGATGGATCAAGCCCTGATCTTTGGACTGGGTAAGAGTGGTCTGCTTAATTCAGGCACTCTGTTCATCACCACCCCCTTTTCTGAATCATTGCATGATGCCAGCTGTTTTAAGGGGAAGCAATAATTGATCTCTGAGACATTCGGGTGTTCCCGGGGAATCCCAAATTGGAGCAAGAGGTGAATAATAAGAGATGCCTAATCATTTTCTTACAAACACCCAGTTTCTCAGAGCCGTGTCCAAGACCTTTAGTCTAACCTTCTTGTAAAACTTTGGGTCCCCAAACTTAAATAAAAGAGATTCATGGCCTAGAGGAATATTATGTAGTAGTGCCTGAAATAGCAAACCCAAACAAGATGTATCAGCTTTATCAGCCAATATCCTAAAGTTTTTAAAATGAAATGCATGGCAATAATGAAGAATGTCCGGCATAGCCAGTCCACCTGACCTCATTTTCCTTCTCAGTTTTTTCAGGGAAATCCTGGGCGATTTAGAATTCCAGATGAAAGATCCTACTCATCCCTGCAATTTGGCGATTTCCTTGGAATTGAATGATAGTGGTATCGAGTTAAATAGGAAGGTGATCTTTGGTAAAGTGACCATTTTTACTAGGTTCACCCTCCCAAAAATGTTCAATGGTAGTCCCGACCAACGATGTAAGAGCACATTGATGTCCTTATATACTCTGTCTAGGTTTACTTTGGATGTCTCTGAAATGTTATGAACAAGATGTACACCTAGGTACCTCATCCGAGATTTTGTTCCAGGGAATTGCTCCTCCTGATTCCATTGCATGACCTCGGTTTTTTCTTTGTTGATTTTATATCCTGAGACCTCTCCGAACTCTTCTGCATGATGGAATAGTTGAGGGATTGATATTTCAGGATTAGATGTAAACATTAAAAGGTCATCCGCATACTAGGCAAATTTTAAATCTAGTTAATTAATGTGGAAAGGTTCAATTAGAGTATCCTATCTTAACTGTATAGCTAAGGGCTCTAGATATAAATTAAACAATAGGGGAGAGAGGGGACATCCCTGTCTGGTGCCGCGTGTAATTTGGACCCAATCTGTTAGTAAGTTATTTACAAGAAACTTGGCTCTAGGATGGAGATATAATGCTTTCATGGATGTTATAAAATGAGTTGGTATACCAAACCTTAACAAAGCGTCCCATAAGTACAACCAATTAACTTGGTCGAAAGCCTTGGCGGCATCGATAGCTACAATAGTTAATGGGAGCTTTTCAACTGTAGCAAAGTCGATTGCCGCAATTGCCTGGAAGGTCAATTCGTTCAATTGTCTGCCAGGCATAAATCCCCTCTGGTCTTCATGAACTAAAGACTTAATTACTTTTGCCAATCTCGCTGCCAACACGCCCGCAAAGATTTTATAGTCTGCGTTTAGCAGCGAGATTGGCCGATATGACTCAACTATTGTAGGGTCTTTATTTGGCTTCAGAACCAAGGTAACCGTAGCCTCAGACCAAGTCGGGGGAGTAGACATTCCTGCTAGATGTATTTTGTTAAATAAGGACGTGAGAATGGGAACTAAAATGTCAGACCCCATTTGATATATTTCTGCCAGAAGCCCGTCTGGGCCGGCTGCCTTTCCCCTAGCCATTCTCTTCAGTTGGTCATGTACCTCCCCCTCTTTGATCGGAGAACTCAAAAACAGGCTATCTCTCTCAGTTAAGTGTGGAAGGCTTAGCCCCTCCAACCAGTGAACAGCATCTTCAGTTGATGTTTTATCAAGATTGCCCTTATATAGATTCTGCATATATGTTGTAACTTCTTCCAAAATCTCACCATTATCAAAAGATATGTCCCCAGAGCTCGGTATTCTCAATCTACTTATCTGATTCCTAGTACGATCGGATCTAGCCTTCCAAGCCAGAATTCAGCCACATTTCTCTCCATAGGAGAAGTTTTGCAGCCTGCTTGTATCCCATCTCTCCTTGATGATTTTATCTAGATTAGCCTGATATTTAGCTTTCAAACTCTCCAACTCCTTCTGTATTGATGTCAGGTTAGTCTGCTGTTCTAGGGAGGCTTTCTGTAGTTCTTGTTCTTTTTGCTTTATTTTGGATATGGAGTCCTCCTCTAACTTCTTTCTAATTTTATTTCTTCTTATCATTTTAGCTGTAAGTATCCCCCTTATAAATGACTTGAAGGCTTCCCATATTGTTTGATCTGATGCAGTCGCCTTATTAAATTCAAAGTACTCCGCCATAAGTATCAATAGATCATTCTTTAGCTCTTCCTGTAATAATAAGGATCTATCTAGGGTCCATCTCCTAACTTGATTATTTTGTGGAAGTTTAACTGTTAACTCTACCAAGGAATGATCAGATAATATTGCCGGGATATAGGAGGTAGACAAGATCTCAGAGAACAAACTTTGATCAATAAGGAAGAAGTATATGCGTGAATGATGTCTGTGCCTATGGCTATAGAATGAATAGTCTCTGATGTTCTGGTTCTTGATCCTCCAGACATCCAATAAATTGAAATCCCTCATGATATTCCTGAGCTCTCTTTTAGATCTAAGTAGAGGGGGCGAAGCCACCTTGGAGGTACGGTCTAATCTTGGATCAAGAACAAGATTAAAATCACCACCTAAATTGATGGGAGCATTTAATTCAAGCAGACTGGTTTTTATGCTAATCAAAGCCTCCGGGGAATCCTGATTTGGTCCATAATGGACTACACAAGTCAGTTTTATATTTTTTATGGCTAAAGATGCAGTCAGCCATCTACCTGTATGATCAGTTTCATATTTTTCAACTCTTATCCCGCTATCAATTCTAGTGATTATCGCCACTCCTCTGGTGTTACCACTCTGTTGAGAGCAAAGGAGGTCCTGTATCCATTTTTGATTTTTAAAAGCTATCCTACACTCCTGTTGTTCGAGGTGGGTTTCTTCTAAAAGGAGGAACGTTTTTTACTCTCCCTTAACCCGTTAACATTCCAGTTTATTATTTTTATTTTATTCTCCATATTCCTTATTCATCACGAAGAAAACATATCGGTTATATCGTTGTATAGCTATATAGTTAACATCAATATCTACAGCGGTGTCTACTCTAAACACAGGTTGACTCATACCCATCTCATCATTTCTAGCTTTATGAGGAAATTGATTTCTCTTTTGTGCCCCTCCCTCCCACCTACCACCCTCCTCCCCCCATGAGGAACCACCCCTTATTACCTTTGGCGATTGTATCGCCATTGGGGCCCTTCTCCCCGATCCGGACTCTGGTCCTTTCTGAAAAAAAAAAAAAAAAAGGTTCCTACACCCAACTATCACCCTAAAGTTATATATATATATTTTTTGTATAAGGTTTTATATTTCTATATATGTATATATTTTTTTTTGTTTTGTTTCCTTTTTATATGTTTTTTTTCTTCTTTCCCCTTTTCAATTTTTTCGTCAGAAGATATTACTCTCCTACAGACCCTCTTCCTTCTTATTTTGCTTCTTTAAGCTTTTTTTTTTTTTAAGACTCAGTATGTCTATATATATATATTTACATATACTATAGTCCAATAATAAGGCCTACTAAATTCTCATGATAGAAGTTCTGTGGTATCAAACTATCTCTGAGCCTCTTTCAAGCTAACAATGAAGCTATCTACTTCCTGAGGGGACGTAAAGTTATGAGTCTTATTATTCCATACCACCCGTAGTGAGGCTGGGAACTTCATCATAACTTGTGCACCCAACCCTCTTAATTCCTGCATCCGAGACCCCAGCTCCCACTGCCTCTGTGCGGTCACTCTGCCAACATCCGAGCGGATTAGGTACTTGGAGGAGTCGATCTGAAGTGTGGAATCAACGAGAGCTCTACTTAGTATTAGATCCTTGACTGAATATGATAGAAAGTTTACCAAGATTTTCCTGGGAGCATTCCTGTCGGGATGACGACGAAAGGGATCTCTATGAGCTCGCTGTATTTCATTTTCAAGGTTAATGTCAGATCTATCCTTCAGGACACCTTCCCTCAAAAGTTTGCAAATCAGAGACTTTACGTCGCCATTTTCGGCCCCCTCAGGGATTTTTAAGAATTTCAGATTATTGCGTCTCGCATGAATCTCCAGACGCTCCATATCCTGCTGTAGGGTCTGATTCTGGGCTTTCAGTTCAGATATTGTTTTTGAATGTGCCTGCGTGACTCTTGTGAGAACTGCTACCTCCCCCTCTAGGGCTTCTGTTCTTGTACTGATATCGTCAAGTTTACTTTCAAGGACAGTACATTTCTGTGTAATTTCTTTCTGGTTTCCTTCAGATATTTCAAATTTGGGTAACAGTTTTGCCAAAAGATCATCACGCAGGGATCTAAATAGACTTTCCATATTTTCCTCTCCTACTTTCTGTTGCTGTTCTGTTCTTTGGCTGACACCTACTAGTGGGTCTGTTACCTCCGAAGGGAAGCCACCAACTGTACTAACTGTAGCCTGTGGTGTTAACCCAGAAGTATGGGGGCTGGAGTTCTCCCTATTATCCCCCAGTCGAAGAGTGTTTGTGGAGTCGTTTCGTAAGTCCGTTTCTGGCTCTGTAAGTAAAGGGGCATACCTATTTTGCAGGGTCACTTCCGAGCCAGGTCCAGTAACAGTAGCGGTAGACACTTGTAAATCAGCCTGGGGTAACCCCTGCTTAGAGGCTGTGGCTGTGGCTGTAGCTGTGGCTGTGTCCAAATTAGATACTGTTTTCTCCATTATCTTAAAGTAAGATATTAAGGAGGGAGCCGGCTTTAATACAGCAGATACTTTCTTCTGTTTTTTCACCTCTTCGTTTTTACTTCCCCCCTCCTCTCTTTTTTTTTTTTGTCGTGGGGTCAGAGGGACTGGAAACAGGCTATGCGTCTGATTTAGGAGGAAATTTGTAGAGATTCCTGTTCTGGTAAGGAACGAAGGAGATATCTGCTCCTTATAACTGGAGGAACTGCAGCCTCAACCAAGGTCTCTTGCAATGTCTACTTTGCCTCCAAGTTTTTATTATACTTTTTTTTAAGATACTCCTGCCGCTGAGAAGGTTCTTTTGAGGTCACTAAGGGGGTCTTAGGAATTGTATTGGGATCAGAGTCCATTCCCTCAGAGGCTGTTGATCTAAAATAACAAGCCTCCGCCGCTGACTGTAGCTTATATCTGCCACTCAGTATTACAATCTGCTTGTCTGAAATAAGCACACTGCGGGCATCCGATGGTTCACCTCCCACCTCAGTACCCCAGGAACGATACCCGCTCACCGCAAGGATCCTGCGCCTTCTGGGGTAGACCCTTGCTGCAGCACTCCAGATTCTCCTCCATACGCCAGACCTGCTCACACTGTCCAGAGCTCCTCGCTCATCTCGCCTCAGCCGGTCTCCGACCGCGTCACATCCAGCGTCACACCCAGTATTGGGCTCGGAGGCGGCGCCCATCAGGTCTCCAGGTCCTAGTGCACCCAGCTCGGCGCGGCGTCGGTTCCCTCCTCAGCAGTATTGGAGGGACGAAATAGAAGATTTGATATAAAATAGGGTCTAAAAGGGAAAGAAAAATAGATCACCTATGCTTACCGCAAGTAATCTCTTGCGCGGCATATCGTACGGGTGCAGGTCTTCAAGAGAAACGACCAGACATCCCCCGATCGGGACAGAGCTCACACGACCGGCGTCAGCCTGCCGCCATCTTCCTCCTCCATTTATTCTCGATGGCTCAGAATTATTGGGGTGGGATGCACTTTCTCGGCTGACTAACGGAACTCTCACTAGGTTCAAATTTTATCAGCTCTCCAGCTGGTGCAGCACCATAGCTTGGAGCCCCATAAGCAATTCCAAGTTTGAACTTGTTAAGAAAAAAGGGCGCTGGGAAAAAAGAGATCTCCTTCTGGTACGAGGCACTAAACGAGAAAGATGAAGTTACAGAACTCGAACTTAATAAACTATGGGGGGAAGTAGCAGCAGGGCAATTTGACAATATACTGGCACTTTGGGGAGATTCTTTTAAATTATTGTACATAGTGGTGAAACCAGCCCCTTTAAAACAAAATCATCTGTTTACTTTATATAGAGTATACATATCCCCTAAGAAATTGGCTAAGTTTACAAATCTCGAATATTGTTGTCCACGTTGTAAGTGTCCTGCTGCGGATAATCTGCACATGTTTGTTGAGTGTCCAAGACTATTCCTCTATTGGTCTAAGATTGAAGAATTTATACAGGAAGTATTAGATATACATTTTGTTATCACTCCTATGATTATTCTCTTTGGCCTAGAGACAGGGTACCAGCTTAAGGAGATGAGGACTAAATTCATATTTTATGTAATGATTTTAGCAAGACGAGAAATATGTAAGTCTTGGAAGTCAGAGAATGCCCCAATTTTTGCTGACTGTCTTAGATATATTATTTATACTAGTGAGTCCGACATCGCATCTGATATTTCTAGCCTCGTTAAGACCTGGGCAGCCTTAGTGGCTTGGCGGAACCGTTGAGAAATATTCCTATGATTTCACCTGGGTACTGTTGGTGCTTGGTCTCCAACCCAACCGGGGGCTGTCCAGATTAAAGGGTATGGAGTGGACCTTGCAAACAGTTAAGTCTGGAGGGGGATTCTCTTTCCTCTCCTACCCCTGATTAAATTCCTTGGATTTGATACTGGAGGTTGGCATATTGTAACTTGGAGAGGTGGAGATACCCTATCCAGAATACCCATTATTGGTATATGAGGAATAAAAAGAAAAAACAAAAAAAAGCCTCTGACCGCCACCTGTAAGGCCGACGCCCAGGAACCCGCATATGCCTCATCACCCAGCACCCACAAGGTGGATTTACGCGGGTTAAGATACAGACCCGAAACCTCGCCGAATATGCGCATGATTTCCAGTACCCGTGGGCCCGATCTATCCAGGTCTGTAAGGAAGAAGAGGACGTCGTCCGCATAAAGTGCGATCCTGTCGGTGAGTCCCCCGTCCCACCTGAAGTCCCGTAGCTGCGCATCAATTCGCACCCAAGAGGCCAGGGGTTCCATGGCCAGCGCAAATAAGTACGGGGACAGCGAGCAGCCCTGGCGGGTCCCACGAGCAGTTAGAAACCTCCCGGAAACCGCCCCGGAGACTCGCACGGACGCCGTTATGTCGGTGTACAACAGCTTGACATACGAAATAAACACAGGACCCAGGTTAAGATGGGGCAGAAGCGCAAACAAGTAGGTCCAGCTCACGTAATCGAACGCCCTATCGATATCCGCCAATAACAGGGCAGCCCGTTCTCCCGTGGCCCCCATCGCATCTACAGCTGTTTGTGCCCGTCTGATGTTGTGCCGCGTCGCCCTGTGAGGCATGAAGCCGGCCTGATCTGGATGAACCAGATCAGCCAAGTAGGGGAGAAGCCGGTTCGCCAACGCTTTTGCCAGCAACTTAGCCTCAATGTGAAGCAAAGATATAGGGCGATACAAATCATGTCGAGCAGGCGGCCTACCCGGTTTCTGGAACACCACCACCTCAGCGTGTCGCCAGTCTGCTGGCAGCAGACCCAGCTCCCGCGCTGCCTCCAACACAGCCCTGTAGTGGGACCCCAATTGGAGCTGGAATTTCTTGCAGATTTCGCACGGGAAGCCACTCGGCCCGGGTGCCTTTCCGGTGTTAAGCTGTGCCAACGCATTCCCCCAGCTCCTCCACTGTAAGAGGGAGGTCCAACGCCACACGCGTCTCATCAGAGACGGCCCTCGGGGGCAGGTCAGCAATAAACTTATCGACCGCATCGACCGGGAGGCAATCCTGCGGCGCATATTGTTCCGCATAATATCAAGCAAAGCTAGCCACCAACTCCACCGGGTCTGTCACCATGACGCCATCGCCATCTGTGAGCCCCGGCAGTGTAAACGGCTGCAGGGTATTCTGACACAGCCTATGAAGCATAGTACAGGACTTGTCTCCCCACTGGTAAATCCTACTTCGCGTGGCCAGCCATGCCTGTCGGGCATCATCTAACAATACGGACGCATAGGACTGTTGCGCCTGTAGGACGAAGCTTGCATTCCAGTAATCGAGGCATTATTTATGTGGGGCTTGTCATCCCATTACAATATACTCTTACCACAGGAACCTTGAATCCTTTCACTCAGCACAAGCTTTGACCCCACAACAAATTAGATGGGTGTTATTTTTTAATGAATTTAATTCCATTACCACTTTCAGGCCTGCTGCTCAACAAGTGAAATCCGTTATCCTGTCTTATATGCAAGATTCCCAGCTAAACTCCCCCTCTACACCCAACACTGTACCCAGGATGTCCAAGACTGTATAATAGGTTGTTCTGCCTCTGATTAGTTTAAAGTTGAAGTCAAGAAAAGCTTGGAAAAGGTGGAATGGACTTCTTGGTTGTCCAACCTATGGTTTAAAAAACAGGAGGGGGTTTGTATCACAACACACACCTCTTTTTTCTGCCTGAACTCTGGGTTACCATCAAGAGGTGTTATTCCTTGCCTTTGACTTGCCATCCTCACATTACAAAGTCTCAAAAAATATGCCTTTAATGGTTTAGGTGGGGAAATATTGGGCATGATATAATATGCTCTATGTGTCTTCCTATCTCATTTGCACCACCACCAAAGCCTTACATACTCCTCCAGCATCATTCTAGCAACCACTTGCTCCACCGCTTCACCATGGCACACCATTACCATGGATTTTGTGACAGATCCACCAAAAGTTATGGGTTACACTACGATCCTTGTTGTGGGGAATTACGTTACAAAACAAAAATGGCTCGTTTTGACCTGCTGTTTAAGATTCCCACAGCAAAAGAGCTCACTCACACATTTAGCCAACATATAATACAATTATAAGCTTTACACATAGTATCTGATGGGGGGCACAGTTCATGTCTCGTTTTTAGAAAGAATTGTGCACCACACTCCACATGGAATTCTGTTTGTCCTCAGCTTACCACCCCCATCATAATGGACAAACTGAAAGAACTAACCAGTCCATGGAGCAATACCTCTGTTGTCTCTTATCCTCTCTGTTGAGTAGTTGGGTGAAAGCCCTCCCTGTGGCGGAAGTTGCTTACAACTACAGCCAACACTCTGCTTTGGGGATGTCGCCATTCTTTTACTTGATGGGTTTCTATCTAAAAACTATGCCCATACAGACCACTGAGAAAGAAACTACAGTTGACACATCATGTCCAAACATAATAGGGATCTGGAAAATTGTTCAGGAACATTTGCAGGCAGCAAGAGAAAACAGAAAGAAACAGGCAAACAAACATCTGAGCCCTGTGCTGTGTTATGTACCAGGCAACCTGGTATGATTAGCATCAAAAGACGTCCATTTGGGGGGGGTGGCAAGAAATTACAGCCCAGGTTTGCGGGTCCCTTCAAGAGACAACAAGTGGTAAACCCAGGAGCCATCACATTGGAATTGCCTAACGATTATCTAATCCATCCTGTTTTTCATACATCTTTACTTAAACCTTATTCCTCTAAAACTCAAGCTATGCCCTCACCACCTCTACTAATGGTTGATGGTCAAGAGGAATATGAGGTCAACTGCATCTTGGATTATAGGAGACACCAGGGTAGGCTATTTTATCTAGGGGATTGGGTAGGTTATCCCCTTAAAGAACGTACCTGGAATTAATCCCTTAATGAGCATTCTCATCATCTGGTGCATTTGTTCAATGCCCACAACACATCCAAACCACATCCTGAGGGGAGGGAGCCTTAGGGGAGGGAGCCTTAGGGGAGGGGTACTGTTATATCCCATCTGAGACGCAACGGGGCCCTAGGATAGTTGCACCACACAGCCTAGGGAAAGTCGTTAGGTGTGATTGTGTGCATGAACTCACCTCCTTGACCAATTATTTTGGGGGATCATTTTTAAACCTTACAAGTTCTGATGCAGGTGGCCATGTTGGAAACATCATGGGCTCGCTGGTTATTTGACTAGAGTGCAGCGGCTGCACTGATTGGTGGAGTGGTTATCTTGTAGTTCTTTTTTACCCTGTTATTTACTGGGAAGGAACCATCTGGGGGAGCATTTCCAGAGCCCTTTGCTTTGTTTCATTTCCAATTCCCTACCATGAACAATTTTCCTGCCAACAGCTGCCGTGTTGATTTCCTCATTGCAGCTTACCCCCAGCACTTTCATTGAGCAATCCTCTTGATCAGAGCAGAGGTATCCTCTTGTCTTCTGTGCGGACTGGGCTTCTTCTGGATCAACATGCATTGACTGATTTTTGGCTGTCTCACTGCTGCTCCTTTCCGCTGCTGACACCAGGAACCGTACGACTATTCCTTATTTCTCCCTGCAGCTTTACATACCTTTTTGGCTAAGTACACTGTTCCCTTCTTTGTTCCTGCATTTTTAGCTAGTTCTCTCTGTAGTCTTTTTTGTTTGGCCAACATTTATTACATTCCCCTGCCTTCTTCTTCTAATCACTATATTAGGAATCCTGATGTATCTTTACTCATATAGATTAATGGGAGTGTCATGTGATTGAATTGGTAATCGAATGCGGTTCAATCTGGAGTGTGTACTACTGTTAACCATTTCCATTATAACATTGCTGATTGATTATATAATTACATTCCTACATATACCTCTATATAATACTTCCTAAACTAGCAAGAGCATAGTGGGAGTACCCTCTGCCAACTTACTTGGGACAACCAAACCCTCGTACCTGTGTATGATGTATCAGGTAGCTGAGCTGGTGTAGAGCAGTCTACTGTCCTTTGCAGGATAATCCACAGAAGTGCTCCTCTTCAGCTCTTGACTCAGAGGTGGTTTATATATTAAAAACTCTGTTCCAATGGCATTGTGTCAAAGGTGCAGTGTTGATGTGATTGTCTTGGGACTCAGAGCTGTCTCCAACTGGAGAACTAATAAGCAAGGGTGTTGTGTTCAATGTTCCTAGCCTTGAACACAGTGTATGAACAACATGATAAAATACTTCTAAGAAACGTGCTACAAGCAGAATAATTTCTAAGTATATTATTGTGTAAGTGCAAGGCATGTAAAATGTCACCATTAAAAAAAGATGTCAAGTTGAAATGTTTATCTAAAATAGAGACTTGCACACCTATTCACAATTCACAAAATGAAGCTAAAAAACAATTTTACCTTCAAAGAATATAACAGAATGGTCATTTGGCATTTTAACATCTAAATTTTCCATTCAAACCAATTAGGAGGTAGATGACTATGCACTCTAAAGACTGTGTGAAAAATGATAGAAGTATGTGCCACTCTTTATAATAATATTGTCAGAGCTTCAAATGATTTGGAAGAACATCAGTCTCTGGATACTGAGATGGGATATTCCAGAATAACAAACTCAAATGGATTCTTAGAAGGGATGTGTGCCTAGGACCAGATGTACTAAGGGGCACATATATCAAGGTAGGCTTTTGCGAGTCCTTAATTCCGATTACTAAGAAATAGTAATTAAGGACTGGCAAAAACCTATGCATGTAGGAATCGCTATATAAATAGCAATTCCTAAACATTCCTTAAATGAGAATTGCATATTGCGAATCACAATTAAAGAATGGCTTCCTATTCATTCCTATGGGCCTAGTGCATTTTTCAAAGTTTCCGCTAAACACCATCAGTTTAAAATAATCGGTATTTAGCTGTCCATAATAGCGAAATCGCTATTATAAATGCAATTTGCGATTCCTTAAATGCAATCGCAAATTGCGATTTTTGCATTTGGGATGATGCATCCCAAATGCAAACATTGCGGCTGCAATGTAGCAGATTCTGTCAATTTGCCCCTTTGTGACCGCAATTTCAAATGATACATGTGCCCCTTAGTTCCTTTGCATTTGCAAACAGCCCGATACACAGAATCATCTGTTTCCAACTTTGTTTTAAAAGTAGGTATGAAAACTATACCTAAATTTGGGAATGAGTTACCGAATCGCAATTTTCAATGTGCAAAAATATTGATTCAGTATTTGCAAGGGGTGTGTTGAAGCCATCCCTTCCAAATGCTGAGTCAGAATGCTATCCATTAATGATTTGGAACCAAATTGTCGTTGCAAAACATTAATACCTCACCGAATACGAACAGAGAGGTAACCCAATTGTAACAAAGAGTTTGTTTAAGAGAAGGCAGTTGTGAGAATGGCTGTTGTGTCTGTTAAAATTAACAATATGAAAAGAGAAACTTTTATTTTTTGATACAATCCTGTTTCCTTTAAGGGGAAATGACTGAATTGAAAAACATTGCTTTATTAAAAAGAAATCACATGCATGGTGTCTGCTAACTCCTGCAGGCCACCATTCGTGATAGCTGTGATTCACAGTGGGTCATAATTTGCAACCTATCTCATTAATGTTAATGAGGTAGGTCAAATTGCGACCCACTATAAATCGCAAACCGACCTATTAGTACATAAGTTGTTTTTCAAATGACCACCCTGATTACAAAAAATACTGGTCACAAATTGCAACCAGTATTTTGCAACCAGTTATTAGTGCATCTTGTGCTGTGCTCTGAATTTTTATGCTGCAAATGAAAACATCAAAATTAATGTGGGTTTATTTCTATCTGTACTTACTGTGTACAGTTTTTTTTAAACAAAGAAACTGTGAAATAAATATCTTTGACCTAAGCACTTGTGTCAAGTTATATATTATGCAACATGTGCTGGTCATTCAATTTGAATGCTGTATTTAATTTCTGAAGCATTCTTAACACAATAGCACCTGAAAATGCTTTGCATATGTCGGATAAAAATCTTGCTTTAAAAGATATATCTGTATAGTCTTCAAATAGAAATATTTATGGCTACTTAAATACTTTAATTCATCTGATGCCAGTAATCCATTTGCTGAATACTTAGCATCCTTTGTTAACAAAGAATAAAATATTATTGGATTTGAAATGTTTAAATAAAAATAACAAATATATAAAAATTTTAAAATGACATAATCTAATTATATGATGTTAATAATCAAAAAGCCTATTTTATTGCAATTCTAAATAACTAACTCTGAAATCTAACACATGTATATCACAACAGGCTACTCACTCTTTATAACTACACTAATGTAAGACTCTAAACATTTAAAAATATAAAACTACCTAACAATATATTACTAGGCTAAACATTAAAAATACATATATATATATACAAACATTAAGTAAAACATGTGTCTCTCTAATTCTCACAACTACTATCTTTGAACTTAAAACATGTACAAAACTATTCACACTGTATACCTAAACTATAAATATTTGTAATGGAATATGACTAACAAATTCATCTGTAACTAAAACCCTCACCCTATCCCACTCAAAAATCAAATGCAACAAAGCAATACAAATGTATTTGCTTCAAATTTGCTGGGCAAGATTGTAAAAGGACTCTTGGCATCCCTACATAATAATACTAATTTGCCTCATTTGGCGATTCATAACTTAGGAGTACCTGTCAACGTATTTTAGTCTCCTGGAATTTGTTTGTGCTATTGTTAATAAAGCCAGGATCTGTGACCTTTCGGCCCTGTGTTGCCCTATTTTAGTTTTACTTTGGGCTCTGATGCTGAATCTGCTGTTGCTGGTGCTGCTGTTGCTGGTGGCATAGTTACTGGTGTTTGGTGCTGGAGTTTACCCATATTTTGCTAATCTTTAGCTGCTTCATAAATGGATCACATTTTATGAGCTTTTCTTTTAGCATGGTACGTTTTTGTTAATCATTCAAAATGTTTCTAAGAAAGTATATAAATGAAACAATCTTCACAGAATAGATTTAAGGATTAATTTTCTTTCACATGATTTCAATTTTATCATGGCAAGCTCTGTCCTTTGACATTGAGTGAGCTTTGTATCTGTTGAAGGATGTCACACATTTCAATGTATTTTTTCCTGATGACTACTGTCCTTGCAATGCTGTGCTAGTCTTTCTTCAAAAGGCAAAGTGATGTCTGATAGCAAAGCTCAACTATTATGAGTTTTACTCTGAGGCAGGATGTTTGAGCCAAACACCTCCCCCACACTAACATACACATCATTGCTTATATAACTCTGAAATTCATTGAGAATGTATTTGTAATGTGCATTATGCATACATAGCAATAGTATTAAACACACACTTCTAAATATTTCCATAAATCGTTTGTTGCAATATGCACTGCCAATATACAATTTCAAATAATGTTGTTAGATGGGGAAACTGTGTTGGCATTTTCTGCACATATTACTAATGTAGGCATTGATTTTTTATCTAAGAAACAACAAAAAGGTATGCTTCTCTTTGTTTGAACGTATAGTTCTATAAATGTATTATTGTTTGTAATGACAAATGAAGATGCATGTATATTAAAAACACAGTTTGTGTAATTTTCTACACATAACTCATACTCTAAAATGCTGCACATGTTGATATTGCTAAATATATCTCCAACCTCAGTATAACAATTAGAGTACACATTTACTTGGCATCTAAACTTAACACAATCTGAATTTGTGCACTCATTTTAACATTCTTTATTTAAATGCACACATTTTTCATTTTGGAGTAGACAAATATAAATACTTCTCATAAGAATTAACCTTCTGAAAGGACATTATTAAAAGGAAAGCGTCAAGCAAAAAGATAAGATCTACAGTATGAAGGTGTTTGGCCCAGCAAATGTATTTGGCTGCATTAGGCTGTATGGCAACAGCTCCAAATGTCTTCATTTCCTAGTGAATGTGTGTGTGCCTCATGTCAAAAATAGGTTGTACATTTTTGAAGCCTTGATGTGTGAACAAATATGTGCTTTGAAATACCTAACGTTACTTTTTCTCATGAGGTATGAAATGTATTGTTTCTCAACAGTGAATTTTGTCATTAATGAAAAAAATAAAAGTGTCATCATTAAGTTTTCCTGCATTTTTATTATCATGTATTTGAGGATATGTTTAATACATTTAGTGCCACAAGAGGTCATAATATACATCATATGGAAAAATATGAGATTGCAACTGTGGGTGTTTATTTGAATAATGTTTTGATATGTGGACTATAAATGCAGGTATCAAAATTTGAGTGGTTTGACCACAAAGACTTTCACACACAATTCACACAAATACAGATTAAATTTGTGGTCTACATGTAGTTTGCTACACCAAAGTGTTCCATTTGGATATGACGTTAGAAGTAAAATTTAAAGGGCTGTTGCCAGATGGATGCAAGCCTCTTGTCTGAAACTTAACGGGGAGAAGACAGACATCATTCTCCTCGGCAATCCTTCCCCGTCTGCTCTTGCATCCGTCTGGCCACCATGTCTGGGCGTTCTCCCCGCCCCTAGGTCCCAGATAAAGAGCCTCGGGTTCTGGCTCGACACCGCCCTAGACTTTTCAGTCCAGGCTACCAAGACTGCCGCCACTTGCTTTGGACTAATGAGGATGCTCCGGCGGGTGCTCCCCCTGCTCCCTTTCCAGGCGAGGAGGATCATGGTCAAGGCCCTGATTCTCTCCCGCCTGGATTACGGGAACGCTCTCTATCTGGGAGCACCGGCCTCGGTACTTCAGAGGCTTCAGGTCACACAAAATAGCGCGGGCCACCTACTGTTCAACCTGCCCCGTCGGCAGTCGGCGAGGAAGGCACTGAAAGACCTCCACTGGCTGCCAATGGCTGCCAGAGTGCAGTTCAAGGCTTTGTGCATTCTGCACAAATCCTTCCACCGTGCAGGCCCAGCGATTCTGCACTCTCTGGTCACGCCCTATGTTCCAGCCCGTTCCCTTCGTTCTGGCACCCTGCAGCTGGCCACCTCTTTTAAAATTAATAGAGCCCGCTGGGGTGGCCGCTCCTTTTCCCACTCGGCGGCCAGACTCTGGAACGCCCTTCCTTTCGCCATCCGAGGAAACAGCAACCTCCTGTCTTTTAGAAAGGCCTTGAAAACGCATTTGTTTGCTAAATCCTGCTGATCTACCCTGAGCCTGCGCTAGCCATTTTTATCTTCAAGCGCTGCGAGGCCTCAGGGTAGTTACGCGCTATAAAAATGCAATTTTTCATTTCATTTCATTTCATATTGACAAGAACGTGTGATAACTACCGCAAGAGTAGCATAACACAACTTTCAACATCGCAGCCTATTGCGGGAAAATAACCCTGTGCCAACGTGGAATTCACAACAAGGCAGTAGCATGCAATAGACACCAGATAATGTGACAAATGAAAATCAATGACACACTGCAAAAATGCGATGCACGAACGCAAAAAAACATGCGATGAGTCCAAATGCGGTACAAAAAGTAGCGAAAAGCAGCCACAGGCCTGCAAATCCCACGTGTATGGCAGGACAATGCACCATACAAAACTACAGAAAAAACACACCAGAAGCAAGCCAAAGCACGTATCAACATGGATGCAACCTGACCCAGCGCAGAGGCCAACTCGAACCCCACAACTTCCACAGACTACCAGCATGGAACAACGGGGTCGGGAAAGGCCAAGGAGAAGAGGAAGAGGAAGACGGGGTGCAGACCGCAGGAAAACTAGACCAGCGTCACGGACGTGACAGAACACTACCAGCAACTGACCCACTAGCAGACCACCTGGATTGCAGTCGGACTGGAGAGGAGGCCAATCCAGGGGGCCAATAGGCGCCGGCATGACGTGACTACCTGTCCCAGGCACCAACTCGCTGCCAACAGGAAGTCAGCAACGGCGACAGGAGTTAGCATTTCAGAGCCTCCCAGGGACGTTGGAGGAAACCCAGGCCACCGTCATCAGTGTAGAGATGGTGAGTATGGACACAGCTCGAGAGGACCTGACACAACATCAATAAGGAGTGCAACAAACAGGGACTGGGTGGACGCGGGGAGATGGGCACAATGGCATACATGCACAACGAGGTGTAGCGCACTGCACACCCACAAACACCCAGGATCATTTCCTAGATCCCCTTGGCACACTGCAGCACACACACATAACACGAACAACACACCCACATTGACAATGTACACTGTCCCGTAGTAGAATCCAGCACCCCCAAACAGTCGCAATGTACATTGTCATACAGTCTGCATGCAAATCAGCACAATGCGCCAACACATATGCCAACACAAATGCCACACGCACCTCCCTTCACATTACAGAGAGGCACACAACATCTCCATTAGAGCACAGAACACCACACATCAGTGATGCCCGGAAGGATGACCACACCGTCGACACTAATACCCAACAACAGCCCATGGATATCTCACGCAACCCCCCCACCAGGACCCGGCCAGCCAAGCAACTCAGGGGGGAATACCAAGCTTGCAACAGACCAAACAGCTGGAAGCACCCGCAAGTATAGCTGGCTCACGACACTTCACCCACCTACACATGTCACCCCAATGCCATGTGTCAGCACGCCAAAAGGAGGTGGCTCAACAACTGTGGGTGGGACCAGACCCATGGAATGCGAACCAGGACACAAACGAAGGGGTCTATCATCCTTCAGGGCCCACCCACACCCCACTAATGAGACCCACACTGCCATAGAGACACATGCAGATGAACATTCACAGCACAGAACCACGCCAAGGGGCGCGCAAATAGCAGTCACACACCCATGTTGGCTGTGCTTACTATGGCCCTGGCTACTCCCATTACGAATTGAGTGGGTGACGACAAAGATACATGTCCAAGCTCCAACCCAGTGCCTGCAGTGACATGTCTGCATCCGATGTACACAGCACAATGTAATGTTATAGGGCCCAGGGCCCACATGTATACTACAAGCCCACAGGGACACACGCATATGTCATGTTGAACTGGCTATGGGCACATGCGCCCGGCCCCTTTATTGGCAGGGCCACATGTACAGTGATGCCTGTGCTGGATGTGTGTGGGGTGATTGTAAGCGATTCCGCACGGAATGTCTAGTGCTGGCAACCACTTGAACATTGGACACCAGTCCAACGGAAACAGAAAACACATGCAAAACAGTCAACTGCTGCGCAACATGGAGTGCGCCGGAGAAAGTCCAGAGGGCAGCCAACATGGAAACAGAAGTGTCAGTGAGTTGAAGTGCACTGGGCTTTGGACACTGTAGATGAGCGCGCTCATGTGAAGAAAAAGTCTTGGATTGTGTCCCTTCGATATATTCCTGATGCAGATGCAGTGGGGTGTGTTAGACCTGCATCATTTTCCCATCAACGTCTCAAGTCCCCCACATTGTTTATTTATTTATTTGAATGTTTTATAGAGCGCGAACAAGACCCTTGCGGATATCAGAGCACTTTACAATCAGTGATGTAAATTATACAACAAAATAAAAGCAGGTAGATCAAGTATACATAACATATTGTGCAACGTAAAGCAATAAGGTGCAAAACAGGAAAGTCCCGTTGAGACATGGCAATGGCAACTGTGGTGACTAGGTTGTCTAGTTGGACCCATGTCATAAAAGGAATACTGGTGAAGGTACGATTGATCTCATAATTTCCTTAGTTAATGTTCATGTGAATTTTGCCATTTTTCAATTTTGAGGTAACATACTTGCGAAACCGACGTTCCTTACAGTACAACAATTATGCTTTACGGTTTTTCCCACTTCCACTTTGTATGTGTGCCATCCAATGCAGCACACATAAAAAATAGAAAAACTAGAATAAATGAAAAGTTTGCCCCTTCTTACACCTGCCTCAAGGGAGTGTAAGATTTTGTCTACCAATGGTAATAGATAGGGATTTATGCCAAAACCCCTGGTAATGGTAACTAGACATAATATCGACTCCACAATATCGAATGGACAAAATATCGAATTAAAAATATCGACAATAATAAAATATCGAAAACAAAAATATCGTTGGGAAAAATATCGATTAAAATAATGATAAAAAAATATCGAGTACAAAAATATCGACTCAAAAAAATCGACAAGACAAAATATCGATAAATAGTCAAAGAAAAAAATATCGATAATATGTAGAAAAAAGGTTTAAAATAAAATAAAATGTATTAATAGTAATATATATTGTAGTTAATGTTTAGGAGCGGGATGTTGGGTTAATAGGGGATAAGGGTGGGGAGTAATTTAAAATAAATAATTAATTAATATATGTTTTTAATTATTTTTAATTATTAATTAATTGATAAATAATTATTATTAATTAGTTAATTAATTAATATAATTGTGTACATAAATTTTATTAGTAATTAATTGGTAATTAATTAATATTAATTAGGTAATTAATTAATATAATTGTGTACATATTTTTTATTAGTAATTAATTGGTAATTAATTAATATTAGATAGTTAATTAAATTAATTAGAGTAATGTTTTTATATATAATATATTGTTCTTGTTAATTAATTAATTGGGAAAACATATTAATTATTAAATTAAATTAATTACAGCTAATGTGCTAATATATTAACTTCTTTGTTATTGTTATAAATTGTAGTTAATGTTTAGGAGCGGGATGTTGGGTTAATAGGGGATAAGGGTGGGGAGTAATTTAAAATAAATAATTAATTAATATATGTTTGTAAATATTTTTAATTATTAATTAATTGATAAATAAATCATATTAATTAGTTAATAAATTGAAATAATTGTGTACATAATTTTTTTAGTAATTAATTGGTAATTAATTCATAATAATTAGTTAATTATTTAATATAATTGTGTACATATTTTTTATTAGTAATTAATTGGTAATTAATTAAAAATAATTAGTTCATTACATTAATTAGAGTAATGTTTTTATATATAATATTTTGTTCTTGTTAATTAATTAATTTGGAAAAAATATGATTAATTATTACATTAAATTAATTACAGCTAATGTGCTAATATATTAAATTCTTTGTTATTGTTAATTAATAATTAATTGCTAAATAAATAATATTAATTAATTTTGGGTAAAGGAGTATTTTTAGGGTTCAGGTCAGTTTAGGGATTTTGGGTAAAGGGGTATTTTTAGGGTTCTGGGTCAGATTTGGGTTTTTGGGTAAAGGGGTATTTTTAGTGTTCAGGGTCAGTTTTCAGTTCTTGGGTAAAGGGGTATATTTTTTGGTTCAGGGTCAGTTTTCAGTTTTTGGGTAAAGGGGTATTTTTTGTGTTCTGGGTCAGTTTTCAGTTTTTGGGTAAAGGGGTATTTTTTGGGTTCAGGGTCAGTTTTGGGTTTTTGGGTAAAGGGGTATTTTTTAGGGTTCAGGGTCAGTTTGAAATTCTTGGGTAAAGGGGTAATTTTAGGGTTCAGGGTCAGTTTTAAGTTCTTGGGTAAAGGGGTATTTTTAGGGTTCAGGGTCAGTTTTCAGTTCTTGGGTAAAGGGGTATATTTTTGGGTTTAGCGTCAGTTTTCAGTTTTTGGGTAAAGGGGTATTTTTAGGGTTCAGGGTCAGTTTTCAGTTCTTGGGTAAAGGGGTATTTTTTGGGTTCAGGGTCAGTTTTCAGTTTTTGGGTAAAGGGGTATTTTTAGGGTTCTGGGTCAGTTTTCAGTTTTTGGGTAAAGGGGTATTTTTTGGGTTCAGGGTCAGTTTTGGGTTTTTGGGTAAAGGGGTATTTTTTAGGGTTCAGGGTCAGTTTGAAATTCTTGGGTAAAGGGGTAATTTTAGGGTTCAGGGTCAGTTTTCAGTTCTTGGGTAAAGGGGTATATTTTTGGGTTCAGGGTCAGTTTTAAGTTCTTGGGTAAAGGGGTATTTTTAGGGTTCAGGGTCAGTTTTCAGTTCTTGGGTAAAGGGGTATATTTTTGGGTTCAGCGTCAGTTTTCAGTTTTTGGGTAAAGGGGTATTTTTAGGGTTCAGGGTCAGTTTTCAGTTCTTGGGTAAAGGGGTATTTTTTGGGTTCAGGGTCAGTTTTTGGGTAAAGGGGTATTTTTAGGGTTCAGGGTCAGTTTTGTGTTTTTGGGTAAAGGGGTATTTTTAGGGTTCAGGGTCAGTTTTGGGTTTTTGGATAAAGGGGTATTTTTAGGGTTCAGAGTTAGTTTTGGGTTTTTGGGGTACAGGGATATTTTTAGGGTTCAGGGTCAGTATTGGGTTTTTGGGGTACAGGCGTACAGGGTAAATATAACATAAATTTATATTAAATCAATGAAATAAAATTTTAAAAAAAATAATTCCCTGATAATACTTTGACTGGAGTAGGAATAGCAATTATTAATTGGTCAGTGTCCAGCACCTTCCTTGATATTAGCTTGACTGGAGTAGGAATAGTAATTAATAATTGTTCTGTGTCCAGCACCTTCCCTGATATTAGCTACACTGGAGTTGGAATAGTAATATAATTTTTTTTCTGAGTCCAGCACCTTCCCTGATATTAGCTAGACTGGAGTTGGAATAGTAATTAATTATTGGTCACTATCCAGCACCTTCCCTGATATTAGCTTGACTGGAGTAGGAATAGTAAATAATTATTGGTCAGTGTACAGCACCTTCCATGATATTAGCTTCACTGGAGTAGCAATAGTAAATATTAATTGGTCAGTGTCCAGCACATTTGCATATAATTGTACATTACCATGTTATTATATTACAAAATAATGCTAAATGGATGTTTTCACAAAACTTTATTAAATTTTTTAAATTTTTTTATGTGTACTACAATACAATCACAATCAAAAATAACATAACATTTTTATTAAATGTAGCATTTGCTGAATAACACATTATCTTTTATGTACATGTTGTAAATTATAACACAAAATTATTTTACTACATTTTTTCTGTAAATAAACATATTTATCATCATTAACTTTGAGTAACAAGTATTTATATTGAAATAAATAAAAAACCATTTTTTTTCCTGCTTCTTCCATTTATATTTAATAATGTTAATATTATATATTAATATTATTAAATATTTATTTTTTAAATTTACATTTTTATAAAGTAAAGTAACATGACAATTATTATCTTTGCTCAAGATATGGAAATACAAAGTAAGACATTTTTTGGTACATATTTCAGGCAATGTTGTTTTTAAATGAAACATATAAATATATTATGTTGTAAACTTTATAACTGTATAGGGGAAGAATATGTTTTATAATAATATCTGGTATTGGCAAAAGATTATTTATGCAATTATATACTTTTATAATACTTAGAAATTATTATAAAACATTTTGTAATAATTAATAAAAATAATAACAATTATATTTATTATTATTATTATTATTATTAATTAATAAACATAATCATTTATCTCTTCTTTTCTGAAAAACATACATTCAGAGAAATAAAAATACATTATTTCAGGGCATTGTTTATATATTAAATGGTTATAATTTTTTTATTAATAACAATAAATAAGTTATATATTTTATTATTATTAATTATTACCATAAACAATTATAATGTTTAGTTATAAACAAACACAAAGTTATTCCAATAAATGTACACAATAAGAAATTATTTACATATATTATTTCAAGTGTTACATAATTTTTTTAATATTATTATTATATAATAATTACTATATATTAATTAATATTAAATATATTTATATTTTTTAAACAGTTTAAATTATAATGAGTCTAGTGTATTAATTTGTTAAAATAACAATGTGTATGTATTATATTTTTTTACTATAACATTGTATTTTCTATGATAGCTTTTCAAAAATGGTTTAAGGGGACTACTTTTTTACCGCGTAAGGTTATTGCGCTTCATTCAGGACTGGAGAAGCTCGCGGTTGGGAGTTGCTTCGTGTGGAGAGAGGTAAGGTTAATTTTACATACAATTTATAACTGAGTGGTAATGTTTGAGGGTATATTTGAACTGTGTAGTGTTTTTGTGTGTATGTATGAATTGTTTATGTAGCGTTTAGGTGAAATGTCGTCGTTATAGATGCGTCGTGTATGTTTTAGTTCTAGTGTTATTTTAAGTGTTAGGAAATGTCTTCTTACATGGTTAATGTTAATTGTGAGTGTATTTACAAATGTTATGGGCTATTTGTGGGTGGGTTTCGTTATGTATGTTTTTTTACAGGTTCCGGTTCCACGCATGAAAACTACATGGAAGGAAGCGTGTTTTTTCCGGAGAAACTAATGTATGACTTATTATGGTTATATTTTGACATGTATCTCCTATTTTTCGTGTTTGCCAGGAGCGGATTTTAAATTTTTAAACAATTTTTCGGGTTTTTGGAGGGTTTCGTATTGGATTGATACATTGATATGCGTGACCGTTTTTTAAAAGTTGTGTGTTTATCACTTTAAATACTAAAGTGTCCACACTACTGTTTTCGGGATTTCCTGGAGCGTTTATTTAATTTTTACATAATTTTCGGGTTTTTGAGGGTTTCCCATATTGGATTTGTCCTACATTGCAATGGATTGTATGGATTGTATTTTGCTTCATTACGTCTTTTTCATCTACAAAAATTGTAAGTAGTTTTTTTATTGGGTGGGAAATGTCGATCTTTATGTAATGTGTATGTGTGATGTAATTATAAATATTGCATATTTGTTCAGAAATAATGTCAAAAATTTTGATAAGTTTCTTAAACAAATATGTATTATTTATAATTGTTTAGAAATGTTTATGATTTTTATATTTACCATTATTGTAAGAAGACATTTGTATACTTTGTAGACATTTTTATAGTAGGCTTTTAGCTATTATTGACAGGTATTCTAATCCTCTAGTTGTAGGATATAGTGTGACTTGACTTTGCAGTAGTCGGAACATTTGTTTAGTTTGTTTAGTTAGTTTTGGACCAATTTGGGTCACAGATTGTTCCATTCTTAGTGCTTGATAGCTTTGTTCTTTTTTCAAAGCTTCTAGTAGGTTATGGAATGTGGGTTTGGCTCTGCTTGTGGTAGCTTGGAAAGCATTATGCCACCCTTCTACACTGTTGTTTGTTTTAGCCTCTTAGTTTAAAGTACTAAGATAGACATTCCACCAAGGGATTTGGAATTTGGGTTGGCGTCGATGTCCAGATCTGTGCAACTTTCCCACCCAAGTATCTTCGAAATAGTCCAGTAATGGGGTTAGTTTATCTTCATTCCTCTTGTAATATGTGCTGTCAATTAATAAATTATAGTGTTCCGCTACATTGGTAACAGGAACGTAGGCCAGTGCTATCAATTTTTTAATTTGATAGGCAAAGGTGCTATCTGTTGAGTATAGAATACTTAAAGTTGATTTCTGGAGATGTCTCCATATGCTCTGATTGAAATGATAGTAGCAACCCTGGATTGCTGTGTGGGGAAATGTTTTCAAAATGCTATTAATCATAGCTAATTCGAAATCGATAATTATTTTTTGTGGAAAATAATTATTGATTTCATTTTTGAGAACATTTAATATTTCTGTATAAGTGTTTTGCTGTTTGTTAGGTAGCAAACAGTAAATGAAAGGGATGTTATAGTTATGGTATAAACCGTGGATGGAATATAGTTGATAAAAAGGTTTTGGGCATGGTTTAAATGTTCCATCCATCATCCATTGGGGACACTGTTGGATTTTTCTTAAATTACTTGCAGTTGCAAACATTATGATTCTGTTTGTACTGCTTTCATTGTCAAAAAGGATAAATTTGTCTTTATTGTGTGTGATGCACATTTCTGGTGAAATAATAATTTCCTCAAAAGTAGTAGGGTTGGGTTGGGTTGTGGTAGTGAGTCTTTTAGTGTATGCAATTGTGCGTTTAAGGGAGTCAATAGAGGGTAGTTGACCTGAAGCATGGGCTGGGACTTTTAACAGTTCTTCTTTAAGGATTTGTGTTGTTGGTTTATCACTTTGTGTGCTAGCAGTTTTTATACTTTCTAAAGCATCTCTTATTTCAATTTCTGTGACATTGGGGGGATGATTGTGTTCCCTGGTAAATAACACATTAGTTTCCTCAGTAGTAGCCCTTCCATAACATTTGTTTGAGTAATATTTGGTACATTTCCAGAAAACTTTTCTACCACTTTGTCTTTCCTGATTATAAACATAACCCATATAACATAACAGTAATTTATTTTTCTGTGACATAACAAATTCTGGACCTTCTGTCATTTTGTTTTACTTGTTCTAGGAAAGAGTAGAAAGAAACAAAATCAAAAAACATATATTTCACTTTGTGGTGCAAACATAATTAATGATGTTTTTATACTTACAGTTACTAAAAGTAGTAATCACAAATGCAGAACTGTATTTTGAAGGATTTTCTTGTATGTATTTCTTTATTTACTGTTGGTATGAAAATATAGAAATGCTAAGTTAATGTTTACACATAACAAACGTTTTTCCTAGGAAAAAGCAGTTTTCTATTTTGCTTAGTAGTACATTTGATGTAAACATTACATATACTTACTTATTTAAATAGTTGAGTTGTAGTATTTGGTGGAGTACATCAAGGTAGTAAAGTTCAGATCTGTAGAGAAGATAGAATAAATAAATGTTAAATATTATAAATAATATTTGGAACCGTTGGGAAATTGGAAATATTTAAAAGTATACTAACTTCTAAATAAGTAGTTTTCTTTGCTGTAGGTAGAATAGATGTATGATGTATTCAGAATCTCTGTAGAGGAAATATAAAATAAATAACATGGTGTTAAGAACATAGTTTTCGTTTTTTTCGGAAGTTTTAGACAAATTACAAGTATACTTACATTTTTTACAAGGGTAGTCTTGTCTTTTGGTATAGTTGATGTTGGATGTTTTTATTGGATCTGTAGGGAAGATGTAATATGCAAGATATGTTGTTTAGAAAATAGCATTTTTAATATTGGGTGTTTACTAACAAAAACATATATACTTACATGTTTAATTAGTGTAGTTTAATACATTTGTAGTGTTGAAATCGGAAAATCTCAGAATATCTGTGAATAAAATGTTTAAAAAAAAGAATGAATCTTGTGAAATAGTGTTTAAAAACAGCAGTTGGTGTATAACAGAGCATTAATATATACTTACTATCTGATTTTCCAGGTGAAGAAATAGGAGCATGTATTATGAATTTATTTGGAGTAGTTTCTATCAGAAATGTAGGAGGAGATACAAATTAAAAAAAGTGCAATAGTTAGGAGATATAAGTAAAATAGTAGACTACTAATTTAGATTTCTAAATAATGCACTGTAACTTACTTGAATAATTAGCTAGTCAGCTGGATCTTTAACGATGTTTGTTCAGGAACAAAATCTTCAGAGTGTTGGCATCTTCTTTCTATAGAGTTTGCAGCAACAAATGGTAGAATGCATGTATCCCTTTTATAGTATGTGTATTTTGTGTGCTTTGATGTGATTGGTTGTAGGATGAAATGAAGCATTGTATAGGCTAGTTTGAATTTTTTTGTTGTTAATTGGTGTGTTTGTTGATGTGAGAATGGTGGTATGTGGTGATTTCCGCATTAAAGCAGGTTAGTTGTTAAATAAAATAGATGTGTAAGTGGAAAAAAATAATGAAAATGTTAGTTAAATGTAAAGAATATTTTTCAAATGATAGAACGCATTTAATAGAATGTATAGCAAATGTAGATAAATAGGAATGTTATAAAAGTAACAGGTATTATATGTAAAGTGTTTTTTGTATAGAGCAATGACTTTTATTGACGATTAATATGGTATTTTAGACATGAAAGGGTACAAAAAAGAACTCGATATTTATTTTGAAACGATATTTTAGTACTCTATATTTTAGTAGTCGATATTTTTGTAGTGTTAGGGGTAATTTAATGAAAAACGATATATTTGTAGTCAATATTTATTAAGGCGATATTTATGTACTCGATATTCTAAAGAGTCGATATTTTTGACTCGATATTTTTGTAGTTGGTGTAATAAGTATACAAAGTCGATATTTTTGTTGTCGATAATTTTTCAACGATATTTTAGCTAGTCGATAATGTGACCGTCGATAATATTTCAGTGATCCCCTGGTAATGCCTATGCACCACCCATGGAATGCCCCATGATGCAAGATAACACAAATTTGTATTACTTTTGGATACTATTCAACGCATCTATGTTTGATAGTAAATACCCGCATAACACTTTATGCTGGGTTGGATTTTGAATTAGAAATTGCTCCCAAAGAACAGGTTAGTACTCTTGAGTATACTTTAACAACTTTGGCCATACCATGCACTACTTTAGTTAACTTAGCATCAAGGTTGCGTTACATGGGTCCTCCATGGTTGGTCACATGCTACAAACCAGTGCCCAAATTTCAGTCAGCTTTGGCACATTTTTGCCCTATGTTTATGACTCTAACCCTACACAATTGCTTGTAGTTGGATATATTATGAAACAAATAAAAATATATGCTGGAAATGTTCACAATGTATCTTAAAGTGGACTTGTGTTGTACCTTGCGAATATTTGCATCAGGGCTGGGTTCCATGATAGGTAAATATGCATTCACATACAAACATAATTGTGTTTCTAATAAAATACATGTCAGCTAAAATTTGCAAACATGAATTCGGGCATACACCTTACCTCTTCTCAAGGTAGGTGCAGCAAGCATACTTCCTTCATGTTTCTACTCATTTGTACGTGCGTTGCATTGTACAGCACAAGCAAAGCAGGAAATAGTTTAAGGATATTTTTGTTAGTGTGTATTCTAGTACAAAATTCATTTGCTATGGAATTCACATACATTTGTACTTTGGAGAAAGGATGTGTGCAATTGGCTTATGCCACCTGAATGTGCACCAGTGAAGGGAGTGAAGAAAACAGCACTATCTTTATATACATTTGCTGTTTCACTCTCTGCCTTTCACGGAATGCAGCACAACATCTTGAGAAGCGCTGTGTGAAATAAAAGCAAATCTGGCTCATACAATTCTAAAACATCCACAGCTTTTTGGTCCTGTACCAATCTGCATGTTTTGTGTGAACATAGATAACATATAAATTCATGTTGATTTTAGTTGAAATACTTTAAATAAGTACTCACCAAGACTGGATGGATCACTAAAACACTCTGGGGCATATTATCAAGGACCGGTGTTAAAATTATTGCCGTTTTATCGGCAGGAAACTGGCGATAAAACGGCGATAATGGGCTTGATAATACGCCCTAGTTAATTCCCATAGAAGCCCATGTTAACACAAGAACAATAAGGTGTGCCAAGAGTAAAATAGGGCAATCACCCGATCCTGCCTCGGTACGGCTGTAATCCGACCCAAGGCAACCTCTTGTGGAGTGAAGACAGAGACTAAAAGAAAAACATTTTGGACACAAACCTGAGATTTTGTTATGTGTCTATCTTGTCTTGTTGTTAAGTGATGCACCTTTGTGGCTTGTGTATAATTGCTATAATCCTGTATTGGATTGCACCGTGGCAGTGGATGCATTAACAGTGTGCACATACAATCGATGGGGGATTTCCATTGAATGCATACTAATTAGGTATAGCGGGTCAGGTGCTAGGCCGTTACAGGTACACTGTCAATAGTTTGTTCTACTTTTAAATAGTATAGAATGGTGCTGGGCTAATCTGCCGGCGGTGATCGAACCGTGAGCCCCCAGGTTCCGGATTCAGTTACCCTGGCTGCTGCGCCACACCTCTTTCACTACTGTGTCCTTGCTCCCTAGTGGGGACATTTTCACAGCTCACTTCTCTGAAAAAACAAGAAAAATCAAATTGGACCTATCACTCCAACTCAGAGGCCTCCAAAACTCTCCGCATTGTCAGATAAGCTGGTGGAATCCTCCAATATCCCCACCTTGTAGCTGTTCTCTCAAAAATAACACCTCTTGAAATTCCTTTCTCCTCCCAGATGTCAAGGAGCTTCTACACAACATGGCGTCCCTTAAACCCTCCAACCATTTCAGTGATCCTTTAACTGCTAAGTTTTTTAAAGAGCTAAATTCAGCCATTCTTCCTCTTTGGTCCAGGATCATTCATGAATCCCTCTCACAGGGTAGGATACCTGATTGCCTCAACTCTTGACCCCTATCAGTCAGGTTTCAGAACAGGGCATGGTACTGAAATGGCACTAACACACATTGTAGATGATGCCTTAAGATCCCTTGACCAAAATGTCCCTCGTCTCCTGATCCTTCTGGACCTTTCCTCAGCCTTTGATATCATCAAACATGAAAACCTATTTGCTCTTCTTCAGCACAGGATGGATCTCTTGGGCCCGGTCCTATACTGGCTTGCCTCCTTTCTACATAACCGCACACATAGGATCAAGTTAACCATTCCCTTGCTTCTAGTACCCCTGTCATGATCGCAGTGCCTCTAGGATCCGCGCTCTAGCCCATTCTCTTCAACCTTTTTGTGGAACCACTTACTGTCATTCTGAACCTTGCTAACATTCAGTACCACATGTATGTGGATGACACGCAACTGTTCTTTAAGATCTCATCTCAAGGACATAAAAACGCTAAATGCTGCACTTGCACAAACCCAACAATGATCAGCTCAGAACCATCTTCTGTTAAATAGTCTCAAAACAGAATTTCTTCTGATTGCCCCCCTAATCACTCAGCAGCTACCCTCGACTGGCTCAAACAACTCACTGCTCTTAACTGCACCACTCATGTGGTAGACTCTGCTAAATACTTAGGCATCACCTTGGACAAGCACTTAAACATGCAAGCCCACATTAGTGAAGCTATTAGGGGGGCCAACTTTCAACTTAACACCCTTAAAAAAATCAAGCCTTTCCTCCCCCTGACGACATCAGGCCAGCGGTTCAATCCCTGGTGATCTCTAGACTGGAATATGGTAGGGTGACTCTTGCTGGACTTCCCAATGCTAGCTTGGCCTCGTTCAGAGCCACCCTAAACGCATTGCCCAGACCCATCACGGGTCTGAGAAAACATGACCACATCTCCCTGATCTTATGCAACTAAATTGGCTATCCATTGAAGCCTAGATCCGCTTCAAGATATCCTGCTTGACTCATTAGGCCTAACATTACAATACCCCAATCTACCTGGCAATTGAGCTTGAACTTTCGCTCTCAGATCAGAACCTAAGAAGTATGTCTACCCTACTCTTGAAACCTCCAAGATTCAAAAAGAAAAGAGCCTACAATCGTGCTTTCACTGGTCTTGCTCCAAGAATTTGGAATGCCCTGCCTCCTGAGATCAGGTCCAATCCTTCCACTGCATCGTTCAAGAGACTTGTCAAATGGCTATTCTTGAACAAACGTTAACAGCATTTTTAACAGCATCAATTTGTTCTCATACTCTTGCGCTGTCATAATGTGATTCATAGTGTACTTCGTTGGTGCGATCTAGTGTATGTTTGTTTATTTAATTGTTATCATGCTCGTGGGCACTTCTGCTACTATTCTGGTCGAGCCCTTGTTTTTAACTTCTCCCACAGTCCCATTGTGTTTTGGTTACCCATGTTTTTGCCAAATCTGTACAGTGCTCTGATACCCGTTTGGGTCTTGTTCGCGCTTTATAAAACTTTTCAAATAAATACAAATATTTATAAACAGGTACATTTGAAAACATCCTTTTGACCAGCAAATTCAATGTCAGTATGGTGGAGCAGGCCTGCCTCATGGGACACCACGTTAGCCCATCAATGTTGGTCCTGATGCACTAATCTTTTGATGTGATGCACACCTTTACCTTCTTTCCTGCAAATGATACCCCAGTCCCAAATGATCACCAACAGCAAGCATATGTAGCAGGTAGTGTACCACCAGCCAAATCAATGCACCTGCCTCCTTTCCTCAGAATTCACCTGCCTATCTCTATGGGACATTATATCCCCTATAAAAAACCTGAAAAATTAACAAAAATTACAACTATCTAAAAAATATGACACACACAAACAGACATCTTACAAAAACAGTATGAAGGCTCCACCAAGGACTAAAAACAAAAGACAGGCAATACCTAACAGCTATCCTGCTAGATGTAGAACTGTTTTTAGCGGTCGCAAATGGGAAATGGGAAATGGGCCCATTTGTGGCTACTAAAAAGGGTTGTAGCCTATATCAAACATATTTTATGAGTCAGTAACCTGTTAACAACTCGCAAAATAGGATTTGCAAGTTGCTATTAGAAAGGCGCGTGTGCAATGGCGTCCCTTCCTAAGTGCAAATCGCAGGGGGATGTAAGATTGTTTTGCCACTTCAAATGAGGTCTCAGAACAATCCCACCAATTCAAATTGGTGGTAACCCAGTTGCAACTGGGAAGAGGTCCCCAGGAGACACCCTTCCCCTTTGGGACTGAAGCAAACATGTGTTTTAAGTGCAGGAAGAGGTCCAAAAATGAAATTGAAATGCTTCATTGTAACTTTTTTAAGGCATCCCATTTTCCTTTAAGGAAAATGACTGCATTAAATACAACTGCAGTCACAGACATGGTGGTCTGCTCACCCCAGGAGGCCACCATCCCTGTGAGTGCCAACCATTCCTAATGGGTCGCAAAATGCAACCTACCTCATGAATATTAGTGAGGTAGGTCCTTTGCGACTCATATGGGAATCACAAACAGTGTCTCAGACACTGAGGGTTGTACATCTGGATCATAGTTACAATGACAACAAGCTCTAACAATTCCCTGAGCTCACCACAAAATCTCAACACCACTAATAATAATTTCTCACACATGTCAACTAAACCTCGAAAGAAACTCTTGATTGCCTCCTTTACATCCTTTCCAAGTAGCATAATGACGTTTTCTGACATAATGCATGGGTTTTCTTACACAAAGCTGTGAAAATTGTAGATATGTGAGAATGTTATGTAAAAGGTCATGCATCTTCACATGCAAAGTAAACTGACACAATTAATTTAAATATACCATTTTTAAATGTAGCTAATGATACTATTCCTATGTTATCCTCTATGTATGTGTACTTTTTAAATCATATATATTTTAGAAATCCAGTTAGAAACAATAAATTATATGTTTATTAGATATCATTTATAAATTCAAAAATAGTTTTTTATAAATGTAAATTAACTTTATACGACGGACTACAATATAACTTGTCCAAACATTTTTAAAGTTATATGATCACGTGGGCACGTGTTTACTGACACTTTACTCCGGGATTGTATGTATTTTGTAGTGAAAACCAGATACAAAGTGTTTTGTTGGGTTTTACTATCCTATGCAAATCAGGATTTGCATTGGATAGTTTCCAACATTAATATATATATAATATTGAGCTATGCGTTGCTTTGCTTTACTTCAAAGGAGAGTTACTTGGGTGGTACATTTGCATTCACATGAAACCACCGATGGGTTCTGACATGCAACCACCGATAGGTTCTGACGCAAATTCCTTTCCACAAACAGTTGTAGACAAAGATTTACACAAACATCGTGGGGCATATTACCAACAACTAGCGATAATTATCGCTAGGTTGGCTAAGCGGCAATAATTTTATCGCCATGTAGCGATGATTTTTATCGCTTAGGAGCCTTGATATTATCAAGGTTTATCTCCTAAGCGATAAAAATCAGCCGAAATGCATGAATATCGATGAAAAGTCCGCGATATTCATGCATTACCGAGCAAATGCTCTTAGCCATGTTATCCACCTCCCATTGGATAAGATGGCTAATACTGCTCAGGGCAGGTGTTAGCTTTTGGAGATATTCGCGCTTAGCGCGAATATCTCCAAAAGTTGGTAATAGGAGATAGCGATGTTAGCGACTGTTTCCAGTCGCTAACATCTTGGCACGCCCACTTTGCATGTCATTAGTGATACATTTCTCTGATATGCAAAGCGGGGCCCAAGATGGTCGCTATCTCCTACTAGCTGTCGCTAACTGGTGTTAGCGACAGCTAGGTAATAGGGAGATAATTTTATCTCCGCTTTCTTGGCTTTTAAAGCCAAAAAAGCGGAGATAAATCCCTTGATAATATGCCCCTATGTGCCTCCTTGAAGCAGGTGCAACGAATACAAATGCTTTCATTTCCCATCATTGTTTCAACTTTGCCTGCATGCTGAATTCTACAGCATGCATGCAAAGCAGGAAAAGTGTTAAAGGGTAGTTTTTGTACTGTAAGAGACCTCTGCATTTACAGAAACGATTCCTTACAGAATGCACCCACCCTTACAATATGGCATGTGTGAGTGTGCAATTGAAAATGGCAGTTTTCAGTTCACAATCACAGGGGGAGACAAAAACAGCATCACTGTTCTGCTTCCTCCAATTCACTCAAAGCCGCACTGCATTGCGTGAATTTTTAATAGATCTGGGCTATGATTTTTAATGTCATAGTTCATTATTATGTTATACCACATGCAAATGTTTATATCTTGAGAAACATAATTGAGAATGTGGCTTTTAAAAACTCTATAAAAATCATAATAAGCAAAGGCTTTAACATTTATAAAAAGTTTAATCAGACATTAATAATAAGCTCTAGAAAAGTTAGCCCCAAATTATTATATTTCCTAATTTTTAGAATTGTAGCTAATTTTTATCCAGAGAAAACAAGCTTTTTCAATCATTTATGAAAAGTAAATCTCATGCAAGACACGTTTTAAATTGATATTTCTAATTGTGTGAGCCTTCCCAACCTAAGGAACAATTCAATGTTAGATCATTTGTTATTCAAACCAGACCATTAAACAATGTTTGATGGACTGTGTTGCATCGATACAAGGGAATGCCACACTGGGGGAGCAGGACTCCTGTGCAAATGCATACTTCTTTTTTACATAGGAAAAACCCTTTCCTTACACCCCCCTCTCGGTATGATTCATTCGCCTTCCTGCCCTGGTTAGTGAGGTAAGCCAGATCTTGCCCTGAGAAAAATGCCAGCCCCTCCAGGGTGGAAAGGAGAACAAGAGGACTTTATGAATGCCCAAAAACATACTCCTCAAAAAACTTTTGAGTTGGCGATCCGCTAAATGCATTCAGGTCATTGAACGTGCAGAACATACAGCAAAATTGTAAGCATAATGTTAACAGTTGGAAACTTAGGGGAGTATATATAAGGCTGTTTCAGTCACTCTTGCACTACGCAACATGGTGCAAGAGGAATGCAAACATTAAGCCTTATTTTTTAAGCCATGCAAAGCCACTTTCTGGAGTAATGTAACACAGCCCGAATCTGCTGTGTTGCGTTACTCTGCCCTGGGAAGGCATTCCATGGGAATTGTGTGGGTGTTCTCACGCAACTCCCCTGGATTTTGATGCAACCCCAGATTGACAAGATCTTGTAAACCTGGGGATGCACCAACATCTTACACTTTCCAGGGGAGGTGAACCAAGAAGAAATAGAAGGGTGACTACATTGGTGCTAGGGTGCTTAGGGGCTTCAGAGCTAAAACAAAAGGGCAAGAATGCACCGTATTTACTTAAATATGGCACATTCCTGCTCTTTCCCTGTCACGCAAGGTAACGTGCTGTGCTGAGTGACTTCCTCAAAAATTAGGCCCTTAGTGCTAAGTGTTCCAGCCTTGGAAGGGCAAGTAAATGATCAGTCAGCCAAGATCAGGCTCTGAATACACTTGTTGTCTTGAAATCCTACATTATTCCTTGCAGCAAACTATTGCTAACAAATTAAATATGATGCAAGGCCCACCGCAGCTAAAGACGTCTCACCTGACTCCGACGTGAGTCCCATGTGCGCGGCCCACCAATGCTCCAGAGGGGCTGCTTTCCCCATTGAGTGCAGTGTCCACCAGAGCCTGTGCGTATCGTTCCTGGCTCTGGTGGTGTCACAAACAGTGGGAGAACCGCTTATTGTCTGCCTGCCGCACTTCTGAGGCTGTGACAGCCACTGAGGGAAGACTTGTGAGTTACTGTAACTGTTCTGAAATGATCCCCATGTAAAAAGACAATGTTTGGCTCTCCCCTGCAAACACGGAGAGTGTAGGTAGTGCGGTGAACTGTAGGCGGGACCAGATGCAAGGCCGGCAGAGTGAGGCATCGGGACCTGAAACCGCCCCTGGGAAACGAGCCACACCAAGGGAGAAGAGTGGAGTCCACCGATTGCTGTCACAACGACTGCTTACTGAGAAGGACGGTAAGCAGCTGGGGAGTGGCATAGGCACCAAATGAGAATAGTCCTCGGGAATCATTATCAAAGAGGGCCTGACAAGAGAATCCACCCCAAGGAAGACTCCCAGTAGGAGAGGTGCTGCTAATTTCTGGGCCTGCGGAGGAAAGGCAAATATTGGGGACCCTACGAGGAGAACTTGTGACCCAAAGTAGACTCCCACACTTTTCTTTGGCAGCTTTGTGGGGGCATAGCCTATTCTGCTACACCAGCCTGGTGGGACTCCAGTTCCAGACTACCATCTCGCCTGCATTACGCGCTGACAGCGCAGACACCTAACAGCTGCACACCCTAGTGGGACCACAAGTCCCAGGGTGCAACCTCTCTCCTGCTTTTTGATGCAGCTGATGCAGTTGTGGAGTAGGCACTAACATCGTGCACATAAGTGAGGTGGGCCCGTCCGCCCCCATCAGAGCCCTGCGGAGGCTGGGCTGGGCCCACCCTCTCGGCTTTTTATGGTTACACATCTGTATAAAGGAGTCAAGTTGCCAGCCAGGAGGACCTGTGTGAAGGTAAAAAGTTCTAATTTCTTTTAGTTGTGTATTCGCAAGACACTTCCCACCATGGTGAAATGGAAAGTCATGCCTGTTACCAAAACCACAGATGCTACCTTAGACGGTTTCCTCCAAAAAGTGGTAAGGGCTATTAATAAAGAAATAGAACTAGCAGAATGAAGACTCTCATTAGCCTCACCTCCGGATCTCTCAGTCCAACCAGTACCTGCTCTAGGGGATATTAATTCAGTCATTGCTGTATCTGACTCTATACAGGGGCCTCAACTGACATTTCCAGCCACCATTGTAATCTTGAGTCAGGGTGATCCAGGCGTCACATATGAAGTCAAGGATCCTAGCATGCAACCATCCATGGGAAAAGCGGGTTCCAAGATGGAAGAGGAAGCGCACAGAACTAGGGACGACCATCAACTGAAGGGACAATCTCCAAAGGTCAAGAGAAAAAAACAAATCCACCCTTCAGGAAATGCTGGCAGAGTCCGCAATGGGGTGGAAATATTATTGCTCAGACTGATATGGACACATTGACTGACAATGTCAGTAAAGTAGTGTGAGATGCTCTGAAACCCATGTTATCTTGTTTGGTTTGTATAGAGATGCACCTTGACCATCTTCTGCAGGCGCCAGTAAAAACAGTGGTGCCAAAAAAGCAAAATGGCATGATTACTCCACCTATCTGTAAAGGCCAAGGGGCAGAGGATGCCCCTAGCGCCGCCGCCAGGGGTGGGGCAGCCACCATAAATTAGGCATCCACTTTAAATAACCAGGCAATAACCCACAAGCTTCCCCTTATCTCCTCCAATTCTGTTACAAACTTAATGGCTCAGCCTCTACGGGCATGTGGATCAGCTAGAAATTCCAATGGGTATAACTGTAGGTCGGGCACAAGGTTACAAATCAACCAAGTTTCGGCACCCATGGTGGGGGGACTCAGCCTCAAAAAAACACAAAGGCAAATGACATTGTGAATGGCCCTCCAACCAGGCGGGAGGCTAGTAACATTCTAATTTTACCCCCGGAGTCTACACCCTATACAGTGATGTTGACAGGGGCTCCTTATCTCCCTCGCGTCCAACACAAAAGTTGTCAGAGCCTTATTAATAAGTCAACCTATTGGTGCTCTAGGAAAATTCCATTGTAGATAAATTGGTCTGAACATATTATCATGGCAAGGCAGGTGAGCTGGTTGTAGTAAAATAGCCAAATACACAGAAGGGGATTGCGTTATCCTCAATTTTAATAACAATAGGTGTGTGCATCTTGCATTGGAATATCTCCGAGACTCACCCACTGAACAGATAAAGGCTTGTCCATTTGGCTTCTTTTATCCCCCCCAACAGGTGGCACTTAAGAGACAACAGCCTTTATGGCCTGCATAGAACAGTCGCCTCCCACACAAGTCAACTTTATTTAATCATTCTAACCGCTTTGAGGCTCTCTCTGGCTTCACAGATATAGACTGACTACCAGAGCAATCTGGTAGTTCAGTAAAGCTGAGAAGTGTAAGATCACAACATGACGACCCCGGGAGAGTCTTAAAGGCAGTTGATGGTGACATTGGAAATAGGCATTTTGTAAAATCAATGGGCTCATCTGTCCAAAACATCACTAGCAATGGCAACCACCTGATTGAACCTGAGACCTGCATCTGCCCAGCCCCTTCATTCCCTGTTCACAACTCTGGAGGAGGGGGGGGGGGCCTGGCCAAGCAACTAGCCCCCCTAAGCACGTCACAAATTGCACTCGGCTGGACATGGCGAACCAGGAACCTATAACATCTCCATTCAAAATTATATCCTGGAATATCTCAGGCATCCATCCAAAATTATCAAATGATGTATGGCTAGAGTATATTGGGAATTTTGATATTATTTGTATTCAGGAAACTTGGCATCAGACTAACATTGTATTGGATGGTTATTGTTCTTTTAATATCCACGCAACTCCATCACCGGCAGGGAGGGCAAAAGGAGGGCCATTGACATTGATTACAATTTCTTTACCCAAATAGCTCTTATGTCATTGAAGCATTACAGGCAGATATCAACTAGTTAGCGGGGAAGTGGCAGCCCTTGTGCATCTTTTGGGTGGGGGACTTTAAATGTACTATCTGCTTGTATAGTACAAAACGAGTATGTGGGTTGGGGGACACAGAGGGTCAACCCGTCACATTTTATTCACACACCACAGGGCGAAGCCCTAAACACCATTATCCTTGAAAATGCTCTGTGTCTGACCAATAATTTGGTCAGTTGCCCCTCATTACAGTGCCCCACTTTTGTCGGTGGAGGCAGGTACAATTTCATTGATTTTATGTTCATACGAAGAAAGTGTGCCCCTCTCATTGGTCATTTTGAGGTGGAACCAAATGCTGCTAGTGACCATAATCCCCTCATCATTTCCCTTAGTATAACAGCCCAGGTTGGGAAAGGAGATATTCTCCCCATTCCCTACAACCCCAATAAAGGGGTAAGATTAAAATGGGATAAAATAATTGTTATCCAACTCTACATAAAGATTCATTCACTTGAGGACATCAAATCTCTTAATTCAACGCTCCAAAAAAACGCAGACCTGGTTGGCAGAAACCACTTAAAACTAAACAGCCTCAAAACTGAATTCCTCCTAATTGCTCCCCAAATTCCATCAACCATCATCGTCATTGGATGAAGCACCCACAGCTAACAGCACTCAGTCAACCTCTCATCATCAACACAGCGAAATTGATGGGAATAATCCTGGACAATAAGCTAAACATTGAAAAACAAATCAGTACCTCTACAAAAGGAGCACATTTTCATATGAACACTTTGAGAAGACTGAAACCCTTCCTGCCCGCAAATGACTTTAATCGAGCAGTTCAAGCTCTAGTAATTCCTAGATTGGATAATGGCAGTGTGGCTCTCTGCAGCCTTCCCAAATCGACGACGGCCCCTCTAAGAGCCTCTATCAACGTGGCAGCTAGACTCATCACAGGTTCCAAAAGAAACTGTCACATCTCCCCTGACCTGCAAGCCCTCAATTGGGTGCCTTCTGAGGCTAGAATTCACTTAAAAATCGCCTGTATGATGTACAAAGCATTACATCACAAAACACCAATATACCTGGCTGAGAAATTGGAACCATCATGTGGTAACAGAACCACCAGGACCTCCTTCAATCAGTTTCTGAAAGCACAACAATTTAACAAGAAGAAAACATACAACCGATCCTTCTCAGGAATGGCTCCCAGGATTGTGACCACCAGAAACGAGACAGAACCCTTCCACGTCATCTTTCAAAAAAGAAGTGAAATCTATTCTCTTGGCCAAATTCACTTGAACTACTCATACATTTGCGTATATATTTGCTAATCTATAATATTCTACTACGTCCCTCTATTGTAACCTATGATATTTTTATTTGTCTTGATGTCACCTATATTTGCCCTGTAAGGCGCTCTGATACCCGCAAGGGTCTTGTTCGCGCTATATAAAGCCGTTAAAATAAATAAATAACATCCAACTTGAGGAGAATGCCATTAAAGCAAGTTTAAATCCCATTATGAGATGCCTCCAACACAATTCTTCCCCCAATGAGGTTGTCCGGGATTTTGAATCGATCTGTGCGGATGTGGCGAAAAGTTTAACAAGAACAGTAGTGAGTAGGGATGATCAGGAGATAAGGTGGTTTGATGCTGAGTGTTCCAGAACCCAAAAGAATCTTACAAAGGCCCTCCATGCGAACCCACGGGACAAGTGTCAAAATAAAAGCACCAGACAGGCTTAAAAACACATCATCCTAAGAAAAGAGGAATTGAGGAAGTTAGCCTGGGAAGATCTGGAGAGGGCCAGTGCTTTTAGAGATACCAAAAGCTTTCGGGAGGTCATAAATCGTCCTCTATTCTTGGAGGAAGTTAGGCGTGCAGGTTCTTTCATTCTGGGGGAAGCCTGGGAATCCCACTTCTCGGTCATATTTAATCTCAAATCAATCTTATCCCAGGAGAAAGGAGTGGATTTGCCATCAGATTTAATCTTAGCCTCCCAATTTAGCGCCTCCTTTACAGTGGTTGAGGTTGAGGAAGCCCTAGCAAAGGGTGTTTGCCTGAAAGCCCCAGGTCCTGCTGGGGTCCCACTAGATTTGTTTAAAAGCAATCCCAAACTTTGGGGACCCCTCGTGCTAATGTTTTCAAAGCAGTGGTGATTGGTCCCATCCTAACAACCTGGAAGGAGATTAACGAGGTCCCAGTGTTTAAAAAGGGCAATAGGAATGACTCTGCCTGTTACAGGCCAACTTTCCTTATTGACGCAACTGTAAAAGTTCTGGGGAGGGTCTTATAGCTCCTCTTGAGACCTGGGCGAGCAATACTGGGATCATGTCAAAAATGCAGTATGGCTTTAGGAGGGGGGTAGGTACCACAGAAAGGTGCCTAAATGTGTCCCTGATTATGGGCAAGTACTTGAAGGCCAGTAGGAGCTCTATCCACCTGGCCTCCATGTACTTGGCCAGCGCTTTTGACACTGTCAATCGGGAGAAATTGTGTTGACTAATGGAGAAAATGGGTATTGAAGAAGCGCTTACCTCCCTTTTATGTAGGCTTCACGCTTCCACCACTGTTGCAATACGATATGGCCCTCGTGGGGAGAAGACTAGGCCTATTGTTTCTACCGAAGGGGTGCGACAGGGGTACATTTTAACTCTTTGTCTTTTGTTATTGCATACCAATGGCCTAGAGTCATTTTTAATAGAGAAGGAACTTGATTTTCCCAGAATAGGAGGCAAACCGGTCCCCCTGTTGTCTTATGCTGACGGTACTGTATTAATGGCCTTGACAGCCAACAGTCTCCAGAAATCAGTGGATTCCTTCACAGATTTTGTGTTAGTATTGGACCTAAAAATGAACTTTATCAAATCATATTTCATGGTATGCAGCCTCAGGCCAACAAAAACAAGAAATTTGTAGTAAGGGGCAAGACCGTTTCTACGGTGTTTAATTTGACATATTTGGGAAATATTTCTGAAAATAAAATGAACTAGGATTCTCTCATTACATCAAGGGTACAACACACTAGTCGGGTAGTGGAAGGTATATTCCGCTTTGCCTGTAAGTTAGGCCATAAGCCGGTGACAGAAATGATCACCCTGAATAAAGCTAAATGCTTATCTGTTGCATCTTACAGAGCAGGAGTGTAGGGTCATCATAAAAGTCGCTGTTTACAAGTTGTGGAAAATAAATGTATCAAAAGACTATAGATGACCCCAAAGAGTGCCCCCACACATTTTTGTCATTCCGAGGTGGAGTTAGATTACCTAGAGGATCGAATTGATACCGCCCCTTTATTCCTTTGGGTCAAAATATGGCTGTGGGAGGACTTAACATTTTCAAGGGAAGTTATCAAGGACTGTACCAATCTTGATTGCGCCTTACCAATCCCTTAACTACGATTTGCTAGAGATACATTTCATGATATTGGTTAGGGGCACTACTTTGATGATCCCGCCAGTATTCATATGAATGCGAAAACCATGATAAAAGAGGCTCATAGGTCTGAAGTGAATACAAAATTGGAGGGGCTAGGTGTCCCAAGTTTGCCAATTACTCAACAGAAATGTTATCTATCTTTTACTAGGAATGTACAGATACGATTTTTTTATGACTAGATTTAACCTATGCACTTTGCACTTTCTCGCGGCATTTCACACACAGTGAGGGGAGGCTGATGAATTCATCCCTGCTGATGTGACAATTTGGCAGCTCAGAGCTCCCTGATCCTTATGCTGTTTTACCCTCTTTATACAGAGCTGAGGGTACAATTTTTAGCCCCACTTTTGAGGGGACTTCGTCCTTGTACCTACATGGATGGTTTTAACTTTGTGCACTATTTGTCTACTGTTTCTATTTGCACTGCTGTTTGCAGTTAGTTTTAAACTGCAATGTCAATGAGAAAATGATACGAGTCACATAGGATAAACATGCATTTTATTTCATTTTTTATATTTCTAATATGATAACTGTCTTGTAGTAATGAAATTTGATGATTGTCATTACAGCTTGTTGTTTTGAGCATTGGGCATGTGGGATTATAACTTTCTGAAAATGGCAAATTCCATAAATTATATGAAATGTGGGTTTTTAATGATATTTATTGCACAACCTTGATATGGAAACATCTTTTTAAAGTATTTTGTACATTTGATAAGCTTTCATGGTTCTTGGAACCGAATAAAGTTATCTTTGATTGATTGATGCAACTTTTGATGTTCATACAATAAACTGAATATCCCCATATATCAAACCGACTGATACCCATATATTGAGCAGTCTCTTGGAACAAAATCCTTCAAACATGCACTTTGATGACCACTGCTTGTTTGTTTTCTCAAATTCTTTGGACTGTCTATGGAACTTGCTGCTTTCATTATATGCAGAAAATAATTAGCTATAATGAACCCATTAATTCAACAGCATTGTTATTGTTTTAATAAGTCATATACCAGTGTTCACATTGAAAGCCTATTACCTTATTTCTTATTTCATTATTTTAAATCTTATTCCAGTATCCCAGTTGAATACATTCAGGAAAAAACATACTGTCAGGTGTTTGCAATGAAATATTTACTCAGATATAGAAGACAGATACACTAATGCTGCTTCTCTCTCTTCAATTATTCCCTTAGAGTTGGAACCTAATCCTCTTGAGAACCTACAGACTTGAAGCATGCTAAAAATTGTCCTGGAATAACACATAAGTTTGCTATTTACACCAAGCCAAACATTGATAACAAGAGGTTTTGTTAAAACATTTTGGGGTATATTATTTGCTAATGTTTTGAGCGGTTTGTGCATCACAAATTTGTCGTAAATTTACGCAAAACATTCTATTTTGAGCTGGAAATTCACTAGAAAGAAGAGCAAAGCAGTGCCAATGGCTTTACTTAAGAGACTGGCATTCCATGGACAGTCCATGAGTGTTACCACGTAAGCTCTCATGGTTTTTTACACAAAACCCTATCTACTAAAAATAAGGTAGACAGGGTGTTGCATAAAAAAATTACACCATTTTAAAATATTTGCTGTCAAGGATTTTTTTTATTTTTTTCTCTTTCGTTTCTGAATTTTTATGTGTACTGCAGTATATAGCGCACATGCAATGTAGGAAACAGTTTGAAGTTATTCAAAGCATATTATTTTGTACTGGAAGGTTAGCCTTCCAATACAAAACCGATAGTAGAGTCATGCATACATATTTACACTATGGTGGAAAAGTGTGTGCGTGGTGCTCCGCTGCCTGATTGTGTGTTGGCGCTAGGGCGAGAGGAATAGAGGGCCATATGTCTGTACATATACGGCCACATGCATCATCCCGGCCGTTTGCGACTTCCAAATTGCGAAAAATACCGAATCGCAATTTGGAAGTCGCAAAACGGGATGCATGATTATTTTTTCTTAATATTTGCGATTCGGTAAAATTCGCTTTTTTTGCCGGTTCGCAAATATTATGCGACTTCTAATTTGCAAATTCGCATTTCCCATTGATTCCTATGGGCCAAAAGGCCCATAGGAATCAATGGGAATTGCGAATTTGCAAATTAGAATTCGCATAATGTTGATGCATTCCATGGGTGCAGGGGGGGGTCCACAGGACCCTCCCTTGCACCCCTGAAATGTATTTTTAAGTGGATGTTTCACACACACATGTCCTAAGGACATGTGTGTCTGTAACATGTCAGTTTTAAAAATGCATTTTTTTACGTTTTTGAGGATTTTCGCAAATTAACACGAGGCTCAACCTCGTGTTAATTTGCACTTCCAATTTTCAAATTCGCTATTTTTTTAAAAATGATGCATTGCATTTAAGGAATCGCACAAATGCGATTCCTTAAATGCAATCGCATTTTTAAGAAATGCTAAAAATAGCGAATTAAGCACAAAGGTTTGATGCATCCCAAAAACGGATTTTGCATTCGCAAACGGCCAATTTTTCCGAATCGCACCGTTTGCGAATGCAAAACACGTTGATGCATGTGGCCGATAGTTCTGTCTTGCTCTCTATTTCTCATGCAACACAGTACAGCATTTTTGGCTTCTGTGCTGGGTTGCGTAGAGCTTAGTAAATATACCTCTTTATGTTTATATTTGCACACATATGAACGTACACTCATTTGTTAGCGCCTGTGTGCATATGTGTATGCATCAATGCATTAGTTGATTTTCAAGTAATATGGCTGGGCTAGAAGGAGAAATTCTCGGACATTGGTAAAAACACTGCAAATGATCAGAGACAGGTTGAAAAATGCTGCATATCCATTCATACTTTATGCCAATACAATATAATTTCCATTATGAATATTTAACGTAGTCATGGTTCACAAATAGACATTTCCAAAAGTTCCTAGCTCTTAATCATGGATTCTACTTTTTTCAGAAGTGGTTCAACATCTGCCAGTATTGTTATTTTGCATTTACTATGTTTAATGATACCTAGTATGAACAATGCCCCTTGAAATATGCCTTAAATAAAGGTACGCGTTCACATTCATTTTTGCATCTTGCTATACCTCCATTCCTGTAAGTTAGGTTTAAGAGCGCAGGGGGCTGATATATCCGACTTGTTCCGATGTATTAGTTAAGGTGATATCATTCATATCCCCATTCAAATTATTTTATAGCTGGCAAGTTTCAAGCGTTTCCAAGTGTTAACTTTTTTCATGATGTCATGATAGAGACTGATATTTTACTGTCTCTAAGAGAATGTACTACAATGCCTCTTTTTGCATGATCACCCACATTTTTAGGGACTGATACTGTTTTTTTGTGCAAGGGGGCTCTACTAATGAGGCCTCCGTGCATGTGCTCTATTCCCTAAAACATTTTGAAATTGGCTATACTAATAATTGCCATATTTATAAAATCTAAATACCTTGTATATGGTTGAAAGTGTTCCCAGGGCCCGTATGCTAATGTCACTCGCGGACTGCAGCACATATTGTGCCACCACTAATACAACAATGCAAAACATGACAGCAAACCTACCACCAGTAGCCTTGCTGTGCAGGTTTAACCTGCAAATTTGACATGTCAAAATACCCCCTTTGACAGACCTAACCCCACCATTTATCATTAATAAGTCACCATTAAGTTGGACTTAGATGCCCATAAGGCCAGGTAAATGATATTTAAAAGTTTGTGTCCTTTTCAGTGCATGATGTGATGGCTTCCTGATGATGGAATTCCTGCTGAAACGCACGTGGATAAAATCGAAGACATTCGCACTATGAACAAAATTGTAAATGAATCATGTATTAATGAATTAATGTTTCTCGTTTTCAGTCATGTGTATTCATCAGAGGTATACTGAACAGGATTTCTTGGACCGTTCACAGAAACAAACAATGGTCCATAAATGAATGCATCATTTACTTATAATTGATTACTGCTTAGGACATTACTCATGTAAATAAGATATAATGATGTTTGATATTGTATATTTTTAAATATCGTAATGAAAAATTCACAAAATGTAAATATATCTTGTGATACAGAATTATTAGAAGTTTTTCTAATCATTAGATGAACTGTCATTATATGTTAATGCACACTCACATTATTTAGTTCTTGCTTAAGCTTGTTCCTCAATATTTGGGGGTAGATTTACAAGAAACTGACGCATCTGTATAGTTGCGTCAGTTTCCCTGCGTCTGCGTTTAAACTCTTGCACCACCATAGATGCACCGTATTTACAATACGGCACAGTGTTGCACAACGATTGACAGATGAGTCCGAAATTCTGACGCATCTGTTGGCGAAAAAGTCACGCATGGCTGTAGTTGTGTCGCAAACACGCCACAGCTCCAGCAATGCGTGTTGCAGCCTAGTCCCAATACACTGTGTTACTCCTTACACCTGCTTCAAGCAGTCGTAAGGTTTTGATGCAGTAGCGTCCTAAAAGTCACGAAGTGAAATCGAATAGATCTCATTGCCTCACTTTTGCGAGGCTTTCCTGCGTGGGAACGCCCACCCTGCATACATTATACCTGAAGCAGGTATAATGTCACGCAGGTCTTTACAATATGACGCATCTCCCTAGATGTGTCACGTTGTAAATTTGCCACATTGTTTACGCCGCTGTTGCGTCACAAAAGTGAAGCAACTGCAGCGCAAAAGTTTTGCAAGGGGCTTGTAAATCTTCCCCTTAGACTCTTCCCTGCGCTTGGCAAGTTATCTTGTTTTGCAGGGGCCCCTGATTTCCAAAATGATCCATCACCTTTGAGCCCAGCTTCAGGTTCCACCTACTGTAGACAACATTGAATCATTGACGACCCCCTGAAATGTTTCTAAGAACAGAAGGTAACTCTTTGTACAGGATGAAATCCTGTATCCACCTGTGATCGATCATGGCTGGCCATGACTTTCCACCTTGCCCCAGTCCAGCATGACCAATTGCCCAAGGATTGTGTTTTTTACTTTTTTTAATTTTTATTTAAAACTTTAAAAAAGCAGTTCCCCTTATTGTTTGTTTAGTTTTGTTGTAATTTTGTTCACTAAACTATTGTCTATGTTTATAAGTTGGAGTGGGATTTTTATTGCATTGTGTTTTATAACTGTTTTGGTACTTATATTTGCTTTACAACATTTCTTAAGTTAAGTCTTCCTTCTCTGTGCCATAGCTAACACAGGTTAAGCTCAGGTTTAAATTCCTGAAAACTTTCTTTGACCTAACAAGAATAGCACCATTATTACTTGTAGTGGACTGCCACCTACTTCAGCTAATAAATAATCAATGTTCTCACAGTGAATGACTAAAATGACTATTTATTAAAAGGTAGAACATCCAGCCCCAAGACTTACCCTTTCGAACACTCTTCGTGGCTGCATCAATTCAGAAATTGGACATGGGAGGAGTTACATTTGTGATGCTTCTGCAACCATAATTGTTAATTGAGTAACATGCAAGACACTGCTGTATATTGCATGCCTGGAGGGAGAATCTTCAAAATACTGTACAAAACCCATGCAATATGCTTAAACAACGTATCTACCAGTTTGAGTTATTTTGTATTATCAGCTTCTGTCTTTTTATATCAGATTTTCTCATAGGATTGGATGTTTGTTTTTCATATGGACTAATTGACTGCTGGTCCTATTATTTCTGCCTTGCCTTCCATAATACACTTGTTTGCAGCAAATGGTGCAGTCTTCATTGTGTGCCTTATGTGCCCTAATTGTAGAGAAATTCCAAACTGTGGATAAGAGCTTGGTTATAGAGCAAAACCCAGAAGACCTTATGGTAGAGGTATGGCTAATTTCCTTTTGCTTGAGACAGGATGGGGCTACAATGAGAGTTGCTGATTCCTGTTGCTTGACCTGTCAGCCTTAGGGTGGTCTTTCCCAAAACCATTTGCTTACTTATCTACAATTTATTACTGAAATTTGTTTTCATTGGCCTTAGGACTGTGTTCACTTTACCACTGCTAACCAGTGCTAAAGTGCTGATGCTCACTCCCCTAAACATGGCTTGATTGGCATATACCTAATTGGCATATTTTAGTTACTTATAAGTCCCTTATCAAGGAGTACACCATATATGCAGGGCCTGCAAATTAAATGCCACTAGCAGGCTTGCAGCACTTATTGTGCCACTAGCCTACACAGCACCCTAAAACATGTTTGAAGCCTGCCATTGCAGCCTAAATGCAATTTTAAACTGCATGTCGACTTTGCATTTAAACCCCATTGTCAATCGTTAAATTAATATTTTATTACATATCAGTTACCCCTAAGTAAGGCTCTAGATCGTCTATAGAGCAGGGTGCTGAGTAATAAAAGGTTTGTCATGAACTTTAAAGTTTTACATGTTCTGTTAGTTAAAAACTCCTAACTTGGTTTTCCACTACTGCAAGGCCCACCCCTCCCATGGGATTACAATTGGGAGTCCTTATTACATTTAATAAGCTGTATTTCCTAATTGGTAGCAGGTAGAAATATCATGTTTGGTACATATGAATTTTCAATGATAAATCCTCTTTGATGATAAAGTTAGTTTTTTCAATAACATTTTTTAAATGCTAACCTGTTTTGGGTCATATGACTGGGTGTAGCCGACAGTTAGACTTTGTGAATCCCTTTCAGAGAGTCACACAAAAAAAGGATTAGGGGTGCATCAATGGGCCATCTGGTGGCAGGATGGGGTGGCGGAGCTGAGCACAGCCCTGAATATACCTGCATAGCTTGTGCTCTGCAGCCGCACAAAGGGCCTAATGTCCCTGTATTGTCACTGCAGTCAGCTTGGAGCGTGGGCAGGGGAGTCAGTGATATGACAAGCCACTCACATGCACTCAAGATTATTCTGCTTTGGCGACGACAATTCCCCCAGTCGTCTGGGAACTAACAGGAAGGCAATAGGCAGATCTACACACTGCCAATCCGGGAGCCCCCAGGGAGAAAGGGGATTGGGACAAGAAAAAATGACAATATAATGAAGATACCGGGATGCCTTGTTGGACTGGAAAGTTCTCCCTCGGAATGTCTAGGATATCTCGAATCTCGGGGGTCAGGAATTCAAACAGCATGCAACTCTTGTTCGGAGAAATTGTTCTTCATATTGCTACTATGCATGTGAGGAAAAGAACATACATATAAGCGATCATATGAATTATTCAAGTGCGTTATACATTATCTGCCCTGCACATTATATCATCATTAGCATTACTAAATATTTGTACTTCTGAATGTAGTCTCTTTCAATATTGCTTATGAACTTTTCAGGCGGGAGAATAGAGAGCAACCATCCTATAAAAAGAATCAAGATTTATAAACCTGATATCATTCCTTTTTTCATATTTTCTCGAATTATTGCACATATAGTTCTAACTTACTATCAGCTGATCTTACAACCGATTTCCAGTTCACCTGCTTATTTGACTGAAAATGCTTAAAGAAAACATACATAAAATAAAAAACTTGCACAGAGCACAATAGTCAAAAAGTGTTCCTTTTTCGTGACGATTAAAGTTCCTCCGTGATTATGGTTAATCCTCACCAGAATGTTAATCTTGTTTTCCTTACTGCTTTTCAATACTGTTACTTATTTCACTTGAATTGAATTTACTCTTTTTCTTATAAAATGTTTTGAACTCTGAACAATCAATGAAAATAAAAGGTTTTTCTTATGACTCACAGGAATGCAAGCAGGGCGTCTATTTTACCTTGCTTTTATTATGTAGCTGTTCTAATCATTTTGTTCTTCTCGTGTTTCATTATACAGCGTCCGTGGATGAGCTGGACACAGGAAGAAGCTAGAAGCCAGGGGGTACACATCCAGGAGCGAGCGCAGCCAGAGAAGAATGGAGCCGGGAAGGAGAACTCCAGCAGGGGCCGATGCAGACTAGGAAGCAGTCAGGTAAATGATGCGGTATACAAGGCAAATTAAGACTTGAAGAGCGGGAGCGGTTTAAATATCCTGGCTCAACCGCTGTTATTTCTTCACATGTGTAACACGTTTTTAACAGTTTAAATGTGTGCATGTGTAGGAGAAGGATGTTGAGGAATACATCATTTGCATACTTGTGTTTCCAGAAAGTTCAGTTTATCATTTGCACTGCAATCGGTGTAGGTTTTTATAACCAGTTCAAAACACAAACTCGTATAACCAAGCAAATAGTATTTCACCATGAAAACCTCCCATCTAATTATTCTTGATCTTACATGGCACATCACACAATTGTATTCAATTTTACCATGGAGCGAGTTAGGCAGTGGCCAGACCCATGACAGTCAGGGAATTCCATGCACTTTAAAGAACCTTTCCAGAAGCTTCTCCCATCTTCCGGAAGAAGGGTACTAGGGTGTAAAAATAGGACCTTCACTCTTCAGTTCATTACTGGACCTATGGAAGGACTCTCAGAGGCCTGCCTGCTGCTGTGACTTGCTGTGCACTCTGCCAGACTGCTGCTGTACCTGGAAAACAGTTTTGCTACCTAGAGCCTTCCTTTAACCCTCAGAAGCCAGGCATCCTGTTAAGCCCTGCATCTTCATCGGCACTCAGGACTGCCAGAAGTGACTTCATTGGCTAGTTTGCAGGCCTCTTGTTGAGAGACACAGGGACATCGAAGGCTCCCACCATATTTAACCTGCACCTGGACTCATCCTGAGTGATTCCTAAATCCCAAACAGGTGTCCCACCAGTCCTGGAACTTTTGTTGTAGTGCTAATGGTGCCTTGATGGCCATAAACCAAAACTGAGGACTTAGTCAATTTTTACCCAAAAGTGCTCTGAAAACCAGGAAGAGCATGGCACCAACCAGCTCGACTAGCTGCACGAGGTGCATCACCAGTAGGACTGACTTCATGGCTTCTCCCGCTATCTTCTTCTCCACAGCATCACATCGATTTCAGTGGTTGTTTGCCAAGGTTTCCAACCTTGTGGAACTCTCTTCAGCTAAAGCCTGCTAATGTGTCCAACTGTAGATTATTTTACTTTCATTTCGACAACTAAGTATGAATGTAGAAGTCTTCACCGCGGTTTTGGCCGAAGACCATCCGATTAGAAAGTTCCCTCTTCGTACAATTCCTGCAGCCTTACTCCTCTGAACTTTACCTTCTCAGACACTTTTTCTCAGATTTTCTTCTGTCCAAAGGTTTGCACTGCTGGGCCCAATCCCATAACTCTCGACTTTGACTATATGTCTGCGGTTGGCGCTGTGATTTTTAGGCACTCGTTTTTACTAAAAAATCATAACTGATTTTACTGATTGGATTTTTGGCATTTTGGTGTCAAATAATGTATCAAAATGTGCTCTATTTTTCTAAATTAGTTTGGGGTTTTTCTTGGGTTGTTTTCTCACTTTATTACAGTTTGTGTGCTGCATAAAATGTTTACACATTGCCTCTAAGTTAAGGGTGACTACTTTTTTAGCCAAGGTACTCAGGGTTAAGCTAGGTTAGTTTACTGACTTTTTATGGTTCCCCTGCAAGCGATTGTGGCTGTTCCTTAACTAGGGCTCACACCCCAGTCAACCAACAACCCAAATTCTCACCCCCTTTTTTAAAATTTTGAGATGGAAGCAGATGATGTTGATGGTCCATGTGCAGGTCGAATACAGGCGATTTCAAAATCTTCTGTGCCGCTCTTAGCATGAACAATGGTGGTTTATCTTCTTCTCTGCTAATTAGGCCCTCTGTAAAGTTCCTTTAGCTTTGTTTTGCATGGTGATTGCATTCCAGGTCACCTTTAACTAAAGAGGTCTTGGAGTGGACAGGGGACCGTCTTTCTCAGAAAAGCAAATGGTGAAGACAATGTTATGTTAGAAGATCAGGCAGAAGAGTCTGCTTTTCTGCAACATTCTGTTCTGCTCTTTCCTCCAAAAGATCATATGTAACAGCTTTTATTGCTGTTCTATTTATTGAAAAGATTAAGGGACAGATGTGCAAAGAAGAAGTGGTTGCAAATTAAGACATCTTTTTGGGACCAGTATCTTGTTTTGTGACCTATGTACTAATAGGTTAGTTTGCAAATTACTGAATTGGGGGGTATGGAGTTGGGGGAAGGTTACAGAATGACCTGTCTAAAATATTAATTAGGAAAGACTCAAATTACAATTCCTTACGGTTGCCTACAATCAAAGGTCAGTAGACCACAGACCCTTTGTTTACATTTCAAAATTGAAAACTGATTTTTTTTAAAGTGCTCTAATTTTCTTAAAGCAAACTATGATGGATTCATATGTGACCTTGAGTAATAACCATTAGCTGAGATTAATTCAAGCATTCCACCCATCACTTTTTTGTTTACTTAAAGGTTAGAAATGGGGGTCTCTAGTTGGCAATGGTTTGCACCTTTGTCCAAGTAGGGACCCTTCTTCCTAGTCCGGGTAAGGTTGTTACACTCCTAAAATAACCCCTGCTCACCTCCTTGGTAGCTTGGCATGAGCAGTCAGGCTTATCTCAGAGGCAGTGTGTAAAGCATTTGCATATTGCTAAACAGTAATACTGTGAAAACACTACAAAAGGACATCACACTATATTAGACAAATATCCAATATTTTTATATATCCAAAACAAGACCAAAACAATAAGAATCTAACAGACCATATTGAAATATATATATACTTTGCAAAATATCCTTTAAAATTGCAGAAATATCTTAAAAACACAGTTCTTCCGAGTCGGAAGCTCCCTCTGGGGCTACCCCAATACTAAAAACAATAGAATCCAACACTTCCGTCTGATTGCATTGGACGGGGGTGTTGGCAGACTCGTAAGCAGTACCTTTTCCATTGCATCCAACACATTGGTGTGAGCCTGTTGTGGCAACCATCACGCTTGCGATGTAAAGTGAAGTGGTGCAACGGGGGGTGCCCTCAAAGCGTGCTGCAGGCAATGGTTCGGTGACGGTTGTCCAGCAGTGTCAGTGAGACAAAGGCTACGATTTGGAGTGAGACTGTGCTCGTTGCAGTGCAGGCAGGTCACAGTGCAAGCGACAGAGCAGGTTAGCGGGAGCTGTCGTGGGTGGGCCCAGACTGCATTGTGAGACGAGGCGGTGCGTCACGAAACTTATGAGGAGTGCCCCCAGTCACAATGTATTCACGAGGGTCGAAGTCAGTAGGCAGTGACGGCGTTCGTGAGACTGGGGAGGCAAAGTGAAGCAAGGTGGTGCGGGGTGCGTGCCCACAGGTCACGGTGCAAGTAGTGGCTCAGTGGCGGCGTCTTTGTTTGTCATCTTTGGTGAGACCTGGTTTGCAGTTGGAGATGCGGTGGTGCCTTCTGGGATACCTTCAGAACATGGAGCCAGTGATGGAGTAGGTGACGGAGTCAGTAGCTTTTCCCTTCTCTGTGGCAACTGAAGCAATTGTTCCAGAAGCGGTACCTAGAGGTTGGTGAAGACTTTGCAGTCCCTGAGATTACAGAACAGAAGGCAAGCTCTACTTCAAGCCCTTGGGGATACTCAGCACAAGTAAAGAAAGTTTAGTCTAGTCCTTTCACTGCCCAAGCAGCAACTGCAGGTCAACCAACAAAGCAACAAGACAGCTAAGGGAAAGTACTCCTCCTCACAGCTCTTCCAGCTCTTCTTCTTGCAGGTTTCTTGATTCCAGCGAGTTCGAAAGTTCTGGGGTTTGTGCCCCCATATTTATACTCAGTATCTCTTTGTTCTCTCAGGCAGAGAGACTCTGGGTTCAGTCCAAACCAGTTTGGTCCTCATTGGCCCAGCTTCCCAGCAGGAGGTGGAGACAGCATTGTCAAAGGCAGACAGGGCCTATTAAGGTGCAAGGGAAAAATTCCACCCCACTTTAAATGCAGGCCAGGCCGATTCAGGTGCTAGTGAAAACTCATCCCACTACTCTGAATGCAACCTACGTCTATTCAGCCCAGCCCTGACTCATTCAGGAAAGGCAGGACACACATCAACCTCGCCCCCCTTGTGGCTGTCTCAGAGAATGCATATCCCCACCCCCTGTCACTCCAAAGCCAGACAGTCTATCCACAAATCTAGCAGAGGCACACAAGATGGCTAAGCAAGACAATAGCTACTTTCTAAAAGCGATATTTTCAAACACAGAACATAAAAATCATCTTTACTAAAAGATGCATGTTTACATTCTGTGTCCAGGCATACTAAACTCCATTTCCCTTTCTTGTCCCAATGGGAAGGTATGCTTATATGACGTTATAAGTAAAACTCCTCTTCTATTCTATGGGACAGATAGCCTTTCCGTAGTGAAAAATGAAATGCACTGTAATTCACTACCAGGACATGCCACACACCAGTACATGTCCTACCTTTAACATACACAGCACTCTGCCACAGGGGTACCTTGGACCTAACTTAGGGGTGATTTATGTGTAAGAACAGGGGAGATTAGGGCCTGGCAAGTGGGTGCACTTGCCAGGTCGACATGGCAGTTATAAACTACATGCAGACCCAGCAGTGGATGGTCTGAGATACCTTTTCAGGGCTAATCATGTGAGTGACACAATCAGTGCTGCTGGCCCACTAGTAGCATTTAATTTCAAGGCCCTTGCGCACTCAGTGCACTTTACTAGGGGCTTACCAGTAAATCAAATATGTCAGTCATGGAAACACTAATCCATAACATAATTTACAACAGGAGCACTTGCACTTTAACAATGAACAGCAGTGAGAAAGTGAGCAGAGACATAAAACCAGCAAAAACAGAGTAAAAACTGGAGGGTCAGAAAGCAAAAAGCCAGGAGAAACATGCCAAAAGATGCCAGGTCTAACATTCAGTGTGAGGCTGTCGGTATGAAAGGTATGCTCAGATGTGGTTCCCCTGCTCACCATGCCACTGGAACCAAGCTGCACCCGACTGAGGAACCCCAACTAGGGTGAAACCGGTTTTTGATTGCTTGTGTTTTGATTCAGAGAGGACCTGGCTTGATTATTTGGGGTGGACTATTCCTAAAGGAGCAGGCCGGAGACTGATTTGCAGAAGGCTGAGTCCAATCTGAGTAACACTGTGTCCAAAAAAGCAATGGACTGGGGTGCGGCTCAATATAATCACTAATGGCTGAGATTAATTGAAACAATTCACCCATCACAGTGTTGTTTACTGCAGTTCAATGCCCTAAGTGTAACTGGTATGCCCAGACGTGGGACCCGTTCGCACGTGCCACTGAAATCAAGCTTCACCCGACTGAAGAGCCTAACTAAGGGCCCTATTAGGATGGCGGACGGACCTGTGTCCGTCCGCCACCCCAGAGGTGGAGGGACCGTCCGCAGGGGCAGCAGCGGTCCCTCCCTGCGAATTAGGATGTGACCGCCACCCTGGAGGTCACATCCTGTATTTTTAACATTGCGGCCGGTGCTGCTTGAAGCAGCGCCCGCCGCAATGTTAAAACTGCATGCAGTGCATTTGCATGCACAAAGCGGCAGGCACCGCACGGTGCCTGCTGCTTTGTGCATGCAAATACAGGGGGTACCATAGGTACCCCCCATGTGCACCCCCACCCACCCTTCACCCTGGGGGCCGGCACGGAGGATGCGGAATCACCGCAATCCTAATCGGGCCCCTAAACTAGGGAGAAACCAGGGTTGCTTGTGTTCTGGTTCAGAGAGTTCAAGCATTCCACCCATCACTTATTTTTTTCTGAGAGAAAATTATGGCCTGCTCTCTAGTCCCTGCTCCACCCCACCCCTCTTTCATCACCGAACAGATGCAGCATTGCAGAGAAAGGATTTCACAATTAAAAATCCATGATGTGCCAACGCCTGTTCACAGGCAGTAAAGTAGCAGCAAGAGTATTTAAAAAAAACAATTATGACAAAAAAATATAAAAGCACTACAACACAGAGCATGTACAAATCAAAATGAAAGTAAATTTTGCTCAAAAATCAGTGGCTGGCTATAAAAGATAATCTGAAACCACAATGGTTCCTCGGAGGAATCCATAACCCTATGCTTCATTGACCCCAATTATTGACATGGTATATACAACCATATGTGCAGTTATATTCATACACCTGTGACAGAGCCCCTGGATACCCTCACATTGGATTGGCGCAATATAAAATCACTGATAAAATAACATAACATCATAAAACAACATGACATAACATTTATTGTTTCTCCGTACCCAGATCAAAAGAATCATTAAAACAGGTGCTCCAAGATAAAACGGAGAAGTAATAGTGAATGGTTGCAGTAGTGAATAACGTTGCACTAATATTATTTACAAAAAACATGAACTGACGCTCTGGACTGTTCCAATTTAAGTGCACGGTCCAGATAATATAATTATTTCCAGTCCACAGGTTATTGTTTCGACCCATATATTTATTTCCATGAGGTCTTCCTCTCAGACAATATTGGTAGTAACTAAGAAGGTTTTATTATTGGGATTGAACTCTTATTTGTCCCCCAAAGAAATAGGAAGCTAGTACTGGTCTGCAATGTCGATCGAGAATGACCCTGTCTTTGGACGCACCGTCAAACGATCGATGTCTTATCTGCGCCTATAATCAAGCTGGGACGACAGGTTCTAGCTGTGAATGATAGCGATAAACAGCCACTGGCATGTGGTAATGCTTTCAAGTGTTATTTCAGATTTCATGTGATACGTTTCTACCCATGCAAATCTTGTTTACATGACATTGCGTTATGACGAATTCGCTTGCATTATGCATGAGAACTGTTTAAAAACGTTTGTGACACGAGTGTGATACAAAAAATGTGTGGGATTTGCTAATATTGTAAGAGTTCTTAAAGTACTTACGTGAGTAAAAGTCCATCCATGTGCGAAATTATTATGGTTAGCATTATTGATGTAGTTATTATTGAAACACAAGCAATGATTTTTGTAGATACTAATATCAGCTGTCATTATATTTCCAAAAGATGGATGGGTTTTATGGACTTCTGTCATATGAAATAATCTATACAGGTAAGTGGAGAGGAGAGATGTAGGATGACAGACATTTGATCTTCCTCTGGAACTGGTTAAATAGACAGGAACATTATAAATTGTTCACTTTGCTATTTATGCATTTATTTATGTAGGTATGTTTGTGGTATTTGTATACAGCAAACTTAACCAAAAGGCAGGGGAGGGAGGTAAAATGCCAAAGGCAAGAAGAATGCATAGAGTTGATATGGGCTGTAGCTGGGCTCTGGGAGCAGCAGTTTACAGCTACTGAATACTGATGTAGAATTTTCTCATGGTTAGCATCTGCACCTTATTCTTAAATTGGGCAGGGTTGGGGAGGTCCTGTTGGATACAGGCATTTTTTTCCAAATCCTAAGTGCATCTGTGGAAAAACCCTCATGCAATGTTTTTTTTTTTCTTTTTCAATTTATTAGTCTCAAATCTGATGGAGCCCCTGCTACGGGTGCACTAAGAGCCACCAGAGAGAGCATGCTTGTCTGCAAGACAAGCAAGGTATTGATGGATTTGTAAATTAAGTAGTTGTTTTTGAAGCGCATGAGGACAGCAAGGTGAGACAATGAAGTTACATAAAGACAGGGGTAATGTAATCATATTGCTTTAGGCCCAAAATGAAAGTTGCTACCGCATGTTGGATGTTCTCAAGGGGGAAGCAATGTGGAATGGAGGAGGTCATTGAGCAGAGGTCAGAGTACAAGGGCAAGAATTGCAGTTTAAACATCACTTTCTGGAAGAAACTGTTTTCACTTTCTTTAGGAGAGCAATCTGGTGCAAGGCTACCTTTGGTTTTGGCAATATATTCTTTGTGGGTGGGATTGATGCCTGTCATACACTCACCTGGCTCTAACCGCGGAGACCCCCTTTTGTACCGCTTTTGGCCACCATAAGTGTGGCAGGGTATGCTCAGACGTGAGTCCCTTGCTCACTTTGGCACTGGATTCAAGCAAGCCGGGCTGAAGACGGCTGTAATGCCAGAAACCGGTCCTCAGAAGCTTGTTTCCGGTCCAGGGAAGGCATGGCTTGGCAGTTCGGGCTGGACTGTTCCCATGACTGGGAAAGGGGAGAAATTAAAGAGAATAGTAGTACACTTACACTTACATACATAGAACCAAGAAACGATGTACAGAGTTTTTTATTCACAATGTACTGAGGGCCATAGTCAATGGCTGTGCATTTGAATACATTTAGTGAAAATTTGTTATAAATACATGCCCATAAACAAGAGGGGAGAGGGGGGAGGGGGGAAAGGGAAAAAAAAGGAACAATTGGGTAAGAAAATACAAGCAATCTTATAATCTTATAATCTTCAATGGAAAAGGGGGAAAAAGGGCAATTAATACAATTATTCTGAAGTTCCCAACAAAACTAGTGTGATCTCCTGGTCCCAGGGTCACAAGTGAAGTATGAATCAGTTCAGTAGACTTTATGAGCACCATGCTGCTAAGACAGCTGTGAACATCATGCTAGCGGTAGAGGCTGTTGAGGTGGAGTAGAAGTCTACGTTTCGACCCAAAATGAAGTGCAGGGAATTTGCCCCTTGCTAGGAGGGTCTTCTTCAGGACAAAGAGGGAGGGGAATGGGAGGGCAATCCTCCTGAGGGTAAAGAAAAGAAATCTTCAGTCAAAAAACAGGGAGGTCTCATCAGAGATCACTCGACATAGTGAGTATAACTAGTCTAATTTGCAGGAGAAAAACACATAACAGAGTGACTAGGGGTAGTGACTAGAAGATATAGACCTCAATAGAGTGAGGATTGTACACAGTTTGGATCACGGTCATGGACTTTTGGGCATATCAACCAAGCAGTGATCTTGCGAAGAAATTATAATAAACAAAGGAAGGGACAAAAATACTCCTGACGTACATTCAAGACACAAACATTCCATGGATGTACAGAGAATGTACTATGAAAAGGAGCAGCTTACCTAACCGTCCGTGATTCCAGTACATTCTCTGTACATCCATGGAATGAACTGTGTACAATCCTCACTCTATTGAGGTCTATATCTTCTAGTCACTACCCCTAGTCGCTCTGTTATGTGTTTTTCTCCTGCAAATTAGACTAGTTATACTCACTATGTCGAGTGATCTCTGATGATACCTCCCTGTTTTTTTGACTGAAGATTTCTTTTCTTTACCCACAGGAGGATTGCCTTCCCATTGCCCTACCTCTTTGTCCTGAAGAAGACCCTCCTAGCAAGGGGCAAATTCCCTGCACTTCATTTTGGGTCGAAAAGTAGACTTCTACTCCACCTCACCAGCCTCTACCGCTAGCATGATGTTCACAGCTGTCTTAGGAGCATGGTGTTCATAAAGTCTACTGAACTGATTCGTACTTCACTTGTGACCCTGGGACCAGGAGATCTCACTAGTTTTGTTGGGAATTTCAGAATAATTGTATTAATTGCCCTTTTTCCCCTTTTTCCATTGAAGATTATAAGATTGCTTATATTTTCTTACCCAATTGTTCCTTTTCCCCCCCCTCTTGTTTATGGGCATGTATTTATAACAAATTTTCACTAAATGTATTCAAATGCACAGCCATTGACTGAGGCCCTCAGTACATTGTGAATAAAAAACTCTGTACATCGTTTCTTGGTTCTATGTATGTAAGTATAAGTGTACTACTATTCTCTTTAATTTCTCCCCTTTCCCAGTCCGGGACCACTCTGTCTATAGCGTTCATTCACTGAGGTCCCAGTGACTTACATGGGTTAACCCTGTCTTCTATAACGGACTGTTCCCATGAGGCACAGGGTCAGACTGATTTGCATATAACCATGTCTGAACTGGGGTGGCAGAGTGGGCTAAAGAACGGTGATGGATTAAATCCAGATCTTTTGACTGGGTGTGAGTGTTTGATTGGTTCAAATGCTCCGTCCATCACCACCCCCTTTTGTACCGCTAACCGCGGAGACAGCATTTCAAGCAATGGATGTGCAATAACTTTAGCAACATGCACTTACAGTCTCTATCAGACACACAGCAAGGAAACAAAATAACCAAAACCACAGATTGGAGCTACACACTCCCAAGGAATAACTTGAAATACAGATTTTGTTACTGGCACTCCCAATGAAACTCTCGAAACATAGATTGGAGTTAATGACACTTCCAAGGAAAAACTCAGAACACAAATCTAGGTACATAGTTCACATATGAATCGAGAGCTCTATGGTTAGTTCACTAGTTACTACTTTTCTAGCAGAGGTTGCCCCGGAAGGGGGCCTCATGGGCCACCATAACCGCTGCCTGCGACCCATGTCAGCCGGCTTGGGCGGCTTAGTGCGCCCAACAACAAAGGGAGGATTCTACCCTCACCCCCTGGGAAAAGCAAGCTAAAGGTAGCACGAAAATACCTAGCCAATGGGAGGCCAAACACGCGAGAATTGCAACTGAACACCCCCCCACCCCACCGCCAATGGATGGGCCCTGCTGCAGGACAGGAGGAGACAATGTGGGTGCTACAAGCGCACTGCCAGTCCAGCACAGGTTACTTTTGGGAGATGGGGCAGTGCGCTGAACAACTTTTGAGAGGAGATGCGGGGAGAAGTTTTGCACACCTTCACATCATCGAGGGTGTCGCTGGGCTGCCCAACCCAGCATCCCGGGCAGCCTGGTGGGCAGGAGGACCACAGGGACGAGGTTTGGTGTTAGTCAGTAGTGCCAGAATGATGTTGATAGAGGGGAGCGCAGCACCGCAGCCCTGCACCACTGCGGCTAGGAGGAGCGATGGCTGGAGCGCTCCAGGGGGTTAGAGGCCGAGTGATGCCACGCCTGAACAGCCTGGCCCTGGGGAGCCAATGCACCGTGGCACGAGCAGCTGCCTGCACGTTCCCCTTTCCTGGTTGGAGCCTACCAGTCTCCATCAGGGCCTGAGTCGCAACAAGGAGCATGACTGCTGCATATGAGGTACAGGTGGAGCAGCAACGTCACTAGCAGTAGTGGAGGCCTCGGGTCTGTTTAGGCGAGCACAGGCTTGAAGTAGGAAAGGCTCCTATTGCCATGGAGTTAGCGGTGAATTGCATTTCCAGCCAGCACTGAGTGTGCTTTGCTTGGTGCAAGTGGAGGGGAGACTGGCCTGCCCCATTTCTGTAGCATAACCCACTAGAGAGTGTCAATAAAGTTCCCGAGAGCTCCGGGTTGAGGGCATTTCATTCAGTTGGGAGACTTGCAAAACCTGCCCCCTAATTAGGACCTCTGATGTGGCGTGAAGGCTAGAGCGGCCGACTTGGATAGTGGGGAACAGGGCCCCAGCCTCGTAGGTGAAGCAGGGTTGCAATGGTGCAAAATATAGGTCGCTGGCTAGCTAGAGAGACTGCTACGGCACGCAAAGGTCGAGGGTTCGGGTCCCACCCCAGGCAGAATAAGACTACGGGTGTCAGTGAATTATCCTAGTCTTCTGAAATCGTGCAACTAATTCAATACATTCAGGATCAGTGCTCATTTCGATAGGGATGGGTCAGGCCCAGCGCAGACAGATTAACCATTATTGTTTTGGAATTAGCCGCTCTAAACCTCCGAGGGTAAAAGGGGAAGCCGGTGCATTACGTTAACATGCACTAAAAGTTGTTCGTTAGCTTGAAGGGCACAACAATTTGTGGCTGGGCAATTCTATTGGGTGGGATGCACGTCTCAGTAAATAAGCTGAGAACACAAAGCACACTAATATCTGTTGAGCCCTATGAACTCATTTCCTGTGCAACAAGGGACTTATCTGTGCACAATCAGTGCTTTAAATGGGCTGGTACTGAGTACCGGCACTTCTCTACTGCCCTGGAGAGTACCAGTACTCATAAAAAGGTAGGCTCATTGGCTGTGCTTGTGAGCAGGAGTGAAACGTGTCTCTGGCAGCCAAGGCGCCGCTTCTGTGGCCCTGATCTGAGCCCCAGCTGAGCTATTCATCAGGGCTCATTTGAATAATGTCCGGGTGCTCACCATTACGCTGTGCTTGACAGCAGGGTCAGTTCAGGCCCTGTGCTGTCAATCACATTCATACTATCCTGTGTGTTCGTGCAAGCACAGGAATCATGTCAGCCCCCTGGCAGCGGCAATCAGGCTATGGCCAGTCCGGCCTTAATGGCAATTAGAAAAGCCATGGTATATGAAGAGAAAAGATGACTTTTATCATACCTGAGTCTATTGTGTGCCTGCTATGTTTGTGTGTTTGCCTGCATTTGTATGCCTGTTTTTATAAGAAAAAAGTGAAAGAAAGAGAGAGAGAGAATCAAGACATTATCAGGAGGTAATTTAAAGAAAATGTGTGGCACTTTGTTTGTACATGTCTGCTCTGCGACAAAGATTCATATATAACGTAAAAGGGAGGGTTGGTGGGTGGGTAGGTGAGTGGATGAGTGAGTGGATGGATGAGTGAGCAAGGGTATATGGGCTGATGGATGAATAGATCGATGGATGAGTGAAAGCATGCATGAGTGAAAAAGGGTGGATGATTGGATAAAAGGGCGGATGATGGGTGGATAAGTGAAAGATTGAATGGATGAAAGAAAGGTAGGGAGGATGGATGAAAGGCTGGATGATGGATGAGTAAGAGGAGGGATTGAGTAAAACGGTGGATGGAATAAAGGAGTGAAAGGTTTGATGGATGGATGAGTGAAAGGATCGATGGATTCGGGAAAGGGTGGATAATTACGATGGATGAGTGAAAGCATGAATGGATAGGTTTGGACATGGATTGATGGATGGATATTTTTGGATAGACGGAATGCTCCTATGTTTAATGCCGCAGTCCCCATCCAGCAGAAATGCTGTTTTGTTGCCAGGCTCTCAAGCCCATGCACAGCTATGTTCGACACAATAAGACATATCAATGCTGCATGATTGATTGGAATTGTGTATCTACACTACTCGTGGGCGGCCATTTCAGCGGCTGGCTTAACGCATATTGGTACAGTAGTGAGGGCAGTTGGTCTGATGTCAGCAGGGTTATCCCCGCCATACATCTTGTGGGAGACAAAGGAAAATCAGGAAATGGGAGGAGATTATGAGTTTGGTGTGGTTGTGGTACAGACGCAGTGAATAAGGCACACAAAAAAATAGAATAATAAAGTTGCCAATTAATACATTGGCACGGAAAGGTACAAGTTCATGATCCTGCAACGTGCCGCGTTTTCATTGTCACAATATACATAAACAAAAGGAATCCACAGTAAAGCATTTGGTATGGCCCCTACAGTGGTGGGGAGCACACAGTGTTCTTTAAATACCCCTCACACACCAAAAGGACCCTTGGTGTCATGCTTCATCATGCCTCTGCGGAATGTGGCGGGCTACTAACCAGCAACTACGCGGGAGCACTGATGTAAACTCTATGTGTGGTGCATGAGGGTATTGAACAATATGTGAGTGGTGGGGTCAGGAGTGAAATGACGTGTGAGTGTTTAAAAAAATCCTGGCATATGAGTGCTGAACATTTTTTTATTCGGGATCCATGCTGGTAATATTAAAAGGGTGTGGTGGAGGTAATATTGTATTTAATGTACACTACCTCACTTGTACGTCGACATGTTTCGAAGCAAGGCTTATTCTTCAGGACGGGGTGCACAGATCCCCACCTTACTCACGTCAGGAAAAAGGGGTAAATTACCAGTACTATATGTATTAATATGTAAGTAATACGCTAAATGTGCCTATTCATTTTGATATCTATCAAGAAGTACCTGCAATGAGGACTTTTTACCAGTTGTTGAATGGCGACATGAGCCTGAAATACGGAGGGATCTGGTGCTAATTAGCAACAAGTTAAGAAGATTCTCTAGTCCCAACAATCGTGTCCGCGGCTCCGTGGAAGGATGGTTGGGACGGGACTGGATGGTTGGGACTAGAGAATCTTGGCACAGGTCGCTCATCATACCTCGATAGAGGAGCCCAGAGCAAGGTTATAAAAAAAACAAAAAAACAATAATAATGTGAATATAGGCACCCGGGCAGGCTTGAGCAGCAAGGAGACATAGTGTACAAAGAGTACACACAATATGTGTACCCCTGGGATCCATGTGATTGGTATACAAAAAAAAAGAAGAAAACACATAAAAAGGAACAGTACTACCTAATACGTGCTCCGTACAAAGTGGAGGGTGCATCACACACCACTGGGTGTGGCTACATGGTTAGGCATGAGATTGAGTGTGGGACTGTAAATCGGGTTCTTGAGTGCGCCTCCCTGGGCCTGGGGGCACACCTGTGTAGACAGGCAAGGGTTGCTCTTTTTACTTCATATTATAAAGGTCTGCTTCTTTGGGGAAAGAGGAAGATGGCATCAGGACATTAGGTTCAAGCGTTACTATCCTCTGATTGCCATCCCTGAGCAGGGCCATCTGCAAGCTAGATGTTTCCCATTGTGGCATGACATGCTGCACTGAGGGCGTTCATCATACCGCGTTAGTGGTGGGCCCCAAAGGCAAAAAAGAAAGAAAAAAAGCATATATGGATATATATAAGCACCTGGGCAAGTTTGAGCAGTAATGAGACACAGGACACCACCCTTCCCGTATTATGGCAGTAGCCCAACTGGTATGTCCATTTTCGGGGGCCACACAGTTTCAGGCCAAAACCAAAGAAATTAACACCATGGGACATACAGGCAAAGGCTTTCTAGTGGGTTAGTCTATGTGACACCAGCCGACTAACATGGACACTGATGGTGGCAGCCTATAGAAGTGTTTGAACTTAAGAATATTGGCAGTATTTAAGGATAAGTTGGCAGAGACAGGAGTGCACTGGCACAAGTCTTCACACGTGCACAAAATGTATGGCACAGTGCTTTTAAGAAGTAGGTTACCCCCACATGTCCCAGGGGGTTTTGGTTGATTCCAGGTAGAGCTGTGGGCATTAAATCAGGTAATGGTACCATTGTGATGCAGCCTGGGGGTCACAAAGCAGGACTAGGGCCTAACCACAAAGCGCTCGACCAGAACAAACAAGAAAGTATTTCCGCCCCTTTTCCCAGCAAGCTTTTTAACCACTGAGCCATGGAGCATCCTTGGCAAAAAAGGTTTAGAGCGTAGAACTAAAGTGTCTCCTAGTGCACTGGAACCGTAACTATCGTGGCTTGGTTCCACTTCTGGTTTTCAGGTGCCTGTGATTCCAGCTCAAAGGTTGTTTCTTAAGGTGGTGAATTAGGAGGGTTCTCACTGTCCTGTTTGCCAGTGGTCCACATTATGGGTGGCTAACAGAGCCATGTAATGGAGTCAGTCTAGCAAAGGATGCTGTTTGGGGGTGGTGAGCCACATCACTCACACCCCAAAATAAATTGGGGGGCTTATGACTGTTTTTTTCTTTCATTCATGACATCTGCGAATGGAGACAACACGCTGGGGGGACTTAATGGAATCCGACTGTGCCTGCACACAACTGCAAGAAGTGGAACTAGCCGCTCAGCAACGTGGCAAGGATTACAGACAGCGTTCGCATTCATGGCCCCCCAAAGGCTTGGCAATCCAATTGGGAAGCAGCAACATCAAGCAGCTCAAAAGGAGGGGCCTCCTCCTCGCCATCCAAATTGGGTTGGCAGAGGCGCACAAACGGGGTGGCAGCAACACCATTTCATGGTCCGAAAGATTGGCCGGTGGGGCATGGTAAGGCGCCCGGTCAAATAGCACAGATGATAACTCCAGGAGAAAAGTAGGCGAGCTGGCAGCTATAGCAAAACCAATGGCTGGGAGAGCATCCAGTATTGCCTGAGAAACACAGTGTGGCCGCAGATTCATGCCCAAGGTAGGGTGCATCTTGTTTTTGGGGATTTTTCAAAACCTTTATTGAGAAATTTGCACAACATGTTACAATATATTCAGGCGGAAGGTCCGTAATGAGTGAAGAAAACCACACCTGTTACATACACTATAGGGACAATCATGCATAATCAGCCTGGTACATTATATGGGGAAAAGCTTTGTGGAGTGAAGCAGGAGAGACAGGGAAACGCCTGGGAGAGGCCAGGTGCTAATGGAAGTGTTAGCAAGGAATCGTTAGGGCATGTGAAAGGGGCCGCTGTATATCACAAGCCAACCCCGGTGGCTGCTGCCAGCAGAGTGCCCGCAGAGGGTGAGGGAGAGGCCGCAGATGGCAGGGCGCTCTGGCGCTGTAGGTAAGAAATGAGGAGACCCCAAATGTCAATCGGACGGCTGGCTGCCGGCACCAGGTCCCAGAATTTGGACAAAAGTGTCTGAAAACGTGCAGCGTTTTCGAGCCAAGCGCTGATCCTGGGTGCAGACCTCCATCCCCAGTGCATGGAGACCCTATGCTGTGCAAGAACGAGCAGCATGGCGATCAGCTTGTGGGAGGCATCTGGGCAGTATTTCACAAAGACTAGGAGGCAAAGCAGTGGGTCTGGTGTGACAGGCACAAAGGTGATCTCGGTGATGGCGGAGCACACACTGCGCCAGTAGGCAGAGACCTTTGAGCAACTAGGCCAGGTGGGAAAAGTCGGCAGCAGGAGCAGAGCATCGCAGACATCTGTCGCTGGGAATGAGGACCATTTTGTGCAGTATGACAGTAAAGCGGTATAATCTGTGCAAGTATTTAAAATGTATGAGGCACAAGTGGTAAGTAGGGGATAGGCGTTTGGTCTGATTGCAACAGGACAACCAGAACTCCTGAGAGAGATTGGCGCTCAAGTCCTCACTCAAGGCAGCACAGGCATGGTCAGCAGTAGTCAGGGACGCCACCAGCGTGAGGGCTTAAATCCTGGTGACCAGCTGGTGGGGGGAGCTGGATGTGTAAATGAAGTCGAGGGCAGCCATCGAATGGGGGGCTGAGGAAACGTGGGGTGAATCTCCCTGCAGGACGCTCTAAGTTGGTAATACAGCAGCGTGTCCATGGGGCTGGATTCGGCAGCAAAGGTAAAGAACATATTAGGAGGATAAAGGTCCGACACCGTGACTAGCTCCAGGCGAACTGCGCGCTTAACCATTCCGGCAGTCTGCAGAGGGGGGAATGCCGGGTTGCGTGCGATGGGCATGACATTAGCGGAGAGCATGCTAGAGCCGGAGTACCTCCTGAGTCTGACCCAAGCCCAGCGCAAGGTATCCATCATGCCTATTTTGCCGCACAAGGGTTTTACAGGGGCAAAGAGAGCAGGCGGGAGCGGCCAGGGGGCAGCGAGGTCATCCTCCACTGCAACGTGAGGTTGAAAAGGCATCGGGTGCAACCAGAAGTGAAGGAAGCTGGCTTGAGCGGTTAGGGTATATAGTTTGAAGTCTGGGGCACTCAGTCCCCCACGCAATAATGGAAGTGTGAGAATGTTTTATGCGCTCCTGGGCTAGTGCCCGGCCCAGACAAGGTTTGTAGTTATAAGTGAGCGGAGTCTGTCTGCAAAAAAAGTGAGCCGTGAGTGGGATGGGGATGTTCAAGAATAAATACAAAAACTTCAGAAGTACCACCATCTTGGCAATGCGACCCGGCACGATCAGGGGCAATCGTCGCCGAAGGTGGATCTTGGTCTCCAACCAGTCCACTGCTTGGCCAAAATTCACCTTCCAAAGTTCGTCCACATCCCTGCTGAGCCAAATGCCCAGATATCTAGTGGGGCCCGACGCTCAAACAAACCGGTAGTCCGGAGTGAAGGGGACATTAGCGTCAGTGAGGGAAAAAAGAACAGACTTACCCAGTTGACCTGGATGCCAGACAGACCCTCGAAGTGCACCACTTCATGGACCATGGGGCCTCGATTGTCCTGGGGATTGCGGACGTAGAGTGTGACGTAGTCTGCATACATGGAGATGACCAAGGCACAAGCAGAGAACCCTCTGGGTGTGGTGTTTCCTGAACCTGGCAGCAAGGGGCTCCATAGCAATAGTGAATAACATGGGTGAGAGTGGGCATCCTTGCTTTGTGCCCCCTGCAACAGGGATGGGCTTTCTGATCTGACCGTATATCCGAAGGCGGGCATTGGGGGGAGTGTAAAGAAGCTGGACTTTGAGCAGAAAAACCGGGCTGAAGCCTAAGTGAGGGAGAAGGAAACAGAGGAAGGGCCACTCAAGAGTATTGAAAGCTTTTGTGGTGTCCAGGAGGGCAGCCAGGACCGGGAGAGCAAATATAGTCCGGCAATTGTGCGAGGTGGCGTGGCCAGGGATGAAGCTGGACTGATCTGGGTGAGCTATCACTACACCGGCCACACGCTTCCCGACCCCGTCTCTCTTCCAGCAAGTACATCACCTTCAGCCACGCCACCGGACTCCACTGGACCGACCACAGCTGCGTCCACTTCAGCCTCAAAAGAACCACGACCCACCACCACCCACAACAGGTACCTCACAGGAATTGGAGCAAGATCACCGCGGACCAGCTCACCACCTCCCTCAGCCAGAACCCACCCGCCAACACAAGGGACCCCAACGAAGCTGCCCGCAACTTCACACAGTGGCTGTCCGCCTGCGCCGACGACCTCGCTCCACTGAAGAACCCTCCCAGCAGACCCAGAAGCAAGAAGGCATCCTGGTTCACCGACGAACTCAAGGACTTCAAGAAGACCTGCCGCACCCTCGAGAAAGCCTGGCTCCTCGACCGGACCACCGACAACATGACCGCCCTCAAACACGCTACCCGCAAGCACCACCAGCTCATCCGCACCACCAAAAAGAAATCCCTGAGGGAACGACTGGACAACAATACCCACGACAGCAAGGAACTCTTCAGCATCGTCAAGGAGTTCTCCAACCCCAGCACGGGCACCAACGACATCACTCCGTCACAAGACCTCTGCGACTCCCTCGCCTCCTTCTTCCACCGCAAGATCGCCGACGTCCACAACAGCTTTGGCGCACCACCCACGCACCCAACCGTCGAACCAACGCCCCCCACCGCCACCCTTCGCACCTGGACCACGTGACCACCGAAGACACAGCCCGCACGATGAACACCATCCACTCCGGATCACCGACCGACCCCTGCCCACACCACGTCTTCAACAAGGCCGACTCCACCATCGCACCCCAACTCCGGAATATCATCAACACCTCCTTCAACACCGCCACCTTCCCGGAGAGCTGGAAGCACGCCGAGCTCAGCGCCCTCCTGAAGAAACCTACAGCGGCCCCACCGACCTCAAAAGCTTCCGCCCCATCTCGCTCCTCCCTTTTCCTGCTAAAGTCATCGAGAAGATCGTCAACAGACAGCTGACCACCTTCCTCGAGACGAACGGATCCCTCGACCCCTCGCAGTCCAGCTTCAGAGCCAACCACAGCACCGAGACCGCCCTCATCGCAGCCACCGACGACATCCGGACCCTGCTCGACAAGGGGGAAAACTGTGGCCCTCATCCTCCTGGACCTCTCCGCTGCGTTCGACACTGTCTGCCACCGCACCCTAGTCCAGCGCCTCAGCAACATCGGTATCCAAGAGAAGGCACTGGAGTGGATCATCTCGTTCCTCGCCGGAAGAACACAAAGAGTCCGCCTCCCCCCGTTTCGCTCCGAGGCCACCGAAGTCATCTGCGGCGTCCCGCAAGGATCTTCACTCAGCCCCACCCTCTTCAACGTCTACATGAGACCTCTTGAAGCCATCGCACGCCAGCACAACCTCGACACCGCCAGAACCTGCCTACACGAAGGGATAAAAGACGTCGCCGAGTGGATGAAGGACAGCCGCCTGAAACTGAACTCGGACAAGACGGAAGTCCTCATCCTGGGATCTTCGCCCTCCGCCTGGGACGACTCCTGGTGGCCCCCGGCCCTGGGCACCGCACCCAAGCCAACCGACCACGCACGCAACCTGGGCTTCATCCTGGACTCCGCCCTCTCAATGACCAGACAAGTCAACGCCGTCTCCTCAACGTGCTTCAACACCCTGCGTATGCTTCGCAAGATCTTCCGCTGGATCCCGACCGAGACCAGGAAGACTGTCACCCAGGCACTCGTCACCAGCCGACTGGACTACGGAAACACCCTCTACGCCAGAACCACAGCGAAGCTACAGAAAAGACTCCAGCGCATCCAGAACGCCTCCGCCCGACTCATCCTGGATGTCCCCCGACGCAGCCACATCTCCAGCCACCTGAGGAACCTGCACTGGCTCCCCGTCGACAAGAGGATCACGTTCCGGCTCCTCACCCACGCACACAAGTCTCTCCACGACCTGGGCCCCAAGTACCTCAACGACCGCCTGACCTTCTACACGCCCACCCGCCAGCTACTGTCCACCAGCCTCGCCCTTGCAGCCGTACCACGCATCCGAAGAGCCACCGCCGGAGGAAGATCCTTCTCTTACCTGGCTGCCAAAACATGGAACTCCCTCCCCATCCACCTTCGGCTGACCCAGGACCATCTCGCCTTCAGGAAACAACTCAAGACCTGGCTGTTCGAGCAGTAGCATACCCCTTCCCCCAAGCGCCTTGAGACCCTCCCGGGTGAGTAGTGCGCTATACAAATGGTATGATTGATTGATTGATTGATTGAAGAAGACAGGAGGCCAGTAATTTAGCAAAGATCTTGTTATAGGTGTCAATGAGAGACAGGGAGTAATAGGAGTCACAGAGTTTGGGGGGCTTGTCCGACTTCAGGAGGAGTGTAAGCAGGGCCTAGCGGAGGAAAATGGCCGCACTCAAAAGATTTGTTGTACATAGCGGTGAGATGTGGAACCAGGAGGGAGCGAAAATCTTGTAAAAGGACGCAGGCAGGCCGTCAGAGCCCGGGAGCTTTGTCACCTAGTAGGCCTCTAATAGCAGCCAGAATCTCCTCCTTGGAGAAACGCTTGTTGAGGTATTCCTAGTGGCTGTCACCCAGCCAGAGGAGCTGGAGAGTATCAAAGTATTGATCAAGGATGTCACGCGGGGGCAAAACCCGCAGTGTAGAGTTGAGAGTAGAAGGCGGTGAATCTGGCCACTACCTCCGTGGGAGAAGCCATTTTGTCCCGGCCTCCATCCTGGAGCGCGGTGATATAAGAGGCGCCATGAGGCTGCCTTAGGAGATTGGCAAGAGTCTTGACAGGGCGATCCCCTTCACCGAAGCGAAGTGCCTTCGCCTCCCTGTTATACACTGAGGCACACTGGAGCATGGTCAGAGAGGGTGAGCGCCATGTGCTCCACAGAGGTGACCCACGTGAAGGCATCTCGAGTGGCAATCCAGAGGTCCAAATGGGACCAGCAGCCCCACGAGCCTGTCACGCACATGCCCATGCCAGCTCCTGGATGGGTATGCTGCCACGCAACCAGCAGGGAATTGTCAGTTAGGAGCGATCAAGGGTGGCAGAAGGTGCAATATTAAATTCACCCCCCCCCCCAAAGCAGAGCGGCAGTGCCCAGGGAGGAGATGTGTTGCCACACCTATGTGAAAAAATCGGGGTTGTCGGAGTTGGGACCATATATCACTGCAAGGATTGGAGGTTGGGCAAGGAGAGTGCTGTGCAGGATGACAAAGCGCACCCCCAGGTCCGCAATAACCTGAGAAGTGTGCCAGGGAAGCCATCTGAACATTAGGATGGATACTCCGCTAGAGTAGCTTGAGTAAAAGGAGGAGTGAATTTTGCCCCAATATTTAGAGAGAAGCCTGGAAGATGTGGCGGGCAGCAGGTGGGTCTCCTGAAGAAAACAAATGTCTACCTTGTGTCAGATGAGGTGGGCGTGTACCAGGCGGGCCTTATGATGATCATTAAGTCCCCTGACATTCCAAGTCCAGAGTGTGGTGTCCGACATACCACGGCATCAGTATAGTGAGTGACAGATGGGGACATTTGTGCAATTGGACCATGAGCATTTGAGAAGAGATATGCGGTGCAGAATCTCATGTAGCATACAACATGTTGCAAAAGGCACCATCAACCAAAACAAACAACAAGCCTCGAGGAGGAGGCAACAAGCCCAGTAAATCCTTCCCCCCACACCCACACAAACCCCCCGTTAGGTTGAGGTGCCAACCCCACCCGCCCAAGCGAGCCCCAACTGGTAAGGGTAAGATCAGAGACAAGGGAGGGAGTGATCCCGTGGAGGCATGGTCTGCCCGGCGTACACCCCTGCCACAAGGACAGGGTGATTGTTAAACAAAATGGGGTGACCCTGTGTCCCTCAGAACCTGGGTATAAATTAGTAAACAAGAAGTGGGTCTGTCGGGTTCTCATAAATTACTTTTCAGCGCACCTAATGTCACACCATTATGGTTATAACGTTCACATCAGTATCTCAACCTCCTGAATAGAAAATCTGTACAGACAATAAAGGCTATGACTCAATATTAGTGTCTACTGTTTTATGTTGTATCAGATTTAAATCATTCATCAATTTTTACATATGTAGTAGATTACAGCTGTCAAAATATAGTACAATATATACATGAATAATAAACAAGTGACAAATGTGCTCAGGGCCCAATGAGTGTGCAATATGTACAGAGTGATCAGGACTTATATACATAGATGGGGAAATAACAAAAGTGGGCCAGACAAGTCTGTTGGACCAAAGGCTACTACTGCTCCCCTGGGTGTGCAGAGCCTTGGTCGATCTGAGCCTTATAATCGTCGATGTTTCAACCTGTAGTGTGCTCCATTAGGTAGTCACGTGGGACTTCATCAGGACAGGACGGGGATGAACAATGACAGCCTATGAATAGGAGAAGGCGGTAATTAGGCTTGTTGCTTGGTGTTGGGAGGGAGGTACATGTAGCGTGGGGGTTGGGAGACTCACCCTGGATAGACCAGAAAACATCCTGGCTACGTGGGCATCAAATGGCGGCTCCTAGCGGCAAAATCGGTGGAGGCCCTGGAGTTGTGACCTCTAAAAGGGATGAAAATAAATGGTTTGGGTCATCCAGGTCGGGACTATACGGCAGTATGAATACCTGAGCAGGTGGGGCGGTCCGTGTGCAGATGCCGTGTTTGCGACTATGTCAGAGTGTGAGTTCCCAGCTCTGCGCAAATTGGATGTCCGTGTGATTTAAGAGTACGTTTAGGTTAAAGCATACTGTTGAACATCAGCATGCTTGTATGTCATTAAAAACCCGGCTTATGGTGTCATATCGGCGTATGAAGGCCTGGCTCCGTGCAGATTAGATGTCCGTGTGATTTGAGAGTACTTTTAGATTAAAGCATACTGTTGATAATCAACATGCGTGCGTGCGTGCCATTAGAAACTGGCGTATGGTGTGGCTGAGACCATTAAACAACATAGTGTGGATTAGGGGTGGTTGATACAAATGGAGCCGACCCTTGTGCTCATGTCAGTGTGAGTCAAGTGAGTAGATGGTGATATACAGCGTGCTCAGTTGCTGTATGTAATGCGATCATGTTACCGTCGTACAGTGTGGTGCTCGTGACCGTGGGGACGGGTCGGTTTTTAAACAAGCATTGGAAATGCAATAGGTCTCGGATTTATTTGAGTTCGAGCTAATGGCATTGTAAATAGCAATGTCTTTTAGCCATGTGTTATGGAGTGTATGCATGTGGTGTGTAATAGAATTATGTGGTTTGGATTGGAATTGTTCACCCTGCACACTCACACACTGTTCACCCTGCGCGCTCACACACTGCTCACCCTGCGCACTCACTACTCTGCACTCACTACTCACTACTCTGCACTCACTACTCACTACTCTGCACTCACTACTCTGCACTCACTACTCTGCACTCACTACTCTGCACTCACTACTCTGCACTCACTACTCACTACTCTGCACTCACTACTCTGCACTCACTACTCTGCACTCACTACTCTGCACTCACTACTCTGCACTCACTACTCACTACTCTGCACTCACTACTCACTACTCTGCACTCACTACTCTGCACTCACTACTCACTACTCTGCACTCACTACTCTGCACTCACTACTCTGTACTCACTACTCTGCACTCACTACTCTGCACTCTGCACTCACTACTCACTACTCTGCACCCACTACTCACTACTCTGCACTCACTACTCTGCACTCACTACTCTGCACTCACTACTCACTACTCTGCACTCACTACTCACTACTCACTACTCTGCACTCACTACTCACTACTCTGCACTCACTACTCACTACTCTGCACTCACTACTCTGCACTCACTACTCACTACTCTGCATTCACTACTCACTACTCACTACTCTGCATTCACTACTCACTACTCACTACTCTGCACTCACTACTCACTACTCTGCACTCTCTACTCTGCACTCACTACTCTGCACTCACTACTCACTACTCTGCACTCACTACTCACTACTCTGCACTCACTACTCACTACTCTGCACTCACTACTCACTACTCACTACTCTGCACTCACTACACTGCACTCACTACTCACTACTCTGCACTCACTACTCTGCACTCACTACTCACTACTCACTACTCACTACTCTGCACTCACTACTCTGCATTCACTACTCACTACTCTGCCCTCACTACTCACTACTCACTACTCTGCACTCACTACTCACTACTCTGCACTCACTGCACTCACTACTCACTACTCTGCACTCACTACTCTGCACTCACTACTCTGCACTCACTACTCACTACTCTGCACTCACTACTCTGCACTCACTACTCTGCACTCACTACTCACTACTCTGCACTCACTACTCTGCACTCACTACTCACTACTCTGCACTCACTACTCACTACTCACTACTCTGTACTCACTACTCTGCACTCACTACTCTGCCCTCACTACTCACTACTCACTACTCTGCACTCACTACTCACTACTCACAACTCTGCACTCACTACTCACTACTCTGCACTCACTACTCTGCCCTCACTACTCACTAATGGAAAAATGCTATGCTCAGGCTGCGCAGTTTACAGCATAATTGTGGATTTACATCATTTACCACACAGTTTGCAGATTTCCCCCTCAAAAAATGTGGTACCAGTTCATATGGTTGACAATAATGCTGTTGGATGGAGAATGTCCCACAAATTTCTTTCCAAATAACTTGAATAATCTTACTGCGAGATTGTTTGATACGAGCTGTGTAGACCATACCTTTCCGTGACATAATAGTGGATGGCTATTGTTAATGTAACTGTTGTTGCTGCCTTTTGACGAACTCAAAAAAAAAAATTGAATATTCTTGCCTCATAACACTAATATTTCTGACAATGGTAAGACTGCCGAGTTAGTTGATTGCAGTTATTAAGATAGTGAAATCTTTATTTCACAGGGAACCATGAAATATTTCTCATACTTCACGGTGCCTTGTGAAATATCGGTTTTGATACCACTCTATTTGTGCACTAAAAGCACTCAAACCGGTAAAAGATGTATAGGGTCAGTCTGCTCTCTTGCACTGTGAAATAACAGCATTTTGCCGAAGCTGATGGTCCAATACTTTACATTGCCGATGCTTTTTTTCCCCCAATGTTTTGCCCTTTGTTTACTTTTTTGGTCATCCTTGTGTTTTTAGACGTCTTCAGGTTGCATTAATTAACAGCCAATAGTACTTTTGTTTGCACCAATAAAAATTATATTTTACTGTGATGTGCTAAAAAAACACATTCCTGCACCTATTCTGAGTGTACCTGCCTTAGGAAACACCCGTTATAAGATTAGATGTGGTCTTTTATTTAAATGTGTTTATTGGAACAATGTAACTTGCATTTTTAAACAGCGACATATTTTCATCTTTTTCTTTTGGTGAATATGCCTATAATAAAGAAAAAAATGAATCCTCACACTACCTTGCCAAGACCAGCCCTACTGACTCTTGCAAACATTTTTTTAGAAATCAATCACCTGGTATTCTTTTTTTTTTTTTAAATAATAATAATTTTAACGGACACACGTGTATTGAGAAGAAGAATTTAGCACGTGTGTACTTCACCAGACACGCACGTAGTGTATCGATGTAGAGAAGTAATTAGACGTCCATAGTAAAACAAAAGCGAACGATCTTTCCCCATGTGTTTCAAGGGCTTTGATGTTCCGGTTTGCTCCAGTGAATCACACACAGAGTTGTTTCCCTAAGTCTCGGGGCAGTCTTAAGATCACTGAATGAAAGGGAAGATTAAAATGCCCGGCATTCTTTGCTCATTTGTGCCTCCCCGTTTTACAACTTGCCTTGTGACTGCAATTATCGGTGGTCCAAGCAATCAAAAAATGTAGCTTAAAAAACAAGCATCTGCCTTCAATTACCGGCAGCTCTGACAGCTTGAGAATTTATGGCTTTCTCCTGGACGGGGAGACAGCATGCGCGCACTTACAGCTCAAGAAAACTACAGAGTCGTGAATGCGCGAACGGACCCTGACATCTGATGCGCGTGCTAGAACAGAATATGCAGGAACTAGAGAGAGCAACATTCCTAGGGCCTATTGCGTGAAGCCTTACAAAAACACAGCCGTGAGAGGACCAATTGCCATGCAGATGGCACCGAACACCACGAAAAATTCTCGCGCACTGAGGAATTTTTACTTCACTATTCTGAGCCCCTTAACAATACGGCTCGCAAATATTTACAAAGTGCTCCGGTGGCGTGTGCAACCGCTACAGAGGTTGCTTGAATTGCCCTTAAGTACTGGTGATTAAGATCAATAGATAGTGGGCGCGATTGTTCAGATAGTGAGCGGAATTCTTTAGAATAGTGAGTGCGATTATGTGAAACCGCTACAGAGGTTGCTTGAAGTGCCCTGATAAGCTAGTGATTAAGATTAAAACCATGCCGGGTGCCCTGCCAAACTAGAAACGACGGTCAGTTGTCTAATTACGTGGCGCAGGTGGTAGTGGTTCACCTTAGGTTTGCAATGTTGCGTGGGACAAGCAGGCATCAGTCCTGCGTGGTCGCTGCATTAGTCAGTGAGTTTCATTGTATAGGGAGACTCTTATAGGTTACCGAGCACGTAGGTGTGCAGCCAATCTGGTTGCAAGGGAATGGGAGAGAGTCCATTGGATCGATTTCAGAGAGGGCAGATGGATCCAGCTGCCTCATTGACTCTAATGCCTAGTTCAAGCGATGTGCTGAATCATGTAGCCATTCATAATATCGTGACATTTCATTGCCTAGTTCAAGTGATCTGCTGAATCATATGGCCATTCATAATATCGTGACATTTACAGTACTGAATACGTGAAGAATTTAAAGCATAATGGTCGATTAATTACGTGATAATTACAGTGTTGAATACATGAAAGTATATAGATTTAAATAAAGAGCATAGTAGTCCATTTATAATATTGTGACATTTACAGTACTGAATACGTGAGGAATTCAAAGCACAATGGTCGATATAATTACGTGATAATTACAGTGTTGAATACATGAAAGTCTATTGATTTCAATAAAGAGCACAATAGTCGAGTGATGGTGTGTGGAACACAGCGAGTCTCACACCGCGTGATGCATGATCTGGTAGTCAAAGCATATAATTCAGGCAATAGTACAGTTGTGATAGTTACATGTCAACGTGTACAGTTGTTTCAGAGTCAAGATGTTAGTCGTTCATTTCTGGAGCAATGTGGCATTGACCCCTATAGTGATGTACAGCAAGCGTGTGCTGTACAGAACGTGTTCCGTCGTTCTTTATGCAATCACCCTTTGATAGCCCACCATGATGTAACCCACTTAGCCTGTCGTGGTGTGCAGCCTAGTAGGATCCTGCCATGGGGGCCTGTCAGGGACCACTATGTTAGATGGTAACAAGCGGGTTATAGTTGGCCTATCTGTTTCGCTGTCTCTTCGTGTTCGTTAAGGCCATCAGTCACTGAATTGAGGGATTGAATCCATCTGCACTCCTTGTAATTCAGGGGAAGATCAGAGAAAATGGAGGGAGTCATCCAGTGGAGGCATGGCCTGCCCGGCGTACACCCCTGCCACAAGGACAGGGTGTCCAAGCCGCAGATTATCATGGACATCAATACAAAACAAAGGAAGACAGCAGAGCGCCCAGATGCTGGGGGTGCATCACATGGAGGAAAATAAGGAATTGGGTAGCCAAGATTGGGGGCCAGTATCTGCTGTGTGAGGGAGAGGTAAAGGCAGGGCCATTAAGTTGGGAACAGTAGGTTACTCCTCGCCAAGGAAAACCTCCTCGGCCCAATGACCAGCAAACATGATAACAACAAATGAGAGTGGGAACAAGTGTGGCTACAGGAGCAGGAGGTAATCTAGCCAAGGCACAGAGCATCATGTCAGAAAGCTCGAACAACAAGAATCCAATAGTAGGGGCAATACTCAGTCATTGTCACTCAAATTGCCAACGGCAGCCGCCTGGGAACTGGGTGGTGAGGATCGTTGTGGCTTGTCTATTTTTGTCGCAAAGGCCAGGGTCGCCTTCAGCTCTGTGAAGACATGCACTTGGGAGCCTTGTTTGACTCGCAACTTAGCTGGGTATGCCAAGGAATATGAGACACCATGTTTCTGAATCAGCCGCTTGGCCGGCAGGAACTCAAGATGAGCAGCTTGCCCCATCATGTAATCAGGATAAAATGCCACAGAGTACCGCTGATGACAGATTTCACCCTTCTCTCTGGCTGCGTGGAGAACTGCATCACGGTCCCTAAAATGTAACAATTTGGCAATTATTGGACGAGCGGGCAAGCAAGTAGCGGGCCGAGGGCCCAGAGAGTGGTGGGCACGCTCAACAATGAAGACAGGGGATAGTACATTGCCAAATCGGTGCTGAATGAGTTGCTCACCAAAGTCCTCCATTTTGGAGATGTTGGAGGATTTGGGCATGCACGTAATATGGAGGTCGCTCCTATGGGAGTGCGCCTCTAAATCCTCGTTCTTGTTCTTTATCAGTTCTAGAACTTTGTCCTATTGGAGTAGTTTATGATGGTCTGGAGTCGTGGCGTCCTCAGCATCAGATACTCTCGCCTCCAAGAGAGTCAGCTGTGCATCGTGCGAGTCAACCCGGGCTTTGACAGTATGCAGACGAGCGGACAGTTGGTCGAGTTGGGTCGTGATACCAGTTACAGTATCTTTCGCATTTAACATGATGGTTTTTAGGTCATCCTCTCGAGTCGGGTCAACATCAGTCTGGGCGGCAGGCTCGCCCGTGTCCAAGGCTGCCCCATCTTGTCATGTTTGCCTGTGCTGTTCGAAGGCCAGCTTCGGTTGCTTGGGGTCAGCCTTCCCCATGATTGGGCCGCTGTCCCCACACAAGCCCACTACCAGAACCACACAGAGAGGCAGCTTAAGGAGAGGCGGGAGACACTGAGGGGAGTTGTGGCCCTAGGGTGGCTTATTGGACGGTGTGGCAAGCACAGGCCCCAAGAGAAAGGCTGAGGCAGGAAGGGTGCTGACTGGCAAATCAGGCCAGCAAGGTCAGGGCCAGCACAAAATAGCGGCATCTGTCCAGGCCCAAAGGCAGTCGTGGAGATCTGGGTAGGAGATGGTGAGATGCTAGACCACATGAGTGGAGTTGGGGATCGAAATGGCAGTAGCAGGAGCCGGAAGCAAGCTGGGCGGTAAAGCCGGGTGGGGCCGGAGGCAGGAAGGTAAGGCGAGGGAGAGGTTATCCCATGCTGCAGGCGGCAAGGACAGGGTCTCCCCAGAGGCCCACGCCGGTCCAGGCACCAGAGCTGCAGGTGTGCCCTCTGTTGATGAAAAGGCTGAGGAGGGCTGGTGATTACCATCACGTGCAGCGGCCCACAAGAGGCGTGCATGGGGAGGTGATTGGCTCCTAGGCCGCCAGATGGCACCTTACAGCGGGAGGAGAGGCCCGGACTCCACGGTGCAGCGTGCGTGACCCCAACCCAGCCGCAGATTGCCCAAACAGAAGCGTGACCTACCGGGATGAAGAGTCAGCTGGGCAGCAGGCTGTCATCAACAGGGCATCCCGGTCCCAGCGGGATAATGCAGGCAGTCCTCCAGCTTCATAGATCGGCCATTCGCACAGGCAAACAACTAGCCCCCTTAGTCAAACACTTCCAAGAGGCCAAACATAACTCGAATGACATCCGTTGGTTTATCCTAGAAAAAAATCAACAATACAACTGGCACTCTTAGCACTCAGGTACGCAAATGTCGTGAGGTATATTGGATATTTACCCTGGAAACATATACCAAGGGGATGAACAACGAAATCCCATGGGACCAAGTACTTACTTACAATCATGGTTAAAACTGTATGGACACCCCCTAGAATCCCAAAGTACCCCAGATCATGCGCGCATTGCTAAGCATGCACTAATATTATTTGGATGTCCTCTCTGAAATAATTTGGACAGTCCTAGAATAATCACTTAACATACTTATTCTGGAACCAAAATGTGCCAGCCACTCCAACATGTCTGCTGACTTTCAGTAACACTTTAAGTATCAATACTTCGAACTGCAACAATTCCACAAAACTTTGCAGACCCCAGCAAACATTTAGACAGTGATTTCCCTAACTTTACCACATCCGGATTCATGCAATTGAAAGCTATAGGTATGACTATTTATCGATCTCCTATTACCTTTGAATATATTCTTCACCGTTCCAATATGGCGGCGAGTTCACCGCTAGGAATAAGGACTTTCAGAACCATAGTCCTTTCTCTACCTTTATATCATCCTAAACACCCACATGAATTGACCACTCACAGTGACCTGCCCTGTTTAAATGCAATTGGCGCCATTGCTTCAATCCCTCCCGTGTTTGCCTGCAGACGAACGCCGACCAGACCCCACCATCGAATTACGCTGATAACAAACTATCAGGTAAGAACCAAAATACATACACGCATGCTCTACGAACGGGTGTCTTGACATGTCTTGCCTGAAACAGCCAATTACCAACTTTTGGCCCCGTTGTCCCTTTCCCCCTCTCCAGCCATACCTCGCATCCATGCATTGCGGTTAAGAGGACGGCAACCATCGGCCGACACCGTGAAGCCGACAGACCCCAGTTACAATACCGCGCTGACACGCAATGAAGGTAAATACGTATAATAAAACGAACGAATGTAGAGTAGGGAATAATATTACAACAAGGACAGTCTCCATTAAACATTTTCCCATTTATGCGCCCCTCTGCAGTAACGTTGCAATTGCAACGACGTTTTATCAACAAACGGGACGACAACCGCCGGCGGTTCGTTCTGCAGCCCCCAGACCCCCCCAAATATACACCGTTGGCGCACCTCGCAGGTAACAATGAAGAAATAAACCACTGACCACGTATAAATGAATGATGTTCTGATCATAATAACCCTCAGGAAATAGTCTAATTTCCTCATGCTCTGCCCAAATATGTAGATTGCTGCTGCAACCAGAGCCGCCAACAGACCCCTCGTCATATAAATACGAGACAGAAGCATCAGGTACCTAGGTGATTTCACACTTTCGTGTCTGTTTCTCCCTGTTTGAAATCAACTTGTCACACCTAATATATATGTATATTCTGATACATAGGTCATCCATCCATCATCCAACTAATACCTACAGCGTGCAGTCTCTGGTCTACCAATAGCACCCACACAGGTATCATAATTATTTCCTTATCAGTCTCTTGTCTATAAGCCCTGACTTTCAATAGCAGAAGCCATCAAAATCCCTAAAGTGGTCATTCTCTACTTCATAGTTCAAATACCAGAGACCACTTCCACATGTGCAATCTGAAGTGCAGAATACAGGCCAGCGATACACAGCACAGGTACTGGATTTCTTTTGGCGATCTGTATATAGTTCTCATTGCCACTGTTTATGCTGCACTCTTGTCCACTAATTCAATTTACCATTGACCCATAGCTAAAACCGTCCAGATAGACCATCCTCTATCTGTACCAACATACTCCATTTATGTGAACCAACATCCATCACATGTTCAGGTATTAATTTTATCCATTCCCTTGTCATCTCTGTCTTGTCTCCCTTGTTCCACTGGTTCATTTTCTGACACATCCCACGGGCCCTTCCCCTCTTAGTCTTCATCCCTACCCCCCTCAAATTATGTTAACTTTGAGAGCCCTCGCTGTTAAGTTTTTCTCCCTACCTCTCTCTCTGTTAAATATGCCAAACCCATTGTGTTAGATAAATAGCATAATTGTGTCTGTTGTTTTTTTATTGAGCAAATGCATTAATCCAATATTGGTTACAACACCTACTGTATATAATTGTAAATATTAGGCCAGGTTCTTGTTGTTGTTTCCTCTCTTTAAGGCATTTATTATCTCTATGCCTTAAGACTGTATAAATGTATCACCACCAAATGTGTACTGTATTTTTTCGAAAATGTATATATCTAGGACTTCTCACGGACATTGACAAGCACCACTATTGTTTTTATCTTTTAAATATGTACAGGTCAACTTGGATATCTACATGGCTCCCTGATGAAGGCCTCCAGCCGAAACGCGCGTAGTTGACATTTTCAGCCATGTTTTAATGTATAAATATCTCTAAAATCAGTCTTGTATAGATCCCTATTCCAGTCATATCATTATAAAAACTGTATAGGATCTGACAACAGTAGTCTATATATGTAGACAATAAGCCACATATCTAATGAAGGCATGCACACAATAACTATGTATACCCAAATGACAACTGTGCTTTTTATCACAATGAAATAAGAATAATAAAATAATTTTGTATCATGTTTTCTGTCTCACTATAGTCTGTGCTGTCATTAGTCCTTCTATGTCCATGGTTTTCAAACACTAGTTCCTAATTTCTTTCTTTCAAATATAGTCCTCCAGCTTCATAGCAGCCCGGCGCGGCCACCAGCTATGCGCCATCAGGTAGGCCCGGTAGCCACGCCTGCCGGGGGATCAATCGGTGCCCCACGATGCAGGGAGTCGAAATGGCATGGGGTGGAGAGTCAGCTCCTCCGGAGTTCGCAGGATCGTGGCAGATTGAATGGCTTGGCCGGCAGAGCCCACTGAAGGTGCGGCCATCTTGCAGCCGGCTAAGCCACGGCCCCCCCAGGGTAGAGTGCATCTTACAGCGGAAAGTTTCAGAGCCAACTAATGAGCAGCCAGGGCAGCGGTAGGCAGCACCCCCTTAAAAAAATTAATAAAATAAAAAGGAGCAAAAGCAAAGGGGAAGCAACAAAGAGGATGGGGGAGCCTCAGGGAGACATGCGGCGTGGCTGCTAAGAAGGGGTACATTTGTTGGCAAGGAGGGACACCCGCAATGTGGTGTGCAGGAGGAAGGCCTATCACCATGGATTGCCATATGGCAGGGTGAGCAGGCTGGAAGGGAGGAGCAAGCAGAGTCGCCGAATGGCAGGGCACACAAATGAACAAACCAGGTAGCAAGTTTGGGCCTAACTCTAGGGAGAGGCTACTCCCCAGCGCAATCAGCTTCAAAATCACAGGGAGTTTTATGACCCCATTTAACGGCATGCACGATGGCCTGAACAAACTAGGAGGTGTCACAAGTATGGTAGACAGATAACAGAACATGATTGCGATATATCAGAAATGATTTATGACCTGCCAGGCATTGTGATACATGACCGGTCATGTGATTTGCGAGCCTATCAAAATGTTTTATGACAGCTAAGGGATTGATTGATGATCTGTCATTTCTATGATTTATGAGCTTGTCAAAATGATTTATGACATCGTGTGATGTCATAGCTTGTTATGACCACGGTACTGTAATCAAAAGTAAGTTCTACAAGTACTGCTGAATAAACTGCTGGCAACATATATCACAAGAAAACAAGACGTACACATGTTGGTAAACTTTGTTGGAAAATATATGTGAAGAAGGATATATGGCAGTGGGGAGTGGGAACAGGGTAGAGGTTAATCAGAGAAACAAAGAGAAAAGTCTTCAGTCCTTGTATAAACACAATTCAAAGGCTAAGGTTGCAGGAAGGGTCCGAGGCAAGAACAATCAAGGTATTGGAGAAAACTCACTGGAAGGAAATTTGAAGACAAGTCTATAATCTTGATGACACTGATACTCCGGCCTGCCTACTACTATTAACGGATAGTGTGCACTAATCTGGTATCAAGTACTTAGTCTAGTACTTCAACTTGTCCTTAGTTCGAAGAAGATCTCAAAGTCTTGCCTCATGTACTCACAGAGGAACTGGAGTAGCTGAACAGGAGGTAAGGACAGACGATACGTCGAGGGAGCTGGAGCCAAGAGAATTACCAGAGGCGCTTGAACTGCAGAGTTTCTGCAACTATGTAATTTTGTTCCGCTGGCAACAATTTTTTAGAAAAAAAGGCAACTGCATGCATTTGTCCAGTAGTGCTGTCAAGCTATGATAAAACACCACCCACAGCTACCTGGGAGGTATCTGCCTCTACAAAGTAAAGCTGCATGGAGTATGGATGTCTATGTACAGAAGCCATAGTGAATCTTTCCTTAAATAATTTAAAGGCATCCTTGGCCTCCTGGGACCACTCAAAAAGCACCTTCTATTGCAAACGTCTTGTGATGAGATGTGACTTACAGCATCAGAAAAGTGTGTGATAAAACAGAGATGAAAACTTGAGAAACCCAAGAAGCTTTGTACTTCCATTACCATGGCCAATCTAAAATTTCCTGGACCTTTCTTTTATCAATGGTCACCCTCTTTTTTCGATAAGATAGGTCTCAGAAACTCAACAGACTGGGCATGGATTGTGTATTTGTTGAACTTAGCAAAAAGATAATGCTTTTGGAATCATTGAAAGATTGTCATGACATGTTTTCTGTGTTCAGTCAAGTTTAGTGAATAGATAAAGATGTCAGCAAAACATCCATCAAATCTTGCAGAACCACATTGACAAAGCACTAGAAAGCCGCTGAGGCATTACACAATCCTAAAGGCATGACTGTATATTCAAAATACCACAACTTAACTCGAAAGGCGGTCTTCCACTCATCACCTTGTTTAACGCGGACAAGGTGGTAAGCACTATTTTATTGTACACAATGGACTTGAACACCTCTTCTAACAAGTCTGGGATTAGTGTCAATGGGTACCTAGTCTTAATGGTCACCTTGTTTGAGGCTCTGTAGTCTAAGCATGCCCACAACTTGCTGTCTCTCTTCGAAATGAAGAAGAGTGCTGGTGATGCAGGAAAAGTGGAATGTCATATAAATCCTAAGGTTAGCATATCATCTAGGTATTTCTTTAAGTGTTTCATCTCAGGCTCCGAGAGAGCATAAATGCAACTGAAGGGTAGTGCAGCTCCCAGAACCAGGTCAATACAGCAGTCAAATTTTCTATGGGGAGGTAGATGTGTTGCTTTCTGTTCATCAAAGATGTTTTGGAAGTCCTGGTATTCTACGGGAAGGTGATTCAAGGACCCTGGTTTTAAGGCTGCGCAAGTCAAGGGAGGTGGTGCTTCATGTGCGTTACTATAGCAATGAGTTTACAGTAATGGGACCCAAAGGTGACAAAATGGAGGGATCAATCAATGACATGGTTATGCAACTGAAGCAAAGGATCCCTAACATAGTGCCAAACGCTTGCAGATGGTCCAGAATGCTGCACGCCTTTTGGTGGCCTTACCTAGATCCTGCTCGGTGGCACATGTGCTCCCCAAGCTTCATTGGCTACCTATTGAGAAATGCATCCAGTTTAAGGTGCTGTGTATCTCACATAAGATTCTAACGCATCAAGCCCCGGGTGGGCTTTCTTGCCTGTTTACACCTTATGTGCCTGGGCGAGCATTGAGATCTGCTGACCATGCGCTTGTCTGTGCTCCTCGAGTTCGGGGAGCAAGGGCAGGGGGCCGTTCCTTCCGCTTTTTAGCGGCAAAACTCTGGAACTCTCTCCCCGCACACATTAGAGCTATCTCCAATCTTTTGGCGTTTCGTAAATCTATAAAAAATGCCTGGTTCTTTAGGCTGTGCTCTCTCGCTTTTTCTCTCGGGTCTCTGGTTGCACTGGGACGCCTCGTTGCTGAGGCAGCCATGCGAATTACAAATCATAAATAAATAAAAATAAACAAATGTAGGTGTATCTATGGGATCCAGGATTAACCCCTTGAGGGTGGTGCCGATTTTCATCCTGTGAGGGCAATTTAGAGAGTGGGCGGGATTCGGATTGGCCCCGGCCGTCCTGCGCCCACGCCCACCGTATGATGGCCGGGGTCCGTCCGAAGCACCAAACGGGTTAAAATCTCTGTATGTCCCATCTCACATACTATGGATAACAGAATAGTTCTGTATAGATCATGCCAGAAGAGGGCTCAGATCCATCCGTGGCTCTAGCATGCTCTGGTACCTTTTTTCTAACCCTTGGAATATGTAATGAACTGGCTAAGACTAAGAAATTTCTGGTAACTCTGTGTTCTATACGCATCGGCAGGACTTGCTACTGTTGTTATGAGATGATAAGGTTGACTGAAATTGTTATGTGTTGTGGAATTGTAGGTGAAGTATTAGCCAGGTATGTGGGGTTGGTTCAAGGAAGGCACCCAACTGATTGACACCTAGGTCACCGGGCTCTCTAGTTTTCTTTCAATGAATTTGATATCAAGGCACTAGCCTTCTGAATTCCTTCTGTTTGGCAGAGCATTCTCATGCAAAATGTCCAACTTTCCCCCTCCTAACCTCCCCGGCGGAGAGGTTAGGAGTGTGCTTCCATCTTTGAATACTTTTAAGGGCTCCCGTGAGCCCCCATAGCTGACGAGCTATTGGAGATGCACCTTCGCGCCCGAGAGGCAACGAAGCCTGTGACTGTTGTTTGGCAGCCCTCTCAGCCACCCCAGAACTGATCTCTACTGATGAGGGATATTATCCCGAAACACGAGTCGTGTCTAGAGATACTGGAAATACCAAGTACTTACTTGCACCAACCTTGGTGAAACACTTACAACTTTTTCCTAACTCTTCAAGTCATTCGAACTGCATGTACCAGGATGCAAAGGGGCGATCCGGCGGAGAGGTTAGGAGTGTGCTCCCATCTTTAAAAGTTTTAAGGGCTCCCGTGAGCCCCCGTAGCTGACAAGCTATTGGAGATGCACCTTCGCGCCCGAGAGGCAACAAAGCCTGTGACTGTTATTTGGCAGCCTTCTCAGCCACCCAAGAACTGATCTCTACTGATGAGGAATATTATCCCGAAACATGAGCCGTGTCTAGAGATACTGGAAATACCAAGTACTTACTTGCACCAACCTTGGTGAAACACTTACGAACTTTTTCCTAACTCTTCAAGTCATACGAACTGCATGTACCAGGATGCAAAGGGGCGATCCGGCGGAGAGGTTAGGAGTGTGCTCCCATCTTTGAATATTCTCATGCAAAATGTCTAACTTTCCCCCAATATAAGCACAGGTTAAATATCTTTCTACGCTCTTTTTCCTCTGCGGTCAGGAGACCATGCAAGCCCCAGAACTGTATGGGTTCTGAACTGCCCTGACTTTTAAACTCATTGTCTTTCTGCTCTGACCACACAACCAGCACTGTGGGTTCTCCTGGAGAGTGGTCTCCTTTTATTCATTTAATCTATGGTCAACCCTGACAACTAAATTAATTAACTTGGAACAATCTGAGAGTGAATCTGCAATGTGCGCCAAGGATCCTTTAGGTCATCTCTCAACCCTTTATAAAATAGGGTCGTTTTACCTCAGGCCATTTGGTCTCCGTAACTACTTTACCAAAGGCAGCAATATAAGTAAGGGGCTCCTTATTACCTTGAAGTAGGTTTAACAACTCATTATCGCTGGCCTGGACAAAGGTGTGCTTAGCAAAGAGACAGCGCATCACCCCTCTAAACCTTCCAAAATCCTATAAAACTGGATTGTTCATTTCAACAAGTGGTATTGCCCAGCTGGCAGTTGTCCCCCCAAGGTAGGAAATGATAAAGGCAATGTTGGCAGTATCAGAGGAGAAGGCTTCTGGTTTACAAAGGGAATGTAACTGGCAGTGATTCCAGAAGCCATCAAACTTAATACTATAGCCCAAAAACTGTTCTGGTGAGGCTGAAGGCACTAGGATTGGAGTGGTAACTGTGACATGTACAGGAATAGCACTTCTGCTTAGCGAAAGCTACTTCTTGAATTCCCAAATCAACAAAGTGTGAGAGCTGCAAGACAGGACTAGTACTCTTGGGAACTGCTACAGCCCCTTCCTCAAAGATCCATGGTAGGTGGCGAGATTGACATCAAACCAGTTAGACTTAAGCAACAAATTTCCCATTGCAAGGACTGAGCCTCTTGCAATTGCTATGTCTAAAATACTTGGGGCATTCTCAGACAGGGCCTGGGCCATGTCCTAACCGTGCATCTCGTTGTCCATATCGTCCAAGTGGTAGAAACTTGTAAGGTTTTACATTCTGTCATGCACCAACCTGGTTCCAATTGTGGAGATGATACTAGAACTGATGCTGGACCTCCTATCCCCACAGGTCTTGGCTGTTCAAGAAATAGCTTCTCACTAAACAAGGGGTGATCCTTGGGGGGAAGGGAGGCTGGAACAAACTTTTACAAAAAGAGAGACTTGCGGCACTGGTTCTGGTCAGCAACTGTGCGGCACACCATTAACTGGAGACACTCTGAGTCAGTTAGGTAGCTGTGCACTGGATCATGACCTCTGATTTTGTGGAAACGCAACACACTAGAAATAAAAAGAAAAGGCAATTACCATCAATATGCTACAGGCCTCTTAAACAATGGATTTGCAATACCTTAAGTAACATACACTTAATGTATCTATCAAACACACAGCAAGGAAACCGAATAACCAGAATCACAAATTGTAGCTATACACTTCCAAGGAATAACTTGACATACTGGCACTCCCAATGAAACACTTGAAACCTGGTGTTAATGACAGTCCAAGGGCTAACCTCGAAACATAGATCTTGGTACAGGGTTCATACATTTATCAAGAGCTCTGATGACAGTTCTTTAGGTACTACTGTTCATCTGAGAAACACAGAGAAAAGTCTCTAGTCCTTGTATAAACACAGTTCAAATGCCAAGGTTGCTGGAGGGTCTGGAGCAAGAACAATCAAGAAACTGGAGGGAAGTCACTGGAAGGAAACTTGGAGGCAAGTCTATAATCCTGAAGATGCCGATACATCCGCCTGCTTATTAATAATAAGATACAGTGCGCACTTACTCGATATCAAGCACTTAGCCTAGTACTTCAACTTGTCCTAAGTCCGAAGAAGATCTCGAGGCCACAACTCAGGAAGTCGCAGTGAAACTGGTGTTGCTGTGCAGGAGGTATAGACGAAGGATGCGTTGATGGTGCTGTAGCCAAGGGAATAACCAGAAGATCTTAAACTGCAGCGTAAAAGAGCACTGCCCAGATCAGGTCGATTTCTCAGGTGAGTGGGTAAAAATGAAGCTTGTTCTGCAGTCAGGGTAGGCCAAGCAAGTGGCTCGGGTATGAATGTAGTTTATGTATATGCTCAGGGTCCAATGGATACAACAAGATCACGTGGTGCGTGTGACGATCTGGAAATTTTCCAATACTCCTGACGGAAACACTTTAGTACACTGGTTTTGACCTTTCAGGAAGAGCAGGTGCAAACTAACGGATGGAAGCAGTTAACAGAAAACAAATGTATCATGTTGTCTAAATGTGCACAAGGGAAAACACTCCAAGACCCTAGTAACAGCGGGTGCAAGCCAAATCATTGGTTCATTTGTTCAGGAAATATTTGCAAGCTCGGACGTATTGGAATCAGGGTGATAATGGAAACTCGAGCATAGAATCATAGCATCATAAGGCCCCACTGGGATAGCAAAACATGAGCCCAGAGCGCCACATCCACTACACAGAGTATGCATCAGGAGGTCATGACAATGACTAAGGTAAATCAAAGAGAATACGCATTGAGTGGTGGAAGAGGGGTTCAAAACTGTCAAGGTTGATGTCATTGAGCCTGGTTTGAACTATATGTTGCCTGTTGTTAACCGAAAATAATATGAATTCTGTCATGGTGGAGTTGATCGTCAGGTAGCTACTGGACATCGAGGTAGGTATGGAGTGCAGGCAGTCTTTGAGGCCTTGGATGTTTGGAGCGGAAGAGGAAGAGACGTTCAAACAGTATGGTATATCATCAGTGGTTTGATGAATGTTGATGCTGTTAATTGTGAGTAGAGCCCCAGAGGCTCTGTGTAAAGGTTGAAGATGGCAGGGGACAGTAAGTAACCTGGGTGACTCTGCAGGTGATAGAGAGCTTTTAGGACCTGGAGGTGTTCATGCTAATTAAATTATGTCAGCAGGAAAGGTAGGAGGAGAATCTTTGAAGGACATTGGCCATGAATCTCTTTTGAGACGTTATGGTGAGAAAGAGAGTAGTACAGAAGACTATACAAAGATAACTGAGATGTCTGACAATATAAGAAGGCATGGGTCATTTTCAACTGTCATTAGTAGGCATCATCTATCAAGTGGAAGGTAGCATTCTAAATGGTGAAGCATGATCTGAAGCCAGATTGGTAGCCATGATGGAGATGGGTAGCACTGATGTCATCTTGAAGTTTAGTATAGAATGTTTTTAAGACGATCTTTCCAATTAAGAATAGGTGAGTGATGGACTTGTAGTTGATAATGTGTCAGAGTCTAGTGCAGGATTCTTTAGGCGTGTGAAGATCTGGCTTGTCTTGAGAGCTTGAGGATTACACTTTGGGGGAGGGAGTTGCGGACATGGTAAGAAGGAGAGAGATAACTTTGATAAGGTATAAGGTTAAGACATCTTCATAGCAAGTGATTTTCAGGAAGTTGAGTGTGTTAGCAAGATCTGTGAGAGACAGGCTTTGAAGGATGACCATCGAAGGATTCTAATGGAGGGTGTAAGAGAAGAATAAGGCTTTTAATTGTTGATGTATTGTCAGATCTTCTATATATTTTCACTGAAAAAAGGTTGATTGCAATGCACATGTCTGTGGAGAGTGGGATAAAAGGGTCAAGCATGATTGTTTTGAAGAGTGTTCTGCTTCAGTTGGTGGCTTCAATAATGGGGTTGATGCCTAGCATTGGCTGATGTGATCAGTTGTCTGTGTTTTGCACAGAAGAACTTCAGTATCATGTTGTTATCAGGTGTTTTGTTTTCTTCCATTTTCTTTCTTGACTCAAGAAGTAACATTTATTTTCAGTATGGTATTAAGAGTACCAGTGTGTTGCAGGGTTTGTCTTAGACTAAGTTTGCATGTTTTAGTTGGAGTGTGGATGTTCAAATAGTTTTCCAAATAAGTGCTAAATTTAATTAAGAGTGCGTTCAAGTTGGACATGGAGTAGGGAGGGTGAGAGGTGGGTTTTAGCATTAGATTATTGATGAAGAAATCTTGCAGGCGGAAAAACAGCAGACGGTCTTTCCGTCCGCAGCGGTACCCCGCCATACTAATATGGTCGGGGGTAAATCAGATACAGATGGCGATCCGCCCGCCATCATAACAGCAGTGAGCATCATGTTAGTGTATATTTAGAGATGTGTGCTGTGAACTTCCCGATAATTGATACATCTACAATGTTGACACCAATGTACAACTGCAGTTGTGCTTCAGTGCCCAACATAGTGGATTTAAGAAGGTAATATCATTTGACAATGGATAGGTTTCACTTTAAATCTGTGGGGTTCGGTGAACTCATACTTCAAGTGTGAGAAACACAACATATTTGGATGTGTAGCTCTCTTACCTGCAGGCGTGTAGGTGTGCCTACAGATGATTGTATGTGATGTTGAACTGTAGATACAAGCACAGCAATTTGGCTGTGTCCACGTAACATGGAGCATGACTATCAAATAAGCATGTTTCCATGCATCAGCTGATAATTGCATACATTGGGAATATGCAGACAGTACATGGAGTAGTTAAATGTGGGAGTTTCAGTCCAAATATTTTTGGTTGTATTGCATATAGTGTTTGTGAGTATGTCACTTTACTGAACCTATGGCTCTATCTCTTGCAGCATCTACCGAGGACAGGGAAGGAGAGGGGCCCGACACGGTTGGGGAAGCTACTGGCACAACGGGTCCACGGGAGTACAGCGACACTGGGGGGACCAGCACCTCGGAGGGGTACAGGAGTGGCCCGGAGGATTCTTGTCCAGAAACACCAACCTCCACATCTTCCAAATCCAGCAGTGACTCCTCGGTGTTGGTGGGCACAGGAAGTTCAAGGTCTTCATATTCGTCCACCACACCTCTTCCTGTCTTCACCCTCCCTGGTGCTCCCCAAAGTGCTATCCATGCCCACAGCCTGAGAAGGGTAGAGCCTACTTCCCCCAGGCACCGCTGCCCCTGCCTCTGTCTCCCCTACTGCCCTCAGTGTAGAGACCATAGACATTTTGCGGCAGCTGTGTGTGGGTCAGACTGTGCTGCTGAATGCCCTCCAAGACCATGGCAACAAGTTGTCCCAGGTTGTTGCATTCATGGAGGGCATTCATTTGGACGTGTGTGGCCTACACAGAGGTGTCCAGTCTTTGTCCTCCACAGTGACTGGAGCCATTCAGCAGTCCCAAGCGCCCCGACCGGTCCGGGTTCAGTCCCTTCCGCAACCACCCTCCCAGTGCCCCCACCTGGCCAAAGCACACACACACCAGAGCACTCAAGCACCCAGTCATCCACACCCAGCACACAACAACAGTACTTTAAGCAAACCAGGCACCTTACTCCATCACCACAGCATACAGGGATCACACATGACAGCGCGACAACACGCCCATCACTGCACACTCAGAGACATAGGGACAAACAAAATGCATCCACATTGCATACCTAAGATTCCTCACCGTCCAAGAGCACTCCCATCCCCACACCCAATCCCAAAGCCACACAAACACTTTCCCTGTCTGCTGTGGACCTGGTGCCTGCCACAACGCCCCCATACCCATTCAGAAAGCTGTTTCTCCCAAAACTTCCACTACCACCCAGACCCCTGTGAAACGTGGACAAGAGAGCAAAGTGAGGAGTGTATGTCCACAACAGGGGAGACAGCGGAAAAGGCAACCCCCAACCTAGTGTACTACCAGGCCCAGCAAATTCCCACTGGAAGATTCACCACCTGCTACACTTTCGGGGAAGAGGAAGGCTGTTGGGGCCACCTCACTTCTCACTTGTAGCAAGACACTTGGGGGATATCGGATCCCCAAACAATTGAGACTCAGCCCTCCTCATTCACCATCAGCCACTGAGCCTTCACACAGCATGTCTCCGCATCCCTGTGCCACAACTCCACCCAGTCCAACGAGCCCTCAAGCTCCCACATCCACGGATCCCTCTACCTCAGCCTGTTCTCACCCTCCCAGGTCCTGCCTCTGACTAGCCCAGACATTCAGCCCCCTCCCAGTTCAAATTCCACACAATTTTGAAGCCAAGTCCCCCTTCACATCCCATTCCACCCTGAGGGGTGCCTGTACTGCCCATTTCAGGCCCCCTATCCTGGGGTATTTCCCATGGCAGTGGACTGTGTTACATGTTTGTTGCGCACATTTTCCTAACCACATGTGCTGACTTGACATTTGGACTGGCTGTTGACCTTAATATTTTGCACTTTTGATGCCAATAAAGAGTTTATGTAGTAAAAATGTTATTTATGTTCTGAGTCTTGTCGCTGTCCTTGCTAATGATGCAGTGCAATGTGTATATGTTCATCTGTTACATGCTCTGTGTGCCACATCCACATTGGCATCTCCTTGATTTGATTTTGCAGAGGTTGCCAGAGGTTACAGCAACTTTTGTGCTTATTGACTCAAAGGCTTGAGGGCGCAATGATGCATGTCTGTGATGGTCTACTCTTGTCCTAATCATTCTATTGTAGGGTCTCTAGTTGTGTACACATGTCATATTTGGATGTGGTACCCCAACAGCAGAAAATTCTATTCACATGACGACTTAAGGGGTGGACATGGTTCGTCATATCTGTGGAATCTATCTTGATGTGTACACACCAGTGTAGATGTGTAATCACCTTGTGTAGGTCTGGCTTCATAGTCACATGGGTACATTTGAATGTGTGCACTCAGAGTGCGATTGTCCTGTCATTACCTGTAGTATTGATGTGTATGTGCCTTTGAGCATGACCCTTACACATATGTATGATCCAGTTGATAAGTGCCTGTTTGTTTACATGATCAGACACCTGCTGGAGATTTTGGGCACATGTATGAGTTGTTTCCAGAGCAATGTGCAGTGTGTTGGTGTGAACTTGCAGTCCTAGGGTACAAATACTTGTTGTCCACATCATTTGTGAGTATGAAAAGTGTGTCACTGCAATGTCTTTGTTGTGCGTGTTGGGATGAGCTATGACTCTTGCTTAACTTTGTTCTCTCTGTTCTGAATGGCTACGGCAAACAAACATTATGTGACTTTTCACATACATTGATGTAAATTTACACTTCATTTACTCCACTATGTGGTATTCAGAGTCATACCAGCCCCAAGAAGACCATTTGATGCCTACACATTGTGAGTTACTCCTCTATGTGTTTTTGCTCTGTACACTCCTCACCTGTACAATACTAATGTGTACACCACTTTCATGTGGACTGACCCTTATTTGGATGCAATGAAGACTATTGTCCTTTTGAAAGGACTATAGCCACATCCCTCACTCATGTTACTATACAATTGCTGATGATCCTAATGAGATGTCATTATAGACAGTGTCCCTGCACATGACTTCTTGCTGCAGATATGTTGTACAGAGTGGTACCTCTCTTAATATTATGTGGTGTGGTGGTTGTAATGAGGATATTGCTTGCCTGGGACAATGTGCTAGACTCCTACTACATTGTGGGCAAGTTTTACGGTGGCATTCCCACTGCGGTGACATCATCGCCATGACCGGGCTAGATGCAATAATTTCTATGGAGATGAGTGCCCCCGATGCTGAGGTGACAATTTACCTACATGGAAGACATGTGTACTTAGACTATAGCACATGTTCCTGTCTCCACTAGGGTGTCTGATGTTGACAGGATGCGTATTTCAGCGCAACAGTGGTATGTTGTTGTTGTACAGCGGTTTTATGCGGGAATATGTTTTTAACTTACCTTCGGAGTTGACCGCGACGGCATTGTATCTGCTGGTAGTGGATAAGGTACAGCAGAAGGGGTTGTAGAGCAGGATCCATGACGGCCAGGGACGTGTGGAGGTGTCACAGACTCAAGTTTCTATCTTCAGTTGTGCTTCCGCCATCTCAGAAGAGCTGGTTTCTCCGCCGCGTTCAGATGGGCTGGTTGAATAATCGTGATCTGTCCAGTGGATGGAGCGTCATTCCGCACGGCGGGCTTTCTCTATTGGCTCCATTTAGCACTGTTGTGGAACGAAATTTCGGGTGGATCCAGAAACACCGCGACGGATGGAAAAAGGGCTATCTTTGTCCATTGTAATATGGTGGTCACGAGGACTGCTGCAGTAGTAACTAAAATGACGTTTTACGCCACCACAGCACCGCGGAGGTGCCTACGACTACCATAGGAATCAGCTCCACTGTGTCTGTAATCAGATGTTGTTTCTAAGTTTGAGAATGTCATTTTAGTTTGAGTGAGTTTGCCTGTATGCTGTAAATATTGTAATTAGTGGATTTCACAAGACGGAAGGTGTGTGGCATCTCATATCACTAGACTGTGAGGTAGGCATAGAATGATACCCTCAAATCAAGGAATAGCAATAGAATAATTGAATGTGATGGTTTGAAACTAGATTCAAGAGTTGTATCAGTAGATTTTTCTCCTTTCAATAAACTTGAAGACCATTCATCTAGAGTGACAGTATTCATTTTGAAGAATATCATAACTTTATTTCTGATCAATTCTTCCCAATGAAAGTGCAACCTAACATCATTTAAAGTATATCTACTGATATATTTTTCATAGCAAAATAGTTGTTAGCATCTAGGGTTTTAATGTAGGCTTAAAGATGGAATACTGAGGCGAGATTGACATGGACACATGCATCAGATCTTTAGAGAAGGAAGGAGGGTAACTACAAAGTAGACCCAACTGACATTCTGAGGTTGGGTATTCTAGCACGTTGTCCATCTGCTTGAGCAATTAAGAACCCATTCCTTAAAGGGACAATGGAGCAGAGGCGAGGTATGAAACACCTAGCTGGTAGAAGCTGCACTCTAGTAGTATATGCCTTATGATGTTTAGCATCTAGAGAGGCAGTGTGTTAGGGAGTGCAGTACAAGGGAATTGCTCTCTCTATCGCAGTATGGCAACAATACCATGCAATGTGCAATTCAAAAGAAATTATTAGATCCTTACTTTACTGCTATGGTTTACATGCTAGTTGTATCAGCAAACCTAGGGATAGATAGATGCTGAATATTTCCCTTCTTAGAGCCTAAAGGTTGCATGCAAAGCCTAAATCATACGAAAATCTTTAGCACAGGCAAATGGTTGTTTCTGGGATCATAATGTGGCGACCTGAGAGAGGAAAGTAGTTAGCTAACCTTTAGAAAAGTGTTGGTGGCCATCTCCTGGCCGTCTCACAGGGGTCATTATGAGGTTAGCTCAGGCAGTTCCACAATCAAACATTCGGAAATAACTTATAAAGAATGGTGCTGGCTTTTAGTTGTCAGATATGCAACCAGTAGCTTCAACATATACCTTACCTTCCAGAGGTGGTGAACATTCCTTTACAGATATACAGTGTGAGTAAGAAAACAGTAGTGAACAAGGCTAACAGCACCCAAATGGTGCGGAAGAACGCAGACTATAGCAAAAAGAACATAGGTTTAACCAGGGAAAAAAAGGCTAATGTAAACTAGATTAGATGCTCGAAATACTAATTTCATGGGATTCTGGGCATATTTTTCCTTGCTTTTAATTGATGTTATAAATTAAATGAGACAATATCTAGGCCACAGTTAGATTGGCAGCCTTCAGAAATGATGGTTTGATTAGCTTTAAGGTAGAAGTGTCCTGCTACGAACCTCTTAGGGGCAAATGTATGTAGCATAAAAGCTTTTTATATGTACAGAACCCTATTTTGTGATTCGGTAACTATTACTGAATCGGAAAATGGGTTGATGATTCAGTATTAGGAAGGGGTGTGTTAAGGGCATCCCTTCCTAATAGTGACTCGCTGTGCTACGTGTGAATGTTTTGCAACTGAAATGCAGATTCAAAACATTCGTATTTTACTGTCTACTTCAAGTAGGTGGTAACCCATTTACAAAGGAAAAGGTGTCCGCAAGGGACCCCTTCACCTTTGTGCATGATTGTAAAAAGATTGTTGCACAGAGCACCACCAACTCATAAAAAATAAAATGAAAACGTTTCATGATTTTTTTTTAAACGCATCTAGTTTTTCTTTATGGCTGTATTTAAAAAAAACTTTGCTTAATTTTGTCATTCTCAATGAGTCTCAAATTGCGACCTACCTCATCAATTTTAATGAGGAAGGTCTATTTGCAACCCACTGGCAATCGCAAACAGTTTAAAACACACTGTAGTACATCACTGTTTGCGATTACCTAATAGCGAATAATAAAACATTAGCCATTAGGTATTTGCAAACACAAATGTATGTACATCTGGCCCTGTTTATCTCAGTTTGCCACATATATAGCTTCCCTATGGTGTATAAATTATTATAGTCAGTGTTTTCTTGTGTTGCTGCTCAAACATGGATTGTTTTGGGGTATCCACCTCCATTCCCACCCTTTATGTTTATTATTTACAGGTTTACCCCCTTACCCAATAATGGCATGCAAGACATCATTGCTTGGGTCAGTGAATTAAGTGGTTAAGGAAGTCGCTGCAGCATAAAATACAAAAAGGGATCACACAGGATAACATTTATTTCTGCTATGAAGGTTTTGTTTTAAAAGTAGAGAAAATAACAATCAGGCAGCTCAGCATTCCTCATAAAGGGGGTTCGGTAAGCATGCTGAGGTTACGCAAGAAACAAGACAGCTGTTTTAGAACAGGATGTACAATGAATGCCTAGTATTAAGGCTAAAATCTTGATGAGGGTGCAGTACTTGGTGGCGTAGCTGCCAGGACTTAGGTAGGCATTGAATGTATGTCTGTGCTGTTGCTAGTTGGGTCACCTGGTAGCAACAATTAATCTAAAATTCGGTTTAGGTCATAGTGTCTACAAATGTAGAAAAACAAGTTTGCTTTGGCCAAGCAGTAGGAGGACTGCAACCTAGAGTGATGTTGATGACTGAGGTGCATACGTGTATAATGCAAATCATTTGCCATTTGTTTTGTTACGACCAAGCCTTCACTTCACAATTCAATTCAAGAGCACAGGCTTTCACCAGATGGTACGGTATGGGGGAGGTGGCTGTTGCCTCACCATGTGTAGGCAGTCATTCCCGATTTTGATGATCGCATACATATAGGAACCCCTAAATTGCCTAGATGACCTTCTTTTACAAGAAAAAGGATAAGAAATAGTGTGGATTTCCCACGCAGGCCAATTAGAACAACAAGCAGTAGATCAGTGGTATCAGATATTTGTCATAACTAGTTAGGAGAATGTCATCAAAACCTATGATTACATATGGGTTACCTGATCGTGTTAATGGAGCTGCTATTCAGATTGTGCAGTTGTGCAAGGCAGGATGTCCTGGGTTGTCATGGGTTAACATTGGGTTGGATGGAGTGTCATTCAGTGTAATAAGATGGTCGAGGGGCAAGCCCCGGGGGATAATCTGAATTCATCCTTCCCACATGTGACCCAAAGGTTCCTGACCCTATTAGTGAGCTTTGCTGTAAGACGCACCTAGTTTTAGGTGCCCTGTTTCCTCAACTAACGTGGCCCCTCTCTAATGATAATCAGATTGTGGCCTATTTTAACACGTGCTAAGAAGAAAGAGTAGTATCCTCTATGTAGCCGGTTCATAGTTTGTGTTCTCTGTATGGACGTTTTTGCTATTTAAGTAACCAGCCATGCAGGGTGCAGGAAGAGGCTTGAAGCGCGATGCAGAAGTATGCCCTGCTCCCTTCCATTGATCTTGTGCCATTATGTGGTGTCTTTCTGAATGCACAAAGTATTTGCTTGATGTTTTTTAATATGTATTTTTAACTTGCTTACATAATTTTATGAAGACTTTCTTCTGTGGCAATAATATTTTCCCAATAAATAAAAATATATATATAAATATACTAGCTTGAAGCCAAGGCTTATATCTAGCTAGAATCACTGCTTGGTTTGGACATCCTTGTTTGTTACATCAGCCTATACTTTTCAATCTTACAGCATGTGTTAATCTTCAGCTGTAAACAAAAGTTGGGATTTTAAATCCTTGGCTTTACCATCCCTGTATTTTACATCGTTGGTTTTCACATTTTTAATTGCTGTTGCTGCAGCTTGAGGCCTGCATTAGTTTCCCTACATAAAGTTGTAACCCACAAGTATAAACAGAGAATGCAAAAAGGGAATAGAGGAGCAGCATGTGTGCGGATAACCTTGCTTAGAAAGACAGCATTGATCGCCATTCTTTCCAGAAACTCAAAATGAAGAACAACGCTCTTAAGGACGACAGTATCTTTTAAGTATACAGCTTTGGTAAGATCTCTTCAGCAAAAAAATCAGGAACTGTTTGCCAGTGAGCAATTGACAGCATAGCATTTTATGCTAAACATTGCCATGTTAGACTTTGGTAGAATGCTAAAGCACATTTTTGTATACAATTTTGGCGCGAGGTGCAAAACATTAGTGATTCGCTAACCATTCGGAAAATGGTTAGAGAACCCTGAGGGCCAGATGCACCAAAGAACTGTTTCCAAATACTGATCTCAATTTCCGAATAATGTTTATGCTACTGGTAATTTGCTAACCAAACTGCGAATCGGGCCGTTAAAGCAGGAAAAGGCTTTGTATATCTGGCCCTTAGTGAAGTTGGTTTCAAATTACGACCCACTAGGAATCGCAGCCATCACAGGGATGGTGGCCTGCTGTGTTCAGCAGACCACCGCCTGTGATTGCTATAACAATAAATACATTTGTTTTTTTTGCCGTGCAACCCATTTCCTTTATAGGAAATCCGTATGTGTTTGAAAGAAACTGAACAGAGTATGTTCCATTTTTTAAGAGTAGACAGTGCTGCATGGGACCAGTGCCTGCTCTGCGAATCATATGTTTGTATGAGGTGCTTCCTCTTGTATCTTCCACAATCCAGTTCATAATTATAGGCAAGTCACATAACCTATTTTTTGTATTGTTGCTAAGTGTCTGTATTTCTTTCTTATTACTGTATTTCTCCACATTCAAAACGCTCATACTCAGTCCTGATGATTACCTCCGAATAACAGGAGTTGAAACGTTGTCGACACCAAGACCTATATAGCCCCCTTTCATATTGTTAAAATTAATTGCAATAGGAGTCATATGTCTTTTAAATAGTGATGCACTGTTTGTCTACCACTTTTTACCACGTCCCACAGCACCTTCCCTTCACTGATAAGCATGAGCACTGTTTCTGGTTTATTTGAGGAAATATAAAATCTGGAGATTTTGTGCCATGTAGTCAATTTTTTGGAAACTGAAACTTTTGTCTTAAAAAATAATGTTATGCATGCAATTTGTGTTTCCCTGGTGGTGAAACTTCACGAAGAGATTTATTTCCCTGTAAACCAATGTTTTTGCAAACATATTATACTACCCCAGGTTCTCTACATTTATGGTGTTACTTTTGTTGTCCTATTTCTACTCTGCGAATCGAGCTGTTTGTGAATTCAAAAATGCTTCGCACATCTTGCCCAAAATTAGTAAACCGCTTGTATTAACAGTTAATTTAGACATTCAATAATTTAGCATAACAAACAGCCATCAGTAGAAAATACAAAATTGGTGTTAGTGATTCCTTGATACTGATTCACTATTTGTATTTATAATCCATTCAGTAATTGAGAATAGTTTCAGAATGCTGTTTTTACATTTGCAAACTACCACTAAATAAAATCAGATGGCAACCAGGTAAAAGATCTAAAAGGTTGACTCGGATACAACTCATTGTTTCTGAATTGGCTGAACTATATGCAATGGCAAGAAGGATGAGTATTTTGACTGCAATTACAGGAAAAAGAGGAGACATAAAAGGATTTTCTGTGTCTGAATGATTTTTTTTTAAACAGAGAGAAGGACATTTACTTACTAAAGGCTGAATAGTTAAGTTATACATGATCTGATTCCTGAATTAAACACATTTCTAGGTAAAGATACACATAGGTCTCATATTATAACAACACATGTCCAAATACTTTGCTAATTTCACAGAGCGGTGACTGATAGCGACCAATCAATAGCACCTACATAAGGTGATCTTTCACAGAGCACTTTTTGCAGATTTATTTTACATTTTATCAATGCTATATTTTTAATGGGTCTTGTGTTGTCATTACACAACAGAAAAAACACACACAACAAGACCATAATCAACATATCAGTACTGAATATAACTTGTCGAGTTTATAGACACACTTATTAAACTGGGGTGGGTAGCCGTTAGATTAATTTAAAGGGCCTTATTTTGAGTTTGGCGGTCAAATTGACTGCCACACCTACTGTGGCAGTGCGGCTGCCGCCGCTCCCAGGGTTCGACCGCCCTATGACAAGTTGGGTGATCGGACTGCCATGGGGCCACTGCTGCCGCCAGGGATACGTGATCCCTGGTGGTCTTGCAGTGATCTGAGGCCCCTAAATGCTGGTAGTGCCACTGCGTCACCGCCAAGCATATTAGGAGTTTCCTCACAGCCAGAGTTTTCATGCCAGTGAGCCCCCCATGAAAAGTGCGGTGCTGAAGAAACAAAGGGGGCTCTACAGGGCCCCCTGTTGGCTCTGCTCTGGGGGATGCAAGCAGGGGGCACATGGTGTGCCCCCCTATCTGCATGCACCCCCAGTTCCATGCCCTGCAGGAACATGGCGTTCCCATTGCAGTGCTAAGGCACTGCAATGGCATTATTGCTTTGGCGATGTGGCAGCAGGGCACTGGCATGGCAGCCCTCTGCCATACGACCAAAGTCATAATAAGGCTCAAAGTCTAATGCTTATATCCTTGGGTAGGTATCTCATCTTGATTGGCAAATACATACAGTTGTATTACTACTACAAGCACCAGTCAGCCACTATTCAAGCATTTGCAAACAAAATCTCCATGGATTAACATTATGAACTTACACTTCATTATAAGGCCCTGATTTATATATTGGTGGTAAGCACACTCCGTTGCAATTGTGATGGAGTATATTTACCACAATATAATGGTCCACCTACTGATTTTAAATATTGGTGGACTAATGGTGCAACTACAGAGGAGACTACTCTCTCTGCCTTGATCATAACTCTCTGACGGCCCGGAGTAAGGTACATCGGAGGTTGGCTTGTGTGTCTGCTCACCTCATTTGTTTGGGTGGACATAGAGGTCAGTTTTCACTGCCTGTCACTGCCAGGAAAACCCTTACGTTTATGTGTATTGCAGAGTTAAAACTAGCAAATGAGTTATAATGGAAACTTCCAAGAGTAATCCTCCAGGTCCCCAGAAGTCCCAATTCCCCCAACTGTTCCAAGGGGGTAGGCATTAGGTGGCCAGTACCACTGGCCCTGGTGCCACCTAGCTTAGTGTTTGAGAGTCACCTGAAGTAAAATCAGGTGGCTTCTCCTTCCAGTTGTGCATTTTTTTGCTGTCATCGCTCCTAGGTGCCTTTTTCTCAGCCTCTCCCTTGTGCATGGGCTTTTAAGTAGTCATGGAACGTTCTAGTAGCCAGTGAGCCCTAGCCAATTGTAGAGTACCACATCACTCCACCCCTTACCCAACCCTCCTGCAAAGTATTTCGGGCATTTCTAATATGGGAGTCTCAAGTTGTCTGTGGAAAGAGCTTCTCTGAGAACCTTAGCTCCACCCCTGCCGACACAGCTGCCGACTAATCCCGTTCCATCAAAGCTACAAAGGCTAGCCATTCTAGTTGACTCCAAAGGTCTGGTCCTCCTCCTTTGTTTCTATTGGCCTGAGCTGACATAGCCCCGGTGTAGTGTGATAAGCTGATTCACAGAAGCACATTCTCCCCTCCTCTTTGTTTCACATTAACTGGGTGACATAATGTTAAATTGTGTGTGGAGGCCTTTCACCCTCAAGCTGGACAGCAGTGGGGACAAATGCCTAGCGCAGTAGGGGTGGCAAAAGCCGGAAATGTGAATATGACCTGAGTCAGGGAAACATGACAATTATTAGAGTATCATAAGGATAGTAGATGTGATGTTATGGTCTGTATATCTATATTTGGGATGTATGTTTACTTGTAGACAGATACCTTGATGGACAATGTAGACCTACGTATAATTTAGTGCAGATGTTGCCTATAATTCTAATAGAGTTTCAGCACCTCAGATCTTGAGAAGGAACTTGCACTATGAATGCCCACTCACGTTAAAAGGCCTACTCTAGGTCAGTACTAATCCCTGCAGAGCCCCCTTTGCGACATTCTACCTGTGCTTACATATCTGGTTGTGCAAGACGGTAGTTTGATATGACTAGCCTGCATATGCGTGTGCTCACTTGTAACAAGCCCTCAGTCACTTAATCAAGCATATGTCAACTGCAGGTATCCAGCAGTTATGGATAGGTCACCTCATCCACTTATTGTGGCATGCTTCCTCTTCAGTAACCCATCCACACCAAGGTAGGTAGATACCAACTTGGAAGACTCAATCGCTATCTGGGAGTTCAGATAAAATTGACTGAATAATCACAGGGATTCAGGTAAATGAAAAATATCTTGGGGGAAACTCCTTTGAGAATATTCACTTTATTAATGGAGTGCCCAAGATATGATTAAAAAGGTGCTGCATGGTTTTTATGATGGGCTATAATCAGTCATCTGTCCACTAATATCTTGTCTCCATGTTTTGTAAATTTCTCACACCAGTACAGGTCAGTGGCCTCCATCAGGGCTGTACCTGTTGTTGGTGTCCCCGCCTATACTTCACTCACTTCATGAAACACAATAAATAATGCAAAAAGCAGATAGCTTTCCTTGACCTGTTTTGGGTGCATTATGGAAGCTGCAGAAACATGAAGATGAGTAAGCTTGCTTTATAATTGAATACCAGAAATGTAAAAACCACATTGATAAAAAACTGGTGGACACTGCACAATTACTCAAACATATTTCTGTGATCAAGGTCCATGGTGAGACTTAAGATGCACAGCACAGCAAACTCATGTACATGCACGTGTGTGCACTCGTCATTCAATTCTCTCACTTATCCCTACTATGGGATTTTTTTGCATCAAGGATATGACAGGGAGCTCTGCGCTGTAGAGCTCCCTGTCCCTTTCATTATCACACAGCCGCGTCGCAGGAGTGAATATATGTATCAACATGCTCAGTAGCCTGAAATATACTTAGGGCACATACAAATATGTCATGTGACCAGGTCAAACACATTGCATAATAGACAGACAAAAACATATTGAGGCTGGTATTTGAGCGGCAAATTAGCCTCTATAAAACTTCTTTGCATTAGCAAAAATTTTTGAAGTATATTTGTAGCTCTTGTTGTATGCACTGTCATACTCAGGGTATACTTTTTAAATAATCCCATTGTTTTGTATGGCTAATTAAACTATTTGATTTGTCAGCATCAGTGTTGTATATTTTGATCTTATTTTAAGTAGAAGACCCTCCAAGCCTAATTTGATTTGAAAAGAGCCACTTACTCAATAAATTGCTAGCAGCTATTATGACAGAGCAACTTAAGAATGTTATAAAAGTTAGTTTATCAGGTAGTTTTTGGGTAAATGGCTTAGGAACTTGTATTTCATAATTGTCCAAATATTTTTTATTAATCTTCCCCATTTGTGCCAATATCGCATTCTTAGGAAAGCCTTGTGAAATACCTGGATCTGTAAATATTTCAATTAATCTGCCCACTTGGGTCAATATCATATCATTAGGATAGCCTTGTGCAATGTCTTGCTAGATGCCATTGCATGTTGCAGCTCAGCATGTACATCTTACCTCGTCAAGGGTAGAAAGCTGTGAGCACCCTACCGAACCCTCTTCTATTTCTTTTTCCATTTATTTATTTGAGTTTTATATAGCACAAACTAGACCCAAGGCCATTGGTTATAGCTTCTATAATCAATCTATATATATTTACATTATAGAAGCTATAATCACAAGATACAGATTTACAGGAGTTACAGTACACCATTGACATGATTTACATTACGCATATCTACAAGTCATATAATATAGGGAGAGAACATTCATCCACTATATGGCAGGAAGCAGGTAAACAGGGCTTATTTACAGGATACAGATACAAGTGGGTGCAGAAATAAATACAGCATATGGCAGTGGTGGGGTTTCCAGAGAAGGGGTTGTAATTGAGTACAGAGTGATCAGTAAGTTTGTTGGACGGGGTACTAGGTAGGTCAAACAGGGTAGTATAGGTGGATTAGTTCAGGAATTAATTGAGGAGAGACAGTTTTAAGTCTACCTGAAGTGAAGGTCGGATTGGTTGTCATACCGTTCTTTGGGAAAGGCATTCCAAATTCTGGAGGCATTACCAGAGAAGGATTGAGTTAAGGTATGTTAGACATATCAACCTTAGGATTGTCTTCCCCCAACGTTTTGCCTTCTTTCTACATTTCTGCTCATCTCATTTTGTTTGGCTTAGACTCTCAGCACTTTACCATTGCTAACTAGTGCTAAAGTGCATGTTTTCACTCCTTAAAACAAGGTAACATTGGCTTATACCCAATTGCCATATTTAATTTACTTGTAAATACCTTGTAAAGTGGCACTACGTGTGCCCATGGCCTGTAAATTAAATGTTAGTGGTGGGCCTGCAACACTGATTGTGCCACACACATAAATAGCCACGGAAACATGCCTCAGGACTGCAATTGCCGCCTGTGTGTGCAGTTTTTAAATACCATTTGACCTGGTAAAAATAAACCTTTGGCCTTCCTTTTTAATACATGAGTCACTTCTAGATTCATGGAGAACCCAGAGGCAGGGTGCTGTGTCCCCTGAAAGTTGGACATGTACTTTTACGTTTTACATGTCCAGGTTCATGTTTGATGTCTTTGTAATTGTAATGAAGAATCCTAAATATGGTGAAGTCCAATTTTTAATTACAATTTTGAAAATGCCACTTTTATAAAGGTAATAGAACATCACAGGGTAAGGCCAATCATCAGTAGGGCCAAGCCCTATATTAATCAAAGAAACAACACCAATTCCAGTACTGATATATTTTCAAACAATCATTCACCACTGAGATCACACACACATGTGGTATGACCATCAGACATTTATTAAATGTTTTCTTTTTCTTTTTCACTTCAAAACCTTTTAAAAAAAATATTTTCTTTACTTAATTCACATAAATCCTGTACAAATGTTAAAAATACACAGAGAAAAAATCAATGACATTGTTAGAGCTGGCATAATTGGCGTGAGTCTCCCTTCCATTTTTGACGGATTACCTCCTCTTTTTTTATATGTTTTTGCTGGTTATATGCTTTGGGCACTGTGGCACTGCTATTCAGTGCCACAGTGCAAGTGCTCCCTATGTTAAATTGATGTACTAATTGGTGATTCCATGATTGGGTTATATGATTTACCTGACAGCCCCTAGTACAGTGCACCATGTGTGCCCAGGACTTGTAAATTAAATGCTGCTGGTGGGCTTGCAGCACTGGTTGTGCCACCCACAGAAGCTGCTTGTAAAGTGTGTCTCAGGCCTGCCATTGCAAGGCCTGTAAGCAGTCTAGCACTGCCATGTCAACTTGGCCAAGTGCACCCATTTGCCAGTCCCTAAACCTTCCCATTGCTTCATATTAGACACCCCTATGGTAGGCCCAAGGGCAGGGTGCATTGTAAGTATAAGGTAGGACATGCTCTGATATGTGTAGCATGTCCTAATAGTGAATTACAGCCATTTTCGTTTTTCACTATTGAAGGCTACCTGTTCTCATAGGCCAGAATGAGCAGTTAGATTATTACATTCTTACAATCCTAACTGACTCAGGGAACATGGTAGAAATTCGAATTTAATATGCCTGAACTCAGAATAATAAAATACATCTTTTAGTAAAGTTGGTTTTAATATTCTGTGTTTGAAAATACCACTTTTAGAAAGTAGGTATTTTCTTGCCTAACTGTCCAGGCCTGCCTCTGCTAGGTTGTGTATTCCTTGTCTGGATTTGTGAGTGACAGGATTTGGGGATTCCAGTGGTGAATAGAGAGATCTGCATCTAGATGGGAGGGAGGAGTTGCACCTGGGACCTGAATAGGGCTGGGCCTTCCCTCTACAATGCTGGCTCCACCTCCTGTGGTTTGTCTGATGTCTCTGTCCTGCACTGTGAAAGGAGAGTAGGAATCATGTCAACAAAGTGCTCCAGAGCTGTATCTTCCCTCCCCTGTGCTGGCTCCACCTCCTGTGGGGCGGCTGATGTCTCTGCCCTGTACAGTGAAAGGAAGAAGAGAGTCATGTAAACAAAGTACTCAGGAACTGGTTTGGACTAGGCAGCGGCCTCTCAGCCTTCTGAGAACAAAGGATTTTGGGGTATAAATATTGGGACCCTGATCCCAAGAAATTAGATCACTTCTGGAACAAGAAACCTTTTGCCAAGGAGAAGAACCAAAGGAAGCTGCAGGGGTTTGAACTGCCCCTCTGCCAGTGTGCTGTTTGCTGGGTTGGCCAGCAGTGGTTGCTTCATTGCCAAGGAAAGAAGAAGGAGCTTTTTAAGGACTTTCATCATCTTCAGAATATTCTCTAAGGGCTTTAACTGAGCTTGCCTCCTGCTGAAGTCTCAGGGACAAAAGACTTCACCTCCAACTCCCCTCTGAATTTCCTAGCTGGGAATTCTCAACTCCAGACATTTGCGTGTCGCTGGGAGCTGGAAGCGCGACGCATCGAGAGGAAGCGTGTCGGCGCCACAGCTGAAATTGTCGCATCGCCGGAGAAGCGAGCCCTCGTCGCATCTCCCTGGTAGCGTTTGTTCATCCAAGCTGCCTGCTGTCGCATCACCGGAGAAGCGTGACGCCATCGTGAGAGTCACCATCGCATCACCAGAGTAGCGTGGCGCAGGGCCTGTCGTGGCTCCAAAGTACGTAGTCGTCGCAAGGCTGCCAGGGCATCTATGCATCGTCATCGCATCGCTGCATCTAGGGCGCTATCTTTTCGCATCGCATCGCATCGCATCAAGGCACCATCTTTCGCACCTCAAAGGTCCCGCAGGCCGAGAATCTACGCATCACCCCCGCACCGGTAAGGATTATGACGCATCCCCTACTCTGCGCAAGCATTGAGGCACGCGCATCATCTCCCCTGGATCACGGAACCAACGCATCTCCCCTTTTGCGAGCCTTTTGTTTACTTTGCGTTACGCATCCAGGTACTTTGTTGAGAACTTTGTTGCATTTATCTTCAACTTGAACTAAGCAACTTTAATCATCTTTTAAGTAATCATCTTAAGTGTTGTATTGTGGATTTTTGTCATTTGTGGTCTTGTGTTTAGTCTATATAAAGAATACTTATTTTTATAAAACCTGTGTTGTGTCCATCTGTAGTGTTTTCACTGTATTACTGTGTATATATTCACAAATGCTTAACACACTGACTCTGAGATAAGCCTGTCAGCTCGTGCTAAGCTACCAAGGTGGTGAGCAAGAGTTATTAAGGAGTATAATCCCCTTATCCAGACTTAGAAGTAAGGGTCCCTATTTGGACAAAGGTGAATACCATTGCCAACTAGAGACCACAAGATCTAACATTGGTGGTCAGCGGTGAGGATATGGACTTTGCATTTGTGTTCCATTTCATATACAATGATTGATGTACACTACTAGTGAATGCAGACCAAACGCAACCACACATTTTTTTTTGAATCTTTTTCCTTGGACTGTTAGTTTTTCCTGAAAACTTCCAATTTTTCCTACCTTGAGTAAACCAGCATCTGTTGCATCTATGGATCTTGAATTTTTAGGAAGAGCGGTTGGATACCTACACTGTGAAACAGCTTAAACATCTGTGCAGGAAATTGAAAGTTGCTACACCAGGCATTTCTAAAAAGTATGACTACCAGAAGGCGCTGAGGGCCTGGGTAGAAGCAAGAAAGAAATGCCCATGATCTTGTGGTGGAGCCAGTTGTGGATGCAGATGGGCCTATTGAGAGGCCAATGTTTTCAGCTAGGGGAGGGGGAGTCTCTCCACCTGGCAGCAGTATCTCTTCTAAAGACCTGTCCCCCAGAGAGTTGGAAGACGGGGAGAGAAATAGGGCAATGAAGCTGGAGTTGGCTAAGCTTAAGATGGAGAGTCAGAGGGAAACAGAGAATAACAGGTTGTCTTTGGAAAGAGAGACAATGAGAATGGAGCATCAGAGAATGTTTAGGGAGTTAGAGTTCAAGGCCAAGGGCTTAGAAATCAATCCCTCTGGTGGCAGCGCACCATCTGTGCCTTCAGAAGGCAGGGTACATATTCCCAAGGATGTCATCAAAGATTTCCACAAAAACGAAGATATTTGGCAGTGGTTTGCAGCCTATGAGATTGCAATGTTGGCCCACCGGGTCCCTGATAAGGATTGGGGAGTGGGGTTGTGGGGCCGCTTTTTAACTGAAGGTAGGGATGCTTTGTTAGACTTGCCCAGTGATAATAGGATGTCTTATGCCCACATGAAAGAAGAACTGATGACAAGGTATGGGTTAACTCCAGAACTCTATAGACAGAGGTTCAGGAATTGTAAGAAGTTGGAGGGAACCACTTGGGTAGAATATGTGTCTTTCTTTTGCAGACCTATGGATGGTTGGGTGAGGGGTAGCAATTTTGATAACTTTCAAGCGCTCTATGATTTGATTGCTAGGGAGCATTTGTCTGCTTATTGTCTTCCAGAGCTACACCAGCACCTTATTGATAGCAATTTGACTAACCCTAGAAAGCTTGCTGAAGAGGTGGACAACTGGGTCAGTACCAGGATCCACAAGGGTCTTGTGGGAGACTCCACCAAAGGTGGGCAGGGTCCCCAGCAGAAGAGTGGGGGAACAAGGGTAAACAGAGGGAGTTCCAGAAAGGTCCCCAAAGTAATTCCCAAGGGAACCATGGTAAGGGTTCCCAGCCTCCCCCTGAGAAGAAGTCAGGATCCCCGACAGGTAAACCTGTTCATAGGCGGCCTGTTACCTGCTTTCAGTGTAAGCAGGTAGGACACGGTTGGTATGATCCCCAGTGTCCCCAAAAGGGTCAGTATGGGCCACCCCCTCAGATGGCCAGTGTAGCCCTGGGTGGGGAGGAGATGGGTGCCCAAGGTGGGTGGGGTCTCGCAGAAATGTTCCTTGTCTCATTAGGAGTCTTTGAGATGGTCCCTAGAACTCAGCTGCCTGATAACACTAAAAAATACAGGCAGTGGGTGACCATCAATGGCCATAGAGTGGAGGCTCTGAGAGACACCGGAGCCAGTGTGACAGCTGTCAAATGTCACTTGGTGTCTGAAGAGCAGGTGGTCCCCAATGCATTCTTCCCAGTTGTTGCAGCTGACACACAGAGAGCCGTTGCAAAGTGGCTCAAGTTCCCTTTGAGTGGGGGGGACTCTGGTACTCTTCAAGTAGCTGTGAGGCCATCCATGCCTGTTGATTTGTCTGTTAGGCAATGATTTAGAAAGCTCCCCTTGGGCTAAGGTGGAGTGGAAGGCGCATTTAGAGATGTTGGGTCTGCCTGAGTGGGCGTGTGTGATCACTGGGTCTATGGCAGCTAAGGGGGTTCAAGAGACCCTGGAGCCTGAAAGTATGTCCCAGGGACCTGCTTTAAGGAGAAGAGATAGGGGGTGCGGGAAACCAGCCCCCATTGTTCCCACGGTCCAGGAGGAGGCAGACCTTGAGGGGGTTGCCACAGAACCTACAGGAGAGCAAGTTTCTGAACTGGGGAACCTACCTGAGCTGACCCATTGGCAGCAGGAAGGAATTTTGTGAAGAGCAGCAGGAGTGCCCTTCTCTTATGGGTTTGAGGCAACAGGCCACAAACCAGGCAGCAGTTGATCAGTCTGGATCACTTTGGATCTACTGGGGGAATGGTCTCCTGTATAGCGAGCCTAAGGTTGCTGAGCCTGGGTCAGTCTGTGTGCTGGTGGTACCCCAGGGCTTCAGAGCCTTCCTACTGGGTTTGGCTCATGATGTTCCTTTAGCTGGGCGTCTGGAGCAGAACAAGACCTTTGAAAGGCTTGTCTCCCACTTTTATTGGCCCCAGATGCGGAAGAGTTCAGATACTCATTGTAGGACCTGTCAAATTTTCCAGGCAAGTAGGAAAAGTGGAAGGAGGCACAAGGCCCTTCTCCAACCATTCCCTGTAGTCAGTACCCCCTTTGAATAGGTGGGCATTGACATTGTGGGGCCACTGGACCCCAAGACAGCCATGGGCAACAGGTTTATCCTGGTCTTGGTAGACCATGCTACCCGGTACCCAGAAGCCATTCTGCTCAGGACAGTGACAGCCCCCATGGTGGGACGTGCACTGATGGGGATCTTCTCCCATGTGGGGTTTCCCAGGGAGGTGGTGTCTGACCGTGATACAAACTTCATTTCTAATTATATGAAGTCTCTGTGGAAGGAGTGTGGTGTTACCTAGCAGTTCACCACTCCTTACCACCCACAAGGAAATGGGCTGGTTGAAATATTCAACCAGACCCTTAAAGGCATCATCATGGGTCTTGAGGAACCAATGAGGCGTAAGTGGGACGTCCTCTTGCCATGCGTTCTGTTTGCCTACCGTGAGGTGCCACAAAAGTCCCTAGGGTTCAGCCCCTTTGAGCTTTTGTATGGTCACCCAGTAAGAGTTTAAGTTTGGTCAAGGAAGGCTGGGAGCAATCTCCCAGAAAACCTCCCCAAGGATGTATATAGCTACATGCTGGCCTTCAGGAACCAGACTCAGCATTTCAGAGATCTCGCTCAGGCGAATCTGGAAGCCAGCCAGGAGGAAATGTAGCAGTGGTATGATCAGAGTGCCACTCTGACTGAGCTTCAACCTGGACAGAAAGTTTGGGTCATGGCCCCTGTGGAGCCTTGTGCGCTCCAGGACAGGTGGACCGGTCCATATGAGGTGGTGGAGTGCAAGAGTGATGTCACCTATCTGGTGACTTACGGTCTCCTATGAACCCCTTGCGGGTCCTGCATGTTAACTGCCTAAAGCCCCACTTAGGTCCGAAGTGGGCATGCTCCTAGCAACAGATGATGGATGGAGGAGGAGACCGAGCCTCTTCCTGGCCTCCTGTCTGCAAACGAGCATGATGGGTTAGTGGATGGTGTCAGCCTCTCTGCCGCACTGACCCCTGATCAGCAGCAAGATTGTCGCCAGGTGTTGGGGCAATTCTCTTATCTATTATCCTTGGTTCCTGGTGTCACAGAGTGGTGCGTCCATGATGTGGACACTGGAGACAGTCCTCCTGTCAAGTACAAGGCTTACAGAGTGACTGACAAGGTTAGGGCTTACATTAAAGAGGAAATCTCCAAGATGTTTGCTTTAGGGGTCATTGAGTCCTCAAACAGTCCTTGGGCCAGCCCAGTGGTCTTGGTCCCAAAGGCTGCCTCGCCTGGTGCCACACCTGAACTCCGGTTCTGTGTGGACTACAGAGGGCTCAATTCAGTCACCAGGACTGATGCACACCCCATCCCCAGAGCTGATGAGCTCATTGATCGGTTAAGGGCTGCACGGTACCTCAGCACATTTGATTTGATGTCTGGGTACTGGCAGATTGCCTTGACTGATGGGGCTAAGGAGGTCAGCATTCTCCACACCAGATGGGCACTACCAATTCCGGAATATGCACTTTGGGATGAAGAATGCCCCAGTCACCTTTCATAGGTTGGTCAACCAGGTGTTGGCTGGACTGGAGGATTTCAGTGCCACCTACCTGGATGACATTGCAGTGTTCAGCGCCAGTTGGGAAGAACATCTGCAGCACTTCTGGGAAGTGTTAATGGCACTGTGCGAGGCAGGCCTCACGATCAAGGCGAGTAAGTGCTAGATCGGGCAGGGTTCCGTGGTGTACTTGGGTCACCAGGTAGGAAGCGGCCAGGTGGCACCCCTACAACCCAAGATTGATACCATCCTGGCTTGGGAACCCCCAAAGACTCAGACACAGGTGTGAGCCTTTTCAGGACTCACGGGGTACTACAGGAGGTTTGCCAAGGAGTATGTCAACATTGTTGCACCCTAGATTGAGCTGACTTTCAGGAAGCAGCCCAAGAAAGTGAACTGGACGGACACCTGTCAGAAGACTTTTGCTCCCTGAAGACTGCCATGTACACAGCACCCGTGCTTCAGGCACCCAACTTCTCAAAAGAATTCATTGTTCAGACAGACGCTTCAGAGCATGGTGTGGGGGCTGTTCTATCACAGATTAATGAAGAGGGCCTAGACCAACCTGTAGCCTTCATCAGTAGGAGGTGTCTTCCATGGGAACAGAGGTGGAGTGCAATTGAGCGTGAGGCATTTGCTGTGGTCTAGGCACTGAAGAAGTTGAGACCATATTTGTTTGGGACTCACTTCCTGGTTCAGACCGACCACAGGCCCCTCAGTTGGCTGATGCAGATGAGGGGTGAGAACCCAAAGTTGTTGAGGTGGACCATTTCCCTACAGGGTATAGATATTACGGTGGAACACCGCCCTGGTACAGAACACGCCAACGCTGATGGTTTGTCATGATTTTTAAAGGGGAAGGGTAGTTCTCCCCACATTTCAGCTGGAGGGGACACGTGTTAGACCTGGCATCATTAGCGAGAGTCTCCCTTCCATTTTTGACGGATTGCCTCCTCTGTTTTGATATGTTTTTGCTACACTGTGCCACTTTTATTCAGTGTCACAGTGCAAGTGCTCCCTATGTTAAATTGATTTACTAATTGGTGATTCCATGATTGGGTTATTTGATTTACCTGTCAGCCCCTAGTAGAGTGCACCATGTGTGCCCAGTGCTTTTAAATCAAATGCTGCCAGTGGGCTTGCAGCACTGGTTGTGCCACCCACAGAAGTAGCTTGTAAAGTGTGTCTCAGGCCTGCCATTGCAAGGCCTGTGTGCAGTCTAGCACTGCCATGTCGATTTGGCCAAGTGCACCCACTTGCCAGTCCCTAAACCTTCCCTTTACTTCATATTAGACACCCCTATGGTAGGCCCAGGGGCAGGGTGCATTGTAAGTATAAGGTAGGACATGTTCTGATGTGTGTAGCATGTCCTAACAGTGAATTACAGACATTTTCATTTTTCACTATTGAAGGCTACCTGTTCTCATAGGCCAGAATGGGCAATTAGAATATTACATTCTTATAATCCTAACTGACTCAGGGAACATGGTAGAATTTTGAATTTAATATGCCTGAACTCAGAATAATAACATACATCTTTTAGTAAAGTTGGTTTTAATATTCTGTGTTTGAAAATACCACTTTTAGAAAGTAGGTACTTTCTTGCCTAACTGTCCAGGCCTGCCGCTGCTAGGTTGTGTATTCCTTGTCTTGGTTTGTGAGTGAAAGGGTTGGGGGATTCCAGGAGGCAGGCCGGGGAAGTCCAGTGGTGAATAGAGAGGGGGAACTACCACTGACCTGCATTTGCCGCCACCGCCTCGAGAGTCATTTGTGCAGACAGCAGCAGGCGCGAGGGGACGCCGACATCTCCGCCGCCACCGCCAAGAGTCCCTGGACACCGGACTCCGCGCCGCCGCTCCGGGAGACCGCAAATCCCGGCAGGCCTCGCGGCGGCGCGTTTGCAGTGACGCGGGTCGTCGCGCTGCAGAGGGCGCCAGAGCCCTAGAAAGGGAGGAGAGCCCCGGCAGAGCGAGGGGGAACTACCACTGACCTGCATTTGCCGCCACCGCCTCGAGAGTCATTTGTGCAGACAGCAGCAGGCGCGAGGGGACGCCGACATCTCCGCCGCCACCGCCAAGAGTCCCTGGACACCGGACTCCGCGCCGCCGCTCCGGGAGACCGTAAATCCCGGCAGGCCTCGCGGCGGCGCGTTTGCAGTGACGCGGGTCGTCGCGCTGCAGAGGGCGCCAGAGCCCTAGAAAGGGAGGAGAGCCCCCGCATCGCGGGACGCGAGCGGGACGCCCGGGGCTAAGCCCGGGCAAAGGGCGGGCCCTCTACGGCCCTCATCGGCAGGAGGAGGCAGGGGCAGGGCCAGAAACGTTGCCCAGTTGTATACAAGTAAGTGAAAGATCCCCTACAGACTTTGAAAAATTCTGGATTACTTCTCTGTCTATAAGCCCTTAGTTTTGCCTTGTTGCCACCGCGGACCATGTCCAAAGCTAAAGCATCATCTGCTCCACTGAATACAATTGATAATTACATGGTACAGAAGGTTGCTAAAATTAATCAGCATAGAAGATCATCTTTGGGCCTCAGTTATTCGCCAGACATGCTTATTGATAATACGCCATTATCTACTTCTGCTCTTGACATTAGTAATGAGGTCTTCCAGGCTCCAGAATCTAATTCATTAACGCAATTATTAGTTGCTATCAACGAACCTGTTCCAGAACCTACAAGTGACATAGACATTATCACGGTAGAAGAAGAAACCCCTGCACCAGTCCCAGCTCCTAGAGTAACAAAGGGAGGGGGAAAGAATGTACCAAAAAGGGGGGGGCTTCGATCGGGCAAGAAGTATACTGACCCTTCACCCCAGAGGAACATTGAAGATAAAATGGGGGGTAAGGGGGAAGCAAAGGCATATCTGGAGGAAGACCAATTCAAGAAGCTACTGAATGCTATAGATAATAAAATAAGATCTATAACGAAACCACTATTAAGCAAAATTGACCAGCTCACGGAGGAGGTCACTAGATTGGGGGTACTCCTGCAAGAAATAACTGAGGAAAGCCCAAACATCGCCCTATTGAACCCAGTTATAGCTGACCCACAAATTACTAACATTGCACCTGGGTCATATCCCCAACCAAGTACTTCCCAGAATATTATGAGGAGGTCAGCCCAAGGAGGAGTAGGGCTAGGAGCAACAAACCAAGATATTATTAATAAGGACCTTTCAGGGCCTACTTCTAGAAGTACAAAAGATCTAGACAATGTAGAGGAAGGTCCGGTTGAACTAGTAGTGGAAGCTTCCCCACTAATCTTGGTCCTGGCAAATGTCCCCCAACTTGAATCAGGACATACAGAGAACACTTCGTCTCTGATTAATAAATCACTCCATTGGTTATCAAAGAACATGGCATTTAAACCAGGAGGCAGGGACCAGCTGGCACAGGAAGTAGTAAAAGCTAGAAGGGTTGCATGGATCGGGGGTGGCTATAAAAAGTTTGGGGGAGATTGCGTGGTGCTGCACTTCTCAGATCCTGAGGTTCTACCAAATATTCTAGCCAATATATATCCCCCTCAGCGTAGATCTACTGAAATAGTGCCATTAACGTTGGATTTCTTTTATACAAAAAAGGGAAGTCATCTAAATCCAACCTTATTAAAAACAAAATGGAACCCTGTAATAAGAAAAGCCAAAATACCTGAAAATGTAAATAACTGGGGAATCACAACAGAAAATAGGTTCTTGGCCCTTTCAGGTCTAAGTCAATGTGATTGACTGGAAACAATGTCCACAGGGAAGACGAAAAAGATCATAAAGGATAAACATAGAAACATTAGTATCCCAAGTACATTAGGATTGGATTGTTGCGAGGGCTTGTCTCCTGATCCCAGGGACCATGCCCCTGTTATAGTAAATAATACACCACTAACTGATTCTAGTAGTACTAATACTGTTGTATCTAGTTCTCTACCCTGCCCGTCTTCTCACAACCTGACTACTCCCCCAAAGATGAGCAGTGTGGAAAGTGGAGATAGCATTAAGTTTCTATCTTGGAATGTTGCGGGTGTCCAACATAAAATAGAGACCCCAGACTGGTGTGAGTTCATTGACAGGCACGATATTGTGTTGTTACAGGAAACATGGTCAGTGACACCAGTCTTTCGACAGGGCTTTTTGAACTTTTATGTGCCCGCGAAAAAGAATACTAAGGGTCGCCCCTCAGGGGGTTTACTCATATGGATACGTCAATCTTTGCAATGTACAATTAGGCACACTCATATTATCAATAGTGACCTATTCTCTATTGTGCTCAACTGGGGCGTTGGCCACAAGATGGCAATATACAATATTTATGCAAGGGGAACCAAAGGGGGCACATCTTCTGATATAATAGGTGCCTTAGATAATGATTTAGAGATCTTAGCTACTCAGCACATTATCTTGGTGGGAGGAGACCTAAATACAACATTTGAACCTCTAGGTTGTGAGGATAGTGATCTGACGCAAGAGGAAGATGCTAGGTGGGGAATTCCCCAGTTGGATCTTCCGATGGTAACAAAGTGGACGGAAGTAGCTGTCCAGACTAAAAGTCTATGCCTATCCAGAGGACTGAGGGCTGCCAATGGCCGAACCCTTTCGGACCGACAGGGTAGGCATACCTTTGATAACCTAAGATCGAGTAGTAGAATAGACTATATCCTGGTAGATGTTAGAGGATGGAGTAAAGTTGTTGATATGCAGGTTATCGCAAGGTTAGAGAGCGATCATAATCCTTTGTCATTGCTCCTCAACATAGAACAAAAAGTAACCTGCGAAAATGTAGCTAGAAACCTGACGAATGTAGAAGTTGTTCCAACCAACAATCTCCGCCATATTAGATGGATAACCCTAGCAGATAATTTAGAGGCTATGCAGGTACTTAAGGGGCTAGTCATTGATGAAGTATCCAGACTACAGGTTTTAACAGATGATATAAATTTTAAAGCACAGATTGAAGAGTCTCAGCCAAAGTTTTTTGATAATATACAGAAGCTATTCTTGAAAACATCCAAGAAGAGCAAGGGTATTGGACCACCCATAAAAAGGGGATGGTATGATCGATCTTGCAGAATTGCTAGACAAAATCTTAGTATAGCACTAAGATCTAAAGTAGGAGTTTTAAATGCCAGGGACAAATATAGGAAAATTCAGATCCAGGCAAAAAAGCGGTGGGATGAGAATCTTTGGCTGGACCTAAAGAAAGCATGTGTTGAGAAACATCAGAAAGAGTTCTGGGCCATACTAAAGTGGGGATCTGGGGGCATTCCAGATTGTCCAAAAAATCATGTAGCAAAGGAGTCCTGGGTAGACTTTTTTAAACCTCAGTACGCAGATAATTCAGGGTTACATACTGATTTCCCCATAGAGATGGTATTCTTTACTAATGAATTATTCTCAGCGAAAGATGTACAGGAGGCTATGGATGGAGTGACCAGAGGCAGGGCACCAGGTATTGATGGAATACCGGCGGATGTATTTTTAGCGGACAGAGAAAGCTGGTGCAAATACTTTGTGTGGCTTGGAAATGCCATAGCACAGGGGGCAAAGATTCCAGCAACATGGAAAGGCGCGGAAATAATTCCAGTCTACAAAAAGGGGGATAAGGCTTTACCAAGCAACTACAGGCCCATCAGTCTCATTGACTGCGCCCAAAAACTGATGGGCAGGATGGTACAAAATAAGATTCAAGCCTGGATAGCCGATAAGGACATCCTTTCCCCATACCAAGCTGGTTTTCGCCCCTTAACTTCCTCTGTCGACCAGGTATTCCACTTTTTAACTATCTACTGGAAAAATGTAACCCTGCTAAAAGGTCCCCTTTTTGCTGTTTTTGTTGACTTAAAGTCAGCTTTTGACCTGGTCCCTCGACAAAAACTTTGGACTGTCCTAAGGGAACTAGGAATAAGCCCCGAATTATTGACTTTGATTGTAAGGCTGCACGAGCACAACTATGCCCGGATTAGGTGGGGTGCCCAGGGCGATGTCACAGAATCATTCCCTGTGGAGAGAGGCGTGAGACAGGGCTGCGTCCTGGCCCCCACCCTATTCTCTCTATATATTAATGGCATAGTTGACTTCTTGAAGCAATCTCCAACGGATGCTCCAATATTAGACGGGAAACGAGTTCCAGTACTAATGTTTGCAGACGACACCTTGCTGGTCTCGCGGACCCCTAGTGGCCTACAAAAGACATTAGATGCCTTTGGTGAGTTCTGTCGAATTCGGGGCTTGGAAATAAATACATCTAAAACCAAATTTATGAACTTGAATCCCTCCATGAAATTTAAGGGGAAAATGATCTACAACGGGGCTCACTTGGAAGAAGTGGATGCTTTTATCTATCTAGGCATCTCTTTAAATGCTAATATGAATTGGAGATCACATATGGACTCCGTAGTGCTTAAATTTAACCAGCTGGCAGGGGCAATTGCCCTGAAACATAAATTGTCTTTCACCAAACCAATCCAGCCCATATTGGAGATCTATGGCATGAAAGTGCTGGGTGCATGCCTTTATGGTTCAGAATTATGGGGTTTCTCCAATTTGAACAAACTAGCAGTTGCAGAGAACAAATTCTTACGGCGCATAATTGGTGCTCCTCAGAGCACTCCCTCGACCCCACTCCATTACGATCTTGGGAGGAAAAGGATCGAGGACATGGCCAGACTGCGTCCCCTTTTGTATTGGAGGCGCATAAAAACCACCCCTGAGCTGAGCCATTACGCAGCTGCCCTTTTGGATGTTGATAATTCTGATACCTTCCACAAAGTACCATGGCTTAAGGAAGTGAGGTTATTGCTTCAAAAGTTGCACCTTGAACACTTATGGTCTGCAGCAGACCCAGGCGATTTCCCGACTAAGAGCATATTGAAAAAATTGTACTGGGATATGATAAACACTGCTGCATTGACTTCTGATCAATCTTCTGCCTTGACATCCCAGTTTTTGGAAGTTAAACCAATCCCGAAATTTGAACAGTTTTGGGATCTGATCTCCAAACCCCTAGATAGAAAACTGTATTTTCAGTTTAGAATTGGCTCTTTACCTTTAAATGCTTTCACAGCCAATTGGTGTCCGGACAATGTAAATACTTGTTTTTATTGTAAAATTCATGCTGAAGATATCCCACATTTTTTATTTGTTTGCCCCTTATATGCTGCCCCAAGGAATAGATGGTTGAAGCCTGCTTGCAGAAACTTGGGCACTAGGAAATGTTTGGATGCCTTAAGAATTTTAAGATCAAACTGTGCCCCTAATCTTGCAATTGCAGTGGCTAAATATATGGGGTGGGCATGGATAATCCGCACGCGCACTTTAAAACTCCTATGAACTGCACTACTAGACCCTGTGATTTAAACTTTGTGCTGTGTCTCTTTTTAAAAAAATGATTATTTCTTGTTTTATTCGCCAACAAGTATAAACTGCTTAGAATTTAATACCTTTTTATTTTTAGACTAGTATTTATATTTGTATAAGCTTAGGGATCTGCTTTTATGACAATGTTGTCGAATAAAGTATTTAAACTTGAATAGAGAGGTCTGCATCTAGATGGGTGGGAGGAGGTGCACCTGTGACCTGAATAGGGCTGGGCCTTCCCTCTACAATGCTGTCTCCACCTTCTATGACTTGTCTGATGTCTCTACCCTGCACTGTGAAAGGAGAGAAGGAATCATGTCAACAAAGTGCTCCAGAGCTGTATCTTCCCTCCCCTGTGCTGGCTCCACCTCCTGTGTGGTGGCTGATGTCTCTGCCCTGCACAGTGAAAGGAAGAAGAGAGTCATGCAAACAAAGTGCTCAGGAACTGGTTTGGACTAGGCAGAGGCCTCTCTGCCTTCAGAGAACAAAGGATTTTGGGGTATAAATATTGGGACCATGATCCAAAGAAATTAGATTACTTCTGGAACAAGAAAAATGTTGCCAAGGAGAAGAACCAAAGGAAGCTGCAGGAGTTTGAACTGCCCCTCTGCCAGTGAGCTGTTTGCTGGGTTGGCCTGCAGTGGTTGCTTCATTGCCAAGAAAAGGAGAAGGAACTTTTTAAGGACTTTCATCATATTCAGAATATTCTCCAAGGGCTTGAACTGTGCTTGCCTCCTGCTGAAGTCTCAGGGACAAAAGACTTCACCTCCAGCTCCCCTCTGAATTTCCTTGCTGGGAATTTCCAACTCCAGACATTTGTGTGTCGCTGGCAGCTAAAAGCGTGACGCATCGAGAGGAAGTGTGTCACCGCCGCAGCTGAAATTGTCGCATCGCCGGATAAGCGAGCCCTCGTCGCATCTCCCTTGAAGCGTGTGTTCATCGAAGCTGCCTGCTGTCGCATCACCGGAGAAGCGTGACACCATCGTGAGAGTTGCCATCGCATCGCTGGAGAAGCGAGCCGCAGGACCTGTCGTGGCTCCAAAGTACAGAGTCATCGCAAGGCTGCCAGGGCATCTACGCATCATCATCCCATCACCGCATCTAGGGCGCATCACAACCAGATCATTGCATCAAGGCGCCATCTTGCGCACCGCAACGGGCCCGCAGGCCGATAATCTACGCATCACCTCCACACTGGTAATGATTACGACGCATCCCCTACTCTGCGCAAGCATTGAGGCACGACGCATCATCTCCCCCGGATCACGGAACCGACACACCTCCCCTTTTGCGAGCCTTTTCTTTACTTTGCGTTACGCATCCAGATACTTTGTTGAGAACTTTGTCGCATTTATCATCAACTAGAACTAAGCAACTGTAATCATCCTTTAAGTAATCTTAAGTGTAGTATTGTGTTTTTTTTGTCGTTTGTGGTCTTGTGTTTAAGTCTATATAAAGAATACTTATTTTTATAAAACATGTGTTGTGTTCATCTGTAGTGTTTTCACTGTATTACTGTGTATATTCACAAATGCTTAACACACTGCCTCTGAGATAAGCCTGTCTGCTCGAGCCAAGCTACCAAGGGGATGAGCAGGGGTGATTAAGGAGTGTAATCCCATATCCTGACTTCGAAGTAAGGGTCCCTATTTGGAAAAAGGTGAATACCATTGCCAACTAGAGATCCCCAGATCTAACAGACATATACAAAAAGAAGGATACAATCACATCTAAACATAAAATTAATCAAAATTAACCAAAACAATCTCAATTTTGCATACACCGCAATTCAGAAAAATTCCTTATGGCCTTGATTCTGTTGTTTCAAATTATTTACAACAATGTCCATAGAGCTTCCATAATTATATAAATTCAGCTCCTTTCTTAGTGGGCCAACACCAAACAGTGTCCATATCGGGCTTCCAGAGAGATCCCAAGAAATTTTCAAAAGTAGTTTGTTCAGAGCTCCAGTAGTATCACATAAAATACATTTGTTTGGTGCAAAAAGCAGTTGACATGTTTGGACTGGTCTCAGATAAATAAACCTCCAAACACCTATGGTAAGCAGAACAAATAATCACTCCATAATAAGAAACCTGCATTGGTCCACAACCTGCTGCTGTTGACAAACACTCACATTAATTACAGAATCATGCTTTGCCTGCCAGTTCAACCGATTTCCTTTCACATGTCTATGTTGTCAATGTCCGCTATGGGTTGTGCCGTGATGCGATCATTCAGATTTCATCCGGGTACACGTACCTATTTATTGAAAGTGTTCTGTTGCAAACATGTTTTGAATGTGGAAAACAATAAAGTTTTTCAGAACGGGTTGTACCACACCACGCTATATTAAATTTGCCTATCAGAGTCACATGGAATTATCCTATTTTGAAAAAATCAATAAAATAAAAAATGTAATACAAAGATTATTAATCAAAACGAGTGGGAACAAAAATAACCCTGATCAGAATTCAGCAACCAAAATTGCTGGCATATTGATTTCAAAATGACACTTGAACTGACCCAGTGGTTTCTGGGAAAAGATGGCCACAAAGATTGGAGACGCGGAAAATGTGCCTTCAAGAGGAACATATATGGCTATATATGTGTTTTGTGATATTAGAAATATCACAATTTATATCCTCATCTTTAACAGTTAAAAAAAAAGTTCGAATCTGTGAAAACTAACAAATTTGCATACATCTTAAGAGTGAACTTATATAGTTGTATCAAGAATGAACTCATTACAAATGTTGAAGTTCAGTCATTTCGTGAGGCCATCGATAGCTGTATGGAATTTAAAAATTCGAAATGACTCCTGTTGTGTTAACCAATTTTCTGGATCTCCGCCTTGATGATCTACCTGAATCACTGAAAAAATCATTCGCTGTATATCCGATTCCAAGTGTTTTTCATAAATCCAATGGTTCACAAAGTACTTTTTTTCTTATCCTTGATTGATGCTGCCTTATGCGTTAATGTACTTCCTGATTAGTTCTACCAACGTGCAATTTGTTGCAAGGACAGATGATTCCATAAACCACATTTTTTGATTTACAGTTGGAGAAAACAGTGCGTTTCCAATAAAAAATTGTATGCGCCAAGTAGCTACCCTCAATGGTTTAATGGCAACCAATGCATGTCCCGCATTTGCGGTGTCCTTGAACAGGAGGGAAATTTAAGAATTGTTGCATTGTACTTTTTGAAGAAGCGTTTGAAATCGATGCTCAAACCACTCGGTTCGTCAACAGCAACGGGTTGCAGACCATTGCAGGTTTCTTATTATGGATTGATTATTTGTTCTGCCTACCTTAGGTAACCGGAGGTTAATTTATCGGAGATCAAGAAAGTGTCGAGAATAAAAATAATTTTGAGCGGAGGAATGCACGATCAGTATGATTCTGATGCAATGGTCGTTTTTTTAATTAAAAGCAAGTTCTGGGCACACGTATAGCGATACAGTTAATACAATTTGTAGTATTGAATTGATTTAGAAATCAAAAGGAGGTCGACACCGGTAGTTCCATGAATGATGTTTATGCAAGTAGAATTTGTCAAAGCAAAAACGCCAGCCGACAGGTGTTTCGTCAACAGGTAAGTACCTGTGACTCTTCAGGGCTGGGAACAATACAATATGAATAATCAAAATTATGGTAAAGCTACTGTAAAATGAAGGTGTCAAATATTCATCAGTGAAATCAGTGGGATGACATCACACAACACCCAACTATCAGTGGAAACCCTAATGAAACCTATTTGAGAAAAAAGAAAGAATGGCAGGTAAGCCAGGAACTGAAAAGAAAAATATAAATACACGTAGTGACTACACAATAAATATTTATTTGGAATGGGTTAATCAAAGGTAAAATCCCGCATTCTTAAAACCATCACTATAACCGGAACGGGTTACTGTTGATAAGAGCAAACAAGTGGTCAAATACCTAGTGCATACGTGAAAGAGTGAGTGACATATGGTATTGGTGCGTGTGAAAAATAAATAAACATTAAATGTCCAAGTTCACGTTTCAATTGTTGTAACCGAAAGCCACGTTTCATTGAAAAGATATTTACACAAGGAACACATTTCGTAGTACATGCCAGAATGGAGGACAAATCAGCCACATAGGAGAAGTAATAAAACACAGTTACTGAAATGTACTACATTGAGTCATGTGTCAAAGATAGAAGTCTATAAATATAAGCGAAAAAGTGGCAGCGGTGTGCACCAGTGTAAAACGAAAACACTGTAAAAGTGACATGCACCTCATGATGGTCGTGAGAAACAGGAAAAAGGGGGTATCGCATTACTTGCTTTATGCGCTAAGGTTGCGTGTTCTAAGGTTAAGAGAAAGCAGAAATAAAAATAGCCTGCAATGAGTTACAAAGTGCCAGGGAAGCGGGCAAGTAAATGTCAAAGGAACGTGAAATAGAAATTTAAAACGCGTAGTCAGAGGCTGGGACAACTCACTGAAGAACCGGTGATAATTCCAACCCAGCCGACGAATATTAGTGCGAGCAAAGGATGGGGCGATCAATAGAAAAGGAGTCACACGGGTGGGTGCATCCGTGTTCAGCTGGGCATGCAAAGAAGCATGAGCGTAGGTCAGAACCTGGTTTGGAGAAACGGAGTTGAAGAAACTATATATGGCGTGGGTAGGGGTTCGTATGTTACCTGAAGAAGCAAGGTCCAGCCTGTGTACGTCTCGCTGCCGAAGTGCGGGAGGAGTTGTATGAACAGGAAGTGTTTTTTATTGCCAAATGAAGCCAAAGGCTGGAACGCTAACTTCCATGCATGTCAATGAGCACGGAGGTGGTGTTGGGAGCGAGTGGCCAATGGTAAAAAAAAAGTGGAAAAGTAATACAGGAAAGATCCAGGATCCTATATCTATGGACAGTGAGAGTCACATAATTAAATGTAGCAAGCTTTATCACAAGATGTTCAACTTGTCACTGATTTCCCTGTTAGCACTACCCTGACTGCATAATGACCAGTGTTTCTAGCTCTAAATAAATTAATATATCCTCATGTCAAGCTGAAGGGGTAGAGCCTAAGATGAGGACCTCCGTCTTGTCTGTGTTCAGTTTCAGTCAGCTGATCCTCATCCATTCGCGACGGCCTTCATTCCTTTGTGGATGGTGTCAGCCTCTCTGCCGCACTGACCCCTGATCAGCAGCAAGATTGTCGCCAGGTGTTGGGGCAATTCTCTTATCTATTATCCTTGGTTCCTGGTGTCACAGAGTGGTGCGTCCATGATGTGGACACTGGAGACAGTCCTCCTGTCAAGTACAAGGCTTACAGAGTGACTGACAAGGTTAGGGCTTACATTAAATAGGAAATCTCCAAGATGTTTGCTTTAGGGGTCATTGAGTCCTCAAACAGTCCTTGGGCCAGCCCAGTGGTCTTGGTCCCAAAGGCTGCCTCGCCTGGTGCCACACCTGAACTCCGGTTCTGTGTGGACTACAGAGGGCTCAATTCAGTCACCAGGACTGATGCACAACCCATCCCCAGAGCTGATGAGCTCATTGATCGGTTAAGGGCTGCACGGTACCTCAGCACATTTGATTTGATGTCTGGGTACTGGCAGATTGCCTTGACTGATGGGGCTAAGGAGGTCAGCATTCTCCACACCAGATGGGCACTACCAATTCCAGAATATGCACTTTGGGATGAAGAATGCCCCAGTCACCTATCATAGGTTGGTCAACCAGGTGTTGGCTGGACTGGAGGATTTCAGTGCCACCTACCTGGATGACATTGCAGTGTTCAGCGCCAGTTGGGAAGAACATCTGCAGCACTTCTGGGAAGTGTTAATGGCACTGTGCGAGGCAGGCCTCACGATCAAGGCGAGTAAGTGCTAGATCGGGCAGGGTTCCGTGGTGTACTTGGGTCACCAGGTAGGAAGCGGCCAGGTGGCACCCCTACAACCCAAGATTGATACCATCCTGGCTTGGGAACCCCCAAAGACTCAGACACAGGTGTGAGCCTTTTCAGGACTCACAGGGTACTACAGGAGGTTTGCCAAAGAGTATGTCAACATTGTTGCACCCTAGATTGAGCTGACTTTCAGGAAGCAGCCCAAGAAAGTGAACTGGACGGACACCTGTCAGAAGACTTTTGCTCCCTGAAGACTGCCATGTACACAGCACCCGTGCTTCAGGCACCCAACTTCTCAAAAGAATTCATTGTTCAGACAGACGCTTCAGAGCATGGTGTGGGGGCTGTTCTATCACAGATTAATGAAGAGGGCCTAGACCAACCTGTAGTCTTCATCAGTAGGAGGTGTCTTCCATGGGAACAGAGGTGGAGTGCAATTGAGCGTGAGGCATTTGCTGTGGTCTAGGCACTGAAGAAGTTGAGACCATATTTGTTTGGGACTCACTTCCGGGTTCAGACTGACCACAGGCCCCTCAGTTGGCTGATGCAGATGAGGGGTGAGAACCCAAAGTTGTTGAGGTGGACCATTTCTCTACAGGGTATAGATATTACGGTGGAACACCGCCCTGGTACAGAACACGCCAACGCTGATGGTTTGTCATGATTTTTAAAGGGGAAGGGTAGTTCTCCCCACATTTCAGCTGGAGGGGACACGTGTTAGACCTGGCATCATTAGCGAGAGTCTCCCTTCCATTTTTGACGGATTGCCTCCTCTGTTTTGATATGTTTTTGCTACACTGTGCCACTTTTATTCAGTGTCACAGTGCAAGTGCTCCCTATGTTAAATTGATGTACTAATTGGTGATTCCATGATTGGGTTATTTGATTTACCTGTCAGCCCCTAGTAGAGTGCACCATGTGTGCCCAGGGCTTTTAAATCAAATGCTGCCAGTGGGCTTGCAGCACTGGTTGTGCCACCCACAGAAGTAGCTTGTAAAGTGTGTCTCAGGCCTGCCATTGCAAGGCCTGTGTGCAGTCTAGCACTGCCATGTCGACTTGGCCAAGTGCACCCACTTGCCAGTCCCTAAACCTTCCCTTTACTTCATATTAGACACCCCTATGGTAGGCCCAGGGGCAGGGTGCATTGTAAGTATAAGGTAGGACATGTTCTGATGTGTGTAGCATGTCCTAATAGTGAATTACAGACATTTTCATTTTTCACTATTGAAGGCTACCTGTTCTCATAGGCCAGAATGGGCAATTAGAATATTACATTCTTATAATCCTAACTGACTCAGGGAACATGGTAGAATTTTGAATTTAATATGCCTGAACTCAGAATAATAACATACATCTTTTAGTAAAGTTGGTTTTAATATTCTGTGTTTGAAAATACCACTTTTAGAAAGTAGGTACTTTCTTGCCTAACTGTCCAGGCCTGCCGCTGCTAGGTTGTGTATTCCTTGTCTTGGTTTGTGAGTGAAAGGGTTGGGGGATTCCAGGAGGCAGGCCGGGGAAGTCCAGTGGTGAATAGAGAGGTCTGCATCTAGATGGGTGGGAGGAGGTGCACCTGTGACCTGAATAGGGCTGGGCCTTCCCTCTACAATGCTGTCTCCACCTTCTATGACTTGTCTGATGTCTCTACCCTGCACTGTGAAAGGAGAGAAGGAATCATGTCAACAAAGTGCTCCAGAGCTGTATCTTCCCTCCCCTGTGCTGGCTCCACCTCCTGTGTGGTGGCTGATGTCTCTGCCCTGCACAGTGAAAGGAAGAAGAGAGTCATGCAAACAAAGTGCTCAGGAACTGGTTTGGACTAGGCAGAGGCCTCTCTGCCTTCAGAGAACAAAGGATTTTGGGGTATAAATATTGGGACCATGATCCAAAGAAATTAGATTACTTCTGGAACAAGAAAAATGTTGCCAAGGAGAAGAACCAAAGGAAGCTGCAGGAGTTTGAACTGCCCCTCTGCCAGTGAGCTGTTTGCTGGGTTGGCCTGCAGTGGTTGCTTCATTGCCAAGAAAAGGAGAAGGAACTTTTTAAGGACTTTCATCATATTCAGAATATTCTCCAAGGGCTTGAACTGTGCTTGCCTCCTGCTGAAGTCTCAGGGACAAAAGACTTCACCTCCAGCTCCCCTCTGAATTTCCTTGCTGGGAATTTCCAACTCCAGACATTTGTGTGTCGCTGGCAGCTAAAAGCGTGACGCATCGAGAGGAAGTGTGTCACCGCCGCAGCTGAAATTGTCGCATCGCCGGATAAGCGAGCCCTCGTCGCATCTCCCTTGAAGCGTGTGTTCATCGAAGCTGCCTGCTGTCGCATCACCAGAGAAGCGTGACACCATCGTGAGAGTTGCCATCGCATCGCTGGAGAAGCGAGCCGCAGGACCTGTCGTGGCTCCAAAGTACAGAGTCGTCGCAAGGCTGCCAGGGCATCTACGCATCGTCATCCCATCCTCGCATCTAGGGCGCATCACAACCAGATCATTGCATCAAGGCGCCATCTTGCGCACCGCAACGGGCCCGCAGGCCGATAATCTACGCATCACCTCCACACCGGTAATGATTATGACGCATCCCCTACTCTGCGCAAGCATTGAGGCACGACGCATCATCTCCCCCGGATCACGGAACCGACACACCTCCCCTTTTGCGAGCCTTTTCTTTACTTTGCGTTACGCATCCAGATACTTTGTTGAGAACTTTGTCGCATTTATCATCAACTAGAACTAAGCAACTGTAATCATCCTTTAAGTAATCTTAAGTGTAGTATTGTGGTTTTTTTGTCGTTTGTGGTCTTGTGTTTAAGTCTATATAAAGAATACTTATTTTTATAAAACATGTGTTGTGTTCATCTGTAGTGTTTTCACTGTATTACTGTGTATATTCACAAATGCTTAACACACTGCCTCTGAGATAAGCCTGTCTGCTCGAGCCAAGCTACCAAGGGGATGAGCAGGGGTGATTAAGGAGTGTAATCCCATATCCTGACTTCGAAGTAAGGGTCCCTATTTGGAAAAAGGTGAATACCATTGCCAACTCGAGATCCCCAGATCTAACAGACATATACAAAAAGAAGGATAAAATCACATCTAAACATAAAATTAATCAAAATTAACCAAAACAATCTCAATTTTGCATACACCGCAATTCAGAAAGTTTCCTTATGGCCTTGATTCTGTTGTTTCAAATTATTTACAACAATGTCCATAGAGCTTCCATAATTATATAAATTCAGCTCCTTTCTTAGTGGGCCAACACCAAACAGTGTCCATATCGGGCTTCCAGAGAGATCCCAAGAAATTTTCAAAAGTAGTTTGTTCAGAGCTCCAGTAGTATCACATGAAATACATTTGTTTGGTGCAAAAAGCAGTTGACATGTTTGGACTGGTCTCAGATAAATAAACCTCCAAACACCTATGGTAAGCAGAACAAATAATCACTCCATAATAAGAAACCTGCATTGGTCCACAACCTGCTGCTGTTGACAAACACTCACATTAATTACAGAATCATGCTTTGCCTGCCAGTTCAACCGATTTCCTTTCACATGTCTATGTTGTCAATGTCTTAGAATCAAAAATGAACAGTGGATCACTTCTATAAAAGGCATAATGCTGTCCCCAATTTAACACGTTAAGCATAATGAGAAGTGTCACAAGTAACAGTAAAACACGACAGACACCTTCTTAAATTAAAACATAACCCCCAACCAATGGTCGTATAAACCACAGAACTTCTACTGTAAGAAATTTGAAATCATCCACAACGTGAAATGTCCAAAAAGGCTACATGATACTTATCTTTACACGCATAAAAGTTGTATCGAAGTGTCCGATATGGGTTGTGCCGTGATGCGATCATTCAGATTTCATCCGGGTACACGTACCTATTTATTGAAAGTGTTCTGTTGCAAACATGTTTTGAATGTGGAAAACAATAAAGTTTTTCAGAACGGGTTGTACCACACCACGCTATATTAAATTTGCCTATCAGAGTCACATGGAATTATCCTATTTTGAAAAAATCAATAAAATAAAAAATGTAATACAAAGATTATTAATCAAAACGAGTGGGAACAAAAATAACCCTGATCAGAATTCAGCAACCAAAATTGCTGGCATATTGATTTCAAAATGACACTTGAACTGACCCAGTGGTTTCTGGGAAAAGATGGCCACAAAGATTGGAGACGCAGAAAATGTGCCTTCAAGAGGAACATATATGGCTATATATGTGTTTTGTGATATTAGAAATATCACAATTTATATCCTCATCTTTAACAGTTGAAAAAAAAGTTTGAATCTGTGAAAACGAACAAATTTGCATACATCTTAAGAGTGAACTTATATAGTTGTATCAAGAATGAACTCATTACAAATGTTGAAGTTCAGTCATTTCGTGAGGCCATCGATAGCTGTATGGAATTTAACAATTCGAAATGACTCCTGTTGTGTTAACCAATTTTCTGGATCTCCGCCTTGATGATCTACCTGAATCACTGAAAAAATCATTCGCTGTATATCCGATTCCAAGTGTTTTTCATAAATCCAATGGTTCACAAAGTACTTTTTTTCTTATCCTTGATTGATGCTGCCTTATGCGTTAATGTACTTCCTGATTAGTTCTACCAACGTGCAATTTGTTGCAAGGACAGATGATTCCATAAACCACATTTTTTGATTTACAGTTGGAGAAAACAGTGTGTTTCCAATAAAAAATTGTATGCGCCAAGTAGCTACCCTCAATGGTTTAATGGCAACCAATGCATGTCCCGCATTTGCGGTGTCCTTGAACAGGAGGGAAATTTAAGAATTGTTGCATTGTACTTTTTGAAGAAGCGTTTGAAATCGATGCTCAAACCACTCGGTTCGTCAACAGCAACGGGTTGCAGACCATTGCAGGTTTCTTATTATGGATTGATTATTTGTTCTGCCTACCTTAGGTAACCGGAGGTTCATTTATCGGAGATCAAGAAAGTGTCGAGAATAAAAATAATTTTGAGTGGAGGAATGCACGATCAGTATGATTCTGATGCAATGGTCGTTTTTTTTATTAAAAGCAAGTACTGGGCACACGTATAGCGATACAGTTAATACAATTTGTAGTTTTGAATTGATTTAGAAATCAAAAGGAGGTCGACACCGGTAGTTCCATGAATGATGTTTATGCAAGTAGAATTTGTCAAAGCAAAAACGCCAGCCGACAGGTGTTTCGTCAACAGGTAAGTACCTGTGACTCTTCAGGGCTGGGAACAATACAATATGAATAATCAAAATGATGGTAAAGCTACTGTAAAATGAAGGTGTCAAATATTCATCAGTGAAATCAGTGGGATGACATCACACAACACCCAACTATCAGTGGAAACCCTAATGAAACCTATTTGAGAAAAAAGAAAGAATGGCAGGTAAGCCAGGAACTGAAAAGAAAAATATAAATACACGTAGTGACTACACAATAAATATTTATTTGGAATGGGTTCATCAAAGGTAAAATCCCGCATTCTTAAAACCATCACTATAACCGGAACGGGTTACTGTTGATAAGAGCAAACAAGTGGTCAAATACCTAGTGCATACGTGAAAGAGTGAGTGACATATGGTATTGGTGCGTGTGAAAAATAAATAAACATTAAATGTCCAAGTTCACGTTTCAATTGTTGTAACCGAAAGCCACGTTTCATTGAAAAGATATTTACACAAGGAACACATTTCGTAGTACATGCCAGAATGGAGGACAAATCAGCCACATAGGAGAAGTAATAAAACACAGTTACTGAAATGTACTACATTGAGTCATGTGTCAAAGATAGAAGTCTATAAATATAAGCGAAAAAGTGGCAGCGGTGTGCACCAGTGTAAAACGAAAACACTGTAAAAGTGACATGCACCTCATGATGGTCGTGAGAAACAGAAAAAAGGGGGTATCGCATTACTTGCTTTATGCGCTAAGGTTGCGTGTTCTAAGGTTAAGAGAAAGCAGAAATAAAAATAGCCTGCAATGAGTTACAAAGTGCCAGGGAAGCGGGCAAGTAAATGTCAAAGGAACGTGAAATAGAAATTTAAAACGTGTAGTCAGAGGCTGGGACAACTCACTGAAGAACCGGTGATAATTCCAACCCAGCCGATGAATATTAGTGCGAGCAAAGGATGGGGCGATCAATAGAAAAGGAGTCACACGGGTGGGTGCATCCGTGTTCAGCTGGGCCTGCAAAGAAGCATGAGCGTAGGTCAGAACCTGGTTTGGAGAAACTGAGTTGAAGAAACTATATATGGCGTGGGTAGGGGTTCGTATGTTACCTGAAGAAGCAAGGTCCAGCCTGTGTACGTCTCGCTGCCGAAGTGCGGGAGGAGTTGTATGAACAGGAAGTGTTTTTTATTGCCAAATGAAGCCAAAGGCTGGAACGCTAACTTCCATGCATGTCAATGAGCACGGAGGTGGTGTTGGGAGCGAGTGGCCAATGGTAAAAAAAAGTGGAAAAGTAATACAGGAAAGATCCAGGATCCTATATCTATGGACAGTGAGAGTCACATAATTAAATGTAGCAAGCTTTATCACAAGATGTTCAACTTGTCACTGATTTCCCTGTTAGCACTACCCTGACTGCATAATGACCAGTGTTTCTAGCTCTAAATAAATTAATATATCCTCATGTCAAGCTGTAGGGATAGAGCCTAAGATGAGGACCTCCGTCTTGTCTGTGTTCAGTTTCAGTCAGCTGATCCTCATCCATTCGCGACGGCCTTCATTCCTTTGTGGAGGTTGATTTTGGTGGTGTGGGGGTCCTTGGTGAGGGAGAGGATCAGCTGGGTGTCGTGTGCGTAGGAGATGATGTTGAGGTCGTGCTGTTGGGCGATGTGGGCGAGGGGTGCCATGTAGATGTTGAACAGCGATGGGCTGAGGGATGAGCCCTGGGGTTCGCCGCAGATAATCTTGGTGGCATCAGAGGGGAAGGGAGGATGCGGATGCGCTGTGTTCTGCCGGAAAGGAAGGAGGTTGTCCAGTCCAGAACCTTCTCTTGGATCCCTGCGTCATGTAGATGTGTTCATAGTGTGCGGTGGCAGACCTTGTCGAAGGCTGCTGACAGGTCCAGGAGGATGAGGGCCACTGTTTCTCTGTTGTCTCGCAGGGTCCAGATGTTGTCGGTTTCGGGGATGAGGGCGGTTTCGGTGCTATGGTTGCTGCGGAACCAGACAGGGACGGGTCCAGGATGCTGTTCTCCTCGAGGTAGCGGGTCAGTTGCTTGTTGACGGTTTTCCCGATGAATTTTGCCAGGAACGGGAGCAGGGAGATGGGCTGAAAGTTCTTGAGGGCATTGGGGTTCACCTTGGGCTTCTTGAGTAAGGCGTTGATCTCGGCGTGTTTCCAGCTTTCCGGGGAGGTTGCTGTCTTGAAGGAGATATTGATTACTTTCCGGAGATGGGGTGCAATGAAGATGTGGTGTGGGCATGGATCTAACGGGGATCCAGAGTGGATGGTGCTCATGATCTTGCTGGTGTACTTGTCGTTGATGCAGGTCCAGGAGAGCAGACTGTTGGTGCGGGTGGTGGTCGTGGAAGAAGGTGGCCAGCGAAACGCACAGGTACTGCGAAGGTGGGATGTCATTGGTGATGGAGCTGGGGTTGAAGAGTACCTTCACGATGTTGAAGAGCTCTTTGCTGTTGTGGGCATTGTTGTCTAGGCAGTCTTTGAATGAGGCCATCTTGGCGGCTCTGATGAGGTGAGGGTGTCTGTGGGTGGCGTTCTTGTAGGCTGCATAGCTGTCCAGTGTTCGTTCGCGGAGCCAGTTCTTCTCCAGTTTTCGGCATGTTCGTTTGGAGGCCTGGAGATCTTTGGGGAACCAGGTGGCTTTCTTGCAGGTGTGGCTGTTGGAGGGTTTCTTGAGCGGTGCGAGGGTGTTTGCACAGTCGTCAATCCACTGTCTTAGGTTGTGGGCGGCGGTGTCGGGGTTGGTGGGGTCGGCAGGTGGCCAATGGGCAAGGGTGGTGGCTAGCTGGTTGTCGGTGACTTTGCCCCAGTTGCGGCAAGGCATCTGTTGGGTCCGGTGGTGCGTGGTGCGTGGTGGGCTTCCTGAAGGTGAAATGGTTGCAGTGATGGTCGGTCCAGCGGGGTTCGATGGTGTGATTGAAGGAGACGTGAGGGCTTGTGGAGAAGGTGGGGTCAAGCGTGTGGCTGGCGGCTTGGGTGGGTGTTGTCACGAGCTGTCTGAGTCCATGGTTGGCGAGGTTGTCGATCAGGGTGGTGGAGTAAAACAAGTAGTAACAACAGATCAACAGAGTCTAACTGTGATTTCTTCATCTTGCAGAGGTCGGTACCGAGGTGCTCCAAACCCATTAGAGGAGTCACCCTCCAGTAGAGAAAGTCAATAGGGGGGCCATCAGAGAGGACAGCGGGATAGTGAATTCCAAGTGTTGCAAGACTCCCCCTGCCCGAGGTTCACCACCATTTGCAGCAGGGCAAGCAGAGGGGCCAACAGAGACAGTTCGTTCTCATTGACGTGGAGTCAAGCCGCGTGGCATTTAAATTCAAGTTCAAAGGGAGCCCACGTTGAACAAATGGGGGGCATCCCCGCTGAGGCTCCAGAGGTGTTGGATAATATTGCGTTCGGCTTCTTGTGAAGATGTCTCTGTTTGGCATTTGTCGGGCTGCGTGATGGAACTGTGGACCATTTAGGTTTGATATCTCGCCTCGTGGGGTCTCGGGTGGAGAGGCACCCTCCTTCTTAGAGTCATCCGGTAGTTCTAGTAGTGTGTTTGCTTCAGTTAAAGATGTTATTGAGCATTGTTTGCCTTCCCATTGGAACAGAAGAGCAAAGGGATGACCCCACTCATAACGGATTCCCATGATACCTAGCTTGTCAGTGATAGGATTAAAGTCCTGCCGTTTCCTTAGGACGTGGAGTCAAGCCACTTGGCATTTAAATTCAAGTTCAAAGGGAGCCCATGTTGAACAAATGGGGGGGCATCCCCGCTGAGGCTCCAGAGGTGTTGGATAATATTGCGCTTGGCTTCTTGTGAAGATGTCTCTGTTTGGCATTTGTCGGGCTGCGTGATGGAACTGTGGACCATTTAGGTTTGATATCTCGCCTCGTTGGGTCTCGGGTGGAGAGGCACCCTCCTTCTGAGAGTCATCCGGTAGTTCTAGTAGTGTGTTTGCTTCAGTTAAAGATGTTATTGAGCATTGTTTGCCTTCCCATTGGAACAGAAGAGCAAAGGGATGACCCCACTCATAGCGGATTCCCAAGCTACCTAGCTTGTCAGTGATAGGATTAAAGTCCTGCCGCTTCCTTAGGGTGATTGGTAGAGTTGTGTTGCAAAGCCTTGAAACATTAGCTCAGTTTTATCCCTGGCTGCGCCCATGATCACCTCTTTCTCTGTGAAGAAGTGTACCCTGATCAGGATGTCAGGGACCATTTCTGCATGACCATTAGCGGTAGTCACACTGTGGACCCTATCCAAAGTGGGTGGGGGCATCCCTGTCTCCACGAATCATCTGCAGAAGCACCGCTGTGAAGTACATGATGTCGCTGCCTTCAGCATTCCTAGGAAACCCCTGATGTGGATGTTGTTGCAGGGACATCAATTTTCTAAATCTTCCTGCTTGGTTTGTTCTTCCAAGGCTGTCACCTGCCACAACACCTCCTCCTGGTCTTCAGACCAGACGTTGACTGTCCGCTCGAGGTCGTATTTCAGAGAGATCTCTTCAAATGTTGTGTAAGCAGGACTTGATTTCATGTTTGAGTGAGGTAATATCTGTACAAATTTCTTGTAGGAAAAAGTCCATATATCCTTGAGTGATGGGCCAGAGGATGGCTCCCCCGCCAGCGACATTGGGGAGGGTGCCATCTCGTCTGCTTGCAGAGCCATGCTCCAGAGAAACGTCACTGAATTATCCTTTGCTTCTTTCAAACCTGGCATAGTGTGGTGGCGTGTGCTATCAAGCTGAAGGCCGATGGGGGTGCCAGGGCCCGTCTCGGCTCTGTTATCACTGTCTCTGCATTAAGGAATGCTATGCAGCTTGCAAAGCCTAGGCAGTGGTCTTCAAGGTGACTCTCACCAACTTTCTGGCAGCGGCTGGTAGATAGCAAGGTCCACCTCTTGTACTACTCCTCAGGGGAAACAGAGCCGTGTCAATTATGTCAGCTTGAGGTATGCGCCCACTCCTATTCTAGGTGCTGCTCCGTTGCATCTGGGATCACCCAGCATGGGGTTCAGTGAGAGTCCACACCTTATCAAGTGCAGTAGTAGCCTAAGTCTGTAGGGCAGCTGCTCAAGAGTGCTGAACGTGGGACTGAGTGTCTCATTCAGTCAACTTGCTCAGGGGAGATTCCTCTCTTCAGGCAGGCTGTACCTCGCCTCTCAGGCCACAGTTGCAGTCAGAGATCTGTCTCCGGTGCGGCAGGGCACATCCCATTGGCCTAAAGAGGGCAAGAAAAAACAAGAAAAACAAGGACCTTGTTTTTCTTGTTTTTTCTTGCCCGCTTTAGGCCAATCATTGTTGTAAATAGTTTGAATGTATAGAGTATATGGTGGCCTAATTACTCATTGTGGTTAAAAGAAAAAGCCTCTATTGATTCTCCTTAGATCCTTGGCTTAAGAAATGATATAAGCTCAGGGACATTTTCACACACAATCTTCACAAATCCCCCACTTTGTGCTTCATGTTCTGTTTGTATGTGGTAAATATGATGCTGTATGATTCTGATGAATGAGTCTGAAGTTTAATTGTGTAGCTTGGAAGCCTTTGCACTGTTTGCACATGCCTTCTAACACCCCTATGTATATATTCACACATTGTTTTAGTAGTAGGAGCTTTCCCCTCCTTCCAATTGTAAAAAGGAAGTAGTGTTTAATTTAATTGGGAATTGTAAAACATTAATGTCTGATGCAAAAAAAACAAAAAAGAAATAATAACATTTCAAAGATAAATAAAATAACTTTTTGAGATATATTTCAGGACTGAATGAGTGGTCTATCAAGTTGAGGACATGGTACTCATCTTGAGTGGTCTCAGAGAAAAGAATTGAGCAGTATTGGCATCTGTTTTATTGTTATTGATTGTGGCGTAGCCTTACTGCACTTAAGCCAAACCCCTTTTTGTTCTTGATGATCAGGGACTACAGGGCACAAGCCACTGACCTCACACAGAGACTCAAAGCAAGAGGATATCCAACTCACATCCTAGACAAAGGCAACAAACGTGCGAGGAACCAGTCACGAGAAGCATTACTGGAAGACAAGTCCGTGAGATAACCAAAAGATACACCACTGACGTGCGTTACCATATAGCAGTCTATCAGACGCAATGAAAAATTCAGTTAACAAAAACTGGAATATCATCACCAGCAATAATAAAACATGGGAAAAAACCCTTTTCTATTTTAAAAAGGGAAGGAGTTTGAGGGATTCCCTGGTCCACACACGTCCAAAAATAGAAATAAACAACATGCCAAACGAGAGATCAATCACAGATACCTGGGGTCTGCCACCAATAACCGGGCACTACCCGTGTTCAAACTGTAGTGTGTGCCATTTAACCAAACATACCAAGCAGCTTGCTCTGGAACCAGGCAGAGTATGGATCCAGGGAGCACATACAAACTGCAACTCCGCAAATGTGGTTTACCTGATTACCTGCCCATGCCAAAAAAGATATGTGGGGATGACCACCCGCAAAATTAAACAGCGCATTTGCGAACACCGCAGCAACATCAGGTGTCGGAAAATAACAACCAAAATGAGTGAACATTTCCTTCAACAAAATCATACCCCGAATGATCTACATTGGATGATCATTGAGCAAATCCCCACCGGAAAAAGCATCACGAATGTACTCTTTGAGAAAGAGCAACGATGGGTGTACAGATTGGGGACACACATCGATGGTTTAAATGACGGGATACCGTGGTCATCGGTACTAAAACGCAAATGACTTTTTCTGTAACTAAGATCTTCCAGTCAGCGTAGTTTAGTCCCCCTACATAAAATGTATCCTGTCATGAACCCCCACGCTAAAGCTCTGACTCAACTAATAATCTAAAAAACCTCCTTTCTTCTAGGTGGGAGAATGTAACTTAATCACATGATTGATATGCATATTCTAGCAGTCAATATGTCAGTGATTAGGACCATATGAGTTACCCACACCATCCTGACAATACTAGAACAATTCCCCACAATGAATTGTCTGTGCCTCTTTGTTCCTAGTCAATATTTCCCACTCTCTGTTCAGTCGTAATTTACCCCCCTTTTGTATATAAACAGAGTTTTTTTTATATAAACAAAGTTATTCTGACTGTATACCCCAAACAGTATCGAACTGCCCTTGTTTCCCTCCAGGCACCTTTGAGACCTAAGCGAGTACTATTACACTTGCAGCCGATTTTGTCAATAAGTTTCAGTCACCTTAAACTCTAAAGTCGGCTTGCGTTCCAAGCCTCTTTTCCATCCTTGCAGCCAATTGGCTGCACGTCATACCTCTTAGGCGAGAGCTTGTGTCCCAAGCCTCTCTTTCAAAGTACAGCCGTCCATTGGCTGCGCGTCACGAGGACGGCGCGAGGCACCGCGACCGGTCCGGCCCCCCTCCACCGACAACTACTTTAGTGCTTCACCACCGGCCACAGGTTATCCACGAGGTCCGGTAATGAGGCTGATCGTAGGTACTAAGTGGGTGCCAGGCGTTGCGGGCGTGAGTTTCCGATCTACATTACAACACTCAGTTAAAGTGCTCGCCGATGCCGTGTGCATCCTACCTCATTTCTAATACTGTTTTCTGTTATTTTGCTATCTTCCCTCCTACAGGGTGTGCCATTTTTCACCTCCACCCCCCTCCCGAGACCTATGGGGCGGGGATAATTTTATTAACAAGTGAGATTCCTCACCGAACTACATTATAACGCTGGGTCATTTATTAGTCAGTGTACTTTCACAGGCCCCGCATTTTGTCCCATTGATCTCTCTGCACGAGTATCGATCTAGACGCCATTAACAGGCGTGGAGGGCCACCGGTTACGCCTTTTTCTTCCAGGCATAGTGCATGTCCACGCATCTGTCTGCGCTGCAGACCGATGGATCCTGCACAACAATACTTACTATGACACCAAGGTCACACAATTATGATTAATCTTTAGCACGTTTACTCTGAGATCGGTCCTTTAGAGAACCCATAAGACAGACCCAATTAATTCAGTGTTTGTCTTGCTACATGTTTGTATGTCTTTTGCTTTTTCAGACTATACAGGTTCCTCTGATTTCGAGGTAAATCCCACAACTTGTTGGTTTATTCTCTTTCTTTGCACTTAATTTTTACACAATTTTAACTTTCACATCCTCAGGTTAGGGTGGGCCTTAGCGCGTCCATACCGCTGAGGTACACTCCCCATGGTCCTGAAGAATGCCCAGTAAATCACACATAACGGGCAGAAACATGTCGACCCCACTTTAAGTGGAAATATCCAATCAATCTACTTGGTAATTTCCCTACACATATTTTTAATATGTCAGGTTGACCACGGATTAAAGTTTGTGTGTGATATTCAAACTTGACATTTTTAACTCACTTTTTCACACAATTGTCACAAAAACCAGCTCCGCAGTATCCTGGCGTTGTAGCACACCAGGCATTCGGCTTCTCCTGGTGGGCCCAATAATGAAGCATGTCACCAACCAGGGTGGTGAGTAAGGGCTTACTGTAAAATCCAATGTGATTTATTTTCCGAACCTTTCTCACGTGTCTATGCTTACACACACCAAAAAACTGGCACTCTTTTGTCTTTGAATAAATCTACCTGGGGGACTGAGAGTGTCCTTTTTCCCTCTCTCTCCTGTTGTTGAAACCACATTTACCATAGCTTCACCTTTGCTAAACGGCTTTATTTTCACAGAGTCCAGTTTGCCAAGATTTTTAAAACCACTGGTTCCAATTTGTTAAGTTGTGGAAGACTGGTGTTGGTTTGTCTTTTAGGGATTCAAGATCCTTAGTCACTTCTTTTTTGAAGGCCAATAACTCCCTCTGCATGTTTGCTCAAGGGGCATAGACGCAATAATTCCTATGTAGGCCTGTCTTCCTCTCAGTCTCCGTTTATTCTATCTGCTTGTTAGAGAAAAGCACCCTGAATCTCACCTTCTGAAAAAACTCAAACATTTCTATTCTCAAGCCAAATATGTCTGATGTTAGTGTCGGTACAAAGTTGAGACCCTTATTCAATATCTGCAGGGGGCTTTCTTTAATCAAATGATCACTTAGGTTATATTATTGAACATATGGATTGCTCAGGTCTGTCTGTGGTGTGGACATACTCTGTTTACTCATTCGGAATTACTATTTATACTCTGTTTACTGTTCTCCAATCATTCCAATCTACAGCTGCTGCTCTTTTACTCAATATCTACTGCAGCAACTGACTTTGGCAAAAATCTTAAGGAGTGCGGGTCACAGTGACCTCTAACAATTTATTAAGTAAGAGACTTTTGCATCAAAACAGGCTCAGAGTTGTTTGTACTTAATACACCACTGATGCTCACAAATGTAACCATTAAAATAGCCAGGCAAAACAATGGGATCCAGTAGTAAAGTGCATGTGCTCTCCTCTTTAAACATGTTATAATTAGTTTATCCCTAATTGGCACATTTAATTTGCGTGTAAGTCCCTAGTATACAGTACCACTTGTACCCAGGCCTGTAAATTAAAGGATTTGAGTGGGCTGTGGCACTCATTGTGCGATCCACTAAATTACCACTGTAAAACATGCCTCAAGGCCTGCAGTTTTAAACTGCAATTTTGACCGATCAAAACAAACATTTTGCCTGGCCTAAAGCCTCTTTGTTAATACTTATAAGTCACCTATATGCTATGCCCTTAATGCTCATAGGGCAAGGTGCATGGTTTAAAAAAAATAGGGGTTGTATATTTAATATTTTACATATCGAGGTTGGGGAAAAGTGCTTGATTACACTTTGGAAATAGCTGGAAAAATTATCAAAGGACTCATTTTAATAGTAATTGAAAAGCCACTTGAGGGGAGAGGGTGTAGTCTTGCGGCTAGAGCGGTCGGCCTCGAAGCTGGGGAAGTGGGTTCAAGTCTCTGCAATGACACTCAACATCCTGTGATTCTGAGCAAATCACTTAATCTCCCAGTGCCTAAAAAGAATGAATGTATCCATCTGTAATGAAAATGGTGCTTATGTAAAGCACTCTGACACCTGATATCTTCGAGTCTAGTTTGTGCTATATATAACTCAACAAAAAAAACGTAATGATCAAGTAAAATTGTAGATTGCTATTTTTTTTTAAATGACTCTTTTGGAAAGTTGTACATTTCCTGCTGAAGGCCAAAAAGGCACTTTCTATCACTGTCCAGTGTCTTATGACTGCTTATGAGTACACTGTGATGAGATGTGAACTGCTCCCAGATAGTGTACAAAGGGTTACAGTGTGAAGAGGTGTTTTCTTACTTGAACAAGATGATGTGTGGCCTGTGCCTAGCTTCTTCCAGAGCTTCAAATGATGCTACCCTGTCACTGGCAGATGCAGCTCACACCCAGGCCTGCTTCCCTTTTGTCTTCCTAGACATCGTGGCCCCAAACCCATTGGGAAGAGGTACTGCCCCAGAACTGATTTGGAGTGACTGCAAGTGAGGGTTTGCTCATCACAGTCTACTCTTGCTGAAGGAAGAGGTGTGGCGCTACGGCCAGGGAAACTGACTTCGTAATCTGGGGATCACAGTTCGATCCCCGGTGCCTGCAGCAGATTAGCCCAGCACCATGTGACTCTGGGCAATAACTTGCTTAATCTTCCCGACGGCCCCCAGCGCCTAGAGACTCTTACGGGTGATTGTACGTGCTTTACAAATGTGGATTATTATTATCCCCATTTTTGATCCAGCTTTCCTCACAGGAAGCTCGTCCATTACCACTTTTTCTCCCGAAGAGGCAGAAGGTAAATATTATACTGGAATGAACCAGGTCGCTTTCCTTTACACAACTTGTGATCCATTGTGGTCGGCCTTCACTTTTGACTTTGACCCAGTTCAGCATGATCAGTGAAGAATATTACTGGAAAATCCCATTCAGGATTCCCGGGTGAATCTGAGGATTGGATGGTCAACTGTGTTGAAGGCACACGTGTGATCCAGCAAGCTTTGGAGGCAGGTATTATCTTCATCTTTGTTCAGGAGGCCATTGTGTACAATGTGTAAGGTAACAGTCTCCATGCTGCAGTGTGCCCTAAAGCCAGACTAGTAGTCATGAAGGAGATGGTTAAGCATTGAATGCGATATTGCAGTTGACCATAAACTGATTTTTTTATTGAACTTGCTGAGAAATGGGAAATGAGTGAAGGACCAGCAGTTGGCAAGATTATAAGGGTCTAGTGTAGGTTTCTTTGAGAGGACCTTGCCTGTCTTGAGAGCTTCAGGGAAGATGCAGTGTTAGACCTGACAGCCTTAGGGTGGACTTCCCCAAACTGTCTGCCTCATTTTTGCTGGTATTAGGACTCAGTGCACTTTACCACTGCTAACCAGTGCTAAAGTGCTTGTCATCTCTCTCATAAACATGGTAATATTGGTTCATTCCCAATTGGCATAATTAATGTACGTATAAGTCCCCAGTAAAGTGGTAGTACATGTACCCTGAGCCTATAAATCAAATGATACTTGTGGGCCTACATCACTGATTGTGGCACCTGATTAAGTATCTCTTTAACCATATCTAAGGCCTGCAATTGCAGAGTCTGTTTCTGCAGTTTACATTGCCATGTCGACCTGGCTAAGTCTGCCAGGCCCAAACCTTCCCTTTGTATACATATAAATCACCCCTAAGGTAGGCCCTGGACAACCCAGAGGGTAGGGTGCAATGTATTGTAAAGGAGGACATACACCTGTAAGTTTTACATGCCTTGGTAGTAAAAAAACTCTCAAATTAGATTTTCACTACATTAAGGCATATCTCTTTTATAGAATAATATTGGGATTAACTTATTATTTTATAAGTGTAATTTCCAATTGCGGAGAGATAAACCCTTCAAGTCTGTTGTCTCTGGCATCACAATTTAAAATCCAAACTGATGGTTGAAATTCTGAAAATGCCACTTTTAGAAAGTTGGCCAGTCCTTGCATAATACATTTAGTGCCTGTAGCCTGTCTCTGTTCACATGACTGGGTGTAGTGGGAAGTTGGGCTTTGTGTATACCTCCTAGACAGCCACACACAATGGGAGCATAGGCGTATCTCAATGTGCCATCTCTCACAGGATGGGAGGGAGGAGCTGGGCACAGCCTCACTTACGCCTAAATTAGCTGTGTCCTGTCCATACACAAAGGGCTGAGTAGCATCTTTTGCAACCTGGGTACCCACCATTGACATTGCCAAATACGATGCTTAGTATTACATGTCTTTATTTGCCGGTGTGTAACTGCAAAGTCAACATTCTAAATGATCTTTCATTGAATACACTCTAACACTCAGTCAGAGCTCTATGGAGTTCAGCAGGAGCCAATAGGGTTCAGCCATTGCTAACTTGCAAGACTCTACTTCTCCCCCTCTGTTAAATTAAAACTTAAAACTTTTACAAAATATATTTATTTCACTTAAATCAATCTTTTTGTCACTTTAATTGTTTGACCTGATCTTGTCATTAGAAACTGTCACCATCAATGTACAGGATCTGTGTTAATGGTGGACAACAGCAGTCACTGGTGCTTCATTATCAGTCTCTCCTTCGACATGTGGATCTGATGAATGATGAGTTAAATGCAAGAAGTGAGAAGAGTCTCTGGTAATAGCCTTCACAGGGCACTTGCTAGTCACCATGTGTCCCTTGGTAGATGCTACTTGAACAGGTTTTGCATCAAACGGAGCATCATATTTTCTTATCTGCATATGGCATGTGAGAACATATGGCGTGTGAGAACTCGATCTCCTTCCTTAAAGACTATGCCCTTCAAATGTTGTCTGTTGTCAGCATGTGCTTTCATCTTTTGTTTATGAACCAAGTCCTTCTCACAAATTATATTCTGAGACTATATACCCCAGAAGCCCCATCAGAAAAATGACTTTTGAACTACCTGTATAAAATGTTGTTTTTATATCGAATTACATTAATGACCTGTACTGTTTACTATGAAAACTATTTTTTTTAAAACAAAAAAACCTTGTACCTTCTTTGTCACTGATTTCGAGAGATAACGTTTAGATCAAATGTAAATCTAAGGGGCATATTTAAAAGACCCTGTGCCACTAGAGCGTCACTTTTTTTGACTCTCTGGTGGGGCATAATGCTGAGCCATATTTACAAAGCCACACAAAGCCTCCCTGCGTAGTTTTTCATGGCCTTGTAAATATGGCCCTCTTTCATGAATTAATTTGCATGAAAGGGTGTTGCTGTAGGTGTTTCCATGCAACACCAATGCCCCTTGACAAATTCCCAGGTTTAAAACACCTTGTGGGAATGTGTCAGATTCTAACTACTCCCCAGGAAGTGCAAGGAGGAGAAATACCTTTTTCCTCCTGGTTTTATGCTCTTCCCATGTGGGCTGCATTCTGCAACACACAGAGAAGGAAAACACGTCATCAATGATTGTTTTTGTGCAGGAAGGTGTCACCATGGTTCAACACAGACACCCTTGTACCATGGTGCAAGGGTTCCTGCGTTGGCGCTAGGTAGCCAATTGTGCTCCAGTGTAGAGGAATGCACAGTCATGTGTCATATTGCTGTAAATATCCTAGTGATGCAGCTCTGTGCAGAAAGATGGCTTGATGCACTGTGATGCATCATTTTCTAGTAAATATGCACCTACATTTCACCTATTTTGTAAGAGTTAACATAAAAACCTCAAGTTTTATATTCAGTATCTACGATATTTAAGTATGCAATACTGTCTTCTAGTAAAGGGGCCACAACAAAGTGCTAGTTGGAGGAAAACGGTGCTGGAGACGGTGAAATGAAGGGAAAAAGTGGGGAAAATAGAGTGCTGTTCAAGTATTTGGGAATCATAAACAATATTCTGAGACTTGGATATTACAGGTACAGTTAGAGCCCCTGGTCTTGGAACAGACATAGGGCCCAATTCACAAAAGTAATCTGAGAAAAAAAGGATTCCTTTGTCTCAGATTACATTTGTGAATCGGGCCCCTAGCCTTTAGAATTTATTTAGTCAATCTAGCAATTGGAAGGGAAGCTAACTCAAGAGGATCGTCTTCAAGTTGATCCATGCTCGTCTCTTGACAGTTTGTTTCCACTCTTAATGCCGTCAAATATTCTAGAAGAACCAAACGTGTAGGTGCTGAACAGTCGCACGAGCAACAGCATAGCACAAAATGACAAAGCGGGAATATTTATCCAGGATGAGTCATTCGTCTTCACTCATTAAAATTCAATGTTTTGATTCTTGCCAAAATGTAATTTTTGTGCTATGCGTTCTATTGCAGATGTTGAAGCAAATCAGCAGCGCCCATTCGAAAACTGATGAAATGCATTATGAAAATTAGATATTTTAAAGAATCTGCCATTTCAGTGATCATTTGCTACTTGACACTACATACATTTCTGGTCAGATAGCTCAAAAGGAAGATTGGTGCTTCAGTTGCTGGAGGGCAGATGTTGGTAAGAGATGCATTTGTATTCACTGAATAACAAAATCATACACAAAATTATTGCTTTTGTGTAGGTGGAATAAGGAGGCAGTATTGGCTGTGCACGTGTTGCTCGAAATGAGAATGCTAGCTCTGCTATTGATCTGATATTTTCCAATTATACTATTCAACAGTTCAGTACTACATATCACTTAGATATCGATGTGTGGTTATATCATTTAGAAAAATGGAGTGCACGACAGACCAATACATGTGCCTCGTTAGATAATCAAAATTACATTTCCTCACATTTAATAGAGGCAGAAAATCAAAAAAACAACATTGAAGAGGATAGGCTCTTCAAGTGCTCACTACTGTGGACGTAGGGAATCAATGAATTACTAATTGTGAGATGCATGTCAACATTATTTATGTAATTGTTTGTTTATTGAGGGCTGGGCAGCACAACACTTGCGCTGCATTCACAGGCACTGCTCGATCGCACAGGTTTTCTTTAGGAATAAAGGTCCTGCTTGCTCAGTCGGAGAGTCTTAATCTGCAATATGTTAAATGGGCATTACAGTGTGTAGCCAGTCAAATGGATAGGCTTTGCCACCACATTTCAGTTCTGTCTGTAGAGAAGTACTTAGGAGCATATTTGCAAGTCCCTATCGCCACTGGAACTTCCCTTTCTATGATGTTCCTGTGGCGATAGGGGCTTCATCTTATTTACAATGCAGCGTTAAGCAGCTTAACGTAGCCTAACACTGCCTTTGTAAATAAGGCACCCTTTCACGCTATTCTTAGCATGATAGGGGTGGGCATTTAGTGTTGCGGTGAGCCTTCCACTGCAAAACCCATTGATTTTGACTCTGCCCCCTATCTCCAAGGGTGGTATAAATAGGAGTCTGCGCAAAAATTAAACCAGGGAAAACCTGATATTAACATCAAAAAATGTGGAGAAATGCTTTATTTCTCCTAAACGTTGCTGTTTTTATGTGTGCTGCATTATGCAGCACACATAGAAATTGCAAATTGCCTTGAATGATGGTTTATGTGCAGGAAGGTGTCCTTTCCTGCACTCAAACAATCATTAAAATAATGATGATTTGCAACTTCTATGTGTGCTGCACAATGCAGATGCACATATCGCCGGCTCTTAGATACTTGCCGGTACATTTTTAAATTGTTTTTAGTGTTGTTACATTTTAAATTGCTTCCTCATTTTGCACTTTTGTACATTGCCTCATTGCACACTCACCGCCACCTCCTGGCTTCCCCAGTCCGCCGTGGCTTTACGCCGATTGAATCGGAGGGAAGACCAATCATAGCCAGCACTTCCAGGGCCTCACTTCTGCCCCGGTTAGTGTTCTAGTCTCCAGAGGCATGTATTTAGGTGCAGGCTGGAGCGGACCCATGAAGTGGGCACGCTGCTGGCCACCTAAGGCAAGGTCGTCTGCACCCGTCCGTGCCTGGACTGGGCCTAGGGCCAGAACCCCTGGCTCTAACACTAAAATCAAGCCAAAAATTAATTATTCGGGGGAGAGCCTATGCACGCTATGCCGGCCTAGGGGTAAGTCATATAATCTAATTTCCTGCGAAAAGCTGTTAAGATCAGAACACCCTCAATGCTCAGAATGTCTTACTAAACTCCCTAGGGCCATTCAGCTGATGCAAATATCCTGTAGAAACTCAGTTTAATCAGGCCCGGGAAATATGGAACTTCAGTTAGCTCGTATTGATGCTAGGTCTGTGATAAAACAGAAATATGAAATTTCTGACTTTATCCTTGACAATGAGTTGGATGTCTTGTTTGTAATGGAAACCTGAGGGGGAAGATACATCTGATCCTGATTTCAATATCGCGGTTCTGCTTGGGTATAAAGTGTTTAGACATGATAGACAACTAAAAGGTGGGGGTTTGCACTAATTCACAGGAGCAAACTTATTTCACATTGCTCAATAATATCCTCGTCAGACTGCGAGTCCCTCCCTTCTCTTGGACAAGAGACATTCAAAGGATTATTGATTTATCGTCCACCAAGCCCCATAAGTCGTTTTCTGACTAATTTCCATTCATTATTAGAATTAGGTCTTCAATTCAAATTCTTCTCCATTTTAGGTAATATGAATTTCCATCTTGAAATATCAGCAGTTAGAGATACTCAGGAGCTTCTCGATATCATATCAGTATTAGGACTCCAACAGCTTGTACAATACCCCACGCATCTAGCAGGACATACCTTAGATGGTCTTTTTCAATAACCCTGCCATTTCCAATCTATCCATTCACCCTCTAACCTGGTCTGACCACCATGCCATTCTATTCAGATACAATCTGCCCCGATCTAATACTACTAATACTTCTAGCACCAAGTCCACTGGGAGATCTTGGCATAAAATTGACCGGAGTTTACTTGAAAGCCAGTTAGTACAAAGCCAACCGGATCCTGAATTAGAAGTAGAGGCCTCAGCTAGAAAATATACTACTTGGCTGGAATCCAACTTTGCTAATTTAGCACCTGTCACAGGGATCAACAAAAACAGAAGGACCCCATCAGGTTCTCTGAAGCCCTAAGACTAGATAAACAAGCCTGCAGGAGGCAAGAAAGAATCTGGTGCAAAAATAATGAAGCACCAGAAAAACATCAGTATAAATCCATGTTGGCAGACTATAAGAAAAAGTTAATTGCTGAGAAGTGCCAATATTATACGTTGCAAATAGAGAAGGCTGGTAATTCCAGCAAAGCACTTTTTAAGACCATAAAGAACTTGACCACAGCTATAAAAGATGATTCCGCCAACTGTAACATACTTGCTCACTCTTTCAAATTAAAGGTGGATCAAATACATGATCAGTTTGCCAACCATAAATCAAACACCAATGTTACAGAACAGGAAGCTAGAGTCAAAGAGTCTTTTTTTTAAATTTTACCCCTACATCTTCAGCTCAAATAGCTATGCTTCTTTCAGTGACCAAATCAGGATCCCGAGATGATCCCTGTCCTCACAGGATCCTACAAAACATCAGCCATCTCATTAGCCCACAATTATCCAGTATGTTCAATCAGATGCTTTCGCAAGGACTCTTTCCTAGCATCTGGAATCAGGCATGCATATTGCCGCTTTAAAAAATAAAAACTTGGACATAACTACCATCCTATTGCGAAACTCTCGCTTCCTGCAAAAATTGTTGAGGAAATAATAAATGTTGAACTCTCCACTTTTATTGCAGACAAACAAATCCTAGACCAGAGTCAGTTTGGATTCAGAGCGAGTCATAGCACCGAGACGGCTCTGATAAAGACCATGGAGGAAATTCGCATTGCGCTGGACGGCGGAGAGTTGGCAGCTCCCATTCTCCTCGACCTATCTGTGGCGAATGATACCGTGGACCATACACTTCTGGTCCTACGATTAAAGGCCATAGGTATGAGAGGAAGGGCCCTTTCCCTTTTAACGTTGTCTTTATCAGATAGAACACACCTGGGCGATTTTAAGTCAGCACCTTTTGTCTTTCCTTGTGGGGTACCGCAGGGCTCCTTGTTGAGCCCTGCGCTTTTTAATATTTATGTTTCCAAACTAGCTCCCCTGATTAGACATTTTTATTTAATCCCTACTTCCTATGCCAACAATACCCAGTTGGTAATTTCAACAGTGGACAAGGAAGATAATTATGCCCTCAAACTACATGATTGTATGGTCACAGTGAGAAACAGGATGAGTAGGCACTGCTTGAAGTTGAACTCAAGTAAAACTGAGGTGGTGTTATTTGGAAACCTTTTTCCACCGTGGTCGCCAGCTTGGTGGCTAGACACCCTTGGCCCCCCTCGTACACCAGTAGCCAAAGCTAAAAAATTGGGGGTCATTATAGACGAGAAACTTAATTTTAAGCATCAGATTTCTAAGGTGGTGTCTTCCTCATACCTTACCATCAGAACCTTATGCAGGATTCTCCCATTTATCCCCAAAAATGCCAGAAAAATCGTGTTCACCTCCCTGTTTTTTCAAAATTGGATTTTTGTCATGGTCTATATATCAACCTGCAATCCAACCTACTCAGAAGGCTGCAGGTGGTGCAATATGTCGCTGCTAGACTAGTCCTGGACGTTACCAAATATCAATCCATTAGGTCAGGTATCCAGGAATTGCATTGGCGGCCAGTTGGTCAGCCTGTTAAACTTCAAGGCTCTCTTCACTGCACATAAGGCACTGCACAAAGAAGGCCCACAAATTCTTTGGGACATTTTCAGTTGGTAAATAGACCGTTACGCTCGGCCAATGCCAACTTTGTGCCCAATACTAGATTTAAAATGATGAACTGGGGTGGGAGGAGATTCAATTACAATGCCATCAAGGAATGGAACTCCCTTCCACTTTATCTTAGTAGGACTTCCTCCCTGCTTGAGTTTAGGAAACTACTCAAGACATGGTTCTTTAGAAACTAGCTTTTCCTGACACAGTATACAGAACCAAAAGCCCTAGACACCCATGGGTATTAGTGCGCTATACAAATTATAATAACGTAACATAAAATACCATAGAGATTGCAAATTGCCATTCTGGATTTGTGTATGTGTAGAAAGGGACACCTTCCTGCACATAAACAATTGTTCTCTCAACGCAGGCAACCTTGCACTATGATGCAAGGGTGCCTGCTTTGGCACTAGGCAGCTAGGTTTAGAGACAGTACAGGGAGAAAAGCAGGAGTACACTGTATTATTGTAAACACAGCACATCTTTGCATTTCTAAAATGATGGAGCGTGGCGTTATATATTTTGGAGCTAACCCACGCTCTGCCACTTTATTGTAAATATGCCCATTGATGCACTAAAGTTAAAAAGGGGATAAAAAAACTAAAAGATAAAGAGTCACATAATCTTGGGGTTTAGGGGCCATTAACTTTAACAAGTGATGCAAAAATAAGAAATATAGACACATCCAGAGCCTGACAAAATCTCTGTTGAATCTTTAAAACAACCTGTTGGTCAAGTGTAAAGGAAATTAAGTACATACTGTCCTATAAACAAATTAAAGTGTTTAAACTGTTTCTAAAATGTGATTACCCCATCTCTTCTACTCCCCAAACTCTGCAATGGCTCCACATTGAGGCAAGAGCCCAATTAAAGATGGCATGCATCACTTATAAAGTTGTTCATAACTCCTCGCCTTCCTACTATGTTGGAAAACGAAAGTCTTGGGCGCTGAACAAGAATCAAGAAATGCTGAACCCCTCCTACTCAGACCGCCAACATTCAGGCAAGAAAGCTATATAAAACAATCATTCTCTGGTAGCACAATAACACTATGTAACCTCTTCCAACCAGGTCTTTACAGAACCTCTTCCATGATAAAGTTCAAAATCTTCTTATTTGCGAAACCCTTTGGTTAGAACGAGTTTCATTAACTGCTGACCCAAAGTGCCTAGCCCGATTTCACCTGCTGACTTTCTCTGTTTCTTTGTTGACTTTTGATTGTTTTATGAAAATTGTTTTCTAAGGTACCTCTTTTATGGTACAGCACATATGCTGATATGAATTGCTATTTTTTTGTTGTCCAGTTGCAAATTGTTTGCTTTATGAACTTTGCTTTCCGGATTACATGCCTTGATTTCTTTTAAAATGTTCTTATCAGGCCAGGTTTTTGCTAAAGAAAACTGCCAAAAATGAAATTCATAAATAAAATTGACTATTGTGACTTATACAGACTATTTGAAATGGGGATCCTGGTAGGCAGAGGCATGCACCCTGTCCATAGATGAACCACCATTCTAGCCATGGTAAGTTAGATACACACTAAAAGATAACCTGCGCTCCCCCTCTGGTAGCTTGGCACAAGGCAGTCAGGCTTACCTAAAGATGCAATAAATAAAGTATTTCTACATTACACACACATACACACTAAGACAATGAAAACACCACAAACATACTCCATACAGGTTTAGACTATAAGATAACATTTTAATGAGTGAAACAAAACAAAAATGACAAGAATCATCCAATAAGTAGAACTGGAGTTATGAATATTTTAAGTGTTAATCAAAATATAGTGCTTAGAGTCATAAAGTGCCAACCCGGGACATCCGGTCATGTTAGACTGGGGTCAATCAAACGTTCAGGCTGACCACGATAGAGGGCAAATCAGCTACAGGACTCATGCATGTCCTGATGAAAAAGTAGCCACATTGGCACCACTGTGCAAGGCATGACTCACAGATGGCAGAATCTAGGTGATGTTGCAGGGTTGGAGGAAGTCTTTGATGGCCCTGAGACTTCAGAACAGGTGGCATGCCAACAAGCCCTTATAGTCACTCTGGGAGCAAGTGAGATGAGTGTAGTCCTTCTCCTCAGCAGGGCAGAGGGTAGCAAGCATCTGGCAACAGGCAGCACATCAGGGCAGAAACGCAGTTCTTCCAGAGTAGCAGTCCAGCAGAGTGGCAGTTCTTGTAGCAGCACAGCAGTCCTTGTTCCTGATAGGGTTCTTCACAGGACCAAAAGTGTATTGTCTTGGTAGGGTTAGGGACCTAGTACTTATACAAAGTTGTGTCATTTAAATGGGGGTGAATTCAAAGAAGGGTCTTTGAAGTGCACACAGGTCCTTTCTGCCCAGCCCTGGCTCCAGACTATCAGTAGGGGGTAATCAGTCCTTTTTGTGGGAAACAGGAAACTCCCTATTCAGGTGTAAGTATCAGCTACCCCTCCCTTCCTGCTTAAGAAGAGCCATCAGAATGCATATGAGTATGCAGACACACCTATCCTTCCTGTGTTTGTGGCTGTCTATAGGGAATGTAAAAAGTGCAGCTGTCACCCACCCCAGACGTGTATTGGAGACAGGCTGCAGGCACACAGAGCAGTAAGAGTCTTGAAATGCCCACTTTCTTAAATTTAAAAGAACATGTGATGGACGGAATGCTGAATGTTATGTTATGTTATTTATTGTTTTGTATAGCGCAACGGTTACTCAAAAAGAGTGTCCCGGCGCTTTAGGTAAGGGGAAGTAATGCAGGATAACACAACACAGTTTAAAAGAACATAAACAACCAACAGACAATAAAAGAAGAACTACCTGGAGGCCTACTGGGAGAACAGCCAGGTTTTGAGCCCTTTCCTAAACTCAAGAAGAGTAGTAGCCCCCCGAAGTGGGAGCGGCAACGAATTCCACATCTGTGGGGCCAATAGACTAAAAGAACGGCCACCCAGGCGGGCCCTCTTAACACGAGGGACCGCCGCCAAGAGTAGAGATTCCGACCTCAACGAACGAGCCGGATGGTAAAAGGCCAGTCTCTTTTGGAGATACTGCGCCCCCACCGCGTGGAGCGCCTTATAGGCCAAGGTCATAGCCTTGAAGGCGATCCGTTTGCGGATGGGTAACCAATGCAGCGTCAGCAGTAGCCCAGAGACGCTAGTACGTCTATTTAGACCAAAAATGGCCCTGGCCGCCGCATTCTGCGCAACTTGAAGCCGCTGTAGCAGGTACTCTGGTAGGCCCAGGTAAAGAATGTTGGCATAATCCAACCTGGAGCCTATCAGAGCCTGCACAGTCAGCCTCCTATGCTCCTCTGACAGAAGAGGCAGAAACCTCCGCAGCATTTTTAATAGGCCAAAGCAGGTGCCGGTCACCCCAAGGATCTGGGCTTTCAACGTCAACCCCTTGTCCATCTTGACCCCCAGGTTTTTAGCCATAGGGGAAGAGCCGGATGGTGGAAACATGTTGACGGGCCACCATGCCTGCCAGCTGGGCTCTTTATCGCACCCGAAGAAGAGTACCTCCGATTTATCGGAATTGCACTTGAGGCTGTTCAGTTGGAACCATGTGAACACCGCCCCAAGGCAATTCCGGATACTCTCCCCGTCAAAGTCAGCCCCTCTCTCGCAAGAGAAAAGGAGCTGGGTGTCGTCGGCATACGACACGATCCGGGCACCAAATGACTCCGCCACCGCCGCCAAAGGGGTCATAAAGATGTTAAAAAGGGTCGGGCTCAAAATAGAGCCCTGAGGGACCCCGACTCCCAATGGCGGCATCACGGCAGAGTCAGGTGGTGTCCAGACCGTCTGCCGGCGGCCGGCTAAGAAGGACGAAAACCATTTGAGCACCGTCCCCCGAAGACCAATCTCAAAGAGTCTTGCGAGAAGGCCATCATGGGGGACGGTGTCAAAAGCCGCCGACAGATCCAACAACACCAGCATGACTTTGCCCCCGGTATCCAACACCCCTTTGATGGTTTCAAAAACCTCAAGGAGCGCGGTCTCGGTGCTACGATTAGAGCGAAAGCCTGACTGGGAGTCATGCAGAATCTCGTGGGACTCCAAAAAATTGGAGAGCACCGACTGAACGTGCTTCTCCAAGATTTTTACACAAGCCGGCAGCAACGAAATCGGCCTATAGTTAGCTGGGACCTTTGGGTCAAGGCTAGGTTTTTTAAGTAGCGGGATAACCATGGCCTTCTTCCACTCTGACGGAACCACACCCAAACTCAACGAAAGGTTGAATAATGCAAACACTCACCACCAGTCCCAAAGATCTGGGTTTAATCCATTGTTCTTTTGCTCACCACGCCACCCCAGTTTGGACCCAGCCATATGCAAATCAGTCTTGACCCTGTTTCTTTTGGGAACAGTCCAGCCTGAACTGCCAAGCCAGGTCCTCCCTTGACCAGAAACAAGGATCTGGGACCGGTTTGCAGCTGAACACAGAGTTCATGGGGCAGAGCACTTTAATTATCAGTCACAGACATAGTGGTACTTGTCATCACAACAATGGGAGTGTGCAGTCAGGAAGCAGTGCAAACATTGTGGTTGAGTCTCCCATTAATCTTAGATTTACAGGTATCTTAGGGGGCCAATTATGTTTATACCACAATTCCGTGAGTCACTCAAGAAGTGGCAGCTGGGCATATGAAAAGAAAGGTTGATTCGCCAGTCTGCATTTGCAGCATTAGTGTGCCCCATATGCGTCTTTATCTCCTGGTAGATGGGCAATAGGATGCTTTGGCCCTCTCTTAAGGAGACATGCAATAGATGTGGGGAGCTCCAGTGTCATTGATCATGACCGTTGCTCTGGCTGAGGAAGAACATAAGGTGTTCTATTTCTGATATATCCTTTCAGGTGAAAATTCTCAGATTAGGATGTGAAGCAACTGGGGGCCAGATGTAAGACCATTTTTTTAAATTGGGCCTGTTTGCTACCGCAAATAAGAGTGGTGGTATGTACAAACGCTATTTAGCGAGTCAGTGACTTACAAAATAGTGTATGCCAGTCAATGTTAGCAACGGTTATGCCAGTGGCATCCCTTCCTAATAGTGAATCAGGATGGTATGCACCATGTTTTTGCGATCGCATTTGCGATCACAAATCACTCACAGTTTACAACCTACTTCGAGTAGGTGGTAAGCCACTCTCAAACAAGAAGGGGTCCTTAGGGGGTCCCCTTCCCCTCTGTGACTGGCAGCAAAAATGTTTTTTGAGGGCAGGCAGGTGTCCCACGGAACACTGCCTTCTCTTGAAAAATGAAACAGAAACAATTCATTTTCTTTTTAAATGCATCCCGTTTTCCTTTAAAAGAGGCACTTTAAACAAAACTGCTTTATTAAAAAAGCAATCCGCAGACCCCAACAGCCCACCCTCCTTGTGAGTGCTGGCCATTTCCAGTAGGTCGCAATTTGCTGAGGCAGGTCATTTGCGACCCCATTAGAAATCACAAACAGTGTCTGAAACACTGTGTTATATTACATTATGCAAGTCGCAATTTGCGAGCTACAAAACATCACAATTTGCGACTCACAAAATGGAGTGGTCGTACATCTGGCCCTGGGTTTTAAGCTGTCAGTTCTCAAAAATTCAGTCATTCTAACTCTTTCTTGTTCAGTTCACAGTAACAGTAGCCTCAGGTTTGTTTCTTTTCCCTCTACTCATGCAAAGAGCTCCTTAGAGTCGATAGCTGGGCTTGCATACTTGGATCGCATGCCTTCATGTCTGCAGAAACAGTTGAAGTTTTCCATTTGTTAGGGATACAATCAATGTTATGAGCACCTTTTTTCTACGTACAGTTCAGCTTGCAAATAAAGCTGCACGCTTACTCGGGTTCCCTTGTTTATTGCAGATATCCAAATATTTCCAATGAGTTTGACTATATGACATGTTTACTCCTTCAGTTGATATTGGAAGGCTCAGATCACTTTTGGTGAACTGGACATAGAATGCAGAGCCATTTTGTTCAGGTGTACCTGAATGCAGACAAAAAATGTTCCTGCTCAATTGAGGTGGATGCGAATTCAGTACTGGACAAAACACTGATAATGTTGGAGAGGGAAAGACTGAAGGGCAGTGCAGGGGATAAAACAGGAAAGGAGCGACAGCCAACTTTCTTAATACAGCTAGTTTGATGGCGCACCCTTTAAACCTGGAGCTATATACATGAAGGAGAAACCCGGTACTGTGCAGCCCATCTGTTATGTACACAAGCAATTTTCAACCACACTTCACACTCAAGGGATGATGTAGGGTCCCATTTATAATAAACTATACAGTTTTGTCAATAGAGAGCTGGAAGTCGATCTGGCCAACTTGCTTTGCATGTAAAACGTGCTATACCAATGAATACCAATACGCTTTATCAATTAGGCTAGTGGTATTAGACTAGGTATTGGCGCCACAAGGGAAAGTTCACCTGGGATTTATTGATAGGTCTTTTGTAATAGGTTACGGTGCTACAAGGAGAAGAGAACCACTTTCCTCTTCTAGTTCGGCAGAGCCTTCGAATAGATAGATACTCCTTAGCACTCGTTTTCAGTTAAAGTTTCCACAGTGTACAAGTGATTCCACCATACATCATTCATTCATTCACAAAAAATTTCATTTCCTCTTAGTCAGGGTTGTGGTTGGTGTTGTTTTATTTCTGGAGACGTCACAGCCGACACGTGTTTCGTCGTTATGGGATTGTAACCCACGACTTTCTCTAGGCTGTCAGATAAAAAAAATCATATTGTCACATACTATTTGTAGATATTATAATTTATACATTACTTTAGTTGGTATTGTTAGTGTGACCAGTGGTGTTTACAAATATACATCTTATAGTTGGATACATTTACATTTTACAATTGCCAGTTGGATATTTATGGTTAGTTATCTTTTTGCCATTTGGTGTACATGAGATGGTTTTAGCATCTTAAGTGGTCTATGGACCCATTTAGAGATTATGGAGAAACCGTGATTGGTCTTATTTATGTGCATCTGGTTTTGGCCATGCAAAGTGACTAAAATCTGAGGTTTGTGTCTGTGATAACATGCATAATTGTGTGTCATGCATTGAATACCTATTCTCCGAGATGTTTTTCTTTCTGCAGGAGAAATGTGGACGAAAGCTTTAGTACAGGTTATTGATTTATCTAGGTTGCATCTGTTGTAACTTTAAAATTCATTGCACATGGTTTATTTTTTATGTACTCACGTTATCTGAGGTGATATTTCCAACCCTCAAAGGGGTTCTGTTCGGGGACTCAATACGTAGATTATACGTTCTTTTATTCTTGTAACCGGAGTTTCGGTTATTTGTTCAAACAGCTGTGAATTAATTAGTGTTATTGTTACTATTCAATTTTTTTATTATCATACATATGTTTCATTTGTCCATACATAGTTTTTCACCATTGGTTGTAACCCATTATCTTTAGTTAGTGTGTGGGCATTAGAGAGCGATCTTTTAATTTTCGCCTTCTTCCCTCATATTTTCTTAATTTTCGCCCCCCTTAAGTTAGCAGTCGGGCGTTCAGTGCGTTCGATGGCTAATCATGGTTACTATTATATTATGGGATCTTTTCCCTTTATCTCGGAAATCGTTATTCTACCGATATTACATTTTCTCAAGGGTATCGACTTATCTCATGCTTACAGGAAAAAGTTTGTTAAACCATGCGTTACTCGTGTCGATTTCACCCCTCGTTTGCGGTAATCCTTAAGACTACCCATCATTTATTTAAACTAACTCCCCGGCTCTTGGACGTTGAGTTCTATATTGAGAACAAAACTATCCAAAGTAGACTATACCGGAAAAGCACAGCGTGCAATTCTCTGTTACACGCAACAAGTGCCCGCCCAGTACACCAAAAAAGAGCAATCCCTTATGGAGAACTAATAAGAACACGCCGCAACTGCAGTAATGACATGGAATTTGAGGTCCATAAGAACGGGGTGATCAAAAGATTTGCAAATAGAGGGTAAAAGAAAGAAGAATTACTAAAAGCAGAAATGAGAATAGATGGTGTCACAAGAGCTGAGACCTTAAAAGAAAAACCAAAAGTTAAGAGAAAGGATGAAAAGATTAGACTAGTAACAGGCTATAACAACTGGGCCACCATTCTACGTAAAAGTCTAAACAAGCATTGGCACTTACTCAGGACAGACACAACATTAAACAAATACATAACTGAAAAACCTACACTAACATACAGGAAAGGAACGACACTGAGGAGTATACTAAGCCCCAGTTACCCTCGAACCATAGCCAAGACCACGTGGCTAACAGACCCAGGTTTTTATAGTTGTGGTATATGTGTTGCCTGCAAATGGTCATACAAAAAGAAGAAAGAATTTGAAGGACCAGACAAAAAGAAATACCCTATACACACTACCATAAACTGTCTCAGCAAATTTGTGATATATGCTCTAGACTGCAAATGTGGGAAAAGGTATATAGGAAGTACAAAGAGACCATTAAAGGACAGAATCAATGAGCACATTAGGGCTGTCAAACAAGGAGATATGCGTTACCCAGTGGCAGCACATATGTCGATATGTCCAGCACAAACAACAAATCACTGTTTCACATTCTTCGGATTTGAACATATTTCGACTTACCCAAGAGGGGGGGAACAGGGAACTTGTACTACGGAGAAGGGAAGCAATCTGGATAATGACACTTAGAAGTATAGAGCTAGGTCTAAACATTGACCATGAGCTACACTACTTTCTAAGAACATGATGCACTTAGTTAATAACATAAAGAAATAATGAAATGTTGAAATGTTCAAATGCCTGTACTATTTTTCCATCAATGTGTTTGGCCACATAATGGCATGCTTTATGTTCTGAACCCATTTTAAATGGAGAAAACTTAGAATCACTGCACAACTGGCCCACACCGAATAATGTCACAAAAACAAATAATTGTCAGAATAATTTCATTAGATCACATCATCACAAATACTATAATCACCAATCGCTCTCCACATAGACTATAGAGTTTGCATATAAAGGGTCAAAATCACATACACAGACGCACCCGATTCTCACGGAACACTCTGAGATACAAAAGCACTAATAACTCATGAATTAATAAGTTAACAATAGCTTTTTTTTAAAAACTAACGCAAACACAATTGGTCTTAAACAATCGATCAATTGTCATGATTAAATAAGTAGGTTCACTAAATAACCGAACGAACATATGTTATGCTAAATAAATATAAAATAAGCTAACAGGTATTGGTTTTAATTCGTAATAATTGTGACAGAGATCAAAAAAATTGAGGTAATTTTGTTAAACAAAGCATTGGGCAACTACGATACTAAACCACACTAGGGAGGCCAAAATGGCCACCGTAATAGTAACAGGCACTCGATAGAAAGAGTGCTTAGTCTAATAATGCCGAAAACCGGAAGTGGATGGAGACACGTGATCACGAACTCTGCCACTTGAAATGAATCACACGAAAACGGGTGAGCTAATACTGCTACATGGAAACGGCAGCGGGGACGGAACTTCTAACACAAAGTATCCAGCGGAAAGGTAAGGGAAACTATCCAAAGCCGGGGAGTTAGTTTAAATAAATGACCCGTAGTCTTAAGGATTACAGCAAACGAGGGGTGAAATCGACACGAGTAACGCATGGTTTAACAAACTTTTTCCTGTAAGCATGAGATAAGTCGATACCCTTGAGAAAATTTAATATCGGTAGAATAACGATTTCCGAGATAAAGGGAAAAGATCCCATAATATAATAGTAACCATGATTAGCCATCGAACGCACTGAACGCCCGACTGCTAACTTAAGGGGGGCGAAAATTAAGAAAATATGAGGGAAGAAGGCGAAAATTAAAAGATCGCTCTCTAATGCCCACACACTAACTAAAGATAATGGGTTACAACCAATGGTGAAAAACTATGTATGGACAAATGAAACATATGTATGATAATAAAAAAATGGAATAGTAACAATAACACTAATTAATTCACAGCTGTTTGAACAAATAACCGAAACTCCGGTTACAAGAATAAAAGAACGTATAATCTACGTATTGAGTCCCCGAACAGAACCCCTTTGAGGGTTGGAAATATCACCTCAGATAACGTGAGTACATAAAAAATAAACCATGTGCAATGAATTTTAAAGTTACAACAGATGCAACCTAGATAAATCAATAACCTGTACTAAAGCTTTCGTCCGCATTTCTCCTGCAGAAAGAAAAACATCTCGGAGAATAGGTATTCAATGCATGACACACAATTATGCATGTTATCACAGACACAAACCTCAGATTTTAGTCACTTTGCATGGCCAAAACCAGATGCACATAAATAAGACCAATCACGGTTTCTCCATAATCTCTAAATGGGTCCATAGACCACTTAAGATGCTAAAACCATCTCATGTACACCAAATGGCAAAAAGATAACTAACCATAAATATCCAACTGGCAATTGTAAAATGTAAATGTATCCAACTATAAGATGTATATTTGTAAACACCACCTGGTCACACTAACAATACCAACTAAAGTAATGTATACATTATAATATCTACAAATAGTATGTGACAATATGAATTTTTTTATCTGACAGCCTAGAGAAAGTCGTGGGTTACAATCCCATAACGACGAAACACGTGTCGGCTGTGACGTCTCCAGAAATAAAACAACACCAACCACAACCCTGACTAAGAGGAAATGAAATTTTTTGTGAATGAATGAATGATGTATGGTGGAATCACTTGTACACTGTGGAAACTTTAACTGAAAACTAGTGCTAAGGAGTATCTATGAATACCAATACGCTGCCTCCAACCATTGCTTATGTTTTGCTTCATCCTAGAGACTCTGGTAGTCCATGGTACAAAAGGAGTTCCACTTTGAGCGGACTTCTGCAGTGTAACAGAGTTTAGAACAATGCTGGTGAGCAACACAAAGATCCTGCATTGCTCCTTCCAGGATTCTCGTGACATGGATTATATGCACAGTGCCCCTTACCTGTTCTCTGATAAATGAGGAGGAGGGTGCAAATGGCTACCGCATTCCTCACTTTACAAGCATTTTATGCTTCACAGATTCCTCCTATTGCAAATTCCAGCCTCTTAATAAACCAGCAGTAAACCTGAAACATGTATATTTAGCATTAGTTAAAGAATGGTCATACTTTCTTCAGAAGACATTCGAATCAGCTTAACTGGATCTATTCTGATGTCAATTTCTACCAGCCCTCTATTCAGTCACAGGACCTACATAAAGGTTTACTCAAAATGGGGCCGATTCACAGAACTAATCTGAGACAAAATCCTAAACTTACTACTTTTGTTATTCACAGAAGGAATTTAGTAGCAGTAAAGTTAGAATTTTGTGGTAAATTAGGATTTTGTCTTAAATTAGGAGTTTGTTTTAAGACCAAAACTTAAGACAAATTTTAGTTTAACTTACGTTTAACTTAAGACAAAATCCTAACTTCAGACAAAATCCTAACTTAAGACAAAATCTTAACTTTTCTACTACTAAATGCCTTCTGTGAATACCAAAAGTAGTAAGTTTACGATTTTGTCTCAGATTAGTTCTGTGAATTGGCCCCAATGTCTTTAGCAATGTACACTTGAACATGCTTCAATGAGGCTTTTATCAATTTTTTTTATTTATTTAACCCCTTCCGTGCTCAAGGCAGCCCCCGGCCATCATGAGTCACAGTGGGCGTGTGCGCATGACGGCCAGGTGCCGTCCAAGCCATGCCCGCGATTTGAATGTCAAGCACGGCGGCGAAATTCCCTCCGCAGCCAAGGTGTTAAGCACTGAAATAGTGAGTGGACACTTTTCATTCAATTAGTAAATGCACCACAACATTAAAATAAGAGCACATACAATACAGATTAGCAGATTCCATTTGCTTAATTGAGGCTTGGTGAAATAGATATGAGATCGAGATATCAGCCAGCGCATCTGCTTTAAAGCCTTAGGGCCTTATTTATGAAAAGTGTTGAAATGTATTAATTGTTATATTTGTTTTCTACTTATTTACTCAATTGTTTTAAACTATTTATTTTTAGATATTTTATTTTTTAAATTACATTACATATTTTTATTATAAATTGAAAGAAAAATGTTTTTAAAAATATTGAAATTGTAATTTTTTTTTATTTTATGTATTTTTTAATTTATATATATTTTATATAGCAGGTAATGATATCCTATGGAAGGAAATTCAAGTTACTGGTAAGTACGGTTAAAATTACTTTTCAGGAGCAGTACGGGGCTCAAAGATGCTGCACTGAGGTCTCTCTTGATAACAGGTGGGTAAATCGGAATTCGTAGTTCATTTAGTAAGCTCCACAGAGCTGCGTAGCAGAAAGATGTAAAAAGGGGCACGGCCTGCACCACCTCTCTGCAACGCAGCGCAGTGGTGCTTCTTGGAAGCACCTGGTGGGCTACTTGGCCCCCATGGGCCCTCAGGTTTGAAGTAAAATTTTTTCCCCAACTTAAAGCGTGGCAGAGGGCGTGTTTGCACACATCACGTCAGGCCCCTCCCTTGCCTTCACCGCTGTGTAAACGCGCCCTGTCACCGCTCTAAGTTGAGAGATTAAGTCCCCTTCAATCCTAAGGGTCCCTAGGGTCAAACTAGCCCACTAGGTACCTCCAGTAAGCGCCACAGAGCTGCGTTGCAGCTAGGTGTAAAAAGGGGAGTGGCCCCTGAACACCTGTCAGCAACGCAGCTCCCTGACGCATACTGGAGATACGTTGTCCTATTTAGCCCTCAGGGACCCTCAGTATTGAAAGAGAATTAATTTCCCAACTTAAAACTCGTCACAAGGCGTGTTTGCACATTGGTGAAGGAAGGAGGCGTGGCCTATGATGATATGTCTGCAAGCACACCCTGTGGCGCGTTTTAAGTTAGAGAATTAATTCCTCCTCAATTCTGTGGGTCCCTGGGGGCCAACTAGCCCACCAGGTCCCTCCAGTATGCGCCAGGAGGCTGCGTTGCAGAGAGGTGTTCAGAGACCACGCCCCTTTTTACAACACTCTGCAGCGCAGCTCTGTGGCGCTTACTAGAGGTACCTGGTGGGCTAGTTGGCCCCCAGGGACCCTCAGTATTGACAAGCAATTAATTCCCCAACTTAAACCGCACCACAGGGCGTGTTTGCATACATGTGAACTCAGGCCCCGCCCCTCCCTTCACCACTGTGCAAACGGGCCCAGTGGCGAGTTTTAAGTTGGAGAAATAAGTCCCTTTGAATCCTGGGGTCCCCGGGGTCCAACTAGCCCACCAGGTACCTCCAGGAAGCGCCACAAGGCTGCGTTGCAGTGCTGTGTAAAAAGGGGCATGGCCTCAGAACATCTCTCTGCAATGCAGCCCCCTGGCGCATACTGGAGGTTCCTAGGGGGCTAGTTGGCCCCCAGGGACCCCCAGTATTCAAGGGGAATTCTTTCCCCCTCTGCAAACGTGCCAGGGGGAATGTCTGCAGAGTGGTGCAATGAGGGGGCGTGGCCTCCGGTGCGATGCCGGTCTTTTTTTTTTTTTTAAGAAGGGATTACTTTTTCAATTTTGTGGGCCCTGGGGACCCTATCCCCCAGGGCCTACACCCTAATTATTTTTTTTAATAAAAAATTAAGGAAGGGGGCCGCGTGGCCCCCCTCCAGAGGCAATGATTGGCCCCGGTGTTGCCACCTTTAGCGGATTTCGATCAGGGTGGCAACATCGTTGTACTTCCACGTGAAATGTACATCGAGGAGGGTCTCTCCCAGCTTAGTGACACTGGCAAATATGAAAAAAGCGGTAGAGTTACACACAATGTCAGCCCGACAAAATATCGGGTACAGTTTGTAGAGTGGAAGGACAGGGGCCTAATTGAGAGTGAGGCACCAATGCAAAGATACCGGCTCCGCACTTGCTCTCTAAACTGCACACGTGTATGACCAAACCACCAGGAAGGCCAATTGTCTCTTCAAGGGGGAGTTGCTGGGAAAATACATTGAAATATGTCGACCTTTTCCTTCAACCACTTGTGCAAGAACTTCCCTTGTACCTGAGAGACTCGGGAGATTTCCTGCGGAGAATTGAAGGTGTGGGATGGAAACCAGGAGGGTTGTTAATGACATTGGATGTCAACATCCCACATCAACTAGGAATCCAAGCCTGCAGACATTTCCTTAGAAAAAGGTCCATTTTGTATCTATTTCACACCGAAATGATACTGGATATGGCATTGCTTTGCCTCACACAGAACTTCTTTCTATTCAATGTAGACGTGTACCACCGGCTCCTCGGGACTGCGATGGGAACCTGCTTCGCCCCCAGCTCTGCCGGGTTGTACCTGGGCTGGTGGGAGGAGCAGGTGGTCTGGCAGTCCCAATAATACCATACAAAGGTCATCAAATGGCTTAGATGCATTGATGACATTTTTGTCATCTGGGACGGAACCACTGAATTTGTTGAGATACTCAATATCAACAAATTTAACCTTTCATTCACTAGTCATTTGGACAACAATGAGGTTGACTTTCTTGATTTGAAAATTAAAGTTGAGGGCAATTGTCTGTCATCGATCTTGTTTAGGAAGGAGACGGCTGGCAACAGTCTCCTTCATGCTCAAAGCTGCCACCCCAGTAACTTTGTTAACTCTATACCTATAGGCGAATTCGTACGCGCCAAACGAAAATGCTCTAACAAAAGCGATTATGCCCGAGAGGTTAGCGTTATGACTGAACGCTTTAGACAGAGAGGATATGGGAAAAAGTGCATTGCCACAGCCACCAAGAAAGCCAATTTAATAGAGAGAAAGAGCCTCATCAAAGAGAAAGAAAAAACCAGAGGAGATTCACAAGAAATCACTTCTAGGTCTATCACCGATTTTCATGGACAAGCGGGGAATGTTAGGAAAGCAATTGGCAAATATTGGGATGTCCTTATACTTGACAAAGATCTGATCAAGGGAATCAGTGAACATCTCCAAATTACATACCGCAGAGCCAAATCCCTTAAGGATATGATATGCACCACAATGATCCCTGGTAACAGCAAGACAAATCCTGTTAGAGGGTTTTTTGCATGCGGAAAATGCAAAGCTTGCAGATTTAGCAAAAACACAAAAGAGGTTAAACTGTCCAAAAATATTGAACCTTTCAAAATCCTTACCCATGTCTCATGTCTAACTGACCATGCAGTTTATGCACTCAAATGTCCGTGTCAACTGCACTACATAGGCAGTACCAAGCATCCTGCCAAAAAGAGAGTGCTTGAACACTTGTGAGCGATCACGAAAGGGGATAAACAATACCCTATCGCCAGACATTTTGCGTTGCACCACAAAAAGCAATGCCTGCCTACTGTCCTTTTGCGTTCTTGTTTCTGTGCCCATTAGAGAGAGGGGGGAGACAGAATACAGGAACTACGAAGACTTGAATCTAGACTCATCATAAAGTACCACACCATGCAGCCGGAAGGCCATAATCTTGATGAGGAACTGTCCGTTCATCTTGGTTAAGAACAGTTAGATTAGTAGAATTTTGCGCTTCAAACCTTAACTTTTAAATGGTATGTGAGGTGTATGTTGTCTTTTAAGAGATACACTGACTCATTCACAGAGTCACAGTTCATTCTGTTTTATTTTACAGATCTTTGGGAAGCTGAATCAGGAGAACTAATTTTCTCACGGCTATGGCACGAGAACAAATGAAGCACGTATGGCAGTAGAGACTGTATGAACTTTCCCGTTTATTTTGGCCAGACGACCTTGGTATGATGCATATCAGAGAACCTAGGAGCGACTGACATGCCTGTTTAATTTAGTTCAATTTAATACCAGGTAAATTTGCCCACTGGGGCTGGACTAAGTATACTCTGATAGTGTTATCAGTAATTAATTGGGAGCTCTGGTGGAGCCCACTGGACCAGCGAGGCTCTGAGATAGGTGTTTTGAATTTGGAATGCTTTATTGGCAGCATGCTTGTCTGTTTTGACACGATGGAAAGCCATCATGAGTTTTCGTGGTTTGACGCATGCCTGAAATGCCCACTGGGGCGGGATTCCTAATAGTTTACTATACAAGCAAGCTGCTGGTTCCAAGCGTCAGCAATTCAGATATGTTGCATTTTTGTTCTCTACAATGTCACAAAATGCGTGCACAAAATTTATGCATATGTTATGCCTGTATCTTTTCGCATTATCATTACAAATTTACTGTGTACCGTGAGCAGTTACAATATAGCTCCGTTATTTCATGTCATTCAGCTCTGCGAGTCTGTTTTCCATTTTTTGTAACATGTAACTTCTATATTATTGACACAAACACAAACACTCGCACTCGTGAGAAAGAAGGCTTGCCTTCAAAATGCGCCGAGTGGAGCTTCTGAAATAAAGCACGCTTTTCTGCATTTTGTGGCCCGGACAATCCTTTTCTGACCTTTGAGGATAAGTTTTGGAATCTTTTGGGACTCGCTATCCCGTCGGGGCCCGCCGCTGGCAGCGGCAGGGGTCTATAGCGAACATCAGTTTTGGATATATATATATATATATGGCATGTGAACAAGGGCTCTTGAAGCCCGAAACGCGTATTGCCCTCCTGTTTTATCAGCTGCAATAAAGTAAAGAACCTGTGAATCCAGTGGTCCGTCTCCTACTTTGCCTGCCTCGCCGGTCCTGGGTGGATCAGGAAGTGGCGTTTGTGGAGTTTCGATATATATATATATATATATATATATATATATATATATATATATATATATATATATATATATATAACCTCGACATAAGGTCACTACAAGTACTACTGCTAATAGGGTAGTGGAGGGCACAAACCACCTGCCGGTTCAATCTGCACCAGCCCCGAAAGCTATGGCAATCCCGAGGGCTAAAGACCATAACACTTACCACTCCACTCCACAGAGAACAAAACCTACTGAAAATAATTATAGGGGCTATGTTGATCTTCCCCCAGATGTAAGACCGTATGTCGTTGTGTTAACGGGGGTGCCGGAAATTCCATATCAACAGCAGGAAGACTTCGGCTCATTAAAAAACAAGGTAATCCACTGGCTCAATGTAAACAGGCCTTTACCCAACCACCTAAGAAGTAAAATTCTTATGGTGCGACGGGTCCCTTGGATAGGCACCTCGCATAAGTCTATTACAGGTGATTGCGTTATTGTTTCTTTCGAAGACCCCAACACTGCACACTTTATTCACTCATGGAGCAATTATGGAGTAAATTCGCCCATAGCATCTAGACCCCTAACTTACTTTTATCCCCCCCGCTCACACCCCAATAGGGGGGAAATTGGAATAGGATTCCGGCGAGAAATTGCGTACAGGGGGGGCTACCCAACTACTGGCAAGACACACATGGTGGGTGGAATGGGGCACCCACTTATAACAGATTTGGGTGCCTTGAGGACGTGGACTGACTTTTACATAGGGTTACTGATACACCGTCTTTGGCAGATTCACACTGTTCTTTGCCCTATTCTTCTCCGCGCTCTGCTTCCCCACTACTACAATCTCTCCCTGGAGACTGTAATCAAACTACAGGTGAGATTAGTCACTCTGAGGGGGATGTTCCTGAATACTGTGCGGGCACCATACTAATTGAGCCAACAAATGATAAAACTACTCATACAGACAGAGTTGGCCAAAACAGCAAGGATAACCCCCCTCCTGAGGCACCGTATGAAATTAACTCGTTGGTAATAGAGGGGTTGTCCTGTCACAAGCACAGTCAGTCCAGGACAACCAGGTGCACCTTGGTATCTAATGCTATTGATAAAACAGGGGCTCCTGGCGTAGTTTCCATACTCTCTTGGAACGTTGCCGGGTTGGCCAATAAACTAGACTCCCCAGAGTGGACGGATTTAATTGAAGAACATGACATATGCTTGTTCCAGGAAACGTGGGCCAGGGAAAAACAGTCCCGCACAGGGTACGCTTCTTTTGAGATTGCGGCAAAATGGGGCGGGAGGGGTCGACCATCTGGTGGCCTTTTGATTTGGGTGGGTTCCCACCTTGGATGCAGGGCGAGAAACCTTGAAACCAACTCAGCGGACTTTCAGTGCGTTGTTTTGGAGTGGGCATCTGGTGTGAGTGTAGCATTGATTAACGTATATTCAAGAGCGGTTGGGATAACAGGCACTTCGGGGACAATTGAGGATTTAGCTTTGTTCCTTGATTCTGCCACCCTCTGCCCTTCACTTATAGTTGGGGGGGACTTTAATATCCAGTATGAGCCCCCCCAGATCATCTGGAAGGGGTAATTAGCGAAGAGGATGATCTCTGGGAGATACCCACTTTGTTGGGCCCCCCGCAAAGTCATGGTCACCTCTAGTCACCCAAATAACATCTTTTACTCTTTCCCACTCATTGAGGGCCTGTAATGGGCGAATTAAGGGAGATATTCCACCTAAGCACACCTTTAATAGACCAGGGCATGAGTCACAGATAGATTACATCCTGGTTTCAATGAAGGATTGGGCTAAAGTGAGGGACTTTGGGATAATCACAAGGACCGACAGTGACCACAATGTACTATCATTGAGGTTTGCGGTCCAGGGATCGCCCACTGGTACCGCAGAAGAAAATCTAGCATTTCCTGTTGGTTTAGTCGCAACTAGCAATAGACGTAGAATTAAATGGCCAAAACTCCTGGAGAACCCTAATAATATCCAGAGGCTATATGCGACTGTGGTCTCTGCCCTAGAAAAAGTTGCGGATTTCATTCCTCAGTCACCCACTCCTGCTGAGCTTACTGTGCTTAGGGATATTCACTCTGAGCTTTGCTCTAACCTAGCAGAGGTACTGAACCCTGTGGACAGGTCGAAAAAGGCCAAGGGGAGAAGAGCCACATGGTACAATGCTTCTTGCAGGAGAGCAAAGGCCGCCATTTTGGAGTCCCTTAAAATTTGGGAAACTCCCAGCAAGATTAGGGAAAAGCGGTTGGCCTATAAGTCCATTCTCCGCAATGCTAAAATGGAATGGGACCAGGATAACTGGTCTGAAATGACGGCTGCCCTTGCACTTCGAGACGCCCGGAAATTCTGGCAAATCGTCAAGCATGGTTCAGCTGAACCTCTAGCGGCAGTAGAAGCAAATATTGCATCTGCTGTTTGGGAGGACCACTTCAAAACCCTGTAGAGCGCGCCCGAGCTGGACCAACTGGGGAACCCACTCGAACTAGCAATGGTCCAATCTACTGAAAGTGTATCCCCCATGGATGGGTTCACTTTGGAGGAACTCACTATGGCGATTATGGGCCTTGCTGCTGGAAAGGCGCCAGGCTTAGATAAGCTCCCAGGTGATCTTTATAGGCATGAAGTTAAAATCTGGGCCCCATATCTTAGGCTGTTGTTCAATGCGATTTTGAATGGCATGACGATCCCCCCAACTTGGCTGGGGGCAGAGATAGTCCCCATATTTAAGAAGGGATCGCCTCTGCTCCCAGCCAATTATAGGCCAATAAGCCTGATAGACGTTTCCCAGAAGCTTTTTACTAGGCTACTTCTGGATCGTCTGTCGGAATGGATGACGGAATATGATATTCTGAGCCCATTCCAAGCGGGATTTAGAAGGAAGGTTTCCACCCTTATCTTTTGGAAAACGGTACAGTTGGAGGGTGGCAGCCTCTATACTGTATTCGTGGACCTGAGGGCGGCCTTCGACCTGGTCCCCCGCAGAAAACTTTGGGAAGTGTTGGCCAAACTGGGGGTCTCTAGGGGCTTGTTGGAGATGAATATTCATCTCCATACTGCCAAATTTGCACAGGTGAGGTGTGGCAAGGAGGGGGCACTATCGAATAGGTTCCCCGTTGACAGGGGGTAAGGCAGGGTTGTGTGCTTGCACCGACCCTGTTCTGCCTCTACATCAACGGGGTCATTTCCCATTTGAATGGGGTTGCTAACTCCGACGCTCCTAAGTTGGCAGGCAGCAGGGTGCCGGCGCTTATGTTCGCTGACGACACCCTACTGCTTTCAAAGTCTGCGATGGGTATCCAGCGCGTTCTTGACGGCTTTGTGGATTTTTGTGGGGAACATGGTTTAGAAATTAACACCCTAAAGACTAAATTTATGGTCTTCAATCCCCCACCAAGACTCCACTCTAGCCCCAACATCGGGCAAAGCAGACTCGAAAGGGTGAGAACCTTTGAGTACCTTGGAGTCGTGCTAAATGAGAAAATGTCCTGGCGCACACATCAAGAGAAAGCACTCCTCAAATTGGTTCAGTACTCGGGTGGGATTATGAAGCTCGTGGGAAAAAACAGGTCCTCCATCCAACCTGTTGGTCCACCTCTCCAGATCTATAGGGCACAGGCAAGGGGGGCTGCCATGTATGGTTCCGAGCTTTGGGGTCACACAGTTTCTCCAGACCTGGTGAAAGAGGAGAACAAGTTCATTCGGAGGGTGGTAGCACTTCCCCCCAGTACGCCTCTTGTCCCACTAAGGTTAGATCTGGGGATGCGACCCCTTGATGAAGAACTGGCATTGCGTCCCTTGGTTTATTGGCGTAGGTTGTGGGCAGTCCCAGTATTGGTTAGCTATAGGCAGGGGCTTCAGGAGGTGCTTGCTATGCCTAACGTAGGGAGAATTAAATGGCTCAATTTTATCAAAACTGAGTTGGAGGGTCTAGGTCTCTCGACACTCTGGTCAGACCCTTTATCCACTTGTCCATTAATTCCCAAAAAGAGACTGGCAAAGGTATTCTATGAAAATAAATTAGCGGCACTTTGTCGTTGACAAAACCTTGGGACATTTACGGAGTCATTTTTACGCACCAAGGATATCTACAGCTTTGAACCAGCCCTGGATAAATTATATCCTGTCTTAACCAGGAAACCCTATTTGCAATGGAGGCACGGGACTATTCCACTTCAAGCCCTTACTAGTAAGTGGAGTGAATCAGCAGTCAGCTTATGTCCGGCTTGTAGAGTGGCCAATGAATCTGAGCTGCACATAATTTTTTTCTGCCCGGCTTATGACGCGACCCGCAAGAAATGGATTGTCCCTATATGCAGGAATTTGGGGTTCGTACAGTGCCTGGCCACGTTTAGAGTGCTGAAAACAGATTTTTCGGACCACATCGTTTTTGCAGTGGCCAAATACTTAGGTGCAATGTGGTCCCTGAGAAGACAGTGCCTTAAGGCCGGTCACTGAACTTTACTGTAGTAAAAATGCGATAGCCGGCACTAATGAAAATATTCATATGGACTCTGACGGACCTTGGAATGTTTTAATCTCTTAATGTTTTAACAGTTTTATGAAATGTTTCCTTAATATCTTTTATGGTGATAAATTACCGAAATAAAGATTTATAAATGAAAAAAAAAAATACATATATATATATATATATATATATATTCACTGAAAAAACCATAGGTTTCAGGCCTGATATAGTTAGGAATTAGCATTTAAAAAAACATTAGAAATTCACTGAAAAAACTGTAGATTTTAGGGGTGTTTTAGTTAGCTGGACATTTCTCTCATACAAAACCATTGCAATTCCTCCTAACTATATCTCACGCGTCCGCAATCCACTGCTGATGATGTCACATATTATATCATTCATGACATGGTCAGTGACATCACTGATGACATCTCAAATGACATCACTGATGACATCATCCAGTGAATGTGGTTTGCTTTGTTATTTAAATATGTAATATATATATAGCAATTTGCATTGAAGAATGAGTGGATATATAAATATAAATATCTGGATGGAGGATTTAGTAGCAGTTTGATTGACTCTTTACTTGACTAATTTAAAGTGTCTCTCTAAATATATTGGATAGTGACTAAACTGTGTGAACATCTGTATCACTTTGTCAGTTGTTGTAAAAACTACTTCTCCAGTTGGTTACTAGCTATTTGAAAGTCTATATTAGTTATTGATTAGTTAACTAAGTATTTGTTATGAGAGAGTGAATGTGTGTGTGGTTCGGTGGGAGGTGTGTGACTGCCCAAAGATGTGTGAATTGTTGATTTAGTAGGTATATGATGTTAAGACTACATGTTATAACAGTTGTTTGGGTGAGTGAATATCTTTATGGGGTGGTGATGAGCAAATATCTCTCTTAGTGGTACATGTCTAACAAAGTAGAAAATAAAAGGAAATGTATGTGTCAGTTGTTGTTTATAAATAAGTATACGTAAGACTCACTGATTGTATGCGTGACTGTATAGATAACTGTATACTTGTAATAGTGATTTTAGAACACACTAAGTATAATTTACTATCTATATGAACAGATAAAGTGGTGTTTGTATAAGTGTATAGCTAAGTAAATGTATGTATGATCCATTGTTTGCATCAGTTAATAGGATGACTTTATAAGTGAATAGGATGTGTGCTGGTGTGTAATGTCGATATAGGTGTATAAGTATATTTGATAGTGTTCTATTGATCATTGACTGCATGTATGAGTGAATCTGTAGGTAAGTGATTAGATGTGTGTATAGATCTAGGAATCACTGAGTGTTTTTTTAGAAACTTGTATCGGAGTGTCAATGGATTTAAATATGGTTCTCTGTATTTTACAGTGAGTGATGAAAGGTTATACTAGTGTATGATGAGGTGTATCATCACGTGGATGATGTCATCAGTGATGTCATTTGAGATGTCATCAGTGATGTCACTGACCATGTCATGAATGATGTAATATGTGATATCATCAGCAGTGGATTGCGGGCGCGCGAGATATAGTTAGTACAACTAACTATATCGGAGGAATTTCAATGGTTTTGTATGAGTGAAATGTCCAGCTAACTATAACACCCCTAAAATCTACAGTTTTTTCAGTGAATTTCTAAGGTTTTTTAAACGCTAATTCCTAACCATGGGGCCGATTACGATTGAGGTGAATCCGCATCCTCCGGGCCGGCGGAAGCCACCACAGGCCCGGAGGATGCGGATTCACCGCTGCGGTGACTGAAAAGACCCCCGCCACATTAGGATGGCTGGGGGGTCCACAGAGGACGGCAAAACCGTCCGCCGCTTTTCTGCCGGTCACCTTCGCGACCAGCGGAAATAGTGCATACATATGGTGGCGGTGTCTGCGAGACACCGCCAGCCATATTATGATGCCCGCGGTCCCATGCCTTTCCACAGCGGCATTGCCGCCGTGAAAAGGCATACGGTATTTCCTTTGGGGGCCCGTTGCGGGCCCCCAGGGTGAATGGGGGGTGTGGGTGCACATGGGGGGTACCTGCGCGGTGCCTGCCGCTTTGTGCATGCACATGCAAAGCATGCATTTTTAACCTTGCGGCGGGTGCTGCTTCAAGCAGCACCCGCCGCAATGTTAAATATACAGGATGTGACCGCCAGGGTGGAGGTCACATCCTAATTCCGATGGAGGGACCGCCGCTGCCTCTGCGGACGGTCCCTCCACCTCGGGGGTGGCGGACGGACGCAGGTCCGTCCGCCATCATAATTGGCCCCTAAATCAGGCCTTTCAGTGAATTTCAAAGGTTTTTTAAATGCTAATTCCTAACTATATCAGGCCTGAAACCTATGGTTTTTTCAGTGAATTTGCAAGGTTTTTTAAATGCTAATTCCTAATGATGATGTGTGTGAAACCTATGGGTTTTCTGTGAATTTCTAAGGTTTTTTCAATGCTAATTCCTAACTATAACATGTGTGAAATCTATGGTTTTTTCAGTGATTTTACAAAATATTTAAGTGCTAATTCCTAAATATAACGTGTGTGAAACCTATGGTTTTTTCAGTGAATTTCCAAGGTTTTTAAAATGCTAATTTCTCTATAAATTTTTATATTTTTTATATATTTATTTTCCAACAAACTGCTTTTGTTTATTTTTAATACATTGACTGTATCCTGTAATATGCAACGGCACAGCTATTTTTTATGATTTGGATAAAGTTAAACAGTATAGTCTAAATCTTCAATCAAAATATAAACAGTCAAATTTGTCAATACATTTTTTTTCAACGTGCGCGCACCTCGTGTTTTTCTTTTTTCTTTTAATGGTTTTTTTGCCCTTCTGGGTCCTTCAGAGACCCCCTGAGAAGGCCTAGGGGGTCAGGGAGTCTCTACCCTGCCCCCTTTTCACGTTCTCCACTATTGTTTTTGACTCAGTTCTGCCTCGAGGGTGCGAGCAACGTGTGCGCACCTCGTGATTTTTTTTTAAATGGTTTTTTTACCCTTCGGGGTCCTTCAAGGACCCCATGAGAAGGGCTAGGGGCTCTGGGAGTCTCTTCCCTGCCTCCTTTTCATGTTTTTAAAAGCTTTTATGAAAATCGGATAAAACGTCATTTATATGCGACGGTCGCGCAACGTGCACGCATGTGTGCGCACACGTTGCGCGCACGTAAAGTCATGTGACATGAAAACCACACTTTTGATTGGTTTATAGTAGTTTCTTTTCCAGAATCTTGAAAAACCCCACCCACTTTCCTCACTATCTCTTTTGGTTTCCTGAGAGAAGGATCTCTGCTTTGTTCCAGCTTTTTTCATATCAAAATGGCAGAACAGCAGCCACAGGATTCTTCTGAGTTTGTGTGTGAGTAACTCTATAGATGAGTGTCCGTGTGTATTAAGATGTATAGGTGTATGAGTACATATGATGAGTGAGTATATGTATGAGTGCCCAATTGGAACTGTTAGTGAATGACTGGATGTGTATGTAGGTTTTGGAATTACTGAATAGGTTGTTCTAACTGGAATTGGTATCTCAATTTTTTTGAAAAGTTTAGTTTCTATTTTTGAATGTGTGTATCAAGGGTTATATTAAGCTGAGAGGAGGTCTGCCACTCTTTCACAAGGATGATGTCATCAGTGATGTCATCAGTGATGTCATCAGTGATGTCACTGACCTTGTCATGAATGATGTAATATGTGACATCATTAGCAGTGAATTGCGGGCGCGCGAGTTATAGTGAGTACAGCTAACTATAACAGGGGAATTTCAAAGGTTTTTTAAATGGTAATTCCTAACTATAACGTGGCTGAAACCTATGGTTTTTTCATTGAATTTCAATGGTTTTGTAAATGATAATCTTTAAATGTATTAATTGTTATATTTTTTATACTGATTTACTATATTATTGTAAATATTTATTTTTATTTATTTTATTTTTTAAATTAGATTACATATTTTTATTATAAATTGAAAAAAAAATGTTTTTACACCTCTCTGCAACGCAGCCCCCTGATGCGTTTGCAGAGGGGGAACTAATTCCCCTTGCATACTGGGGGTCCCTTGGGGCCAACTAGCCCACCAGGAACCTCCAGTGTTCCCCAGGGGGATGCATTGCAGAGAGGTGTAATGAGGCCACACCCTTTTTTACACCTCTCTGCAGCACAGCCCCCGGGCGCATTTGCAGAGGGGGAACTAATTCCCCTTGCATACTAGGGGTCCCTGGGGGCCAACTAGCCCGCCTGGAACCTCCAGTATGCTCCAGGGGCTGCATTGCAGAGAGGTGTAATGAGGCTATGCCCCTTTTTACACCTCTCTGCAACGCAGCCCCCTGGCTCGTTTGCAGAAGGGAAACGAATTCCCCTTGCATACTGGGGGTCCCTGGGGGCCAACTAGCCCACCTGGAACCTCCAGTATGCGCCAGGGGGCTGCATTGCAGAGAGGTGTAATGAGGCCACACCCTTTTTTACACCTCTCTGCAACGCAGCCCCCGGGAGCGTTTGCAGATGGGGAACTAATTCCCCTTGCATACTGAGGGTCCCTGGGGGCCAACTAGCCCACCTGGAACCTCCAGTATGCGCCAGGGGGCTGCATTTCAGAGAGGTGTAATGAGGCTATGCCCCTTTTTACACCTCTCTGCAACGCAGCCCCCTGACACGTTTGCAGAGGGGGAACTAATTCCCCTTGCATACTGGGGGTCCCTCGGGGCCAACTAGCCCACCGGAGCCTCCAGTATGCACCAGGGGGGCTGCGTTGCTTTGCCCCGGGGGACGCTGGGATTTGGGCCCCCCACACTTCTTTATCACTATGCCCCCGCGATTTGGTCCCCCCGGGGGGTAATTTGAAAAAAAACAGACCGGGTTTATAAAAAACATTTTTTGGGCCTTGGGGGTCCTTGTGGGACCACCTGGGCAGGCCTATGGGCTCAGGGTGTTTCTACCCTGCCCCCTTTTTGTGTTCTACACATTGGTTTTTCTGATTTCTTGTGCCTCGGTCTACCGAGCACAAGATGGCTGCCAACACTTCCTGGTTTGAAGTGTTGAAAGCCAATGAGCATGCAGCTCGTGCTGTTTGGCTGCCACTGTCTGTTAACACACCAAAACAGAAATTGTTGGCAGCCATCTTGTGCCTCGGTAGACTGAGGCACAAGAAAGCAGAAAAACAAACTGTGGAACTCAAAAAGGGGGCAGGGTAGAAGCACCCTGACCCATTAGGCCTGCTCAGGGGGTCCCACAAGGACCCCCAAGGCCCAAAAATGTTTGATTCTTTTTTTTTAAATCGGGGGTACGCGTACCGTACTCGTACGGTACGCGTACGGTGCACGCACGGTGTGCGCACAGTGCACGCTTATAGATATATATATTTTTTCTCTTTTGATTTTCTCAGGAACTACTGGAAGGATTTACAACATTTAAGCAAAAGCGTGTTCTGCGAATCAGAGTCTACCATTTTGCCAAATTTCTTGTAATTCCGTTCAGCCGTTCGGGCTGTAGCCGTGTCTAAACTTCCTATGGAAAATAACATGGGGAAAACATGTTTGGGGACCCCCCTTTTTTCTCAGCCCCCACTTGACGAATCCCCCCAAAACTTTCAGGGAAGGAGCGGAGCGGAGCGGGCCATCTTCTTTAAGAAATTCGTGAAGATTCATCAACCGGCGCCAAAGTTATTCCAAATAGAATGTTGTGGATTTCCTATGGAAACTAGGTCCTGACTATATCTACCTACTGGCGACCGCCAGTAGGTAATATATATATATATATCAGATTGATAAAGCCTTCTGCGAAGGCGAAACGCGTCTCTCTAATCTCGGGGTCGAGGGAGACCCAAAAAAATAAAAAAGCTTTATCCTGATAGCCTTGTGTACGTGCCTTCTTCCTTCGGGAGCAGGACTGGGTTTATATATATATATATATATATATATATATATATATATATATATATATATATATATATATATATATATATTCACTGAAAAAAACATAGGTTTCAGCCATGTTATAGTTAAAAATTAGCATTTAAAAAACCTTAGAAATTCATTGAAAAAAACATAGGTTTCACACACGTTATAGTTAGGAATTAGCATTTAAAAAACCTTAGAAATTCACTGAAAAAACCATAGGTTTCACACATGTTATAGTTAGCTGGACATTTCACTTATACAAAACCATTTAAATTCCCCCGTTATAGTTAATTTAGCTAACTATAACTCGCACGCCCGCAATGCACTGCTGAGGACGTCACATATTACATCACTCATGACATGGTCAGTGACATCACTCATTACATCACTGATGACATCTCAAATGACATCACTGATGACATCATCCAGTGAATGTTTGTCTTTCTGAAAAATAAATATGTTTTATATATGTATATCTAAAGGTTGATGGAAGAAAAAATGTGTTAATAAGTGTCTAAATGGATGTTTTTTTTGTAAAAATGATTGTATAACTGACTTATTAAGTGTATCTTAGTGAATACATGTATTAGCGAGTAATGTTTAAATATGAAAATATCTGTATCAGTGTCTCACTTTGTGTATAAGTGGCTGCATGGGTTGGTGACTAGCTACATGAGTGTCGATATGGGTTAATAGTTGTTTTTTAGAGTGTCAGTATGATAGTCTGTATGGTTTGGTGGGGGTATTACTTACCGCATAGATGCATGAATGGGTGACTCACTGTTTGTATGTGTTTTGAAGACAGCTTGTGTGCAGGACTGTATGGGTGGATGAGTGTGTGTGTATGGGTGTGTTAGTGAGTGAATCACTGTCTCAATAGTATCTTTAGGAGTAACCACATATGTGTTAAACTAGTATATGTGAGTATTGATGTATATAAGTGAGTATATGTGAGAGCGAGAGATTGTAAGAGTTCCTGTATAAATAATTATGTGTTTCTATAAGTGATTGTTTAAGAGAGTAAGTATGTGTACGATTCTGTAGAAGTAAGTGTAGTGGTGGGTGTATAGCTGTATATGCACATAAATGGATGTTTGATAATATATTTGCATGTGTGAGTTTGTGTTTGAGTAACTCTATAGATGAGTGTCCGTGTCTAATAAGATGTATAGGTGTATGAGTACATATGATGAGTGAGTACATCTATAAGTGCCTCTATAAAACTGTTAGTGAATGACTGGATGTGTATGTAGATTTTTCGAATTACTGAATAGGTTGTTCTAACTGGAATTGGTATCTCCATTTTTTTTAACAGTTTTTGTTTCTATTTTTGAATGTGTGTATCAAGGGTTATATTACGCTGAGAGGAGGTCTGCCACTCTGTCACAAGGATGATGTCATCAGTGATGTCATTTGAGATGTCATCAGTGATGTCATGAGTGATGTTACTGACCATGTCATGAGTGATGTAATATGTGATGTCATCAGCAGTGCATTGCGGGCGCGCGAGTTATAGTTAGCTGAATTAACTATAACGGCGGAATTTCAATCGTTTTGTATGAGTGAAATGTCCAGCTAACTATAACATGTGTGAAATCTATGGTTTTTCAGTGAATTTCTAAGGTTTTTTAAATGCTAATTCCTAAGTATAACGTGTCTGAAACCTATGGTTTTTTCAGTGAATTTCTAAGGCTTTTTAAATGCTATTTTTTAACTATAACATGGCTGAAACCTATGGTTTTTTCAGTGAATTTTTAAGGTTTTTTAAATGCTAATTTTTAACTATAACGCGGCTGAAACCTATTGTTTTTCAAGTGGATTTCAAAGGTTTTGTAAATGATAATTTTTAAATGTAATAATTGTTATATTTTTTATACTGATTTACTACATTATTTTAAACTATTTATTTTTAGATATTTTATTTTTTAAATTACATTAGACATTTTTAATATAAATTGAAAAAAAATTTTTTTTAATATTGAAATTGTAATATTTTTTTGTATTTAATATTTTTTTAATTTATATATATTTTATATAGCAAGCAATGATATCCTATGGAAGGAAATTCAAGTTACTGGTAAGTACAGTTAAATTTACTTTTCAGGAATAGTTGTGAGCTAGATTGGGGAATCAATTCCTCTTCAATCCTGAGGTCCCCTGTGAGCCAACTAGCCCACCAGGTACCTCCAGTATGCGCCAGGCAGCTGTGTTGCAGAGAGTCGTTCAAAGGGCACGCCCCCTTTTTACAACACTCAGCAACACAGCTCCGAGGCGCCTACTGGAGATACCTGTTGGACTAGTTGCCCCCTAGGCGACCTCTGGATTGAACAGGAATTAATTCCCCAACTTAAAACGCACCTCAGGACATGTTTGTACTCACATCACCTCAAGCCCCGCCCCCTACCTTCACCACTGTGCTAACGCACCCTGTAGAGTGTTCTAAGTTGGGGGATTCAGTCTCCTTGCATACTGGGGGTCCCTGGGGGCCAACTAGCCCACCGGGAACCTCCAGTATGCACCAGGAGGCTGCGTTGCAGAGACGTGTAATGAGGCCACGCCCCTTATTACACCTCTCTGCAACGCAGCCCCCGGGCGCGTTTGCAGAGGGGGGACTAATTCCCCTTGCATACTGGGGGTCCCTGGGGGCCAACTAGCCCACCAGGAATCTCCAGTATGCGCCAGGGGGCTGCATTGCAGAGAGGTGTAATGAGGCCATGCCCCTTTTTACACCTCTCTGCAATGCAGCCCCCGGGCGCGTTTACAGAGGGGGAACTCATTCCCCTTCCATACTGGGGGTCCATGGGGGCCAAGTAGCCCACCAGGAACCTCCAGTATGTGCCAGGGGGCTGCATTGCAGAGAGGTGTAATGAGGCCACCCTCCTTTTTACACCTCTCTGCAACGCAGCCCCCTGGCACGTTTGCAGAGGGGGAACCAATTCCCCTTGCATACTGTGGGTCCATGGGGGCCAACTAGCCCACCTGGAACCTACAGTATGCGGCAGGGGCCTGAGTTGCTTTGCCCCGGGGGGTGGTGGTCCCCGGGACAGTGTGGGGGGGATTGGGCCCCCCCACACTTCTTTGTCACTATGCCCCCGGGAATTTGTCCCGCTGGGTGGTAATTTGAAAAAAAGCAGACCGGGTTTTTAAAAAAAATATTGGGGCCTCGGGGTCCTTGTGGGACCACCTGAGCAGGCCTGAGGGGTCAAGCTGGTTCTACCTTGCCCCCTTTTTTGCGTTCTACACATTTGTTTTTTTGCTTTCTTGTGCCTCGGTCTACCGAGCACAAGATGGCTGCCAACACTTCCTGGTTTGGAGTGTTCACAGCCAATGAGCATGCAGCTCGTACTCGGAAAGGTACGTGTACCTACTCATTCGGTACTCATACGGTACTCGTACCCCGCGATTTTTGTCCCCCCAAAAAATTTGGGGGGCCTTGAGGGTCCTTGTGGGAACCCCTGAGCAGGCCTAGGGGGTCAGGGTGTTTAAAGTGTTGACAGACAGTTGACAGCCAATTAGCATTCAGCTCGTGCTCGGGAAGGTACAGAGTACAGTAAGCTTACAGTAAGCTTACCGTATGCACCTCTAGATATACTTATGATTTTACTTTTAATTTTCTAAGGAACTACTGAATGAATTTACACCATTTAACAAAAAGGCCCATCTGCGAACAGAACTCTGGCGTAATTCCTTTCAGCCGTTCGGGCTGTAGCCCCGGCTAAAGGTCCTATGGGAAATTGTACGGGGAAAACACTTTTTGGGACCCCCTTTTTTCTCAGCCCCCGCTTCACAAATCACCCCCAAACTTTCAGGGAAGGAGCGGAGCAGAGCAGGCCATCTTCTTGGAGAAATTCGCGAAGATTCGTCCACCGGCGCCAAAGTTATTCCAAATAGAATGTTGCGGATTTCCTATGGAAACTAGGTTTTAACTATAACTACCTACTTGCAACCGCCAGTAGGTAATATATATATTACCTACTGGCGGTCGCCAGTAGGTATATATAGTTAGGATTTTTTCTCTATGGGATTTTTGAAAATTCTATGTCTAATAACTTTGGCGTTTGTGGACGGAATTGGCTGAAATTTTCTGGAAAATGGAACATTTTGTTTCTGAGCAGCCCCTGGAAATTTGGGGGGGGTTCGTCCAGGGGGGGTCTAGAAAAAAGGGGGGGTCCCAAAACATGTTTTTAACATTGAGTTTTCCATAGGGCGGTTGGCCTCACTTTTAGCCCGAACGGCTGAATGGATTTGCATGAAACTTGGCAAAATTGTAGGGACTGGTAGCCCGATGTGCCTTTTGTAGGTCTCAATATATGTGCTCCAGTGGATTTTGAGAAATTAACGTTTAAAAAAAGATATATATCTGTAAGCGCGCTCTGGGCAGCGCTCCGGTCCGCGGACCTTAAGCGTACCGGAACTTCGCGTAGCGAAGCTGATTGGCTCTCCGGTGTCTGTCAACATTCTAAACAGTCCGGAGCGGCCGCCATCTTGTCTCTCGGTAGGATTGAGAGACAAGAGGAGGCCAAAACAAAGGGGGAAATAACCATAAGGGGGCATACTAGATCCTCCCTGACCCCCTAGGTTTAATGTGGAGGTTTTAAAAGGGTCCGCGAACCGGGAAGCGTTCTGGGCAGCGTACTGTAATGAAAAAGGAATGATAGACTTTTGAAATACTGTATGTTAATTGATTGTTGGTTTTGTTGATTATTTTTTTATTTTTTTTATTTTTTAAGCAATTATTTATTATTGTGATTGTGTTTCAAAATTTAATAACATTTCTAACATTTCACTGTCTGAAATGTCGTCATTTTCATTGAACATAGCTTGTAATCTATGAGGGTGTAAAATGTCCTCATTTTGAAGGAGGTCATCCACTGCTTGCACACATTGCAGTAGTTCTTGGTCCCAAGTTTCATCCATAAATTCTATATAATTTGGATCAATTAATTCTTGGCTGCTCTCTTGCAGGACAATTTGAAATGAAACTTTCTGTTCGCCTTCCATGTTGCCTGAAATTTGGATAAAAAAAATATATATTAGTAGAGATAGGGCACTGTTGGGATTAATTTTAGATAGGCATTTTTTAACAGAGAATTTATCTTTGGGCAGTGTATAGTATCAGAGTGGAAGTAGGAATATAAAAAAGTGTATGTGATTTAACGTAAGTAAATTCATAATTATAAAAGAGAAGCCTAACTCCATCCATAACTATAACAGAGAAGTCTATCTAAATCTATAACTACTACAGAGGGATAGTATATAACTATCAGAAAAAGTTTACCATATTAACTTATAGTGCACAATATAGTTCAGTTTTTAAAATAACAACTTACCTTTAGAAAGAAGTTGAAGTGATTAGTGAAAATCCAATTGAAATGTACACCAGGAAGTAGTAGTCAAAACGGCTGTGTTTCATTCTCTTCTTTTATATATATTCAGGTACATAACCAATCAAATGTCAGGTAAAAAAAGTAGAAAATGAAAGTAACATTTTAATTGGTTGTCAATTCCAACACTTCAGATGTGTTTTGAGAAGTAATTTACCTCAGGGTATTTAGAGAGGTCTACAGGCTAAATGGCTAAATGGAATTCCAATCAAATTTGTGAAAATGGTAGGGATTGGTATGTAGTATGAGCTAATCTATATTTGGTGAAATTGTCTCCAGTGGCTTTTCTGTAAACTACTTTCCCACCTTTTTTGATGGTGCGCTTCCCAGGGAGCGACCCGGTACGCGAACCGTTGAGCGCCCCGGTTCGCGTACCTTAAGCGTTACGGGAGTCCACCATTTTGTGTTTCGGTCGAATTAAGATATAAAATGGAGGGCAAATAATGTTCAGAATGGGTAGAAGGGGGCACGGTAGACTTATCTTGACCCCCTAGGTTTTGTGAGGGTGGCTGAGGAGGCTTATATGTGCGAAAAAAAAACATTTTTTAAAAAAATTTCGCGAGGTTAGCTCCCGGTTCGCGTACCGGGTAGCGCCCCAGGGAGCGTACTTTGTTGAAAATTAGTGAAAAATGTTACAGTAAAATAATAATTGTGAGTGATCAGATGTAGGGTAGCTCTGAGAAGAGCTTTTGGGTTTATGGTACATTTAGGTACTTATAAGTAGGTACCAATGCACAGTCTTAAATTCAGAGTGAAAATTCTGTTGCCCTCATCTGAGAAGTGAACTCCATCTCCTCTGTAGATATCTTGCATGTAGTAACGCAAGTTATTGTTGTACAGGGAGCCCATTCCATGGTCTCTCATGTAAGCTGAAACAGATTTGTTTACATGCTTCCTCGACTTCTCAATTTGTGGACAAAATTGGTTTGACCACCTCCATTTCTGTCTTTGGCATATATTTGAATATACCAAGGCAGTCTGAGGAAAAAGTGCCATTAATTGCTCAAAGGTGTCCTTTAAAAGCATTTCCAGACCTACCCCAGTCAAAGTGCCCAAATCATTACCTCCACAGTGCACAATTAACAGGTCAGGTTTGGGCAAATGCATAAAGGTTTTCACCAATGGTATCAATTGGTGACATTTTAATCCTCTGTGGCCAAACCACTTAATTTCCACATCTTGTAAATTGAGGTTAGGTAATTTTCTGTTCTCAGCATACCTGTGAGCCCAGTGGATATAACTATGTCCAACAATCCAGACAGAAAACATGGTGAGAGAAGGTTCTCCTGCAGTCAGATGAAGTGTGGCAATGAAATGGCAGTTGAAAAAATGAGAGTTTAAAATGAAAAAAACTGTGGAGTTTCTGTGTTCATGAAGCAGTAACAGTGATTGGTGGATTTTGATTGCTGAAAACAGAAAGTTAGGGTGCATGGATGAGTTATTTGAAAGATGTATTTTGAATGGTCAATAAAAAATCATTAAATGAAAGAATGCACTGGATATGCAGGTGCACTGAGAGTTCAGAGTTCAATTGCAACATTGTTGTGTGAACTTGCAAACACCAGAAGTCTTCCAAGAGGTGGTTGCCATGCAGAAAAGGCATGAAATGGCAGAGGGGGGAAGGGTTTTCATTTGAAAAAAAGTGAGGGAAGAGTTTTGATTGGGTGACATGAGAGATATGTGTGAAGAATTACAGCATTTCTGTGCTTTTGATAGCTGCAGACTCTGGAGTGCATACCTTTTGCTCTGCTGAAGACAAATTGGTGTGTTTCTGAGACTGTTTTCAAACTCAAAGTATTTGCTAAGGTGAGAAAATATTTCTTTAATTTAGATAGAGAATAGTGTGCTTTAAGGAGAAAATTATGAATTATGTGGCGCAAATTGCTTGTAAATATGCTCCCACCTGTGCATGGAAAATTTAGATTTTGAATGTTTGTGGTACATAGCCATGTTAAAAGTGATACAAACATGCTGCAAAGGCAATCAAAAAACGCTTTTATGTGTCTTAAGGACATTTTAAGTAATTTTCCCATGTGCAGTGTTTTGAAATTATGATTTGAAAATCGTTTTTGGGGAAAAGGAATTGTTTTTAAATTTATGACAAGGACATAATGGTGTATGCTTCTTTATAAGGCAATTGACTGTCCCTGATGTTATTTTTCCCATTTTAATGTAAGACCTTTCTCTGTGGCGCAAATTGCTTGTAAATATGCTCCCACCTGTGCATGGCAAATTTAGATTTTAAATGTTTGTGTTACATAGCCATGTTAAAAGTGACCCAACCATGCTGGAAAGGCAATCAAAAAACACTTTCATGTGTCTTAAGGACATTTTAAGTAATTTCCCTGTGGGCAGTGTTTTCAAATTATGAATTGAAAATCGTTTTTGAGGTAAAGGAATGTTGTTAAAATTTATGTGCGCCATATGCCCCCAAATTTCTTTTTCAGGGGTGCAGCAGGGTGTTCTTGAGATACCCCTGCACCCTTGAAAAAATTCCTAATTTGCGATGAGCTAATTGCTAATCGCAAATTGCACCTTCATTCCTATGAGCCTCCTAGCCCATGGAAATGAATGGGTAATTTGCAATTAGCAATTTGCTCATTGCAAATTAGGAATGGTAAAGAATTGCTATTTATTCCTTAAAATTTGCTATTTAGGAAATGTAAAATAGTTTGATGGTACATATGGTGGTTCATCTGTAACAAGATAAGAAGCTTAGGGATACATTTATGATGACTGGCGCAATAAAGTGCACATCACTTACTTCATTGGTAGGCCTTTACATGTATTATCTCCTCTGTATTCTTCATGAAGCGTAACTTTAATCTGCAATCCTGAGTAGGCCTCACCTTAAACAAACCTCTGGATAGGCCACACCTTATCGTCATCATGAATTAATCATTTAAAATGCTAGGGACAGATTTATGATAGGTGTATGCCTCTTTTGCGCCACTTACAAAACACTGTCCACGGGGAAATGACTTAAAATGTCCTTAAGACACATGAATGTGTTTTTTTAAAGCGTTTGCAATTTTTTTGGGTCACTTTTAACATGGCTATGTGACTCAAACAGTCAAAATCTAAATTCACCATGCACAGGTGGGAGCATATTTACAAGGAATGTGCTCCATGGGGAAAGGTCTTATAATGTAATATGGGAAAAATGACATCAGAGACAGTGAAATGCCTTATAGAGAAGCATACACCATTATGTCCTTGTCATAAATTTGCAAACCATTCCTTTTCCCCAAAAACGATTTTCAAATCATAATTTGAAAATACTGCACATGTGGAAATGACTTAAAATGTCCTTAATTCAAAATTTGCTATTCTTTATTTTGCGATTGCACTGAAGGATTTGCAAATTTTGCGATTCCTTAAATGCAATGTATCAAACAAAAAATATGTAAAAAATAACATTAAGGATTTGGAAACTACCACCAACTTCTAGTTTGTGGTAATTTGCGAATTCTTTTCAAAAAGCATTTTTTTCCAAAAAACAAAAGGTGCCATATGACGCCAATACATGTCCTTAGGGCATGTATGTGCGCCATATGCCCCCAAATTTCTTTTTCAGGGGTGCAGCAGGGTGTTCTTGAGATACCCCTGCACCCTTGAAAAAATTCCTAATTTGCGATGAGCTAATTGCTAATCGCAAATTGCACCTTCATTCCTATGAGCCTCCTAGCCCATGGAAATGAATGGGTAATTTGCAATTAGCAATTTGCTCATTGCAAATTAGGAATGGTAAAGAATTGCTATTTATTCCTTAAAATTCGTTATTTAGAAAATGCAAAATAGTTTGATGGTACATATGGTGGTTCATCTGTAACAAGATAAGAAGCTTAGGGATACATTTATGATGACTGGCGCAATAAAGTGGACATTACTTACTTCATTGGTAGGCCTTTACATGTATTATCTCCTCTGTATTCTTCATCAAGCGTAACTTTAATCTGCAATCCTGAGTAGGCCTCACCTTAAACAAACCTCTGGATAGGCCACACCTTATCGTCATCCTGGATTAATCATTTAAAATGCTAGGGACAGATTTATGATAGGTGTATGCCTCTTTTGCGCCACTGTGCGTCACTTTTATGATGCAGCGGCGGTGCAAAAGATTTGCTATGAGGCGACAAAATTACAAATTGATGCATTTAGGCAGATATGTCATGGTGTAAAAAAAACGTGCCACATGAAACCGATGCAGCAGTGATGCAAAAGATGCACCATGTTGCAAGACAGGCCTCACTTGGGGCCATATGTATCAAGCTAATTAGCATTCGCAAAGATCGAAATTCTGCGAATTTCTGCCTTTGCGAATGCTAATTAGACAAATGGTATGTATCAAACAAGTTTGATGCAAAATAAGGAATAGCAAAATTTGCTATTCCTTATTTTGCGATTGCACTGAAGGATTTGCAAATTTTGCGATTACTTAAATGCAATGTATCAAACAAAAAATATGTAAAAAATGACATTAAGGATTTGGAAACTACCACCAACTCCTAGTTTGTGGTAATTTGCGAATTCTTTTCAAAAAGCTTTTTTTCCAAAAAACAAAAGGTGCCATATGACGCCAATACATGCCCTTAGGGCATGTATGTGCGCCATATGCCCCCAAATTTCTTTTTCAGGGGTGCAGCAGGGTGTTCTTGAGACACCCCTGCACCCTTGGAAAAATTCCTAATTTGCGATGAGCTAATTGCTAATCGCAAATTGTACCTTCATTCCTATGAGCCTCCTAGCCCATGGAAATGAATGGGTAATTTGCAATTAGCAATTTGCTCATTGCAAATTAGGAATGGTAAAGAATTGCTATTTATTCCTTAAAATTCGCTATTTAGGAAATGCAAAATAGTTTGATGGTACATATGGCGGTTCATCTGTAACAAGATAAGAAGCTTAGGGATAGATTTATGATGACTGGCGCATCACCAGGGATGTGCCAGTCATCCTGCGCCGCTGTTCCGCCACCCATGGTGTGCTGCATTTACAATGCGGGGCATCATGGGGCAAAAATGGCACAGATGCGTGACGTATCTGTGCTGTAAAGGTAGTGATTGCTGGAGTTGTATCGCAAGTGCGATGCAGCTCAAGCAAGGCTCAGGGGTGCCCCATCTCCACAATGTTGCGTCAAGACCTATGCCTGCTTAAAGCAGGCGCAGGGTTTTGACGCAGCTTTCTCCTATCTGATTGTAAATATGGCACACCATGGGTGGCAGAGCAGCGGTGCACGTTAACTGGTGCATGCCTGGGGATGTGCCATTTAACATAAATCTGCCCCTTTACATTTAAGTATATGCAGGGGACACAGAGTTGGTGAGGCTTATCCAAGGTTAAGAAGAGATGAGTCATGTTCACTGAAAAATTAGACATAGGCTTCACCTGCTCAGCATCGCTGGACATGGCTAAATAATAGCTGCAAAATGTTACTCTTGTTAAACAATTTTACTATTATAATCTCTGAGATTTGTCTCTTACTCTGCAACATCTCATTGTTGTTATCTTTCTTTAAAGATAAAGACAACATCAACATGAGCGACAATCTGCAATCAGTTGATTTTGACCTCATCATTGAACTTGTAATTGAAACATCAGTGGATGTTGATCCCTTGGATGATTTAAATCCTGAGGATGAAGAAGAGCGTGATGAGGATGCAGATTTGTCCGAATTATATGACATAGGGTGGGAAGCTGACCTGATTGAGCCTATGGAACTATAAACATTTATTTTTAAAATTTATAATACTAAAAAGTAAAAGTGTAAACCGTTTAATTTAAAAATAAAGACACCTTCAAAAACAGGTTATATGTAGTGTCTTCAATAAAATATTAAAATATGCTCATAAAATTAGATCAGATTCACATATAAAATAGCACAGGTAACATGAACATAAATTCCATTTCTTTTCTGCTATTTCTGTATTGTAAATTTGCCAAGGACTAAAAAATCTTCTATTTAAAATGTCAAGTAGTGTGTTAAGTTTTTGATCACTGTTATTGATTTACTGTTTGGTAATAGTGGTTAATAACATTTTTTAATATATTTTACCACAGATTCAACTGCAGATCATTTCAACATTTCACCATGCCAACGAAAGAAAGAGAGAGAAAGGCTGCAAAACGTCAAAGACAGCAGGTGAATCAAAAGAAGCAGCAGTCCTCTAACAAAAAGATTTGTCAAGTCACGAAGAAAGCACCGGGTAAGAGTACAAAAACATTCATAAGAATTATGTGTAGTAAAAAAAATATTACTACAGAAAATGTTTCAGTCCATAAAAAGAGAACCAATTCAAATGGAAAGGAAAGGCCAATCAAAAATGTTACTGCTAGAGCAAGAGATAACTCTGTGCATGATAGTAGAAGGAAACAACAGTTTAGGGACATTCGTAAACGAATGTTCCGCAACAGGATAATTGGCAATTTGTTAAAAAATATTAAGAAAGGTCAACAGAAAGTGGTTTTTTATAAGAGAAAAAAAAAAGTTGAGAAAGTTATTGATCAGGCATTTGAAATTAAACGTAAGTTATTTATTTTGATAATCAATAGAATTAGGAAGCTAAACAAGGCAATTTATGATTTCAAAAGAAATAGTAGATGGAAGAGAATAGTTAATCGTAGTAATTTTTGTGAAGTTTTTTCTGGAGAATGGATTCATAGTTCAAGCTGTGAGGCATTTTTTAATGAGGAGAGTTATTTCCAGGATAATGATTTGGTGCATGCAGTTGACACCAGTGGTCGTGCTTATGAAGTGAAAGATGGTTGTCCAGTTGAAAAAGAAAAACTTGTGACAACAGAGGCAGAAGAGGTGTTAGGTAATGAGGTTTTAGGAAGACGTGCTAAGGGTCCTGTGTACACCTGGAGGTGTAGTAGTATTTGTAGTGTGCGACAGGATTCCATCAATTTGCTTTGTGATTTTGTACGGTCATTTAATAAGAAAAGTTTGAAGCAGAAAATAAGGTTGTTGCAAGAATTAGATCCTTGCAGAGTGAGAGAAGTGACAGGTTTGCATGGTCATTCACTGGCTTGTCTTTCCAGGAGAGTATGCCAGAGTGTTTTTCATCATTTCAGAATGCTAGCAGTGCATCATAATAAAGTGAGGAAATTAGTTAGAATGTTGTATTATGCTAAGAGTCCAGCAATTATGCTTAAACAATTATGCGCTGCTCTTTTGCATGGTTCTGAAATAGATGTGAAGAATATATGTGAAGAAATTGAGTTTTGTTACTTTGGAAGTAAAGAGGAGAATGTTGAAATTGACCAAGAAGAAGCGGGTAATGTGGAAGATAGTGTACAGGTTTCCAGTACAGATAATTTCCAGAGGGAAATTGTCACATTTCAGGTCAAATCAAGTGAGAGGCCAAATTTCACTTGTGTGTGTTGTCGACGCACTTATTATAAGAATCAGACTAAGTTAGTGGATTTATATGCAAAAAGTGAAAGGGAAAATAATAGTGAATGGAAGGATTTTGCAACATACTTGATGGTAGAAAATTGTTTTGATTTGGGATTGGATCAACGTGTGTGTACTTATTGTTGTTGCAAATTAAATCAAAACCAGATGCCTGCTAGAGCAGTTCATAATAATCTGGAATTGGTTGAGATTCCTTCTGAATTGAAGGATTTAAATACTTATGAATCTATTTTGATTCAAAGTATCCATCCCTTTCAGGCTATTGTAAGAATGGAGCCAAAGACAGGGAAATTGCCTCCATCAGATTTACAGAGAGGATTAAAGGGAAGAGTTGTTTATTTGCCTCTAGATTTGAAGAAAAACATTAACACAATTGGAGTAGAAAAAGTGGAAGAGGAACCTCTGGTTAACTTAGTTAATGGGGTTCCGACAAAGAATAAGAAAATATGGCAAGATTTAGTAGATGTTAGGAAAGTTAAAAAGGCAACATTGTATTTGAAAAAAAATAATAAATACTATACGAATGTATATGTTGCAGAAGAGGAAGTAAGTGAGGAAGAGGATAGCGATTTGTGTGCTGGTCAAATTGAGAAAGTAGAACCCTCTACTAGTGAAGAAATATATGAACATTATAGTGTTCATCCTTTGCATTCCAAGGAAGTCATGGGGAATGCTATTGAGTTGTTTCAAATGAAACAAGCCAAAGGGAGTCCCATTAGTGTTTGGGAGGAAAGTTTGGAAGCTCGGTGTTTCCCACAGCTTTTTCCAACAGGTCAGGGAGGAAGATATGATGAGCGACCTCATCAAATTCCTGCTTCTGAATACCGGACTTTGCGATTGTATGCAGGAGATGCTAGGTTTCGACAATGCATTCCTTATTTGTTTCATCTCCTGTTTGAAAGCGATCTGTCTGGACTGTCATATGCAGTGAACCACATCTTGAAAAGTGGTATACACATGCAAAACATCTCGGCAAGTGACTTTATGGATAAAGTCAATGTCCAAGACAGTATTTTGGATTCTCACCTGATTAATCTCATGGCGTGTCAGCGTGGTACTAATGAGTACTGGTACCGTCGTCATGGTGATTTAAAATGTATGCTGAGGAACTTAGGTACTCCCACATGGTTCCTCACTCTGAGCTGTGCCGAGTATGGCTGGGAAGACTTATTTGAATTTCTACGAGAGGCAAATGCTAACGTAGATAACATTGAATTCAAGACACCCGGAGAACTGTGCTCTTTGGATCCAGTCAATGTATGTAGGTACTTCAATCATAGATTTGAAGCTATGATGTCTTTCATCATGAATAAGAAGAATCCACCTCTTGGAGAGGTGTTGGATTTCTTCTGGAGAAAGGAGTACCAAGCAAGAGGTGCTCCTCATATACATATGTTGCTGTGGATCAAGGATGCACCTAAATTTGGAACGGATCCAGAAGACTCAGTGATGAGTTTCATCCAACAGTATTCTACGTGTGCTGTTCCAAACGCAAAGGAGAAGAAAAGCCTAAGAGAAAAAGTTCTGCGTTTCCAAAGCCATCGATGTGGAAAGTACTGCCGTCGTAAATTCCGAAACAAGGACAAGTTCTACACCAAATGTCGTTTCGGCTTTCCACGACCGGTGATTTCTAAAGGAAGAGTAAACAGTTTGATGTCTTCGCTGCGACATAATGTCATGAAGAAATCACCTAAAAACACATACAATTTGAAGAGGAACGAAGAGTCCAAGTACATCAACGACTACAACCCGGTGATTTTGTCCATGTGGAATGCTAACATGGATATACAGTTTGTGGCTGATAACTGTATGGCTGTGGCTCGGTATGTGACGTCTTACATCACCAAAAAAGAGAAGACAGAATTGAAGGATATGTGGGAGGACATTTCCCATGAAAAGAGCCTCAGCAAGAAGTTGTACAGTTTCAGTCTGAAGATGTTGTCGCATCGAGAAATTGGAGCTTACGAATGCTCTGACCGGTTGTCTTCAGCAAGTCTCTATGCCAAGTCCAGGAGTATCATTTGGGCGAGTCTTGGTCTTGCTGCAACGCGTAATCGAGTTCTGAAACCTGTGCGGGAAATTGAGTATTTGGCGGAAAAGGAGCCAAACAGTACCGACATTTTGAAGACCAACATGTTGGATACATATTATCCAAATAGAAGCAGTCACCTCGACAATGTTTGTCTGTATGAGGTTCTTCAAAATTACATATTCAAGAGGAACATCAAAGAAGATACTGAGAAAGGAGTGTATGCTGTAATAGGAAGTGAGGGATGTCTGGTCAAGCAAAGAAAATGCCACTTGGTAAACCATCGAAAATTGAGTGGCGAATCTCCTGAAAAAAAGGAGTTTTTCTATTTAGCACTTTTGCAACTTTTCAAGCCTTGGCGTGCAGAAGAGGAACTGCTTGGAGATTTCCTCTGTTACGAAGACTCTTTCAATGCCGCCAAGGAGACCATAGAATGTCCTGCTTTTCCCAAATATGTAGAAATGTTGAATGCGGAAATTGAGCAGGAAGCAACGATTGCAGCCGAGATTGCCAGAGACAGTTCTCAGGACAGTCAGAGTTCTGCTTCATTGAGTCAGGATCCACTAGGAGGACCTGTTATCGAAAATGAAGCTGCCACTGCCATGAATGAAGTGGAAAGAGCCATGGCACATGCTCAGGAGGATGCGGTTAACTTAGAAGAGTTGGAAAGACAACTCAACGTTGAGCAGAGGAAAATATATGACGAAGTTACCATGCAAATTGATCATGGATTAAGTCATGACAAGAAAGAGTGCTCATGTACGTCGTTGAAGCCTGTCCGACTGTACGTGAGTGGAGAAGCGGGAACTGGAAAAAGTTTCCTCATTAAAGCAATTTCATGCTATTTGCAGGAAAGGACAGAGTCATCGCTGTCTTGTGTTGTCACCGCTCCAACTGGACTGGCAGCACATAACATTAAAGGGATTACTTTACATCGTTTACTGATGCTGCCAGTGGAGCATGACAACAAATTACAATATCACAAGCTATCTGGAGATGCTTGTTTTGAAGTTTCAAGAATCTTGAGGAAAATGAAACTTCTTATCATTGACGAAGTAAGCATGGTTTCCAATGTCATGCTTGCCTTTGTGCATTTGAGAATGCAAGAAGTTCTCAAAACAGAGTATGATGTGTTATTTGGTGGCAAACACATCATTGTTTTCGGAGATCTTTTGCAGCTGACACCAGTGAAAGGGCAACCTGTGTTCAAAATGCTCACGCATGAAGATACCAGGAAGTGCCTAGGCAGCATTGGCAACGTCAATATATGGTTAAACTTCAATTATGCTGAACTGCATGAAAATATGCGTCAGGCGAAGGATGAAGTTTACAAGACTATTCTACAAGATGTTAGAATTGGAAAAGTGACCGAGCATGGGAAAGAAGCTTTACATGCACGATTACTGTCAAATTTATATCCAGAACAAGATGTTGTGCCTGAGAATATTTTTCAGAAAATTACTGATAAGAAATCTGGAATATGTTTGATGCCAACTCTTGCAGAATGTGCCAAATTCAACAACAAAATGTTGCATTTAGAAAAGCAAGAGATTGTGAAACTGGAAGCTATTGACAGAGTAGAGCATATGGGATCAACAATTATTTTGTCTGAGAATCTGAAAACAAAATTGGATTCATTAGAGAAGAGTATATCTAAAACTGCAGGTTTTGAAAAGACTCTGAATGTGTGCTTGAACTGCCGTATAATTTTAAGAAGGAATTTACATGTTGAAAGAGGTCTGGTAAATGGATCAATGGGTAATGTTGTTGATTTTGTAAAATACAGAAATAGAGATGGAATTGAATTTTTAAAAATTAAATTTGATGGCATTGAGGAAGTACAGCTAATTGGTCGTTGCTCTGCTAGATTTTTGCTTGTAAAAGACTTATATGTTCGCCGTAAGCAGTTTCCTGTTTGCTTGGCATATGCGGTGACAATCCATAAATCGCAAGGTTTAAGTGTAGACTGTGCATTGGTGAATATTGGCAGTTCTGTGTTCAAGGAGGGTATGGCATATGTGGCATTGTCACGAGTTAGAACTTTATCGGGATTGTACTTGATTGAGTGTGATGTCACAAACATTTGTGCGGATCTAGATTGTGTTAAGGAATACAATAGTTTAAGAAGAGAGTATGCGCCACATTTGCCTCAGTATCCTTTGTTTGAGAAACGTGTGGTAGGCCGGAAACGAAGAAATGTGACCAATACTGGGGAGGTTGTAGCAAAAAGACGAAAAGTCGATGAACCTAAAATTACAAGCAGAAACAAAAAGGATTCTGTTGAAGATGTTGTTGGTTTTCAATTTGAAAACAGTTCTGGTGTCAACTGCTATGCTAATGTAGTGGTTAATGTTTTGTTTTCTCTAGAAAATGTAAAAGAAGAGATTGTGGTCAATTCTGATCAAAGATTTTGCAGTTTGTTAAATTCTGTGTTAGAGAAATGTAGCACTGATAGAACAAACATAGAAAGTGTGTTTGAAATTCGAAATCTGTTAGACAGATGTTCAGGCCAAACACAATTCTCTCAAAATATTCAGCAAGATTGTCAGGAGTTTTTAATGTATATGCTTGATGTATTGCATGCTGAAGGTGTAGATGTAGATCAGCTGTTTGGGCTTTCTTATCAATGGCAGCATGACTGCGAGAACTGTATGGTATCAAGTACTACTAGTGTAGACTCAGAAAGATTTATATATTTAACTTTGCCAGACAGTAAATCAGTCTCCTTTAATAAGCTAGTAAAAGCAGCTGATCACAACATGGAGTGTAGCCAATGTAAATCTGAAATGATGTCCACATTACTTATACGAACATATGGCCAGTATGTCATTTTAATGTTCCAACGATGTAGGCCTGATGGAACAAAATTGACAACTTTAATTAAAAATTTTGTAGCTTCGCAGTTGTCAATATCAGGAAGGACTTTTGTAACTGCAGCAATTATATATCATGACGGCCCTTCAATAACATCAGGACATTACACAGCTTATTTAAAGTCTAGAAATGGCTGGTCATTCTGCAACGATTCTGTTTTAATTTTCAAAAAAAAATTGCCGTATGACCTTAAAAACTCTTACCTGGTGTTTTTAAAACCAAAATTTTAGGGAAATAATCTCGGGATGTGCTCTGTGGAATTTCAAGAAGTTCTCCTACACAATTTGGCCTTGAGGATAAGTGTAGTTCAGAGACATAACTTCTAACCATAAGACTGGACGTCATGGAGAAATAAGTGCACTTTGAATGAGTTCAGAAAAACTATTTCTTTTTATAAGCTAATTGAAGCAGCCAATCAAAACATAGAGTAGAGGGAATGTAAGTCTGCAATGCTGTCTACTGTTTTACATTGCTTTGTGATTGAAAGTGATGTAGAGAATTAAATAATTGTACTAGTCATAGAGTTAGTATAAGTCTGCTTCATAGTAAGCAGTATCAGTGTCATAGGAAATGTAGAACATGACTGAGCAAGAAGAGGAAGATATTACTATTCCTGGATTGTGAAAATGATCTTCAACATTTTAATTCTGAAAGTTGCAGAAATGCCAAATGACGGGATTGGCTTACAAGAAATCCAAGAGTTATAAATGGCTCTAACAAGATTTGGCCTTGTGGAAACTTGTGGTAGAGAGCAAGAAGTCATTTATTGCATGTAACATGTTTTTAAAAACGATGGAGATTTTCTTTCAGAAAGTGGCGGGCTGAAAGTAATAACAGCACAACAGAGTGTAAGCTGTTCATAGGACATCCTTTGACGTCATGGAAAGTAAGTTAACTTTAAGGAGTTCTGAATTCTGATTTGTTATGTTGTATGGGTTTTTTAAACACAATCATTTTGATTGTGTTTTTTTTTCCCCGCTGTTATATGATGAATACCTTCAAGTCACTGTTTTTAGTGAATTTTGATACATTCTGAGAACAGCAAAAATAAACCATTTAACATGTATAATTAATTCTGTACTGTTTGCATTTATGATGTATATGTAGAACTGTGTAGGAGGCATGGAGAAGGTGAGGCTTCTGTAAGTGTCAAAGTTGTTGCATGCAGTGCTGCGCTTCTGCATATTCTTTCATATGCTAGACTACATCTGCACAATGAGATACCTAAGCAAAGGAAACACAAGTGATGTGATTGTGAAATGAGCAAAATAAATTGCACGTATTTCATTTACATCACCTGTGTTTCCTATCATTACGAAGCACATTGTGTAGATCAAGTTTAGGTCTGTCCAGGGAAACATAGGAGGTTTGGACTTTGTTCAAGAGTGCAGTGGACATGACTCACTTCATTGGTAGACCTTCACATATATTATGTCCTCTATTCTCTTCAACAACTCGAAATTTCATCTGCAACCCTGAGTAGGCCTCACCTCAAACAAACCTCTGGATAGGAGACATCTTATTGGCATCCTGAAGCAATTATTTAAAATTTTAGTGTCTTGCAACACTTTTCTGAGACAACAGCAATGCAAAAGATGCACCATATTTTAAGATAGGCCTCACTTCATCTGCATCAAGATACTGTTAGTTTAAAATGTATATCTTTAGTACTGTGTAGGGGGCCTGGAGAAGCAGAAGCTTCTGTAAGTGTCAAAGTTGTTGAAAAACTGTTTGTCCTTCAATCTTTTCCCTTGTCTTTTGTAATTTTTAAATACATGTTTTAATATTTTTCAAATGTTTGTTCTCTCTTTCACAGATTGAAAGTATAAAAACAAAAAGTGAGTAATTTAACGACAATTATAAGGTAAATGTTTTGTACTCTTTTCGTTACATTTCTATCACATTTAACTTCTATTAGTTCCACTGCTTCATTTCTTTAACCCTCAGTTTCCTGCCTTTGCTACTTCCCTCATTCCTTTCTCTATTACCTACTTACTCAACTCCTTCCACTCTTTTTCTCAGTCCCTCTCTTCTCATAGTTCCTCACTCTTGTTCACTCACTCCGTCTCTATTACTCTTAGTGTCTTTGACTGATCACTCTATCACTATTTGTTCATAATGCTTTCTCTGTGTAGTTGAAGCACACTAAGGGGCATATTATGAACACAGCCAATAAAATTATTGCTCTTTTTATTGGCAGAAAACTGGTGCAAAAGTGGTTTTAGCGGCAGTTTTCTGCCGCAAAAGCAGCTTTAGCGACACATTTCTGCCAATAAAAGCTGCAAAACTTTTATTGCCTATGTTGATGATATGGCTCTATGTTACTTACATTTCTTTGCTATTTCAATTAATCTTTTTCTGTTATTTTTTGTTTTCTGTTTTCTATTTTTTCTCTCTGTTATTCCTCATGTTTTAATCTTATTTTGAACATTCACTCACATTCTCCAAGAAACTCTTCTTTGTTAATGTTATACTCTCTTTTTTTTTCTTTCACTTCGTTATCTATTTTGTTTTTCACAATTATACCCTCTTCCGTCTTTTCTTCGGTAAATAGATCTATTAAACAGTATCTCTTCTTTACTCCCTATAGCTGTCTTTCTTTTAACATCACTCTCTGTTTACTTTCCTTATACTTACTCTTTTTAAAAAAAAAAAAAATTTTGGGTTAGCTCCCGGTCCGCGTACCGGGAAGCTAACCGGGAAGCGAACCAAAAGAAATAGAGCTTGCCAGAGTGCTAAACATTCTAGCAATTTTTTTTGAAAGGGAAGGTAGTTCTGAAAAGAACTTTTTTTAAATATTTTTGTTGTTTTGTATTTTTTTTTTATTTTTTTTTATTTTTTTTTTTTGTATTTTTTGAACGATTTTATATTTTTTTTGGTTTTTTTGGGGGGGGGAAACAACAAAAAACAGGCATTGAAAAGGGCTCAACAGGAGCAAAAAAAAAATTACTGGGAGCGGTTAGGGCAATTATGGTGTTCATACGCCAGGTTGATAGCATTTATGCTCATATTGCCACATGCTAACAACGCACGACAGTGCATACAAGTGTGGATCATGTGGCCAAAATGTTCTTGTATGTTTGGCACAGTTTCCCGTGCCTCTGCTGGTGTCAATGAAATGGATATTCTTGATCTGGCCACAGGAGTTGATCTTGGATTTTCCTGCAAATCCCGTATTTCCGCCCGGCTATAATTCAGTGGATGCTTCCTTGTCATGTGCCTGTGCATAGTATGGTTGCCATAACTATATTTCTTATCCGTCCCTCTGGATAATTTTTCTTTACAGATGAGGCAGGTGACATACCTCGCATTCACTTTTTTTTGGCCACGAGGGATCGAATAAAACTGCCAGATGAAACTGGCTTTCTTATGGGAAACCCGGGGCACTTCTTCTAAGAACTGTGGTTCTTCTCCCTCCTCTTCATCCATTTCTTCCTCTTCCTCCTCAGTGTTGATCATCACCTGGGGAGGTGGTCCTCTCTTCCCATGAGGAGGTGGAGGTGGTGGTGGGGGTCCACCAGCTGAAGCAACTACTGAAGCCATTTCTGATATAGTAATAAAGGTCTTCCTCTCACAATGATGAAAGTCAGAGTGAGGAAAGAAGGAGGGGTTTTCATCATTTGGGAAAAACAATACTTCTCAACCAATGAAAAGTGTTATTTTTAGGTCACCTGACCTAGCCTTACATCATTATGAAACCAAAAGTGAAATGAACCAATGAAAAGTTTTATTAACAAGTCACATGACCTCTCACGCTCATGTTACGCGCTGCGGAACGCGCCCCGGTTAGCTTCCGGGTCGCTGAGCTTCGCGCCTCGGTCCGCGCCCCGGGACACTTCCGGGTGCGCTAACGCGGTACGTCACAAGACGCATTACGCGGCAACGCGATACATCGCGCTTTCGCGACGCGCCGCGGATCGCTTCCGGAGAGCTGCGTTTCGCGCCTCGGTCCGCGCCCCGGGGCACTTCCGGGTGCGCTAACGCAGTACGTCATAAGACGCATTACGCGGCAACGCAATACCGTCACTATGATGATTTCTTACCGGTTCGCGGACCGGGTCGCGGCATCAATTTGAGCTAACGGAAAGCTTCCCGGTTCGCGGACCGGGAGCGAAACAAAAAAAATATTTAAAAAAAATTATTAATAAACATATAAAATATATTTTTGGATTTAAAGAAGAATACATTTTACAGCTATAGATATTAGCTTTTAAAAAACCAATGAAATTCACTGAAAAAAACATAGGTTATAGACCATATATAGTTAGGAATTAGCATTTACAAAACCTTGAAAATTCACTGAAAAAACCATAGGTTATACACCGTATACAGTTAGGAATTAGCATTTAAAAAACCTTATTTTACTCACACAAAACCAATGAAATTCCATATATAGTTAGTTGTACTAACTATATATCGCGCACCCGCAATCCACTGCTGATCATGTCACATATTACATCATTCATGACATGGTCAGTGACATCACTGATGACATCACTGATGACATCTCAAATGACATCACTGATGACATCACTGATGACATCTCAAATGACATCACTGATGACATCACTGATGACAACATCCAGTGACTGTATTTTTCTGTAGAGTTAAAATATGTCTTACATATTTAAGAATGAGTGGATGTATAAGTGTCTGGATGAAGAATTTAGTAGGTGCATGACTGACTGTATGAGTGAGTGGTTAAATGTGTCTCACTGAGTGCATGGGTTAGTGACTAAACTGTCTTAATTTGTGCATCATTATGTCTGTTCTTCTGTAAACTGCTGCATGTGTTGATCAGTAGCTATATGAGTAACTATATGGGTTATTGATTGGTTGCCCAAGCATTTGTATGAGACACTGAGTGTGTGTGTGGGTGACTGGGAGGTGTATGACTCTGTGCATAGATGTATGGGTTCAAAAGTGCATGTGGAAACAGCTGTATGGGCGGTTGACTGTGTGCATGACTGTATTGGTGAGTGAATAGATATCTCAGTGCTACATGTCAAAGTAAGTACATATGTAAAATACAGTACATGTGAGAGTTGACATATATAAATAACTGTGCATAAGAGCCAGTGAATGTGTGAGTGGCTGTATGGATCATTGTGAACTTGTATCCAGGATTGTATAAGTGAGTAAATATGTTTTAGTATATGTTTCAATAAGTAAGGTGTGTATAACTGTATAGTTGTGAAAATGGAGGTGTGATTGATTCTTTGCATGACTGACTAAGTGTGTAAGTAACTCCATGGATGAGTGACAGTCTGTGAGTGTCTGTTTACACTGAGTGTATCTAAGGTTATATTAGAGTCTGAAGAGGTTCATCGTATTATCACATGAATGATGTCATCAGTGATGTGATCAGTAATGTCAAATGAGATGTCATCAGTGATGTCATCAGTGATGTCATTTGAGATGTCATCAGTGATGTCATCAGTGATGTCATTTGAGATGTCATCAGTGATGTCATCAGTGATGTCACTGACCATGTCATGAATGATGTAATATGTGACATGATCAGCAGTGGATTGCGGGTGCGCGATATATAGTTAGTACAACTAACTATATATGGAATTTCATTGGTTTTGTGTGAGTAAAATAAGGTTTTTTAAATGCTAATTCCTAACTATATATGGTGTATAACCTATGGTTTTTTCAGTGATATATATATATATATATATATATATATATATATATATATATATATCAATGCTCGAAGGTGTCCACCTTTGAGTAGCACGCGAACAGCAGCTTGGTTTATGTATAGGTGAGGACGGGGATCCACTCGTAGACGCCGCTCCGTACGGGATCTGCCCGATGCGTTTCGAAGCTCCATATGCTTCTCTTCAGGGGCTTTAACGGAAGCGGTGTGCGCAACCGCCGACCCACTTCCCCATTTTATATATAACACACCCACCAATGGGAGGCTCAAATGAGACCGTGCATTCTGGGAAGTGTGGTCCGGGAAACACACAATCAAGTCCTGTATGGACTCCACAAGTGGGCCCGTCCTCGATTCCAAGTACGACTGCTGCTTCACTTTCGTGACCCCCAGGGTACCGGGGTGGTGCATACTCCACGGCTGGACGGCCGCGTATAAATCAATGGTATATATATATATCAGTAGGTATATATATATATATATATATATATATATATATATATATATATATATATATATATATATATATATATATATATATATATATATATATATATGGTAATTGTGTGAAACATCAGAATGCCTTCATGATGGAATCAAAGTAAAAAACTGAAAGTATTTCCTACTGAGGAGACTGTAGTAATTGGGGAAATTAGGCAACTTCATAACAAATAAATCTCCCAAGATGGCCACCAGAGACAAAAGAGCCCAAATGTAGCACAAATATCACGCCGATGTAGCACACGTGTAGCCCAATGACAGAAGTGTGCAAAACACTTTTATTTTTTGTAATTTTGCAGTTGTATATAGTGCAGGCTTGTCAGGTATTAGAGTGCTTTACATGAGCATTGGTTACATCACACAAGAACAAATTCATTTTGGTTTTAGACATGGGGAGACTAAGTGATTTGACCAGAATTACAGAATGTCGAGCCGAAGCAGAAACTCCAACCTGGTTCCCCAGTTGCAAAGTCTGTAGCTCTGGAATTAACACCACATCCTCTCCCCTAAGTGCAACATTTAATCAAGTGGTCAACTGGATAAAACAACATCAAGATAACAAATAATTAAAAAGTGCTTTGTCGCTATTTGAAAACCTCAGAAAATATGTCCTCATTTTAGTTTTTCAGAGCACTAACCATAATTTTGATGCAAATAAGACCCTAAAGGAAATGTTCTAGGTATTACAGTTTTGATTACATCAAGATGACGTCAGGCGTTCCACACTTTTGTAATAAATATAGAATGTTAGCAATCTAGTTGTTAATTAGGATACTGTTGAGAGGCAGAGGCCAGGGGCATGGACTCTGAAAATTGAAGGCAGGCAGGAGGGTGCAGAAGCAACAATGTGACCACACTGGGCAGGCAGGAAGGGCAGTGGCAGCACAACAGACTATGGATGGTAGTGGAAATGGGGGCAGGGGCAACAAACCAAAAATACAGGACTGGCAAGAGAGGCTGTGGCAATTTAATAGACCATTGTGGGCAGAAGGAAGAGGCAGTGGTAGTACAACCACAAATGCCAACAGACCCGATTGAGCCAGGAAAAGTCAAATGTTTTTAAGCCCAAATTGGCTTTATTTGATCTGTCTCCTGTCTACAATCTCCTCTTTTTCAATGCAAATCAAATGGGAAAATCAATGCCCTAGTTTTTTTTCAAAATCTCCCTCTTACCAAGTTCAAAATGTTAGCAAGTATGGTACATTGGATCATGGAAGGCAGGAGGAATTGGGGTAGGAATATGGACACAGATAACAGATGACAAGGGAAACAACCTTTACAACGCAACTTTTACAACGCACTACCATTACAACGAAACTTTTACAATGCAACATCTATTACATAGGATGCCATTACAACGCAACCATTACAACGCATGACACTACAACACACACCATTACAACGCATGTCATTACAACGCAGTCTTTACAACGCATACCATTAAAACGCATACCATTACCATCCAACACTTACCCTACTGTTGCACCCCCTGGAGTTAGAATAGCAATTTTTACCCCCTCACTATCCAACACTTACCTTACTGTTGCACCCCCTGGAGTTAGAATAGTAATTTTTACCCCCACACTATCCAACACTTACCCTACTGTTGCACCCCCTGGAGTTAGAATAGTAATTGTTACCCCTACACTATGCAATACTTACCATACATGCAATGTAATGTTATGCGTTGTAATGGTACGCGTTGTAAAGGTAGTATGCATTGTAATGGAATGTGTTGTAAAGGTAGTTTTTAAAAATTCGTTGTAATGGCATGTGTTATAATGGAATGCGTTGTAATGGATGTTGCGTTGTAAAAAATGCATTGTAAAGGTGTGCGTTGTAAAAGTATGCGCTGTAACATCATACAACCGAGGACAGGAGGGACATAGAGAGGTGCTCCAAACTGACCCTACAGGGCAGGCATCAGGGTTTGCAGCAGCACAATACACCACACAGGGCATGCGGGACGGGAGTGCAGCACAACAATCCATAGAAAGCAATAGGGAGGGGATAGGACCATGCACATGGACAACAGAGAACAGAGAAGAAAGAGGCAATGGTAGCTAGCTGACCTTAATGGACAGACAGGAGAGAAAGCGACAGCATAACGGACCATAAAGGGCAGGAGGGACGGATCAGGGGCATTACATTGGAACAGACAAGCCAGGAGGGAGGGAATAGGGGTCTGCACATGGAAACAGAGGGCTGGGGGCAAGGGGGCAGGGCAGGGGCAGCAAGATGACCTTGGAGATCAGGCAGGTTGGGCACTATAAGCAAGACACACCATGGAGAGCAACAGTGAGACTATAATGGCATACACTCAAACCATGGAGGGAAGGTGGGATGGGTCAGGAGTAGTTAGTTGACCACACAGGGAAGGTGGGAAGGGCTGTGGCAGCACAGAAGGCCATGCATGGCAAGCAGGAGGGTTAGTGTCAGCACAATGGCTATGATGGGCAAGAAGGAGGGTGCAGGGGCATGCAAAAAGGACCATGGAGGATAGAAGGGAGGGTCAGGACCTGGGCACAGACAAGAGAGTTCAGGGGAAGGGCCCTCCCAACAGGCCACGCAGGGCAGGCATGAGGAGCAGTTGCAGCACAACGGACCAGGGAGGGCAGAAGGGTGTGGCAGTAAACAGGGGATGGGGGAGGTGGATGGGGCAGCAAGCTAAATGTTCAGAGAAGGCGGGAAGGCCAGTGGCAGAACAACGGCCACACAGGGCTGTAATAAGGGAGCAGGGACATGGACTTGGACAATGGATGGCTAGGAGGAGGGAAGGCAGGAGCAGCAAGCTTGTGTGGGGGCAGCACAATGCCAGGCCCTGCTTCCAACCCCCCACCATCCATTGTGATATGCATCTTACTTAACGTTAAAAAAGAAAACTAGAAATTTGCTGAAAAAAACAAAGATTACAGGGGCAGTATAGTTAGACTCAGATTTCACTCATACACAACCAGTGAAATTCAGCAGTTATAGTTACCTGAGTTAACTATAACTTACGCCCCTGCAATGTACTGCTAATGACCTCAGACATTACTCATTCATGACATGGTCAGTTATATCACTCATGACATCACTCATAATGTCTCAAATGAGCTGTGAAAGGAATGGAACTATAAATGCTAGAACTTTATTTAGGGATAGTGTATGTATAATAACACCCCTTTTTTTCTTTTCTTTCGTGTAAGAACCATTATAGAACGCAACGTGCCCAGATTAATATGACCGATAGCCTTTCACTTTAAAGTAATGTGTCGTCCATTGTTTATGTTGATGTTTGCAATCCTAAGTATGTTTATTATGAATAAGTCACGTTGACGAACATACAGGTATGGCGGTCACCGGGCAAGATATGCTGAAATTACATTGACACTTGTTTTCTTTTCTTTATTGTATCAATTCCTGAATTTTCACATTGTGGCCAGGCCAATAAAAGTCATATGTAGTCCTTTGTTAATGTTGGCAACTTTAGGTATTTGTACATTTAAATAAGGATGCTACAATGACATCTTGTATCGTTATCAAGGTTCGGATGAGCCGAAACATGTGGATCACGTCCTTTGCAGATTAAATAATTCCAAACTACAGCCTGAGTGCGGATTCCTTCCTTGTAAGACTGAGAGGAGATTAAATACATATATATAAAATACACAGAAAAAAACACAAGTTTCTGGGACAATATAGCTAGAAATTAGCATTTAAAAAAACCTCCGAAATTCACTGAAAAAAACACAGGTTTCATGGACCTCATAGTTAGTTGAACATTTCATTTGTACAAAACAAGAGAAATTCAGCTGTTATAGTTAGTTGTGCTAACTATAACTAGCGCCCCCGCAATGCACTGCTGATGACGTCACATATTACATCACTCATGACATGGTCAGTGACATCACTGATGACATCTCAAATGACATCACTGATGACATCATCCTTGTGATCATCTGATGCACCTCCTCACACCCTAAAATACAGACTACCATTCTCGAAACCATAGACACACCAATACTAGTACAGCTACAATATTCTGTATACTATTCATGTAGACCTCCAACCAGCTACATACTATTGATACTCTCTTCTAAATACCCAGTTAGTACCTATTCAGTCTAGGAATCCTTCTGTCTGTCCCATGCACTTCTCCATTCACCCATCCAGCACTATCTACGTATCCTATCACTCCACCAATACCTAAGCACTTATAAATTCAGCACACACTTTCTTGGCAACACTGAAATTACTCCAGTTATTAGCTGTATACTTAAGGGATGGGGTAGTCACTAACACAAGTGCAGGTACATTATTTTATACACTATGCATGCACACCTCTAACCAGCTACAAACTATTGATACACTCATCTAAATACCCAGTTAGTACCTATGCAGTGTAGGAATCCTCCTGTCTGTCCCATGCATTTCTCCAATCACCCATTCAGCACTATCTACTTATCCTATTACTCCACCAATACCTAAGCAGTTATAAATTCACTATACACTCTGTTTGTAATACTGTAATTAATTTAGTTACTAGTCATGAACTTATGGAAAGGCCTAGCTACTAATACAAGTACAGCTGTAATAGTTTGTGCACTTTCCAAGCAGACCTCTAACTAGCTACATACTATTGATACAGTCTTCTAAATAACCAGTTAGTACTCATGCAGTGAATGAATCATATAATTAGTCCCATGCACTTCTTTAATCACTTATCTACCACTATATACTTATCCTATCACTCCACCAATACGTAGGCACTTATAAATTAAGTGTTTATTCTGTTTGCAGCACTGTCCTCATTCCAGTTACTAGTGGTATTCCTATAAAATGAACTAGGTACCAACACAAGTACACATAAAATATTCTGTGCATAATCCCTACAAATCTCTAAGCAGATGCATACTATTGGTCCACTCCATTGAATACTGAAGTAGTACCCATGCAGCGTAGGATAACTCCTGTCGGTCTCATGCAATTCTTCAATCACCCATCCAGCACTATGTTCTTATTGTATCAGTCTGCCAATACCTAAGCACTTATGGGGAAGATTTACAAGCACCCTGCGCCACCAGTACGTCACTTTTTGTAACGTAGTGATGGCACCAGGCATTCCTTCATATTTACAAGGAGAGGAAAAGCCACCCTGCTTGGTTTTTCCTCTCCTTGTAAATACGACCCCTTCATACACAGAACTTTGCGTTGAAGGGGCATTCAATAGGTGTTGCTGTGGGTGTTCCCATGCAACACCCATAGAACTAGACACATCTCCAGATTTATGAGAAATCACATAAATCTGGATATGTGTGAGTGCTGCGCCATCCTAGAGTTGGTGTAGCAAGGCGCAACGAGGAGAATTGTTTTCATTTATCCTCATTTTTTCCTCTTTCAATGCATGATGCACTCCACAGCATGCATTGAAAGAGGAAAATGCCTTTACTGATCTCCGCACAACACAGTTATCCTTGCACCATGGTATCCACAGAAGGCGAATAGCAAGTTCCTAGCAACAGAAGTGGCCATTCTCTTGATTAAGACAGTGAATATATGGACTCGAAAAAATTCGTTTTATAGCAAATTGTATACTCATAATAATTTGTTTGGTTTATAATTTGACACAATTACGAATGTATTTACTTCGGTTACGACAAGAGCATTATGGGGGTCGTGGTTCTTAGGTAGAATCAGGGCGTCAGGTGATCGATTAATACACACTTAGGGGGGTGGAGCACAAGGGTTTAAATCTGATAGTCTTTTTCCGGAGACAAAGAATTGTTTCAGGTGCGCGCTGTGCATTAAAATATACTTTAGAATGAGCAGGTATGTGGAGAGTTTAGTTCCGTAATATACGAGGAATGAGTAAATGTTGAGATTTGGAAACATCAGGAATGTTAAGAAACAGTGGGAGGGGAAAAAGTAATTTTAGAGAGGCTTTGTATGTGGCAACGAAGAGAAGGATAGGAAGAAAGAGGGAGTTTGTAAGAAAAGGAGAGTAGACACGAGTTGCGGCGAGGTTTGTAAAAAGCGCGCAATGATCTAACAGACGGGCGGGGGAAACAGAAGGGCAAGGGAGCGTATAATTCAGTTTGTTAACAGAGGGAACATGGAATCACATAAGGAGAATTTTTCGGTTTGGTTTTGAGGAGATAGCACAATATGGAAGTTCTGTTTTGGGTTTAAATAGAATTTGAGACGAAGAGTCACATTGGGTTGATATATATTCATGTGAAATACTGGTAATAATGTAAATTAGAAGAGTATGGAGTATTAATGAATTTTTTCTAAATGTTAATTCACAGTTACCCCTGACGAAGGGCTGGAAATATGCCCGAAATGCATTGGGTCTTAATAAAGAATTGCTGCTCGGAACTACTTTTTGCGTTTCTTTGATCGTTTTCCCGAAGAGGCCCGGATGGGCACACGTGATAATGAGAAGCACTGAACAATGCAATATTTGATACATGTGGATTAGTTAAATGGACTTAAAGAAGAAGAAACTTTGTCAAGGATTGTGTTTAAAAGAATAAAAATGTTGGTGAAATGGAAAAAGGATTGAAATGGATCTAGTATCCTACCTGGCAGTGCGACTGGGAGTGGAGCGTGGACTAAGCGCTCCCCACAGCATGGTACAATAGAAGGTGCACCTAGGGCGATGCACGGCCCAGTTCCGCACGCAATTTGTAAAGTCGATAAAACATGGATTACATTGTGCAAACTACGGTGTGCAGACCACCCCTTATGATCCTGCAAGAAGATGCCATTTTGTTTGATATTTTTTGAAAAACACCTAAAAAACAAGCAAAAAGGGTTCTTGTAGGAAAAGAGATGTCTCTCTAAAGATGCTCCAACAAGAATGATTAAAATGGGTGGGGTCCTTTAATAGTTACAGTGAGAAATGTTATGAACCAATGTAATCTCGTTTTTTGAGGTCACAATGGATCCGCGCACTCTGCGCTCACCAAGCACGCACCCGACGCGACTTTGCGAAAATATATGAAAAATATAAGTTTATTATAAGTACAAATATATTATTTTTATGAATATCTTAGATAATCTCTTGCCCTAATATGTAAAATAAAGACACATATATATATATAATTTTAGAACATAATATATTTTTGCCGGAGTCGCGCACCCAGCGCACCCCAGTAAGTATATGACATCACGCAGGACCCGCCACGGTGTAAGCGTCGCGTACCTTGATGCGCATGTGTCGCAAATGTACAGGAGCAGAAGTCGCGGACTGGCCGCATACCAGTCACACACATCACGTAATATTAAATGTATATGATGTAACTGAAATACACGCAGCCGTCGCACACCGTACGCTGATCCTTCATGACTTTTCTAAAATGGCGGCTAGAATCCGCGCATCCACCATGATGTGTACGCATTGGGTGCGCAACTCCGAAATTTTTGGGGAAAAAACAAAATATTATGAATATATAAAAATAAAAAACATAAAACAAAAAAAATTAACAATATTTCAGTTTTAATGTTTTTTATTTTTTTTTGCAATTTTCTGAAAAATATATAATGTTATTTAATGAATAAAATATTTACAAATAAAGTTAAAAAACTGTATAAAATCACTAAAAAAAACCAGGTATAACTACTATTACACTTCTACTTACCTACTTTTAATATTCAACCTTACTTATCCTTCGTCCCCGGTGCTTATGACAGGTTCCTATTTACATGTTTTAGGCTGGGGACCTTCCATAGCTTAGTCACCTTCCCTGTTATGAATGTTTGGACTCACGATCTCCGGCCCTGCCCCTGTGATTACACTTCCCCCCAATCTGCGATTCACGTCATTTTATTTTGTAAATTTAATTCTATTGACAGGCGGTTGTTTTTAGTCCCCATTTTAAAAAGATTTGGATTACGCCAATGTCGAGGAAACCTGCTCTCTCTTTCAAAAATCAAAGCGGATTGCTTTTCTGCATGGGGAGCAGCATGTTAGCTGCTCCCCAAGCAGACAAGCAATGCCGGCTCCAGCAGGATGCGGGGAGCCGGCAGGAACTGTGGGGGGCTTGGGGATCCCCCCCATGGCCCCCAACGAGGAGGGCCAGGCCCTGGGGGATAGGGTCTCCGGCCCCCCTCCCCAAATATTACATGTTTTATAATAAAAAAAAAAGGATGCAGGCCGGCCCCGGGGGATGGGGTCCCCGGGGCCTTAAGTGGCCTGAGGAGGGGGCTATGCAGCCCCCCTCATTAAAATTTTTTAAAAAGTGCCGTGCCCGGGCAGATGGGGTCCCCAAGGCCTGGATTAGCCACGGAAGGGGGGCCACGTGGCTCCCTTCCCGTTAACAAAAAATAAATATACATTTTTGGGGGTCAGGCCCTGGAGGATGAGGTCCCTAGGGCCCAAAAAAAAGAAAAAGAAGGTGGGATATATAGCCCCCCTCTTAAAAACAAAATGAAAAATAGGGGATCGGGAGGAGGTCACGCCCATTCTCTGCAACTCTCTGCAAACACGCCCCCTGGCGAATTTGCAGAGGGGGAAGTAATTCCCCTGAATACTGGGGGTTCCTGAGGGCCAAATAGCCCACCAAGAACCTCCAGTATGTGCCGGGGCTGCGTTGCCGAGAGATGTAAAAAGGGGCATGGCCTGACTACACCTCTCTGCATCGCAGCCCCCTGGCGCATACTGGATGTTCCTGATAGGCCAGTATTCAAGGGGATTAAGTTCCCCCTCTAGAAACACGCCAGGGGGCTGTGTTGCACAGAGGTGTAATGAGGCCACCTCCCTCTTTGCACCTCTCTGCAACGCAGCCCCCTGGCGCATACTGGAGGGTCCTGGTGGGCTAGTTGGACCCCAAGGACCCCCATGTATTCAAGGGGATTTAGTTCCCACTCTGGAAACGCACCAGGGGGCTGCGTTGCAGAGAGGTTTCATGAGGCCACCTCCCTTTTTACACCTCTCTGCAACTCAGCCCCCTGGCGCATACTGGAGGTTCCTGGTGGGTTAGTTGGCCCCCTGGGACTCCCAGTATGCAAGGGGACTTAATCCCCCAACTTAGAACATGCTATGGGGCACGTTTGCACAGTGGTGAAGGTAGGAGGCGGGGCTTGAGGTGATATGTGTGCAAACATGCCCTGTGGCACGTTTTAAGTTTGGGAAATAATTCCAACTATTCCAACTATTCCAACAGGTACCTCCAGTAAGTGCCACGGAGCTGCGTTGCAGAGTGTTGTAAAAAGGGGGCATGGCCTCTGAACACCTCTTTGCAAGGCAGCTCCCTGGCGCATACTGGAGGTACCTGGTGGGCTAGTTGGCCCACAGGAGACCTCAGGATTGAAGAGGAATTAATTCTCCAACTTAAAACATGCCACAGGGCGTGTTTGCACACAGGTCACCTCAGACGCGCCCTTCACAATTGAGCAAAATATTCCTCTAAAATCAGCCAAAATACGAATTCCGATTTACTCACCTGTTAACACGAGAGACGTCACTGCTGCATCTTTGAGTCCAGTACGGACCCTGAAAAGTAAATCTAAGCGTACTTACCAGTAACTTGTATTTCCTTCCATAGGAATCTATTGTGTGGTTTTCACCAGAAAAGTTTCTAAGTGTCTATTTTCGAAACGTACAAATATTTCTCTAAAATCAGTCGAACTACGAATTCCGATTTACTCACCTGTTATCAGGAGAGACCTCAGTGCTGCATCCTTCAGCCCACTACTGATCCTGAAAAGTAATTCTAACCATACTTACAGTAACTTGAATTTCCTTCCATAGGCTAACATTGATTGGTTTCACTTGGAAATTCTTCTGTGTGGAGTTTTGGAACTTAAAAAAATTCCCCTAAAATCAGTCGAACTACGAATTCCGATTTACTCACCTGTTATCTGGAGGGACCTCAGTGCCACATTTTTCAGCCCACTACTGATCCTGAAAAGTAATTCTAACCATACTTACAGTAACTTGAATTTCCTTCCATAGGCTAACATTGACTGGTTTCACTTGGAAATTCATCTACGTGTGGAGTTTTGGAACTTTAAAAAGTTCCTCTAAACTCAGCCGACCTACGAATTCCGATTTACTCACCTGTTATCAGGAGAGACCTCCGTGCTGCATCTTTCTGCCCACTACTGATCCTGAAAAGTAATTCTAACCATACTTACAGTAACTTGAATTTTCTTCAATTGGCTAGCATTGACCGGTTTTACTCGGAAATTCTTCTGTGTGTGGAGTTTTGGAACTTAAAAAAATTCCTCTAAAATCAGCCGAACTACAAATTCCCATTTACTCACCTGTTATCAGGAGAGACCTCAGTGCTGCATCTTTCAGCCCACTACTGATCCTGAAAAATAATTCTAACCATACTTACAGTAACTTGAATTTCCTTCCATAGGCTAACATTGACTGGTTTCACTTGGAAATTCTTCTGTGTGTGGAGTTTTGGAACTTTAAAAAGTTCCTCTAAACTCAGCCGACCTACGAATTCCGATTTACTCACCTGTTATCAGGAGAGACCTCAGTGCTGCATCTTTCAGCCCAGTACTGATCCTGAAAAGTAATTCTAACCATACTTACAGTTACTTGAATTTCCTTCCATAGGTTAACATTGATTGGTTTTACTTGGAAGTTCTTAAAAGTGTGGAGTTTTGGAACTTAAAAAAATTCCTCTAAAATCAATCGAACTACGAATTTCGATTTACTCACCTGTTATCAGGAGAGACCTCAGTGCTGCGTCTTTCAGCCCACTACTGATCCTGAAAAGTAATTCTAACCATACTTACTGTAACTTGAATTTCCTTCCATAAGATATCATTGTCTGCTATATAAAATATATATAAATTAAATATTACAATTTCAATATTTTTAAAAACATTATTTTTTCAATTTATATTAAAAATATATAATGTAATTTAAAAAATAAAGGGGTCCATTTGGATGGCGGGCGGACTTTGCCCGCCCGCCATCCCCGTGCAAAACGGGACCGCCCGCCATAGGAGCGGCGGTCCCGCCTTGGCCATTAGGATGCGCCCGCCACACTGGCGGGCGCATCCTGTATTTTTACCATTGTGGCGGGCAGTGCTGAAAGTGACGCCAGCCGTAATGGTAAAAATGCACATTGTGCATTTCAAAGCACAACACGACTGGCACCGCACGGTGCCTGCCATGTTGCACTTTGAAATGCGGGGGGGTGCCATAGGTACCCCCCATGTGCACCCCAACCCACAGAGTCCCAGGGGGCCCGCAGCGGGCCCCCTGGGACTCTGGGCAACGGGCCCCCGCAGGGAGTCTCCGCATGCCTTTCTGTGGCGGCATATCCGCCACGGAAAGGCATGTCTGCAAGCCCATCATAATATGGCTGGCGGTGTCTAACAGACACCGCCACCATATTAAACATTTTCCGCACCGGCCGCAAGGCGACTGGGGCGGAAAAGAGGCGGACAGTGTTTACGTCCGCCGCGGTCCCCCTCGCCATAGTAATATGGAGGGGGGAAAATGGGTGGTGGGCGGGCATGAATGTTGGGCGGATCGCCACCGCCACCATGGCGGTGGCGATCCACCCGATATCGTAATGGGCCCCAAAATATCTTAAAATAAGTACTTTAAAACAATATAGTAAATCAGTATAAAAACATATAACAATAAATACATTTATAAATTATCATTTACAAAACCTTTGAAATTCACTGAAAAAACCATAGGTTTCAGCCACGTTATAGTTAGGAATTAGTATTTAAAAAACCTTAGAAATTCACTGAAAAAACCGTAGGTTTCACACATGTTATTGTTAGCTGGACATTTCACTCATACAAAACCATTGAAATTCCCCTGTTATAGTTAGTTCAGCTAACTATAACTCGCGTGCCCGCAATGCACTGCTGATGACGTCACATATTACATCACTCATGACATGGTCAGTGACATCACTATTGGCATCACTGATGACATCTCAAATGACCTTTATCTCCTGTATGTGTTCGCCCTGATCCAATGTAGGGAACCAGAAATATGAATATCAAAGAATAAACACTTTCTAGTGCTTAGAAAACAATGGCACCACTTCTGGACATCTGAATAGGACAAAATCAAAGTTTGAGGGTGACCGTGATGGAGCCCTGCTCGGATAATGCACGCAGGAGGCCTTGGTCAAAATTTTGCCTTTGCACTTAGAAACTTTTCTGGAGCTTTTTCTGCCGGGGGCCTTCAAAGCTCTCCTGCAAGCTCCTGGTGAAACCCTGGAAGTCAAATGTCTGGAGCTCTTCAGTGGGACAAACCTGGAATCTAGCCGGATCATAGTTGAAGGTGGCTGGCTTGTGCCCTGCGGTTGAGTATGTGCCCATATGGAGCTTTTTCCAAAAAGTTTCCCAAACTTTACCAAACTTCTGGCGGTCTTTCCCGAAGGCCTCCTGGTGGGTTCCAAGTGTCCAAAACAGAAATCAAGGGGTCTGGAATCTCCTTGGCTCCTTCATTGTCCCACAATGCACTTGGTCAACCCCTTAAAAATCACTGGTCAAAATCCAGGTTGGGTACTCTGGCTACAGAAGGGTCAGCTAATCTCTGTTAACCTGCAGCTGCAGGGAGGTCATTTCTTACTCCTTGAACCAAGACAAAAGTCCTCGGAGCTGTAGTCCCCGATAGTGCAACAGGTACAGTCTTCATCAGGCTGTTCCTTGGGGTGCAGATCAGGATTCCAGCAGGAGAATCCTTCTTCTTGTAGGTTAAGGCAGCAGAACTGAGGGTCTATGCACCTCTGACGTGTTCAATCAGTGTTCTCTGGAGACAGGCAGGGGAGCACCCCTGTCAAATGAGGTGCAGAGAAACACACCAAAGCATGACAATGTTCTCCAAAGTGTGGCATGGTCTTGACCCTGAAAGCACCATTCTCTCAAAATCCATAATGGGTGAAGTCCCAGCAAAGCAGCAAGAACCAAACTCACATCTTTGAATTCCTTCCTTAAGCCTCCCATCTGGCAGAGAGAGGGGGTGGCCCAGGCGGACAGGCTGACTTGACCTGCTGTTATTTTGAACCTCATGCTTTATGGCTCAACCCCCTGCTGTGGCACTCCTGAGCCCCACAAAGCTCCATATATCAGATAGCCTGTGCCTGGCGGACGACAAGTCACCTAATTAAGGTAGCATGGCTAATGCCCTCAGGACTCACCAATCAGGGAAGAGTGCTAAAGGCTGGATTTTGGATTACAGAACTGAAAAGTCTTATAACTTTTTCCATGCAAGTTATGATAACTTTAACAATGCCACGTTGCTGGATTTGTCAATACCATTCTGTTCAGTCCTTGAATGATATGTTCATACTTTCCTAGCAATAGTTATGTGTCCGTAAAATATTGCCATGTTAGCCTATGAGCTCAACTATCTTCAATGGGGAGAAATGAAATGTGCAATTTCTTCCTCTTTAGAGGTTACACAACCTCCTTGATAAATCCCCTGTTCATAATTACAGCCCCACACCCAACAGAACACCCATGGGAGACCTGGGAGGTTCCTAATATGCAAAAATGATTTTGGATATGGCGTCACAGTGCTCACAGCACCAAAGTCGACTTTGTAATGAATTTGCTACACTGGGAAAAAATTGAATGGGCAGCTTCCACTCACCAGGGTTTCTAAAACATCTTTTATAGGGACCCTGTTTATAGTTACATGAACCTCTGCCAGTGAAACACCTAGGGGAGACCTTGGGGTACTCAAAATTCATTAATAAGGTAGATTATCACTGTTACATTTCCCATACCACTAACGTCAAGGTTGCAGTGAATTTACCTTTAAAAGCAGTGCTGCACCACAGGGCTGCTTTGAAAATGACTACAGACTCTCAGCAGCACACACATGCATATGCAACAAAGGCTGCTGACCTCTAAACTGCCATGCCCTATTATATACTAGGAGCTAATGGGTAGTTTTCATCCCCTTGCCCTATTACCTAATTGGAACATTTAAAGTAGGTCATGCCAATTATAAGTGTATCTCAATGTAGGTGTTTGTGTTTAACGGTGCACAGACATAATATCGACTCCAAAATATCGTTTGGACAGTATATCGAGTTTGAAATATCGTTTGGACAAAATATCGACAGGACAGAATATAGACAGCCAAAATATTGTTTTTAAGGTAAGTGAAGTAATATCGACTGTAAATAATATAGAAAGTGAAAATATCCAAGTATATAATCTAGATAGTAAAAAATATCGTTTTTTTAAATAATATTTAATTATTTATAGTGTTTTTTCATGTTATAATATGTGTGAAAAGTGTCATTTTATGTTATAATTATTTTTAATTAATGTTTTTTTTTAATTATTGTGTAATTTTATTCTGTAGCGGGTTGTGGGTTTATAGGGGAATAGGGTGGGAAGTAATTTAATTATAATTAATTAAATATGTAAATTTATTAATTGGTAGTAATATTTAATTAATTGGTAATTAAATAATATTTGTTAATTATTTCAAATTTAATTGGTAATTAATTTAATTTAATTGATTAATTGCTAATTATGTAAATTTAAATAATTTATTTCCTGTAGCGGGTTGTGGGTTTATAGGGGAATAGGGTGGGAAGTAATTTAATTATAATTAATTAAATATGTAAATTTAATAATTGGTAGTAATATTTAATTAATTGTTAATTAAAAAATATTTGTTAATTAATTAAAATGTAATTGGTAATTAATTTAATTTAATTGATTAATTGCTAATTATGTTAAATTAAATTATTTATTTCCTGTAGCGGGTTGTGGGTTTATAGGGGAATAGAGTGGAAAGTAATTTAATAATAATTAATGAAAAATTTTGTAATTTTTGGGTAAAGGGGTATTTTTAGGGTTCAGGGTCAGTTTTTAGTTTTTGGGTAAAGGGGTATTTTTAGGGTTCAGGGTCAGTTTTTGGTTTTTGGGCAAAGGGGTATTTTTAGGGTTCAGGGTCAGTTTTTAGTTTTTGGGTAAAGGGGTATTTTTAGGGTTCAGGGTCAGTTTTTAGTTTTTGGGTGAAGGGGTATTTTTAGGGTTCAGGGTCAGTTTTTAGTTTTTGGGTAAAGTGGTATTTTTAGTGTTCAGGGTCAGTTTTTAGTTTTTGGGTAAAGGGGTATTTTTAGGGTTCAGGGTCAGTTTTTGTTTTTTGGGTAAAGGGGTATTTTTAGGGTTCAGGGTCAGTTTTTAGTTTTTGGGTAAAGGGGTATTTTTAGGGTTCAGGGTCAGTTTTGGGTTTTTGGGTAAAGGTTTTTTTTTAGGGTTCAGGGTCAGTTTTGGGTTTTTGGGGTACAGGGGTACAGTGTAAAAATAAAGTAAAATTAAATTTACATTAAATTAATTTAATGAAATTAAATTAAATTAAATTATATTAAATTAATTTTTACTCTTTTGTATTTGTAAGTTAATAATATTGGCTATTATTTAATTAAATTGTGTTACTATATATATATATATATATATGTTTTAAGAAATATGAATAAAAAAATATTTTTTTTTACTTTCATTAATTATTTAATTATTAAAAGTTATTTTAAGTATTGTTAAGTATATTTTAGTAATTAATTTTTTATATTAATGTAAATAAACATTGTTTTTATTAAAGTCGATATTTTTTACAACTATATTTTTGTAAACGATATTTAAAACTCGATATTTTTGTACTTACCTGTTTGTACATAGAAAGTCGATATTTTGACAGTCTATATTTTATCAACGATATTTTTGAAGGTCGATATTTTGTCACTCGATATTATTTCAGTGATCCGTGTTTAACAGTACTGGCCCTGGGTCAGACTAGCAGAGCCCAGGGCACGGTCAGAGTAAGCTACCACCAGTGTGAGTCAACACAAAAAAGTGGGGGTGAACAGGCCAATAAGGGTGACTTTCTAACAATAATATTTTTAATAATGCCCGCACATACCAAAAGATCTGTGCAAGATAGGTGCTTCATAACGTAGATGCTTTGTAATCACTTTTGAAGCACCTGTCATTAGGGTTACCTTTGTCAGAATAGGAAACTCTGTATGTAAGCACGGTGGTTCCAAAATCAAAAATGGATGCTGTCCACAGAAGACAACACTTCCATCCATCACTTCTCCATCCTCTCCTGTTCTTTGTTACAATGGTCTGTTGAAGGGTATTACACAAAATTTACTACTGAACTGCCCCTTAGGAATTGTTTCTGGCCAGCTCCACGTAGATAATGGCCAACACAATTTACCTTGGTATAACGTTAGAGTTGCACTTTCTAGACACCCCTGGAAAAGTAAGTCTGAACATATTAGGTAGGACAGCACCCCTGTCAGATAGTCAATTTCTTTTACAGAGTCAAGGAGCTTTTTGAGGCCAACTTTCCTTTTGTGAATGAATGTATAATTTCCTGCTTTGCGGGAACTAATACACTCATACCTCTAATAATGCTTGGAAATCTGCCTTTTTTTTGCATGGTCAACACAGATATTTGTATTTTTCAAGATCCTATTCTTGCTAGCAATATGATTCTGCGTACTGTGACACTGCTATTTAGTGGGGCAATTTGAGTGTTCTAGCTCTGAAATGGTACTGTCAATATTAGCACCACTCAGTTCGTCTATTTAACCTATTAAGCTTTCTGGAGGCCATAATTGTTGTCACAAAAATTGCACCACTAATGTGGAAGTTAAATGTCATTTGTCAGCAGTGTGAATTTACACCACTGATATAGTACAAATATATATAGCTGCCGGAAGCACCTCTGTAGCCCTGCGAGACACATGGAAAGGAAATATACCTTTGTAACGTTGGAAAACCTCTTTTTATATATTAATGTTAACTCTAAAGTGTGCCTTGTAAGCCCATGGGCCTGGAGCTTAACATATAAATAAGAGGAAAACAACATATTTTAATAGTGTGCCTGTACAGTGACTAAACATCCAAAGCTGTTTTCAAAGTGTAGGTTCAGCTAGATTCAGATAGCCCAAAATGGATGCAAGGATGGATGTTGTGCTAAGAAATAGCCCTAAATGCAACAGAGTATGAATACTGAGTGCTCTTGCAGTAGGACGTGTGTTTCCTCTAAATTGAGCAAGCAGGTGTAATTGCATAGTAATCGATAATTTTGTGTCAAAGAGTAACACACAATTATCTGAATCATTCTGATTACTCCAGCATAATTGAAATTGTGGCCAGGCCTATTAATGACTCTGCTGTCCGGAGAACAATGGCTTGGCTACTGGGCCCAGGGAGACAGAGGTGTTGTCAAGAACTGACTTGTTTAACACGTATTATTCATCTTAGAGGGGTACAGGAACAGTTGCAAGAACACAGGACAGCCTTTACATAACATCTTTTGACTTGGAGATGCAAATCTGGCTGGTCCCAATAATTTCTGATGCTCATTCTAAACCTTCTGGCTCCTGTCCCATCAGTGGGAAAACCCCAATTTTCAGCCCTGAAAGAGGCAAGAGACCTCCTCTAAATAATGTAATGTATTAGGGGGAGACAAACGCCCTTCCGATGGAAGAAGGGGGTTAGGCATTTAGGGCTTCTGGGAAATTATAAAGGGAAGCAAACAGACAATGCTATAAAAGAAGGTGGGGATAGGGTGCGAAAGTAGAAAAAATTGTGTGAAAAATATCATTAATCAGTGGCTGTTGGGCAGAAGTTAGAAATTCTGCTGGGCTGCCGAATAAAATTGACAAACAAAAAGAGTAAGACATCACTAAGGATAAGGTAATTCTGAAGGTTTGGAAAGAGAAGGACAAGTTAGCACGTGTAGATTGAACCAGATTGGAACTGGATGGGATTGGGACTGTTCAACTGAAATAAGTAAAGCCTGGAAAAAATAACTATGCCGACAACCTACATAATAAATAGCAAACAATAATAAGGGAAGAAGACAGTACAAACAGAGGTACAATTTAGAAATTATAGTTTGTGTGCTTCTAGGCATGTAATCTGTGTGAGAGGATACAGTCATACAAAAGGTAAGGAGCAGTTGGGGGCGTGGCCAAGCGGCCGACCAACATGGTCACGCGGCGTTGAAGCTCCGCCAGCGGACTACAGCCCAGCAGCGATATCCTCCATAAATGCAGCGTAAATAAGCTACAACTCGACATCATCGGAATGCAACTTCAGTAGCGAACACGTCGCTCCCACCAGGCCTGCAACACTTGGTTCTTCCGTCTCAGAGGCGCCGCAGGGTTTTTCTTTGTTCGCCCTAAGTTGGCAGGGTATGCTCAGACGTGAGTCCCTTGCTCACTTTGCCACTGGAGTCAAGCAAGCCCGGCTGAAGACGGCTCTAATGCCAGAAACCGGTTCTGGGAAGCTTGATTCCGGTCCAGGGAAGACATGGCTTGGCAGTTCGGGCTGGACTGTTCCCATGAGGCACAGGGTCAGACTGATTTGCATATGGCCATGTCTGAACTGGGGTGGCGGAGTGAGCTAAAGAACGGTGATGGATTAAACCCAGATCAGTTGACTGGGGGTGAGTGTTTGTATTGTCAACGCTCCGTCCATCATCACCTTTAGTTTTTCTTTGTTCTCCCTAAGTTGGCAGGGTATGCTCAGACGTGAGTCCCTTGCTCACTTTGCCACTGGAGTCAAGCAATCCCGGCTGAAGACGGCTGTAATGCCAGAAACCGGTTCTGGGAAACTTGATTCCGGTCCAGGGAAGACATGGCTTGGCAGTTCGGGCTGGACTGTTCCAATGAGGCACAGGTTCAGACTGATTTGCATATGGCCATGTCTGAACTGGGATGGCGGAGTGAGCTAAAGAACGGTGATGGATTAAACCCAGATCAGTTGACTGGGGGTGAGTGTTTGTATTGTCAATGCTCCGCCCATCATCACCTTTAGTTTTTCTTTGTTCGCCCTAAGTTGGCAGGGTATGCTCAGACGTAAGTCCCTTGCTCACTTTGCCACTGGAGTCAAGCAAGCCCGGCTGAAGACGGCTGTAATGCCAGAAGCCGGTTCTGGGAAGCTTGATTCCGGTCCAGGGAAGACATGGCTTGGCAGTTCGGGCTGGACTGTTCCCATGAGGCACAGGGTCAGACTGATTTGCATATGGCCATGTCTGAACTGGAGTGGCAGATTGAGCTAAAGAACGGTGATGGATTAAACCCAGATCAGTTGACTGGGGGTGAGTGTTTGTATTGTCAACGCTCCATCCATCATCACCTTTAGTTTTTCTTTGTTCGCCCTAAGTTGGCAGGGTATGCTCAGACGTGAGTCCCTTTGCTCACTTTGCCACTGGAGTCTAGCAAGCCCGGCTGAAGACGGCTGTGATGCCAGAAACCGGTTCTGGGAAGCTTGATTCCGGTCCAGGGAAGACATGACTTGGCAGTTCGGGCTGGACTGTTCCCATGAGGCACAGGGTCAGACTGATTTGCATATGGCCATGTCTGAACTGGGGTGGGGGAGTGAGCTAAAGAACGGTGATGGATTAAACCCAGATCAGTTGATTGGGGGTGAGTGTTTGTATTGTCAACGCTCCGTCCATCATCACCTTTAGTTTTTCTTTGTTCGCCCTAAGTTGGCAGGGTATGCTCAGACATGAGTCCCTTGCTCACTTTGCCACTGGAGTCAAGCAAGCCCTGCTGAAGACGGCTGTAATGCCAGAAACCGGTTCTGGGAAGCTTGTTTCCGGTCCAGGGAAGACATGGCTGGGCAGTTCGGGCTGGACTGTTCCCATGAGGCACAGGGTCAGACTGATTTGCATATGGCCATGTCTGAACTGGGGTGGCGGAGTGAGCTAAAGAACGGTGATGGATTAAACCCAGATCATTTGACTGGGGGTGAGTGTTTGTATTGTCAACGCTCCGTCCATCATCACCTTTGGTTTTTCTTTGTTCGCCCTAAGTTGGCAGGGTATGCTCGGACGTGAGTCCCTTGCTCACTTTGCCACTGGAGTCAAGCAAGCCCGGCTGAAGACGGCTCTAATGCCAGAAACCGGTTCTGGGAAGCTTAATTCCGGTCCAGGGAAGACATGGCTTGGCAGTTCGGGCTGGACTGTTCCCATGATGCACAGGGTCAGACTGATTTGCATATGGCCATGTCTGAAGTGGGGTGGCGGAGTGAGCTAAAGAACGGTGATGGATTTAACCCAGATCAGTTGACTGGGGGTGAGTGTTTGTATTGTCAACGCTCCGTCCATCATCACCTTTAGTTTTTCTTTGTTCGCCCTAAGTTAACAGGGTATGCTCAGACGTGAGTCCCTTGCTCACTTTGCCACTGGAGTCAAGCAAGCCCGGCTGAAGACGGCTGTAATGCCAGAAACCGGTTCTGGGAAGCTTGATTCCGGTCCAGGGAAGACATGGCTTGGCAGTTCGAGCTGGACTGTTCCCATGAGGCACAGGGTCAGACTGATTTGCATATGGTCATGTCTGAAGTGGGGTGGCGGAGTGAGCTAAAGAACGGTGATGGATCAAACCCAGATCAGTTGACTGGGGGTGAGTGTTTGTATTGTTAACGCGCCGTCCATCATCACCTTTAGTTTTTCTTTGTTCGCCCTAAGTTGGCAGGGTATGCTCAGACGTGAGTCCCTTGCTCACTTTGCCACTGGAGTCAAGCAAGCCCGGCTGAAGACGGCTGTAATGCCAGAAACCGGTTCTGGGAAGCTTGATTCCGGTCCAGGGAAGACATGGCTTGGCCGTTCGGGCTGGACTGTTCCCATGAGGCACAGGGTCAGACTGATTTGCATATGGCCATGTCTGAACTGGGGTGGCGGAGTGAGCTAAAGAACGGTGTTGGATTAAACCCAGATCAGTTGACTGGGGGTGAGTGTTTGTATTGTCAACGCTCCGTCCACCATCACCTTTAGTTTTTCTTTGTTCGCCCTAAGTTGGCAGGGTATGCTCAGACGTGAGTCCCTTGCTCACTTTGCCACTGGAGTCAAGCAAGCCCGGCTGAAGACGGCTGTAATGCCAGAAACCGGTTCTGGGAAGCTTGATTCCTGTCCAGGGAAGACATGGCTTGGCAGTTCGGGCTGGACTGTTCTCATGAGGCACAGGGTCAGACTGATTTGCATATGGCCATGTCTGGACTGGGGTGGCGGAGTGAGCTAAAGAACGGTGATGGATTAAACCCAGATCAGTTGACTGGGGGTGAGTGTTTGTATTGTCAACGCTCCGTCCATCATCACCTTTAGTTTTTCCCAGGGACAGGGCCGGCGCTTGGGCCGGGGCGATGACCACACAGTCACTAGTGGGTGTGGATAGTGGGGAGACAGGGGTAGATCCTCCGACCCCAGCGTCCGGCTGCCCCCATGCAATATCACGCATCCATCCAGCCTGCAGCCTTTAAGCCCAACGCTCCAACTGCAAAGGTGGTGGTCCCTTTTTCCCATGTATAAGAGAGTCTGGACCATCTACTGGCACCAGTCATCTTGCTCTCTCCTCTGGGAGCCTCTCCTCCCTCTGCCAGATTGCTCAAAGAAACGACTCACTGGCACCATTGCATTCGGTGCCATGCCCACGCTCCCCCCTCTTTTTTTTCACCTGCTGCTTGACTCTCCTGCATCACCCTCTACCTGCCTCAGCGCAGGCATTGTGCTGCTGCCATTTGTGTAGTCGCACAGCAGCATGGGCCGCACAGATCCTAAACAAATGACCCTCACATTTGAAATGGTTGCTGAGAAAAGTCAAGAGGGCAGCCCCATCATGGCAGAGGGTGGCCAGGGTGCAGATCACATAGACGACCACATTGCTCAGTCACCAACATGGCTCCAGGAGATGAGGGCGGATTTTCGAGCACTGGATGGGCGCTTTGACACGTTAGACAAGCCCGTGGAGGACATGGGGGCCAAAATTCAAGCACACAACAGGCGCCTGGATGTTGCCAAGGCACGCATATCTGACACTGAGGATGGTACTGCACAGTCCCTCAAAAGGCTGGAGCGCATGGAGCGCATACCCAAAGACGGGGCTATCAAAGACGAAGACCTCAAAGTGCGCAGTAGGAGCAACAACGTCGTATTTTGGGGGTGCGGAGACCACTGTGACTGGCCGCCTTGACCTCTTTGTTGAAACCTTGCTTGCGGACATGTTTGGGAGGGAGTCCTTGACCCCTGGGTTTTTGGTGGAATGCGCACTGCACTCTGGGCCCCCGACCCAATCTGAGCTGCCCCCCAACACCTATCATCGCCCACAGCATGAACATTTGAGATCGTGATACGGCATTGCGCCTCACTAGAGAACGAGGAGACAGCACATGGCAAGGCTCTAAACTAGCAGTCTATCCGGACTTTACTCTCATGGTGCAAGAAGCCCGCCATACATACAATGGGGTCGAGGCCACCCTCAGAAATCTGGGTCTAAAGTATGGCATGCTTTACCCGTCCAGACTGCAAGTCGATATCAAACCTGGACCCACATTTTCGACACCCCTACTGAGGCGCAGGAATTCAGCCACGCGTACAAACACAACAACAACCAGGTGATTGCGGACTAATCCAGATCCTCTCCTCCGATCAGCGGCTCCAACACAACATAGAACTGTTTTCAAGTGTGAGCACTGGCTGACTTTCTCATCCTATACATCGCCACTTTGATACCATAGCTGGACTGGGATATTAACACTCTTCACCACATAATGTTTCTATTGGCTGGCCGACTGGCATTGCGTTACCACCCCTCATTGAGGCCCTTAGAAGATCCTTGGCCCCTGGCTTGGATGGCTTCACTGGAGATTTTTACAAGGCATACAAAGACCTACTGGCGCCTCAACTGATTGAGGTGTATGTGGAAGCCCTCAAAAGGCAAATCCTACCCCTTACCTTTCGCAAGGCTGTCATTATCCTCCTTGGGACATATTGCCCCCTATTCTTACTAAATTTAGACTATAAAATTCTGGCAAAGATTCTCGCTATGTGCCTATCTCTCCTGATGGAATTCATTATTTCCCCAGCCCAATCGGGTTTTGTCCCCCATCGTTCTACCACTTTGAATCTTAGGACGCTTTTCTTGATCCTTCACAGGATTAACCCTGAGATCCCAGCAGCCGCCATTTTATTGGACACTGAGTGTCCATTATGCGCTGCATGGGGATGCCTATGGATTTATTGCCACCACCGTATTATTGTACAGTCGCCCCGCAGCGAGACTCTGCCTGAACGGTACCCTCTCCCGATCCTTTTCTCTATCCCGTGGTACTTGACAAGGCTGTCCCCTGGCATTTCCAGGAGAAACACTTACAGAGGGGTCTCCAATTCAACACTGGCCCCTTGTTGGTTTCACTTTATGCAGATGATATTATTCTTTATGTTAGGGAGCCTGGCGTTGACCTGGAGGCCCTTATAAGGGAAATAGTTTGATTTGGGCAACACTCTGGCCTGGGCATCAACTGGCGTAAATCAGTTATCTTTCCTTTTACCCCTAGCACGCTGCAGTGGGAATGTGAATTTCCTCTTGAATGGTGCACTGACTCCGTTAAAGATCTGGGCATTCATATACATTTGGATGGAAGGAGTGGTCAAGTCATTACTGGACCTATAAATCATCAAGGAAAATAGTACATAATAAAGGGATCAGAATATGCGTCCTTCATTTTCTAAGTGAACCTATGAAAACATGTATTAGTAGTATCTAGCCATGAATGATGCCCATTTTTGTTTTTTATTTTGGTCCATACACAACTACAGTTCACTTCATCAAATGCAAGCTAAAAGTCAACAAAATAAGTATACAAATTGCCAGTGTTGCAAGATTTACTGTTTGTGTACCATCGCACAAGTATGTGATGGTATGTTCTGATTCTAGGGAGAACAACATGTTCCACAGGAATCAAGATGAGAGCTGCACCTTTTTCTTCTAGCAACTGTCCAAATATTCCAAAAACCTTGCAGACAGCACCTAATAAAGTTATTCATCTATATAAGCTCGTAACTGACCTGGCACACTTCTTTAATACTGGTTTAAATGGTTATCTTTTTCAAGTAATCTGGACTTTGCATACAACTGCTACACAGTGCTTAATCTGCGGCAGTCATTGAAGGTGGGGCCCACCAGTATGTCATTTTTAGGACCTGGGACATTTTTTCCATAACCAAATTTTGACCCTGTGCAAGAGCTATAAAGACAACAAAGAAGGAAAGGGAGAAAGAGAAAGACGGAAAAACAGTGACAAAGAGATAATGTAAATGGGATATTGCAAGAGTGAGATAAGATGAGGGACAGGAAGTATATGGTGGAAGAAAATGTGTATTGAAGGTTAAATATTGTTGGTATTCGCCAATCTCGGTATTTAGCAATGCTAGTGACAGGCTTGTAAGGAAAACTTTGGACACTGGCATTCACTCTTTTATAAATAAACAATACTGCTCCTACATAATGGGGGGAGGTATAGATATATTAAATCCCTCTTTTCAACATGCTTCTTAAATTAAGCATTAGAAATTCCAACAGGGGCTGCATCATAACTTGGCTTAAGGGACCAAACAATATAGACCAATTTATCATTTGATATTCTGCTTACCCAGTCACATCAGAAACAAAACTATCAGCATATCGTAAACATTAATTGAAGATTGATGTAGTTCAATAACTGGTTTAGACCAACCTGCCTCATGAATAGCAAGAGATTTTAAATCACTCTGGGTTCGTACTACCTCCATCTTCTTTTTCTTCTCCTCACCAATAACTAACATCTTATACTCTCTTATAATTGGATAGTATATAAGATTTTTTTTTCACATAAATCGTTTATGAGCCACATTGCCTATATTGCCAAACCACCCATTAGTCATGCTATGTGATAGAGCTTCTCATTCAAGTTCACTGATGGACTGGGCTATTTGACACTGTTGTATATTTGTTTGGATTTGAATAGCATTAGTAAAAGTAGCCAGAAGGTATTCTGTTTATATGACAGAGTGTGATGTCATTCTGTTGGCTTTTTCACTTCATTCTATCCTCCCTGATGATGATTTAAATGGGGAGTATGTTTCTTGCCACCCACCAATCAATCTTCTGGTCAATTGTATTTTGAGAAAGACTGAAAAGAAAGAGCACATGTTAAGCCCAAAGATCTGCAACTTTATTATCAACCCTACAATATTCCTGCAAAACAGAAACAAACCATATGCACAACTTGGGGCATATTTACTAGAAAATGATGCAGTACGGCGCTGCAAGTGATCTTGCTGCGCCAAACTGCATCATTACAATAGTGCAGGGATATGATATATGTACAGCAATATGACACATCCCTGTGCTTTCCCCTGCGATGGCGCATTATTTGAATGCCTAGTGCCTATGCAGGCACATCTCCTCTTTCCAGAATATAATGCTGAGAGAGCCCCACCTGAGCCACTACTTCCCTCTACCATGACTCAATAAATGAAGTAATTTTCAATTGACCCCTTCTGACAGCCCTATAGTCGGAATAATATTTCTTCTGGACCTTTTTTCTGTCTCCTCGGCCCTTGTTTCCAGCACTTTTTCTCTCTTTTCTAGAATATTTAGCTGTTTCCGCATATTGTCTATGTTGCATTGTGTACTTTGTAACCCTCTCCACCAGAGGGCCATAACACCCTCTTATTAGCCCCTGGTCTATCTCTAGAACCTTATTTTCCTTTGTAATGCTTCTCGAAAAGCAGCAATAGCCAGCAGCATAATTTCTAGGGAGCCTGCAGGGCATTCCTGTCTATCCTTCTTTGCTCTTGCCTCCTCTACTATAATTGCCCGTTATTCGGTCATCACCAGTTTCTTCTTTCCTGGACTTTTTTCCCATTGTGTACTGACACCTAGTGCTCAAATGTCTCATGAAAGTATTGATGGAGCTGTAATTTCTTCTGGTAATTTCTCAATGCAAAAACCTCATTCTACCTCTATTTTACTGCTGAAAAATGTGTTGGGCCCTTGACACCATGTATTACCTTCAGGAGTTTTAAATAAACCTGAACAGTCAAAAATGCAATTATTATTTAAGCCAATGAAGAGATTTGTTGAGTATTTTAAAGGGTTTTATTTTCTAGTCAAAAGTTAAGTTTTTCTCTGACCCTTTATTCATTAGTAAAATATCAATCAGGTTACAGAATTTGGAAAACAGGAAGAATAGCATTAATACAGAACACATTACATTCTGCATACAAGCATTACATGTAGGAAAGAAAATGTGGTACAAAATATCAGTCAAAACTCTTAAAGAGTTTCTAAGAAAAATAGTCTTGCAAGGCTAATCAATAATTAAATAGTAGGCAAAAATCTCCCTTAAAGAGAAATAAATGCATAAGACAAATACATATTTTCAGACCTAATTAATTAGTCAAAGCATAAACTTAAAGTTTAGCATCTAATTCTATCTTAATGAATGAATGAATGACTGAATGACTACATATTTGTATAGCACATGGCTACCCGAAGGCATCCCAGCTCTTCCAAGACCCATTCATTCCCAGAAGGTTTAAGCAAACAGGAAGGTTTTTAACCTCTTCCTGAATCTAAGATGGTTAGCCTCCAATCTGAGGATATCAGGAAGATTGTTCCACAGTTTTGTGGCCTGTATGGAGAAGCGTCTGCCTCCCGTGCGAACTCTCTTTGTTTTGGGGATTGCAAGTAGGTTCTTGTTATTGGATCTTAGGGTCCGGCAGGTCAGATAAGGATGAAACATAGGTTGAATAAGGAGTGGTCCTGCCTTGTTCACCGCTTTGTGAACAGTGATCAGAGCCTTAAACTCAACTCTTTGTTGCACTGGAAGCCAATGAAGTTGCCGCAGTGCTGGTCTGGCCGATGTCCTTCGCGGGATGTTGAGTAACATCCAGGCCGCACAATTCTGTACGGTCTGCAGTATCTTAATTGTACTCTGCGGGGTCCCTAGATATAGCACATTCGAATAATCTAAACGAGACAGAATCAAGGCCTGTACTAGTATCCTCCTAGCTTCAAATGGCCGGAGTCTAATGATTTTCCTGAGTAGCCTAATAAGAGCGTAGCAAGTTGCGGCTACCTTCCGGGCTTGCACCGAAAAATTCAGAGCTGGGTCCAGCCAGACCACTAAGCTCTTTATTTGCTCCTTCGGAGAGGGGGGCAGGCCCAGACTACCTGGCTACCAGGCTTCCACCGAGGAGGGTGCATTGTGTCCCAGCATCATCACTTTCGTTTTTGCTCCATTGAGTTTTAGGAAGGATGCATCCATCCATTCGCGGACTTTGGAAAGACAGGAGGAGAGATTGCCATGTGGCGCCTCCTGTCCTGCCAGGGTGATGATAAGCTGGGTGTCATCAGCGTACATGTCACCAGTTGCACCCCCCAGGGAAGCACCACCTCAGCCAATGGCCTCATATAGATATTAAAAACGGTTGGGCTGAGGGACGAACCCTGAGGGACGCCACACTGTAGATGCATTTGGGGGGATGCGGCATCTTCTTCGAACACAGAGAAAGTCCTATCGGACAGGAAAGAGTGCAGCCACCTTAATGCGAAGCCCGTGACCCCAACGTTGCTCAGTCTTTGAATCAAGATGGAATGATTCACGGTATCAAAGGCCGCGCTAAGGTCTAAAAGTAGTATGGCTGCACAATTTCCACTGTCCACAATCTTCCTTGCTTCCTCAACCACCGTAATAAGGGCCGTTTAAGTACCCTGTTTGCATCTGAAGCACGTCTGGGTGGAGTGTAAAGAGTTGTTATTTTCAAGAAAAGCGGCTAACAGGGCATTTACATGTTTCTCGGCAAGTTTGCTGATGGTGGGTAGCTGGGAGATGGGGTGGTAGTTTGCCCAATCTTCTGAGTAAAGATTGGGTTTCTTCAGCAACGCCTTTACCTTTGCCTGTTTCCATGAGGGTGGAACTATTCCCGATGCTAAGGAGGAGTTAACCAACTCCTGGATGACTGGGGCTACAGTGTCTGAGACCAGGTTAAGAATGGTCGGGGGTGCGGGGTCAGCTGGAGAGCCTGATTTTAAGTTATGTAAGAGGGCCTGGACACTCGGGCAATCAAGGGGAATGAAATCCTCAAGTTTAATCATCTCTAGAGGCAGGGGCAGAGATAACTCTATGGGTATCTGCTGAAAGGATGAATATATGTTAACCACTTTAGAGGCAAAGAATTTTGCGAGTTCCCTACAGCGGGTGTCAGCTAAGCCAAAGTCACTAATAGGAGCCGGGGGAGTGACAAGGGATTTAAAAAAAATTAAAATTTCCCTTGGGGCGCTAGCAGCCGACATGATTTTATCCTGGAAGTAATTAGACTGAGTAGATTTAATTTCCTGTTTATACTTCCGTAGAGCCGTTCTATAGCTGTCTTTACAGGTTTGGGAGTAGTTTTTCCTCCACTTCCTTTCCTGTTGTTTGCAAGTCTGTTGAAGAGCTTTTAGCTCGGGAGTATACCAAGCCTTTTTATTCCCACCACTGCGATGGAGTAATTCAGTTTTTGGCAGTTTTTGAAAGCCAGCCAGTGAGCAAACAAAAGCCATATGAGCCTAGAAGCCAACCACGCCTCCAGAGAGGTCATTATTTATACTCTAATTCTTGGCAGACTACACAAAATGTTGCATCTTCAGAAAAAACTTGTACTTGATTGGCCAACCATAATGGCATGAGGTTTCACTATCCTGACTCATTGAAAATTCTAGAGCATACCAGTTTTAACAAAAGAAGCGCAAATGATGAATAAATGTTATATGTTTAGCAACATTTTCTAGGAAAAATGTTTCATTCTAATTTCCTTCCTTCCTTCCACAGCGCAGGCTCACTGGTATATTGGCACAGTCACAAGAATGTTCAAAGTGGCCTTGACTCCTCCATGGTTTGAGGCAAGCAGATCTGCGCATGCTCTCTTCTTTTAATGCAAGTCATAGCCTTGATGGATTCACAGGCAGCCATGTTTTGTAGGCCAAAAAAACCAAAATAAACACAAAGAGAATATTAATTTCATGTAAATCAGCCCATTATGTTTCCCTCCCTCATACTAATACCCCTTATAAATGTTTACCTATCCAAGCTATTAGTTCATAAGCAGCTTTTTCTAATTTGTGTACAACATGAAAAAATGTGCAATGTGCAACATAGCATTATTATGCTTTAGTGTGAATTTAAAAGCACACACAGTTAATACAGCGCACACAGCAACATGCTTTAGTGTTTTAGATAGCTTTTCATGCAAAAAGTATTTAGCCCCATGTGTAGTGTTTGGTGCATTATTAATTCACACACATTATAAAAAGAGGTGTGAAAATGTTAATCTAAATATGCAACAAGCCAAAGTCTTTTAAGACAGGAATAGTGAATTTAGATTGCAAGGGATGAGCTGGGAAGAGAGAAACACATTCTATTAATCTTCAAAGCTAAAAAGGCCACTTTTCTCTACACTGCAAAAACACATGTTAATTCAGCACAAGCATTTCAGACTGACTAGGCCTTACTTTCATATTTTTTATGGGCCATGTGTTTTAACTTGCACCAAAATGTGCGTGTCAATTTTAAATGCAGTCTGTCTGTGCCACAAAAAATAAAACAAGGCCTGACTCCAGATGAATTCTGCTCTATCAGTATGCTTACAAACTGTATTAATGGTGTATATCGGTTACATGTGTCGCTATTAATGCAGTTAAGGTTATCTATAGTGGACAACAGTGCAACAGTATGGCTACACATATTGCTATATTTATGATTAGAGTCTGAAACAATATCTGGATCAGGACCACAAGATAGCTCTGTGCGTTGAACACGTTTTTCTTCTTAGGTGTAACAGTACACAGCTTGTAGGAAGTGAATATCTCAGTAGAAAACTGGGATGATAGGTCTCTTTCTTGGTGTCTAAAACGTTTGCAAGAATCTGTGGTTCCGCGTGCAGCTATTGTGCTTACTAGGTCAAACAACAATTTTGGATTTCCGGCTTCGTCCCTCTTTAAATTTAAATAGCTTGAAAATAGCTTTGCAGACATGTTAATCCATACATTCCATCTTGTTTTCCATCAACTGCGAGATCCTGTTCATAATTAAGAGATTTGAGTGAAATGCAAATTCATTTTGAGGAAACAAATCTGGATTTCATTCATGTATATTTTTGAGTCATAATGGATATTATAAAACGTCTAAAAGATACCTTGATTTCATCCCATTTATTAGAAAACAGATATTGTTATGGTTGTTAAACTGGAAACATTTCTCTACTGCTGTGCTCAAATCCTCACTGCCCACTGAAGGGAGAGTCTATGTTCATATGCCACTGTGAGCAACTACTTTGTGAAAAAGAAACATGACTGAACTCAGACCAGGCATGGAAACGTAAGATGAGCTGCAGTATTCAGTTCTACAATGCTAATCACATGCGGTGGAGTAAAAAGTATTCTAGGATAGGCATGAATTTAAATCTCTAATGGTTCAAGAAAGGCATGGGCAGGGCAGTCATGGAATTTGGGGTAATAGAATTTAACATGTAATTTGTAGCCCTAACATGCGACTAAAGATCAACACCTCAGCTACATTGGGTGTGGTCTAACTTTACGACCTTGCGGGCTAACAACTACCAATATGTTGATGTGGGATTGAGAAATGTTGATATTGAATTTGAAACCCTGAATTTCCATTTATTCTGTATCGCTCATTCATCACTGAAGTAATTGGAAGACCAATTCTTGAAGTAAAGGTAGTTTATTCACAAGAGGAAACAGCTTGTACAACCACCAAGAAATGAGAGGCAGATAGGACTCAGCAATTCCCACATATAGAATGTAGAACACATAAGAAAACATAACAATTCTAATGATGTAACCTAAAAGGGATACTACAATCACCAACTCCTCAAAGGTTAAAGACAGGGATATAAGGGATTTCCCAGGATAGTAGCCTCTGCATTCTGCCCACAAATATTGGGTTGGCAAATAACGTTTCCTAGATTATCAAATTTCATTCTGACTATCCTGACCAGGTGTATATTTTTATACCTTTTGAAATATTTTCTTTAGCTTTAGCATGTATTCTATGAATGTCTTTTTCATTGTGGAAAAGGCACTGTTTATATGCCGCAATGAAATGTTTGCAATGTATGTTTGCATTCCTACAGAGCCTATTCAACTGAAAATAATCAGTGTGCTGTACAGTAGAGCACTCAGACCTACAGAGCAGTTCTTTCAGGGCACAAAACCATAATTTAGGATCAGTAAATTAACACTGCATTGAACACAAGCTGAATAACAATTGTCTGTCACTGTTTCATTTTGCCTCCATTCCTCAGGTGGACCAGGTTGCTGCCACATTCTGTAAGGTACGTCATTATGGATTGATGCAACATGGTCCCCCTCAAGCCCAAAACCAGAGGCAGTAACGTTAGGCCTTTGCTGTTGTGACATCTCAGTATGATCTCTCTGCTACACCTCAGTTTCTTTCCTCTGACCCCAATTCTTCTAGTGAGGGCTTGCTCTCTAAGGAACTGGGTTCCAACTCGCTACCACTACGAGGGGCATAGTCTCATGGACTAATCGCCGAGTTAGCGGCACTTTATCACAGCCAAAGTGGTGATAAATATATTGCCTTATTAACAAGCTGGTACTAACAGCCGATATCACCAGTTTTCCTGCGCTACCAGCCACAAAAAAACATCGCCACAGATGACACCAGCAACTATTGCTGATGATATGGAGAGCAGGCGTTCCCGTGCAAAAAGCCGCAAAAACACCACTTCTCAACATTCTCAACCAGCCAGATAGGGGATGAGATCATAAAACATGCGATTAGGCCCTTTAGCATCAGGGATTTAACACCTGCTCTTACCTGGTGTAAAGTCGGACGACAACCTGCACCATCAGAGGGAGTCCAGCCCAGAGTCACACCTGAAGAACAACAGATGCCATGGAGCTACTGATCATGCAGCTCGGACACCCAAGAGGGCCACAACACCCACCGCCACCACCCCCGGCCCGCACCGCCCACCGGACACCAGAGATATGTTACAACAACTTTAGGAAATCATGAACAAAATATTTGGCCCGATGTTGCACAATTACAACAATTAACATTTAAATGTGGTCAGAAAAAGGCGAATCATTCATTCGTCTTTGAATTTCCAAACAAATCATTTTATTCAAATTAAACTCAAAACAACTATTTTGAAGAGTCATGATGGGTCTTCTCTGGACAATCTGTAAGTTACAGCCTGCAAGACAAAATTCAAGTTAAGAAGGTGTGTCATGCGCTCATCAAAAGTCAGAGAGAGAGAGCGAAAGAAAGGGAGAGAGAGAGAGTGAAAGGAAGAGAGGGAGAGAGAAAGAGAGAGAAAGAGAGGGAGAGAGCGAAAGGAAGAGAGGGAGATAGAGAGAGAAAGAGAAAGAGAGAGAGAGAAAGAGAGAAAGAGAAAGAGTGAGAAAGAGAGAGAAAGAGAGGGAGAGAGTGAGTGAAAGGAAGAGAGGGAGAGAGAGAGAGAGAGAAAGAGAGAGAGAGAGAGAGAGAGAGAGAGAGAAAGGGAGAGAAAGAGAGGAAGAGTGAGAGTGAAAGGGCGGGAGGGAGGTTCGAGAGAGAGAAAGAGAGAGAAAGAGAGGGAGAGAAAGCCTCCGAAAGGCTTATCATCTCTCTCCCTATTTGAGAATATCATAATTTACAATCTAATGCAGTTATATCTTTGGTTTGCTTGCAATGAACGAACTGGAATTATGCACATTTGTAAAGGAAAGCTCAGGACTAGAGACACAGCATGCTTATGACATAATGTGATGTTTCAAGCATTTCATGAGGTCATGATGTAAGATCTGCATCCGAGAACTTTCCCTGGATCAATGGCGCTAGGTTCAGGAGCAAGCATTGTGAACTTCTGATAGAGTAAAAAAACATACGGGTAGAAGGCCCTTTTGCAGAGTGGTTGGTTGGGGGAGGATGGCCAGTTGAGGAAGGGATCTAGTAGTTTGCAAATGCCAAGAACCAAATTAAAATGTTTCTCACTATTTCAGAGGAAAATAAATAGTTTTGTGGCTGCTGGATGCAATAAAAGTGTCCTAATAATGTAAAGGAGCACAAGGAGATGAAGCACTTTACAGTAGAGCAACCATTGTGACATGTGCCCTCTAGCACACCACCAGGACAATTACTTTTATTAAAAAACTTGGTATTACCGCCATTGACGTTTGTGATGATAATCTTATTTAAGGACTGCTAAGGAACCAAGTGAATGCTCGTTCAATAAAACATTTAACATGGTTTTACCATAGATGTAGGGGCTTGTGGCCAAGATGGAGCTAGGTGAAGACGCATGGTGTAGAGCTCCACACCCTACTCCAGACAAAATCCATCCAAAATCTGCTTATGCCCCATCAGATGTTCACAGTGTACCATGGGCAATGCAGGGACACCTGAGTCTGAAGCACTTGCCGGCCCATGGGGGCATAGAGTGAAAAATCAACATTCCCCCAGCCACTGGGGCCTATTGAAATAGAGCGGGCCCAAGCTGATGTCAAGGCCAGTCCCTCATGTTCCGGGGCTGCTGGCTGTCTGAATCTCCCAATCAAGAAAGCAATGGAGCAGAGGATTCAGAAGAAGAAGAACCCACAAAATCCACCTCAGTCATCTGCGGATGGCTAATGGATGAGTCCTCTCTGGACTGGAGGCTGAGGATCACAGAATGAGGTGACGCAAAGTTGTGTGTCCTGTGACTAAAGCACTGTGCATCCTACGGGCATACAAAAATTACTCAGGCCTGGGAAGTGATTTCGGGTCTGAGCTCATTAACCCCCCCCCCAGGAAGAAGAGCGAGCGCTTGGGTCCTCCCACCCTCAGGGGTTGCTTGTTGCTACCCCCTGGGGCCTGAGGATGTGACTGTGGTGCTGCCTCTTTTTGAAGGAAATGGAATGGGCATCCCTGACGAACCATGAATAAGTGCTGAAGGCATCCTAGTACACTGGTTAATGCTCCTTCACCCGGCCCTCACAGTGAGCTCTGTTTGACTGGCAGCTGGTGGGCCTGAGGGACCTCTGAGTGTGCAAAGAGGTTTACTAGGGTTTAGGGAGATCTGGAGGCCCCCTGCCAGGAGAAGATGGTGAAATCGAAGACTGTGGGTCAGGGAGGTGGGGCCCGGGGTGCTGCTACAATACTGTAAGCGAAATGCCCTAGATAGCAGGTTGCAAGAACATTCTGATAAATGTGCTGAATTGCTGCAGGATGTACTGGATGTTAAAACCTCTCTTGGCCCCAAGATGGACATAGTGGTTGTGGAAGTAGGTCTCCTTCAGAACGACTAATGAAAGCTCTGGGATTGCATGGGCACAACAGAATCGGCACTGACAATGATCTGTCCCTCCCTTGCAGAGGCTCAGGCGAATATTGTGACATTAAAGGAAGAGGTTCATCAACTACAACTGAAAGTAGAGGACCATAACTGACACACTGACATTCAGGTGGTGGGCCTGCCTGAATGGGTGGACAGCCCAAGTATGGAATTGTACTTGGAAATCTGTCTGGAAACCCCGGTCCTGGGTGGCAAGACATTTATGTTTTATCAGTGGTCATTGGCCTCCATACAGTGCTTTTCCCCGCTGAGTGGTGGCACGCATGTTCAACTACAGAGACAGGGACAACATCCTGAAGTTAGTGTGCAACAAGGGTCTCTGACAGGTTGAAAAAAGCAAACTGACAGTGTTCCCTAACTATACTGCAGATGAGCAAAGGAGTTGCAAGTCGTTTATGAAGATCAAATGCCAACTATGATGACTGAACATCAAATATGTATTGTTATTCCAGGTGCATCTTTGCATACAGGATGGTGAAAAATCACTTTTCTTTCACATGCCGCAGGAAGGATAGGATTGCTTGGAGACCAGGGGAGTGACGCTGCTGCCACTGGTGGCGGGCAATGGGGGGATGGGTTGGCTCCCTGCGAGGGTACACTGACATACCGACCAGAGGACCCAACACAAACAATCTAAAGAGCAAGCAGCATGTGAATGAGCACAAGTGGTGGCAGAGATGAAGGGAGAGGGACTTGTTAGAGTCAGAGGATCAGGACTCAGGGTTGAGGTCACCCATGTTCCCAGATCAATACACTATCAATGAGCTGGTGGAGTTCCTGAGGGTGGGATCTGACATCACATCACCCCAATGACGGCTGAACATGCAACTTGATGGGGCTGGTGAGTCCAGCTGTATGTCAAGATGAACCAGTGGGTTCTGGCTGCAGACTCCAGTGCTTGGAGTCTTCTTACTTTGGCGTTGTCATCTGTAGCTGGGGGAACATTAATGGTGCTTGGTTGAAATGCGGGTGGGATCTTCATTGCTGTATAGTACCATGTCACCCCACAATCCAAGTGGAATGGTTAGCTTGCACATGTTCCATGTGCAGTTTTTATTTGACTCAGACTGTTCTGTAGCTTAGCTTGTGGAGGGGGGCTTTTGGGGTTAGTGTGTGACTGTATGTTTATAGACTTTAAGCGAAGGTTATTACGCAAAAACGGTAGCTTGGTAAAGGCAGGCTGGGGGATAAGGATGGGACCCCACTGGCGGGGATCCCACCATGTGATGAAATGGAAAATGACAGGATTCTCTTCTTGACGTGGAATGTCCATGGCATGGCCACGCAGGTGAAACATTACAAAGTATACACTTATCTTAAACTTATACATGTACATTTTGCTTGAACAGTAGACGCATTTGATGACAGGGAAACAACAGAAATTGGCCGAAGTTGGCGGGCAATGTTTACAGCACCACCTAGTTGAGCTACGCCTGAGGTGTACCGATTTGGGTAGTGCCTGGTGTACCATTCACTGCAAGACATACCAGGATAGACCCAAAAGGTTTGTATGTGGTACTTGAGGGCAATTTAGACCAAGCACCTCTGCCTCTGGTGACACTGTCTACTCTAAATACCAACCAGTCCCCTTTCTATATTTCGCTAACCCCCAGTTTTTTTTTACCACGCTGCATTTGTACAACTATGTGGTGTGGACAGTATAACTATGTGTAGAATATGCGGCTGGATAGGTCACATTAGATACACAGGCATCAGCTAACACTCAAATGCTATGGCAGTGCGCTGCACATACGCAGGTCACAGAACTATGGCAGGTCTGCACTCAACCAGTAGGCAATTTTCCCATTACTCAGGAGAACACTAGTTGCTCAACATAATTGATATTGCCTTTGGGACAGTGGAGCCATGTGCAAGGCTGGTGGGGTCAGAATATCTGGCACGTATGGTGTTGGATCATAACTCATTGTTAATTACCATGAACTGGGGAAGACCATGTTCCAGGATACCAGTGGGGTGTCTGCCAATGGCAACGCTTCAAGATCCAATATTTGCAATCAGATAGGGTTGGCCATACAACAGTACTTCACTGATAATGAGGGCACAGCCGCTGATCCCGGGCCGAAATGTGACACGTTTAAGTAGTGGGTGATAAGTCTCTCAGAGGCAGTGGGTGCTAAGAAGGTGCCCTGTAAAGTTCTTATGTTCTTTGACGGCAGCCTTAGTGACATTGAAGTCCATGATGGAGCAGATGAGGGAGTGGTCCCAGATCTGAGGGAGTTACAGAAGGAGCACAGCAAGACTCTTAACGGCTCTGCAATCTGGATTAGAAGGAATATATCACGCGTCAAGATGTGAGGGGTGATAAGGAGGCACAATGCTCACTTGGCTATTGAAGTCAAAAATGCCAAAAACTCTGATTAATGCCCCAAGTGCTCCTCCCATGGCACGTGCAAACACACAACAGAGCGTTAAAACGGTGCTCCACTCTTACTATAGTCGACTATATGCAGCTCCCCCAGAGGTTCCCAGGGATGATTTGCAGCAGTACCTGGACAGAGTGGCCACACCAGCCCTTACGGAGACCCAAAGGCAGGAACTGGAGGCCCCGGTATTGATCTAAGAGATTAGGGTGGCCATTAAGCAAATGACACGTGGCAAGTCCCCTGGGACTGAAGGCTTTCCAATGGAGTTTTACTGGGCATATACCACAGGACTGGGTCAGCACTTACTACACAAATATCAGGGGGCCAGAGAGAGGGGAAGTTTACCATCCTCCATGAATAAGGCGATGGGAGTAGTTCTGCCCAATACTGGGAGAGATCCCTTCAATTGGACTCCTTAGAGGCCACTCTCCCTTTTAAAGACAGACCTTATGGTGTTGAGAAACTGGCATCCAGTTAATTCCTATAGAGCAAATAATGATATATACCCTGACCAGAATGGGTTTATCCCTGGCAGGAGCACATTCCTTAAACGTAGATGGCTGTTTCGCATTATGGACTGAGCCAAGCATAGTTCCACCCAGTGTGGGTGGCCTTGCTGGATATTGAAAATGTATTTATATGCAGAGTTGTCCCAAAGCAAGCTAGTAGTGAGGCCGGAATCTCAAAGGTTGGTTTCTTCCTCATATAAAGATCCGTTGGCCAGGGTGCGCACCGACACAGAGATTTCAGACCCCCATAGCCACACAAATGGGCACTAGACAGGTCTGTCTGCTCTCCCCATAATATTTGCATTGGCCATGGAACCTCTGGCATGCTTTTTGCAATCCAAAGGTCCAGACTGGGGAATCGTCATTGGGTGGCAGACCCATAACGTCTCCCTCTATGCTGATGATGCACTGATTTATTTACGAGGAGACAACACTAATGTACCTCTTCTGGTTGAACTCCTTGATGAGCTCGGGCCATGTCGGGTCTCAGGGTGAATTGGGACAAATTGTGCATGTTCCCCATGCTCAACATGCCGGAAGGAATAGAGCAACTACACCTATCCACTGTGCTCCTCTGGTGCCTAGACAAGTTTAAATATTTGTATGTTGCGGCGTACCATTGCGACCGAAACCTCATTGATGGTAATCTGGGATGGGTTGTCACAAAGGCCCACACTCACTGCCATTCTGGACCCAACTGCCAACCTATCCCATGGGGAGAATTGCAGTCTTCAAGATGTAGCTCTTGCCCAGGCTCTTATATCTTTTCTCAGCGCTGCCGGGGTTATTGCCTAGCACCTTTTTTTATTATTATTTATTTTTTTAAATAGTGTTTATTGCAAAATACGTCAAGGTACACAGCTATTTGCCTACAACCCTGAGGCAGGCAGTGCAATCATTAAGGTTATTTTACACAGCTGTATTTGCCAACAACCCCATGGGCAGGCAGCGATAATCGATCACTACGCAATGTCCCTTCTTTATGCGGTGTATACCTGCTAAATCTGTATTGTCCAATTATTAACACTAACGGAACCCAGCACTCCCCCTCCCTCCCCCTCCACTGCCATCCTGTCTAACCAATAAGCTATACCTTAGTTGTACGTTTGCAACCAAGTCACCATCGCAGCCCTTATCCATCCTGCGATCGTGGGGAGGGGGTCTGTTTTTTCCAGTGTATGGCCACCTGTCGCTTCGCTAGTAGCAGGAGCATAGCTGTGAGCTTGCTGCGTTCTTTCGTGAAGTCCTTTACATATCCCAAAAGTGCCATCAGTGGTGTATCCAGTATCGTGGTATTTATTATATGACCTGTATGTTTAAATATATCCGCCCAACATTGCTATATCGTCCCACAATACCGGGGTAAGTGAGCAAAAGTGGTCTCCTGTGTAACACATCTCCAGCACCTTGCGTCTGGGTGTAGCCCCATGCCATATAGCTGTGACAGTGTGTGGTATAATCTATGTAGAAAATTGAAGTGGACCAGCCTGAGCTTATAGTTGGGCGATAGGTGCTCCAACTGGGAGCAACAGAATTGCAATTGACTGTCCATGATAGTCTTAGCGGCATCTCTCTCCCAGTCCTCCTTGGATGTAGTACAGGTAATTTGGGTATTCCCTCTGTGTTATGGTGCATTTGCGTGTGATTAATTTGCAGGGAGATGAATTAATGAGAACATTCTTCAGTGCTAATAGTGTGGGTGGCGCACTAGGGAACTCAGCAATTCTGGATTTACATGCTGCTCTGATCTGGTGATACAACTGCATATCAGATGCAGTGGGCGTCCGTGACTCGCACATCTGTGTTATAGTTAAAATTGTGCCCTTGGGAAGAGATCACTGCCTATCTCCAATTTGTGTGCTTTCTCTCTCAACTTAATTGCCTTGTCCAATAAGGGGCCATGCAAAGGATTATCTCCTATGGGCACAGAGGGAGCATATAATACTTCTTGTTGCGCTCTTTTCACAATACCTTTCCACGCCCATCTCATCGTCTCTACCGTATCTATTTCCTGTTGTGGACGTTTATAGGGCGTGTATACAGCTGTGTTCAATGGACGGCGTGCAACTCTATCCGTTTCTATCACAACATGGGGCTGCAATGGCGTGGGGTGGTGTCAAAAAATGAAAAAACTGTGGCTGCACACTGTAGGCATATAGTAAAAAATCTGGAGCGCCTAGCCTTCCTTGCGTAAATGGCAACGTCAATATCTTCCAGGAGATATGAGGTTGCTTGCCCGCCCAGATCAGCTCTAAAATGCTTGACCGTAGTCATTTGAAAAAGTTTGCGGTAAGCGGCATAGGGATGTTCACAAATAAATAAAGTAGTTTAGGCAATATAACCATTTTCATAATGGCTATTCTACCCACTAAGGACAGTGGCAGCTTCTTCCATCATTGAATTTTGCTTTCCAGCCAATCTATTGCTTCGCCATAATTAGCTAGCCATATTTCCTGCATCGATCTACTGATCCAAATACCATGGTATCATGTCTCCCCTTCTGTCCACTGTATCTTTAATTCCGAGTCAAACGGGATTGTGTCATCTGTTAGTGGCATCATAACCGATTTAGACCAGTTAATCTGGATCCCAGTCAGACCCCAAATCTAATCATTTTCCTCATAACCGTGTCAAAATTCTCCCTGGGATTAGTCAGATATATCGACATGTCGTCTGCATACGTAGATATTAAAAGGCCCCTCATCATGAACCCGATGCTTTTTTGTGTATGATATTGCCTTAGCTTGGCAGCCAGCGGTTCCGTAGTGATGGCGAATAGTAATGGCGACAGTGGGCAGCCTTGTATCATCCCTCTCGAAATAGCGAATGGTTCAGATATCTGCCCATTAACCTTAACTCGCGCTGTTGGGCTCGTATATAGTACTTGAATCTGCCTGATGAATATGGGGCTAAGACCCATTCGAGTCAATAAAGTAAATAGGAATTTCCATTCTAGCGAGTGAAACGCTTTTGTGGCCTCTAATAGTGCCGCAATTGCCTGTACATGGGGGGCTAGATAATGTAGCGTGCCAAAAATCATTCTCAAATTATGTGCCATGGACCGCCCTGGTATAAACCCCGATTGATCTGGTAACGCTATCTGGGGTAGCATGGGTTGCAATCTGTTTACTAGTAACTTGGCTATATTTTGGCGTCTAAGCTTATTAGGGATAATGGACAATATGAATCCGGATTGACTGGGTCCTTATCCGGCTTTAATATGGTTATGATAGTGGCCTTGCGAAGCGTTGGAGGCAGTATACCAGTTTCCATTGCCTCCAGAAATACCTGCAGTAGTCTAGGGGCCAGTATATCTGCATATTCCTAGTAAAATGCCGCCGTCAATCAGTCAGCCCCTGGGGCCTTGTCAGCCAGCAAACTGCTTATTACCTATCTTAAGTCTTCAGTCATAATTGGCTCCTAGAACCTTCTTTGGGGAGCTGCAGTTGCTATTAATGTCAATAATCTGGGGAGTTGATAGATGCAGGGTGGCCTTTACGAAGCTATACACTCCTCTGTATAATGGGGGACTGGGAGCACCCAACTATCAGTTATACTATGCTTCAGGCCTATTACAATGGGCTGCAAGCTGGCTGGTGGGCCAAGGAGGCAGGAAAGTGAGGATGTGCTGGCGGAACTGGGAGAATTTACAATTCTGGACTACCTAATGGATCTGCCTTGGCTACCAGAACAGACCATAAGTTATTAAATGTGACCGGGGTATGTTGGAAAAAATATGTCCTTGCACGGGGGGACAGTAACCATACTCACTGGACCTACCAATCTGGTCCCTCACACAGACACGGCATATGAAATCCCAATTTCTAATGGAGGGTGGAACGGAGGTGGGGTGGGGTGATGTGCTGAAGCAACATGGCTGAGAATGGGCACTGGCGAACGTTTGATAATGTGCAGGAAACATACAGGTTGAGCCGAGGATGCTACCTGCTATTTGGGGCACTGTCCACTCTGCAGAGACAGATTTGGTGGGATCCACAGAGGGTGCCTGAGTCAGCCCTAGGTCTGACAGTATTGCTGACTCATGGCTACCAACTCAAGACGGTCACTCATATTTATGGTACACTGCAGAGCCAGTTGCCGAACCCGGGGGAGAGGCAGTTGAAAACTTGGTGGGAAACTAGAATGTGATGGGAATTGACCCTGAATGTCTAGAAAAAGTGCCTGGAGTTGGTAAAGAAGGTATCAATGAATGTCAGGCTGTGGTAAACCCAGTTTAATAGCCTACACCACACTTACCTGACACCGAAAAGGGTGGAGCGCATGTACGCAGGTGTGTCCCCTGCTTGCCCCCGTTGTGCTCATGTGGAAGCTGATTTTCCAAGCATGCTATGGCACTGCCCAGTGATCACCAGATACTTGAATAAGTGTTGCGTTATGTAGGGGAGTCGATCGGGGACTCCTTTATCTGAACCCTGTTCAGACATTACTAAGGGGGCGATTATGATGGCGGACAGACCTGAGTCCGTCCGCCACCACAGCGTAGGAGGGAACCTCCGCATTGCCTGCGGAGTTCCCTCCTGTGCAATTAGGATGTGACCGCCACCCTGGCGGTCACATCCCCTATTTTAACCATTGCGGCGGGTGCGGCTTCAAGCTGCACCCGCCGCAATTGTAAAAAATGCATACATTGCATTTGGATGCAGAAAGCGGCAGGCACTGTGCGGTGCCTGCTGATTTATGCATACAAATGCAGGGGGGTACCAAAGGTTCCCCCCCATGTGCAACCACTGACCCCCCTTCACCAAGGGGGCACGCAATGGGCCCCCGAAGTCAATGTCTGTATGCTTTTCCACGGCGGAAAAGCCGCCGTGGAAAAGCATATGATTTCCGCCATACTAATATGGCTGGCTGGCGGTGTCTGATAGACACCGCCAGCCATGTTAGAGCTTTTCCGCCGCGGTCGGAATGCGACCGCGGCGGAAAGGCTGCGGACGGATTCTGAGACCCACCACCATCCTAATTTGGCGGTGGGTCTTTTGTGCCTCCGCACCGGTTTTCCCGCATCCTCCGGGCCGGCGGTGGCTTCCGCCGGCCCGGAGGATGCGGGAAAACCGCGATACTATTCAAGCCCTAAGTGTGCACCCAACATCAATGAAGTATAAACACATTGATGGTTTTGGGATTCTAACCCTGGTGTTGTCAAAGTGAGGAATCGCCATTGTGTGAAGGTCCACAACAGCACCCAGATCGTATCCTACGCTGATGACACCCAGCTTCTTTTTACCTGCACTAAGGGCTCTGACTTTGACGGCGTGCGTATCAGAGACTGTCTGGGAGCGGTCTTTGACTGGTTTAAACAGCACAGTCTGAAATGTAATTCCGATAAATCGGAATTGCTTTTCTTTGGCTGCTCTCCTGATCCGAGATGGAAGGCCTGTTGGCCTCCCGACATGTACCCCCCGGCAGATGCTTCTTCCAAGGCGAAGAATCTTGGCTTCCAGATTGATGATGGCCTTTCCTTTGGGCCTCAGATTCGCGAGCTCACAGGGAAATGCTTTGGCATTTTAAAAATGCTATTTTTTTTCAATCCTATCCCTGGAGCATAGAAAGACCACTGTACAGGCCTTGATAGGCTCTCGCCTAGATTATGCGAATGTGCTCTATCTGGGGTTGCCAAAATTTCTTATGGCGCGCCTTCAGCTAGTGCAGAATTCTGGTGCAAGGTCCATTTATGGCCTTCACTGAAGAGCGAGCGCATCGGAGATCCTAAAAAGCTCCACTGGCTTCCTGTCGCAAGACGGATTACTTTTAAGGCGCTGACTCCCGCCTTTAAGGCGCTTCATTCTGCAGGGACCAGATATATTCGGAGGCGCCTTGCCTTTTATCTGCCCTCTAGAACTTTGAGATCGGCATCCTTGGCCATGGCTTCTGTTCCTCCCATCAGGCGGGCTAGAATTGGAGGTCGCTCTTTTTGATACTTGGCACCACGATGCTGGAACTCCTTGCCTGTTTCTCTTAGGAAAATCACCAATCTACTGGTTTTCAGGAAGGAGCTGAAGACATGGCTTTTTATTCAGTAATCTTTCTGTTGCCCCATACTCTGCCCTGGATTTTCCCTCTCTCGGGTCTTTGTCAAAGCGCCGGGACACTCTAAGGAGTAGCCGTGCGCTATAAAAGAGCCGTACTAACATAACATAACAGAACACCCCCACTGTAGGGATGTAAAACTGACCTGCTGAAATGGGCTAGGGCAGAGGTAACTGTCCAGTCTGCCAAATAGCATCAGATGAGGGAGGGGGAGAGATATGATAAGTGGGTTGATTTTATTGAAAAACTAGAAAGCAAGTCGGATGTGTGGCCGCCATAGGCATGCGACTAACTTAAGGTACGCACTCCTGGCATGAGTGGCCCACAACTGGCAGTAGACTGCAATGTGCCGGGAAACCTAGGAGTTGTACGGATGCCGGGGCAATGGTCCTCCAGGCCTGAGGTATGTGTCTGCACCATGAGTTGTCTAACAGCCCAAGCTACTGCACATCCCTATGATTATATATCTGGTATACTTAACTGCCCCCTAATCACCCTAATAACTGATAACTGATTTCTTGCATTGGTTATTTGTATTGTTATGAAAAATGCATTACAGATATTTTTAAAACTGACCATAAATGTCACCAAAACTAACTTCAATTTAAGCACTCTCAATGCATCAAATCTAGTGTACAAATATGATTCATGAAACATCCTTCCTTTGGTAAATTTCATGTTTAATCTTTGAAAAAATGCATCAGCACTTTTGCAGGAAATTGGGTTATTTATTGGTTAAAGGGAGTGTTAAAGCTACCCAAGCAACAACCACAATGCTTGCCTGGGCGAACCACAAAATTCACTAAATTAACGAGTAATTAAACCTCTGGGAGCTTGGCACAAATGCAGTCAGTTGGATGCATGGTGTTAAGTATTTGTGCAATGTAGCACACAAACAGTAATAAAGTGAAGCCACAACAAAAGAGATATCCCACATCAATTTAGAAATAATGACAAAAATGCAATCACTAGAACCAGAGATATGAAATTTTAAAGCTTTAAGTAAAAACAGTGCTGAGAAGCAAAAAAACGCTAACTGTGGGAATCTGGTCACACTAGACAGGGACAAAGCCACAAGTTCAAGCTGACCACTATGGAGTGCGGATACAGGGACCAGGTTAGTACTGATGAAAAAGTTACCTTATCAAAGTCTGTCATGCAGAGTTCAAACTTTAGGATTTCACAGGAGGAGCTGAACTGATGCCAGTCAAGGATCCAGTAGATGGGAAGGCACCTCTTGTGCATCAGGAACTCACTCCAGCAGAGGCCAAAAGGGCTCAGACAGGTCCACATAGGTCCAGTTGCAGGTCCAGGGTGCCATTTGCAGCAGCTCAACTGGGCAGTCGCAGGGAGGCATCTGAAGCTTGTTGTGTCTCTGTTGCTCGGAACGGGAGGTAAGCCAATTGATTCTTGGGGACACTCAGGTTAGCCTGGGATAAAGGGAACAGGTCCAATCTTTCTTTTCAGAGAGCAAGGCAGGCCTGAAGCAGCAGGACAGTACTCTGGGGAACAAGGCAGGCCTCAAGCAGCAAGGCAGTCTTCTGGAGAAATAGGCAAGCCCTGGTAGCAGCAGGGCAGTCCTCTTAGGAACAAGACATGCCTCAAGCAGCAGATCAGTCCTCTGGGGAACAAAGAAGTCCTTCTTCTGTAATGTCCATTGGTCCAGTGGTGAACTAAAGAGCAGCATAGGTGGTACAATATTTATACCTGGTGCCATCCTTTGGAGTGGAGGAATTTTCTAGGCTACCCTCATACCTGGTTCCTTTCCCTGGTCAAGGCTACAAGAAGCCTGGGGTGACAAAAGGCTAGTATCAGGCTTTAGATACTTGCGGGCAGGGGACTGGAGCTTGGTGTCTCTCTGTAGCTCAGAACAGGAGGTCAGCCAACTACGAGCATAGGAATCCCTCAGGTTAGTCCAGAATGAAGAGATCAGGCCCAATCTTCGTTCTCAGAGAGCAAGGCAGGCCTCAAGCAGCAGGGCAGTCTTCTAAAGAACAAGACAGCCCAAAGAAGCAGGGCAGTCCTCTAGGGAAAAGGGAAGGCCTCAATCAACAGGGCAGTCCTTCTTCTGTATTGTCCTCAGGTCCAGGAGTGTACTGAAGATTTGGTCTGAGGGTTCAATTTTCATACCTGGTGCCAGCCTTTGATGTGGGAGAAAACATCTTGACTTCCCCCACATCTGATTCTGGAATTACCTTCCTCTCCTACTCAAGGTTCCAAGAGTTCTAGGATGACAAAGGACCAAGGACTGGTGTCAAGCTATTTGTGAATGTGCTGAGGCATTCCCTGTGAAATGTAAGTGGGGCTAGGGAACAGCTCCACCCCTCCCATCATTGCAGGATGGCCCATCCTGCCAACAACTAGTCCCCCTTTGTCTCACTGTCTGGAAGTATGCACAAAGACCAGCTGCCACTCTATTCACAGTCATGTAACTCAGGATACAGTGGCACCAAATGGTTTGGACAAGAAAATGCCAACTTTCTTAAAATGGCCTTTTCAGGATTGTGATTTAAATCAGACTTTACCATTAAAGAATATTTTAAATGGCAATATTTTTGCGACCAAACATGACATTTCTACCTGTTTCCAAAGAAGGGGCTGATTGGGGTCTACCTTAGGGGTGACATATATATACAAAATGGAGGTTTAGTCCTAACAAAAGGATTATTCTGTCAGCTTGAATTGTCTGTTTAAGCCAGCACACACATTTGTAAAGTCCACATTTGTAAAGCGCACAATCACCCGTAAGGGTCTCTAGGCGCTGGGGGGCCGTCGGGAAGATTAAGCGAGCTATTGCCCAGAGTCACATGGTGCTGGGCTTACCTGCCGCCGGAGCCGGGGATCGAACCGTGGTCCCCAGATTCCAGCGTCAGTCGCCCTGGCCGCGGCGCCACACCTCTTCCACTCAGGCCGCAATGGCAGGCCTGAGACATGTTTTAAAGGGCGACTTAAGCGGGTGGCACAATAAGTGCTGCAGGCCCACTGGTAGCATTCAATTTACATGCCCTGGGTACATGTTGTATGACTTTACTAGAGAGTATTAGTTAATTAAATGTGCCAATCAGGTGAAGACCACTATTACTATGTTTTAAGAATTGAGCGCAAGCACTGATTAGCAATGCTAAATTGCAGAGTCCTAAAGCCAACAAAAACCGATTTCATCAACAGGAGGCGAGTAGGAAAAATGTTTGAAAGAAGACACCCCTCCCCCCTATGGCTGTCAGGTCTAACAGCTATGATCTATAGGAGAAATGTAACGGTACTCAATCTAGTTATCTCCGAATAATCAAAGTCAGTCTACATTACAGATAGTCCAACTTGTCCACCTTCAGATCGCTGTGTTGTACTGTACTGTAGTATTTCTATCGTGCCTCATAGGCATTTGAGATGTCAGAGGAGAGCTGTTACTCACTGAGCCACCGTGCTGGCATTCAATCACTCACATACAGGGCCGGACTGGCTACCGGGCGGTTGTGTGTGCTGCCGAGCAGGGGGATGATTTCTCCGTGGTGTGGGCTTATTTCGTTGATGGGGACCTGCGTGCGCTTTGAAAGAAAAAAAGCAAAACGAATTTCGTTTTGCACACACAGGTCCCTATCAACGAAATCATCCCCCTGCTCGCAGCACACACAACTGCCCGGTAGCCAGTCCGGCCCTGCTCACATATGAAGTTTAAAAAAAGTAAAAATAGCTGGAAATTACAAAAAAAATTACTCTGAATAACACGTTAATCATCTGCCAGACGTGATCATGCTAGCTTGATTATCCTGAGCCGCATCATTCCACAAAGAGGCGCAGGGCCGGACTGGCTACGGGGCAGTTGTGTGTGCTGCCGAGCAGGGGGATGATTTCGTTGATAGGGACCTGTGTGTGCAAAACGAAATTCGTTTTGCTTTTTTTATTTCAAAGCGCACGCAGGTCCCCATCAACGCAATAAGCCCACACCACGGAGAAATCATCCCCCTGCTCGGCAGCACACACAACCGCCCGCCCGGTAGCCAGTCCGGCCCTGGAGAGGCGTCTAATGAAGGGAGGCTCGCAAGTGCCTGGAGCCGCGGAGCGTCCTCTGCCGCGTGCCTGATGAAGGTGAAACAAACCTAGCCTTCCTTGCGTTCTGCGCGTTGGTATTCTACGTCAGAGATGTGCGTCGGCTCTCCTCGAGTGACACTAAATCGCGCTGCTGTACACTGTGTTCCAAATCACAGCCCCATTTAGTTGTCAATGTGTTGTGACACTCGAGTAAAAGTGCTTTTTAATTGTGGCTATAAATTATACATTAGCATTTCTTAATAACAACATCCGCAGAAGACGAGACACTTTCAGTCGAAGCACTGGAGGGAGGATAGAGACATGAGAAACAGTGAACATCAAAGTAACGCTGCCCTTGACGTGTTTCCATATTTTCGTAGTCGCAGCTAGTCGCTCATTCTTCACTTTCTCTTTCAGAGCCGATTAAGGCGATTAATGATATTGAGTACATTTTAAACTGATCCTAGTATTTTTTAGCATAGATATAGAAAGCTATTGTTTTGAAAGATTGAGCAGAGTTTGTTCTCAGGCTAGTGATGCTGCCCAAGAATTATGCTCCCTCTCAGAATGCAGACAGAACAGGCTTCAATCCAGCTGATTTTAGGTGGACTTTTGTGAGATAATCACCTTGAACAAAAAGAACAGGCAGTGATGGAGCGGGATAGAAAACAGAATTCTGTTTAAACCTGTGAAGTCACACTTCCATAAATAAATTAATAATGCTAACAACTTGTGATATGTGTATAATAATTCAACCTAGTTTAAAGTTGCATTTTCACAGAACACGTGGGAAACTAACATGTGTGCTCATAAATGTGCATTATGTTGCATTCTTATGTATGTGGAAAATAATAAATTAATCCTGTCTATTGTCATGTCATAACTAATAGCAGCTGTTTTTGAAATAATGGCATGTGCTTATTTTGCTTCCCTTGTCTATGTGATGTCATTCCTACTATTCTAGGTGCACATAAGGTTTTATGGATTCATGAAGACAGGTAGATATAAAATGCTGCTTTATTTGTGCTTTACTGCTAGGTAATTTAGACTAATGGGTTAATAATTAGCAATGATGGGAGGCAACAGAATAAACTGTATTCCTTTCATTAATTATTCTTTGTGTTTGTTTATATAATAGTTTTACAAGTGAAGCTTAGAGATGGCTGCAGGAAAATAGTACCCTTTTAAAAGTGACGCAGGGACAGTGGCGCAGAAAATTGACGCTTTCTGAAAGAGGCCTAATGATGAAAATGGCTCAAGTGAAAATAATTCCAAGAAGGATGGAAAAGGCCTCTGAGCTTTTATTTTGAAAGGTTTTGGATTGAACTGCTAAAAAGATGACTTTTTGGAGAAATTTGCTAACGTTTGCTAACGTGCTACGGGAGTTCAGAGCTGACTAAGCTCAAGGTTAAAAAGGAAGCTGTCGCTACAAAATGTAGCAGCCTAAGGAAGAACTGCCAAGACTTCTAAATGAACAATGGACTAGTGAATTTGCCCGGGCATGCAAGAAAGAGGTGTCACAGTTTACTGTGGTACGAGGTGGCTCAGCCAATGGAGAACTAGAATTCGTCTGCTGGAATGTGAAAAATAGTTAGCTCAGCTAAAATTAGGGTATAAGAATAGGTTCAGAGAACACATAGTTGGCTTACGCTCGAGAAAATCTGGAGGACGATGTTATGCTGATGGACTTTACACGTGAGGACAGGAGTTTTTATTAATTACTTTATTACTAGGTGATGAGGGTAGAGACAGAGATATAGTTAGGATTTTGGAAAATGCTTAATTTTACTTATTCTTGCTAATGAATAATAATTCTTGATTTATGCTCTTTTTATTAATACTGAATAAATCTTTCTTTATGACATTTTTCTAATGCTTGTTTAATAAAATACCAAAACCTAAGTTTTTCTAGATGTGTTAAAATAAACTTTCTAAAATGACAAGCTGGTCTTGATTATTGCAGATGGTTTAAACAACTATATTTAGATCTTATCGCCTCATGATTCAAGCGCTCTATTGTTGTTATGGGCCTAGTGTTGTAGTGTAAGTTTTGTGGTAGTAAATAGTGTAATTTGTGCAATATTTTGGTGAGAGCGCTGGATCAATTTCTGGTAGCCATCGGACGGTTTATATATGTTGTTTTTGACATACATGTTACATGCATGATACATATATGTTGGTAAATTCATAGGATTAAGTTTTAACACATGTTGAGTTTGTTTATTTTGTACTATGTGTGTACCGGTACAAAAACTGTGTGATGAGAATGTAGTCATGCAGAATATCTGATCTGTTTCTGTGATATCGCCGAGTATCACTGTTGGTATCGCCGTGTACCAGAAGTATTGTCGCCGTGCAATACAGTGTTGTCGCCGTGCAACACAGTTTTAGGGCTAGGTGTGAATCTTGTAATAGTAAGGGTTTTCTAAGAAATTAGAGCAGCATGAGAATAGGGACAAAGCGCCTTCCATAAAACTCACTGTGATAAGAGTATTAGTTATATTCGAGCTTGAGTGAAGGGCAGGGTAATGTCGGTGCATGATTATCTATAAACAGGTTAGAGTCCTGTACGGGTACATGTTTTATATCTATAAACAGGTGAGAGCCCTGTACGGATAACGGTGTTATTTTGCTAACGGTGCATGATTTCTATAAACAGGTGAGAGTCCTGTACGGATTTCATGTGTGTCTGAAGTTAGGGAATTTTCAGTGTGAAAGTGCGTGATTGTTTTGTAAGGTATGTTCAAGTGGAACTCTTAGATACTTTCACTTCGCGGTGGGTTCAGAGCAAAATGAGTTCATATTCTTACGTGTTAGAAGGGTAGAGTAAGAGTTGCTCTACTGACAAATGGAAATTATCCTTAGTGTGAATAGCGCCGACTATTCCGAAGTGTGGATACTTGAATGTATGTAAACTATCCTAATTAGAGAAGCAGACAGATGTGTTTCGTTTTAAATATTCACTAAAATGTACCAAAAGTAATTTTAAGGTACTTAGGAAAGTTCAGGATAAAGTCTGTACCATTCTAAGACTTTCTAAAAGTATTGTGCAGTGTTTAAATACATTTAAAAGCTCTGCACGCTAATAAAATTCAATTGAAAAGTATTCAGCATAGTTGAAAAGTATAAAAAGGTAAACTGTGCTAATTTAAAACATTCAGGAGCATTTTAGAATGTTTTGTGTTAATTAGGCAATAATTAAGGTATTCCACGTTATTAAACTCATTAAAATAAGTAAAAAGCGATTAGAATTAAATTTATAAACATTCCACGCTTTAAATATAGTATTATATTGTTCTCCGTAGTTTAAAATGATTAAAAAGTGCCCCGATCGAAAATTGTAAGGGAGGGGCTGGTTTTAGGAGTGAGAACGTGTGGGGAGAGAGCCTGCAGCTGCAGCAGCTGCTTACGTCAGAATTGCCGCGCTCGGATTGGCTAGAGCGTCAGCATTGTATATGAAAAACTGCCCCCTGATTGGCTGAGGTGTCGTTATGCTGTAACAAGCTAAACGTCTACTTTTGTTCCCTTTATTTCAATAATACTGCTGAAATAAACATAGATGCGTGTAGTATACACGTTCCTTAAAGAATAAGAAAAACTGCTGTCAAGCAATCAAACGTGTCACAACACTCCGATTAATTGAAGTGACTGGAGTGTCTTATAATGAGAAATTTGGTCTTAACAAGCGTCCACTAAATAAATGCCCGTTTTATTTTAAAAAAATAATTTTCCCAAACGTTGATATCAAAAGAAGAACTTAGAGCGCTCCATAGTAAATACATTTTGTGAGGGAGGGGCTGTTTGCCGAGCGAGAGGCGAAGGGGAGAGCTGCCAGCTGCAGCGGCTGCTTGCGTCAGCCGCCGCGCTGCCATTGGTTGGAACACCGACGCGTCATGCACGGAGCCGCGCTCTGATTGGGCAGAGCTCCGTGTGTTGTCTGGAGACTGTTGCAAGGGGGAGCCGCGCTCTCGTCGAGCGGGGTTCTGAAAAGGCCTTTGCGTATTAATACGCTGTATTCTTTTAGCCTGCTAGCCTCCCTCGATACTGTAATAATTACGAGGAGGGCCGCGCTGTAATTAAATGAGGTCCGTCGCGTCAGCACAAAAACAGTACACTGATTGGTTATTGACGCGCAGCGTCACTGAAAGCCTGTGCACTCATTGGCTAGCGACGCGCAGCATCAGAACTGAGCTGCATTGTAATTTGTTAATAGCAGTTCTTTATTTAGAATAGTGGCGTTAGGGTAAACTAATGTGCATAATTATTGCCTGTAAATTTTGCAAAAGTCCTCGAGTAAAATAAAGTGTCCGCTTTGGTTTCCATTGATGTAAAGGTACTGCTGTTTTCAGTAGAGAGGGGTGTTATGACTGAAGTGGGCGAGTGAATGCATGATAAATAAAATAAAACGATTGCGCGTAACACCTTTTCTGTAACTTTGCCAGGCTTTGAAATACTTGTGCAGACTTTGAAATATTCACGAAGGGACAGCGCTGTGATTTGTGGAAGTTCCGGCGCGTCATAGAAAGGCCGCGCACCCATTGGCTGTTGACGCGCAGCGTCATACAGGGGCCGCGACCTTATTGGTTGAGGAGGCTCGTGAGCTATTGGGCGAGGCTTCGCTTTTAGTCCTAGTCAGGGGAGCTGCGCTCTGATTGGGCGAAGCTCCGTGTGTGGTTCCAAGTCTGGGCGAGGTCTAGAATTATTCCTAATTGCCCTGAGCTTCGTGTTTTGTTGTGCGCTGGCTATTGTGATGGGCGCTGGCCCTAAAGTGATAGTAAGATTGTGCTATACTTCCTAAATCTTAATTTCTCCATTAGGAGGCTTGGTTGAGGGAGGTCTGTTTGCTGTTGCTAGAAAAGAACATTATTATGATTGGCTCAGACGACGTAGTGTCATAGAGAGACCGCGACTGGATTGGTCAAGACTTGGTGGGCATTCTGGTTGGCTGAGCGCTGTACAGTCACATGCTGATTAGTCAAAACACTCGTGATGATTGATATTGTTTACTTTTTGCCAAAGATTTAGTTTTTCCACATTATTAATGCCCAAAACTTCGTTTTTATTAATTTCTTGATATTTACCACAACACATTTTGCTATCAATTAATAAGTAATACAGGGGATATAAGTTGTCAATAAAGCATTTGCAGCTGACATTAGTAATACAAGTATAGTTGTAGAGCCCATCAAAGAAAAAAACAAGATTGGGCAATATTAGCAACATTGTATCAAATTTGGTGATTTTTGATTTACAAGTCAAATTAAATTATTGGTTTAAATAAATTAATAAGAAGGGGTAAAGGTTATTTACAAGCAAAACAATTTTATGTAAATTTAAAAGCAAATAGATTAGGTTTTCTTTTTCCACAGGTATATGTTGCAGAAGGTATGTAAGTGAAAAATAAGTACATTTAAAACACGTGATTATATGTTGATATTTACTGTTATAAAATAAAATTTTGCATTGCTACTATTTTTGCAAATTGATATTTTTCTTTCCAGGTTAATTATAATTAGTGATACAGGTAAATTAGGAGATACATTAAATTGACCAAATTATAAGGTTTTCAATATTTGATAGTGTTAAATTAAATTAATTAATTAATTGATCAGCAAACGCTGCAAGGCAAATTTAGAGAGTACGTTTACTAAATTAATTAAATAAAATGTCTTCCTTATACAAGAAAATGAAAAGGGTTGTTGCCAAATGCGAGAGTAAATTAAAGATTCCAAAATTAGCGAAAATAAATAATAAAGGTGTCAGAGTAGAAAATATAGATCCATGTACAATAGATGTTGTAAATATGGATCAGAACAGAAATTCAAGAAGACCCCCAGAACAGGTTAATACAACGCCAAAAGTGTCAGATCAAACTGATAAAGTGCCAGTTCAGAATTTTATTAAAATTAATGCAACAGAAAAGCATGATGAGATGCTTGGTACTTCTGGAATTAATATTCCTGATTATGTAAATTCATCAAATGATTTGAAGGAGTCCATGAAAACTCTGGAAAAAGAGATAGTGCCTGTACTTAGAAAAGATGAAATTAATTCCACAAATTTAAAGGTCCCATTAACTGAAAAAGTTTATTCTATTGTACTTGAAATTGAATTAGTAGGGATTGCAACCGAGCAAGAAACAGAGATGACTTCGGTTTTAGCAAATGAGAAGTCTGAGACTGATCTGATTAAATTGATACAGCCTGATGAATCAAAATTATGCTCAAATAAAAAGGAGATTAAGATAAATGAGCTGAATGAACAGCTAAAAATACAGCGACAGGTAATGATTCAAGAGATTAAGATGGCTTCATTGCCATTGCAAAATTTTGTTAATGAACAGAAAGACAAAAGAGATACAGGATTAATTAAAGAACAAGAAAACAGTCCACAAAGATTAAATGCACTCCCAGAATGTTGGAATAAAATTGATGTTCTTTTGAGTAAAGACATCAAAGTAAAGGATGTAATTAATCAACAGATTGAAACATTGACTTCTGCAGGTTCACTTTTCAGAAATGCAAATTTAATTAAAAGGTTGATTGATGATATTCAATTGGCAGAAAGGTTTGCTGTCGTGATATGTGCAGCATACAAAATGAATGATGAACATGCTTTGAGTTCACTAATACTAACATCTATAGTTGAAACATGGCAGGTAGTCAAAGACTTACGAGATGATGCAACTCATGAGGAGAAAAACACATGGTTGAGAAACACATGGTTGAGTGCAAATTTTAGACAGCGAGATGAGGATGAGATTTTGTCACACAAAGATGGTAGAGTAGTTTTACCAAATAGCATAATTATTGACATGGACAATATGTACCATAAAATCGTAGAATTTCTTTACCAGAGGTGTCTGACTTATCAGCAAATGAACACAATTAAGAGAACAATTGTGGGAATAGAAACAGAATTACAGGAGAGTGGTTCGTTGAACAGATTACAAATGGATTTCTGTGAGATGTCACTGAATGACAAACTGTGCTACATTTTTGTGATTTACTGTTTGATTACAAAATGGATTGAAACATTTCAGACGCGACGTAATGATGAAATTATTGTTGCAAAGTTATCAGATAACAGAAAACATATTGAAAACAGATTGCTCCATTGTACAGATAGAACAGAAATTTCAGATGTTGAGGAGCAAGAGAACGGTACTATAAAAGACAAAGATGCAAAAATGTGCCTAGCTGCAGGTACAAAGTGGACAGATGTTCTTCCACTTGTTTTGATGTTTCTGAGAAACACTACTGATAAAAAGACAGATTTAAGTCCACGTAATATTATGATGGACAAGGTCATGAGACAGACATTCATACCAGAGAAGAGAATGATGACTATCAATGATGGCATCAATTTGGAGAACTGCAGGAATTTATCAGATGAAATGATTTCTGTGTTTGATAAAGATGAAACTGAAGTGCAAACAAGAGAAAAAGAGCAAGTACTTGATCTGTTACCAGGTAGAAGGATCAGGAAAAAGGTTCGTCTAAAAAGAAATTCTCTAGTGCCAAGGTGGCAGAAAAGGAGGCTAATCAGTCTTGTCACAACAAATGCAGAGAAGTGCAAAAGACTGAAGAGGTGGATTGACACTGGCCATACTTTTAGTGTATCTACACCTGAAAATCCTGATGAGGATAGTGTCACAATTGATGATTCAGATTCTGAAGAAGAGCCTGAAGAGAATCCAGATCTTGAAGATCGACAAGTTGGTCGACATCTGGAGAACATGAATAGAAAACAAGCCTTGATTGAAGAAGACTTGGAAGTTGTGACTGAATACTCAGAAAAAGACTCAGAAAATGATGGAAATCTGCCAGAAAAAGAAGCAGAAGAAGAATGTGATCAGATTATGATTCAAGACCAGGAGAGTATTGAAAAGCAGAAAAGTAGCTCTGAAAGCAGGAACAGGAATTCTGAAACTGGGAAGTTGAAGGTAATTGAAGAAGAAAATGAATTGCCAAGTACCAGCTACAAAGATGACGTTCCTAACGGAGTGAAGCTGCTGAGTAAAGAAGTACCTGAGTCCAGAATGGAAATGTCTGACACTGAAACTGATGAAAGTGATGAAGATTCTGAAATAAGAAAATTCAGAAAAGGAGCTTGGAGAACAGAATGTAAAGTGACCAAGCAAAAGAAGAAATTACTAAGAAAAAGTGATAACTGGCCAGAAGAAAATGAAGGCCTAAAATTCAAATTAAGATACAGATCAAAGAAACAGATTGATGAAAAATCAAGTCAAAAAGATTCTAAAAAGAAAAGTGAGGCAGGAAAGAAAATAGAAGTGATACCTGTAATGGAGGTAAATAGTCACAGTCAGGAAAAGATTGAAAACAAAAGTGACAATGATTGAAGTACATGCCTGTTAAAATTTTTGGTTTCTATTTTTGGCATAAGGCTGAAGAAATCTTGTTAGATGACACAAGGTCGAAGAAATCCTGTTAGCTGAAAAATTAATTTGTGACATTAGGTCGAAGAAAAACTGTTAGAAGGTTTAAAGAGTATATAAAAAAAAAAAAAAAAAAAAAAAAAAAAATTTGAAAAAGGGGGGTGTTAGAAATTTTTAGAAAATTTAGGTAAAATTTTTAAAATTTTTGTTTTATTTTTCTTTGCAAGCTTAATGAAAATATAATTCTGCTTTGGTTAAATTTAGATTATTGTTCTTTTAGAGATTAACTAGGAGAAGTTTTAGGTCAATATGACAAGCAAGATACTGACATTTTATTAGTTATAGTTTTTGCAACACTTTTGCTGAAGCTCAGTTGTATGTTACACAAGAGAATGAAATAGAACTAGAGGGGTTTCTTAAAACTCAATATGAGAATTGTAGATAAACTGATAAGATAAGTCTTTAGAAATACTAACACAGGTGAAATTGAATCATGTTCATCTTAGATAAAATCTTTGCTAAATTTTTGGGTGCTAGTGTGGTGATTTGTTAATCACCAGATGAGGGAGTTGATGGAGCGGGATAGAAAACAGAATTCTGTTTAAACCTGTGAAGTCACACTTCCATAAATAAATTAATAATGCTAACAACTTGTGATATGTGTATAATAATTCAACCTAGTTTAAAGTTGCATTTTCACAGAACACGTGGGAAACTAACATGTGTGCTCATAAATGTGCATTATGTTGCATTCTTATGTATGTGGAAAATAATAAATTAATCCTGTCTATTGTCATGTCATAACTAATAGCAGCTGTTTTTGAAATAATGGCATGTGCTTATTTTGCTTCCCTTGTCTATGTGATGTCATTCCTACTATTCTAGGTGCACATAAGGTTTTATGGATTCATGAAGACAGGTAGATATAAAATGCTGCTTTATTTGTGCTTTACTGCTAGGTAATTTAGACTAATGGGTTAATAATTAGCAATGATGGGAGGCAACAGAATAAACTGTATTCCTTTCATTAATTATTCTTTGTGTTTGTTTATATAATAGTTTTACAAGTGAAGCTTAGAGATGGCTGCAGGAAAATAGTACCCTTTTAAAAGTGACGCAGGGACAGTGGCGCAGAAAATTGACGCTTTCTGAAAGAGGCCTAATGATGAAAATGGCTCAAGTGAAAATAATTCCAAGAAGGATGGAAAAGGCCTCTGAGCTTTTATTTTGAAAGGTTTTGGATTGAACTGCTAAAAAGATGACTTTTTGGAGAAATTTGCTAACGTTTGCTAACGTGCTACGGGAGTTCAGAGCTGACTAAGCTCAAGGTTAAAAAGGAAGCTGTCGCTACAAAATGTAGCAGCCTAAGGAAGAACTGCCAAGACTTCTAAATGAACAATGGACTAGTGAATTTGCCCGGGCATGCAAGAAAGAGGTGTCACAGTTTACTGTGGTACGAGGTGGCTCAGCCAATGGAGAACTAGAATTCGTCTGCTGGAATGTGAAAAATAGTTAGCTCAGCTAAAATTAGGGTATAAGAATAGGTTCAGAGAACACATAGTTGGCTTACGCTCGAGAAAATCTGGAGGACGATGTTATGCTGATGGACTTTACACGTGAGGACAGGAGTTTTTATTAATTACTTTATTACTAGGTGATGAGGGTAGAGACAGAGATATAGTTAGGATTTTGGAAAATGCTTAATTTTACTTATTCTTGCTAATGAATAATAATTCTTGATTTATGCTCTTTTTATTAATACTGAATAAATCTTTCTTTATGACATTTTTCTAATGCTTGTTTAATAAAATACCAAAACCTAAGTTTTTCTAGATGTGTTAAAATAAACTTTCTAAAATGACAAGCTGGTCTTGATTATTGCAGATGGTTTAAACAACTATATTTAGATCTTATCGCCTCATGATTCAAGCGCTCTATTGTTGTTATGGGCCTAGTGTTGTAGTGTAAGTTTTGTGGTAGTAAATAGTGTAATTTGTGCAATATTTTGGTGAGAGCGCTGGATCAGCAGGTGCAAAACGCGGCCATGATTTATTTAAAAACAGGATATGTCAAAACTTGCTTAAGCCTCGCAAAAATGCACATTAATAGATTCTTGAGGGACAAAACATCTTTGATATACTCAGTAATTTCCATAAAACACAGTACCAGCCACAATATAAACATACAGACAGAGGGCGCCCACCACTGCCAAGTTAGTCATTCTCACTTTCGTTTCCTTTGGGGGGAGCATTATCTCTAACTAGAGACAACAAATAGTTGCATAGTTATATGACTCAAAGTATTAATTGTCCTCCGATTATCATACCCAGGCTAACTTCCTAGTGATAATCCAAGAAAGGTAAATACATTTCTCAAAATACTGTTAAGTGGAAACATAATGATACCCCCTCTCAATAGATAAACTACCACTAAGTTATCATATTGTGGTCCGTGCATCTCCCTCTCTCATATACAGATCGCCACTTGTGTTAAAGATTAGGTGCAAAATGCTTCTGTCCATCTGTCACAGCAGCATGGACTCCATGCACACCTACCTGTTTACTACTGAATATCCTAATGATTCCACATGAGATCTGTCATTCGGGTGTTCAGCTCTTTTTCAACTTAGAAAGAAAGAGCACGCTGCCTTGAGTGGGTGGCCGGTAGTGAATGTCCATCCGCAGGTGACATTGAAATTCGACTACTTGAACAAAAACATAGGTGTCTATGATCAGCAGATAGGAATGAAAAATAGATAAACACAAAACCAGGACAGGAAGTGAAAATCAAAAGTATATTTATTTACTAAGCACTCACTACTTTGGTTGAGATAGATAAGAAAGAGACAGAAAACAAAATGGCTCAAAGTATAGTGCTTGGTAACAACTGTACTGATGTCTTTTAATTCCTTAGTTGTCGATATCTGTGCATGGTTCCGAGCAGTTTTTAAGGTAAATGTGTTTGAAACAAAGAATAAAACCGTAGGAAATTGAAATATCTCCAAGCAAGATGGGCAGTAGGTTGACTGCGAACAAACACTTTTCAACAGTTTTTTTGTGCTGTGAAATGTTTCATGGTTACAGGAAGAAGGCAACATGATAACTAGTCAAAACAAACAAAATGTTTCTGAAGTGAACAGATCTCACTCATGCTATCTAGGTACCATTCAGTTACAGTCTTCTAGAAATACATATGGAAGATAAATTGTTGCATTGGTTTCTGGTTGCCAGCAAATTCTCTCTGGTGCCCATGATGGCATATTAATTCACCTGTCTCTACACCAGTGACCAACAATTGTCTGAGTAAGTATCTTTGGAAAATGTGTAGTTTGATGCCACCTGGGAATGGCGTATAAGTGGTGACTTGATTCAATATAAACATTGTGTCACTTATTGTTCTGGCAGTAATCGCTGCAGAGCGTTCACTCATTACTTCAGCATTTAACTTCTCATCTTGGAATTTCATCTATGACTCCAAAATCATTCCTCCCCTTAATCTGTATTTGCTAAACGATTCCATTTTTAATTGTTTTTATTGAACTAATCTCGATATATTTTATGAGTGATCTTCTTTGAACCCTTCTGAGTCAACAGAGGGCATTGGTAGGTGCACCATTGCTGTCTTTAACAACCATTTTCTTGACTTTTCACCTCTGGAATTAAAGGTCCATACCTCCACAATACTAATCCAAACACTTTCAGCAAAATAAATGTAAGCACATCGATTCCCAGACAATTCATCCACACTGACTTCAATACAGCAGAGAGAAAGCACAGCTAAATGGGGTCTATTTGTAATGGTGGGGTCACCAGGATGATTTTATTATTCCAAAAGACACGGATATTTGTCAACTTGCAGCTTTATAAAAACACCAGCACTAAATTCTAAACGAATCCTAGTTGTGGTGCAGTAACCACTAACCTTTGTAGGATGTGTGAATAATAGATAATGCTTTAGGTGTTATCTGTCCAACATCATGCAATTTACTTGTACTTGAAATGTGTACTATTGCGCCCAATGTGCATCCCCGTAATTAACCTACATTCTGAGATACCTGAAAATAGTTTACTCATTTCCCAAGAGCTCCCAAACCTGTTGCATTATGAGGCAGGTCTGCTCTCGTTCACAGTCCTACCCCTTTTTGCACAATATGCAACAATAGGAACTTGCTTGCCACACACTGATCTCTGAATCACTGATGGATATGCTGCCAAACATTGGACACAGTACTACAGAACTTGGACATTACTCGTTATGCCTTACAGGACTTATAAGCTGTGTTTCTATTTTCAGTTTTTTGGAGCATGTCTTCCAACCAATATTCAGTCCCTTTGTTCACTTAGACATAGAGCAGTCAGTATACATCACCAATCCCACTGACTCTTTCCACTATCCTGTTTATTGTACCACCGGAGACCCTACATACTGAGCACATTTCCATCAAACCTGATTTCCCTTTATTTTTGTTAAGGTCAGCATGCTGAACCCTCTTTATGTCTTATATCTTGCTGAACAATGAGACACTCCTGGCCTGATAACACTGAAAGTGTTTCTGCTCCAGAGATAAAATAGGGTCCCTTACAGCCGAATTAATTTTGAATCTAGCGACCAGTGATACTTTCCTCACTCTAGACCCTTGACTAAATACACGGCGATTCTTAAGACTGTTAGGTGCAATCTAAAAATATCGTTTCATATGAAACTTTATTAAATTACATTGCAAACAATGATCACTGTTTGACAAGCCCTCCAATTTGTCACCTTCTCAAAGTAATGCAAAACATTCTAAGCTTCCTTTTGATTTCACGCACAATTCCGGGAGCCAGTTGCAGAATGACAATGTACCTTTACAAAATTTTAGGAAATTAAAAGTCATGGTTTGGTCGCACAGTTAAATAGAAACTTGCATATACAAAATGACAACCTTAGCACACTCCCATCACACTTTGTTTCTCTTCATCTCTAAATTAACAATGCTGTTTCAAACATCACAGGAAGGTAAATACAGATTGCTGCAGTTGGCATTTTTGCATCTGTTATTGGTAAGTGAATCCCAAGGATGCAACTGCACACTGAATGATAAGCATACACTTGTGATCAATTGTTTGCTCCGTAAATCAGGTAAAATCGATTCCTCTTCATAAGCACAGGGCTAGTACGATCTGTCTACAGATCTGGTGTTTATCAAGTGCTGATATAAACAAGTCTGTTTCTATTTAGATTGCTCACGTCTGCAGCCTCAAAATCAGAATGGTATCTGAAAATATATTTGTAACAGTGCTGAGTAAGCAAGTCCATACAGCTAATAGTTATTTATTAAAAATGGCTCTACAAAATATACTGAGTCCTCATTCTTGAGATTTTTGCTAGCACCCAATCAGCATTGTTCTACTGTGCCTTTTTCCTGCAAGTCATTGCGGTCATGCTGTTCACTCTGCCCTACTCCCAACCCCCACCCCGTCCCATACGGATGGCTAAAAAGTGTCCATTTGTCGCTACATATTACAACAGGATTTCACCTGAGAAAACTCTAGAACGCCATTCCACTGTGGTAATGCAGATCCAAGTTCATAAGTTTAAATAATTTTCTCCTTGGCCAGCAAGGAAATCTTCGGTCTAATGTTCTGAACAGCAGCTGGTGAGTTTGTCCAAGCTCTTCGGCTAAACTCATGAGTGGAGGTTCAAGGGCTATGTCTCCGCCTTTCATCAACCCTCAGAACCTGCATTCTGGACGAAGGCAAGCCATTGTATGACCCCTCTCACCGCAGGTTCTGGCTGGCTTGCAGTCCATGATCTGTATTTCTTAATTCTTTTTCTAGGATCCGCCATTGTTATTAAATATTTCCAAAACTGTCATGTTAACATGTTGAAAAAGCCACTGCTGGGTTTCTGACAAGGGGTCGCATCTGTTCATAAAAATCCTCTTTTCGGCTGGGTTGCAGTCAATACAGCTACTGCTCACAGAATGGAACAGTGTTTTATCCTAAAGGCATAAACGAAAGAGAAACAAATGATTATTGCAAAGTTCAACTCCAAACAATTTGGCACCATAGTAAGCCTTAAAGTACTACTAAAACATTCACATGCATCCATTGCTACACACAGAGCTCACTCCTTTTCCAAGGAGACTTCATATTGTGAGATTCATAAATACACTTGTTTGAGAAATGTAAGGGGTGGGCGGTAAACTCAGCTATCACAGTAGAGTTAGCAGAGTTTTCCCCACTTGTTCCACTTAGAGTGTGGCAGAGTTTTTTTCATGCACAACTCGCCAACTTTCAGTTGCAAGAGCGAGCGAGAAAAACCAAGTGCTAGACTGCCTCCCATAGAGATTTCCTAATCCAGGCTGTCACAGCAGGTTGCTAGCACTCGCCATAAGAAAGCTACTGCTTGCTTTGGGCAAACTTCCAGTGGAGTACAAAATCTAATTGAGTAGCAGAAAGAAGCAGTGCCCTCTGTTCGTACTGATTTTACAGCGTGGAACAAGCTTCCGGTGCTAAAAATCAGCACGAGCAGTACAACGGAACAGAATTTAACCACTTCCAGAATCTCATGGATTTTTTTGGTTAACTCCATTAAATTCCACGGAGTAAAACTCCTCAAGTTCTGCCCAGCCCTAAAGAAAGGTTAAATTGTTGCTGCAGATTCTGTTTATATGTTACCCCATCTGAACACAGTATTTGTAATTCTGCAGATCCTCATAGAATAACCTACAACCATTCTGACTGTTACACAGTGCTGTGCCAATTACAAGCCCGCCAACCTAATTTTGATGGGGCTGGTAAAAGATTTTTCAGCTTTACTAAGAATTACAAGGTACAGAGTAAATCAGTGGCCCTGCTACATTTTACCTGGGAACTTGCAGTGCTGAAATTGGCAAAAATCTCTAGGTAAAGCTATAGGGCGTACTAAGGATATGGGCACACGGTTATTGATTGCTCAGGCAATTCCTCAATTCCCAAGGCAACCTTAGACTTCTGTTACACAACAAGGCTTGTGGACGACGTAGGGTATAGTAGGGTGCACTAGGGATAGTACACTGATAATAGTATTGATTAGTACTCCACCAGCTACTGGGGCATCGTCCCAACCCCAGACTAGACTAGCACATATACAAGAAAAGAGAGCTGGGAGTGCTTATTTATCTCAGAAACAATCAAATATTTAATCTTCAAGAGAAACACAAATAAATCATCAATCAAGAAGTATATATTGATATACAAATTTCAACCATATAAACAATAGAATTCTTGTCTTTCTTGATGTTCGGCAGCCGACGCGTTTCGTCCTAGAGGCAGGACGTCATCAGGGCTGCAAGTGCAAACATACAATACAATCACATCAGTACATATGTACAATCTTAATCATTGATATCCTAAAAGCAAAGCCAAATCGTTTTTTGACTATTAAATAAAAAACAGCTTATTGTGCCGGGTGGTAATAACTGAAAATTCAACATATAATTATTGCACTACTAGAAACTTGCGGGAACTGTTTGCCTAGAATTCACACGAAACTTCATATCTGCAGCTCATTCTTTTTACATGAAAATTACACCTTCATCCTGGGATAAGAAGCTAGCAAACTGTAGCGTAAGTATTTAGAAAGAATCATGAGTGAACAGCTCACCTCGTACAATTTTAATAAGGCTCCTCTGTCTTTGCCTTTAAATTCTGAACCTTTAGTCTAGGCAGTTTGCTACAAGAGGCCCGATTCTTCACCAATGTACCGGTAATAGTAATGAACTGAGGTAAGGCAGAAGAAAAGGAAAACCGATCAATTACCAAAAATGTGCTATATATCTACACAGTTGTACCTTCACTATTCGAGTCTTCTCATGCTTTCCACTAACCAAGTCACTCACAGTAGCATGTTACATCTATAAAAATTCCTACCTTGTGAAACACTAAGTCAATGCTTCTCTCAAATCGATTTATCCTTTATTTTTTAAATCGAGAGTCCTTTAAAAACTGTTCTGCCAGTGAAATATCATACCTGAAAAAATTAATAAACCTTCATGTATTAAATTGCTCAATAATCCATCATGAAAGGAAAGAACTTAGACCTTCCTATTCACTCACCGCATTTCAGTATAATGCAGCAACAAGAATAATTGGCATCTATTTAGCAGTGTTCCTATCACTTCCTTCCGAAACCATCCATTCTGAAAATACAGGAAATGAACAAATTATGTAGCTCTATTGCTTCCCTCCCTCTAAGTTATCCGTTGACTAAAGTTCTGCCTAGTATTCTCTGCTTACCCTTGATAACGTGGCCTCCTGTTCCTCTCCACACCATCCGGGTACGATAAATCCCGAAGGTAAAGTGCCGTGGACTCCCTGCGCTTTAAAAGAGCCCAGTAACCAATCACAACACGCTATATTTCGCGCGCAATCTAATTCCGCTCATCTGTGAAACAGTGAAAGTTTCCAATGAGGTCCGTTATCAATATTGTTTCTGGCTGCTTTTCATTTCCGCTCATGCGCAGCTTGCTTTAGGCATATTGTACGAGATTGCAGGCTGATCTGTTAACCGTATTATTTCCGGGTATTTTTAACATAGTTTCCGGTCATGCGCAACTGTAGGTACGTCTTGGTAAACAAGTTTCCATTCAAGTCCGCTCTGTGAATAATTTGTTTCTAATCGAGCGTGGAAGTTATTTCCGGGTATTTTTTAACATTGTTTCCGGTCATGCGCAACTGAGGGTACGTCTTGGGAAACGAGTTTCCATTCAGGTCCGCTCTGTGAATAATTTATTTCTAATCAAGCGTGAAAGTTTAATAGCATATTTAGACGCGCCAATTAAGTGTTAATTCGGAAACCAACCAGATCCACAAACTGACAGTAAGACGGAACACTTGCATTCAAGTACAAAAAATCTGAATTTGTGAGTCCTCCCGAAATAATTAAGCCCGACTTCCTTTCGTGAATACCTGCTCGCGCTATCTTATTATTTCTGCGCTTACATTCCCCCGAGTGATTTTTTACCATTACTAATGCCTTTGACTGCGTGTAAATGTTTTAAATTTTGAAACGAACCTGAACTATGCTGCATTCAGATCCTTAATGCTAAAGAGTGCATCCATAATCATAAACTTTTGAATATAATTTCGAAAAATAAGATAAGGGATCATCTAAGTATTCAGGTACTTGATCACACATGTCATGACTATAGTGCCCAGATGTGGGCAAGGAAAGACGCTCGTGTCAGAAGAATCAATGAATAATCAATAAAACCACAGTTTGCCTGCTCGATATCCCAGAATGTGTACAGTAAACAATTGACCTTTTCAAAGGTGTCCCGGGCTTGGCAACTATACTGGATGACAAGCCTGTAATAATGTTCAAGAAATGTCCAACGATCAGGGACAAGGTTTCAACGAATTACATTCGTCCGACATCGACACATATCAAAGATTGGCTTCCCACACAGCCTAAAGGCTTTTATACCTGTGGGACGTGCGTAATATGCTCTCATGGCATGAATAAAACAAACATTTTCAAATTCAATGGCACTAGACAATTCCGTATTAATGAATTTATCAATTGCAATAGTGTTGGAATAATCTATGCCATTATTTGCAGTTGTAACAAAGTATATATAGGGAGTACCAAAAGACCCCTTAAAATAAGGATACAAGAGCACAGACGAGCGATTATAAATCGAGACATAAAATCCCCACTCTATGCACATATGGAGAAGGAACATGGCGCCAACATGGACTTTAAATTTCATGGAATAGAGAAAGTGTCCCAACATGTGAGGGGGGGGGATTGGGAACTACGAATCCGTCAAACTGAAGCACGTTGGATAATTAAATGCCGTACGATGAAATATGGCTTGAACATCGATTCTGAATTACATCATTTTTTGGCATAATTATTAGTGAATTGCGGTATTCAATTTATGTATATGACCAGTATCAGTTATTGTGAAAACAGATGTTTTATGTGTTATTTCAATTGTTTACTGTACACTTTCTGGGATACCGAGCAGGCAAACTGTGGTTTTATTGATTATTCATTGATTCTTCTGACACGAGCGTCTTTCCTTGCCCACATCTGGGCACTATAGTCATGACATATGTGATCAAGTACCTGAATACTTAGATGATCCCTTATCTTATTTTTCGAAATGATATTCAAAAGTTTATGATTATGGATGCACTCTTTAGCATTAAGGATCTGAATGCAGCATAGTTCAGGTTCGTTTCAAAATTTAAAACATTTACACGCAGTCAAAGGCATTAGTAATGGTAAAAAATCACTCGGGGGAATGTAAGCGCAGAAATAATAAGATAGCGCGAGCAGGTATTCACGAAAGGAAGTCGGGCTTAATTATTTCGGGAGGACTCACAAATTCAGATTTTTTGTACTTGAATGCAAGTGTTCCGTCTTACTGTCAGTTTGTGGATCTGGTTGGTTTCCGAATTAACACTTAATTGGCGCGTCTAAATATGCTATTAAACTTTCACGCTTGATTAGAAATAAATTATTCACAGAGCGGACCTGAATGGAAACTCGTTTCCCAAGACGTACCCTCAGTTGCGCATGACCGGAAACAATGTTAAAAAATACCCGGAAATAACTTCCACGCTCGATTAGAAACAAATTATTCACAGAGCGGACTTGAATGGAAACTTGTTTACCAAGACGTACCTACAGTTGCGCATGACCGGAAACTATGTTAAAAATACCCGGAAATAATACGGTTAACAGATCAGCCTGCAATCTCGTACAATATGCCTAAAGCAAGCTGCGCATGAGCGGAAATGAAAAGCAGCCAGAAACAATATTGATAACGGACCTCATTGGAAACTTTCACTGTTTCACAGATGAGCGGAATTAGATTGCGCGCGAAATATAGCGTGTTGTGATTGGTTACTGGGCTCTTTTAAAGCGCAGGGAGTCCACGGCACTTTACCTTCGGGATTTATCGTACCCGGATGGTGTGGAGAGGAACAGGAGGCCACGTTATCAAGGGTAAGCAGAGAATACTAGGCAGAACTTTAGTCAACGGATAACTTAGAGGGAGGGAAGCAATAGAGCTACATAATTTGTTCATTTCCTGTATTTTCAGAATGGATGGTTTCGGAAGGAAGTGATAGGAACACTGCTAAATAGATGCCAATTATTCTTGTTGTTGCATTATACTGAAATGCGGTGAGTGAATAGGAAGGTCTAAGTTCTTTCCTTTCATGATGGATTATTGAGCAATTTAATACATGAAGGTTTATTAATTTTTTCAGGTATGATATTTCACTGGCAGAACAGTTTTTAAAGGACTCTCGATTTAAAAAATAAAGGATAAATCGATTTGAGAGAAGCATTGACTTAGTGTTTCACAAGGTAGGAATTTTTATAGATGTAACATGCTACTGTGAGTGACTTGGTTAGTGGAAAGCATGAGAAGACTCGAATAGTGAAGGTACAACTGTGTAGATATATAGCACATTTTTGGTAATTGATCGGTTTTCCTTTTCTTCTGCCTTACCTCAGTTCATTACTATTACCGGTACATTGGTGAAGAATCGGGCCTCTTGTAGCAAACTGCCTAGACTAAAGGTTCAGAATTTAAAGGCAAAGACAGAGGAGCCTTATTAAAATTGTACGAGGTGAGCTGTTCACTCATGATTCTTTCTAAATACTTACGCTACAGTTTGCTAGCTTCTTATCCCAGGATGAAGGTGTAATTTTCATGTAAAAAGAATGAGCTGCAGATATGAAGTTTCGTGTGAATTCTAGGCAAACAGTTCCCACAAGTTTCTAGTAGTGCAATAATTATATGTTGAATTTTCAGTTATTACCACCCGGCACAATAAGCTGTTTTTTATTTAATAGTCAAAAAACGATTTGGCTTTGCTTTTAGGATATCAATGATTAAGATTGTACATATGTACTGATGTGATTGTATTGTATGTTTGCACTTGCAGCCCTGATGACGTCCTGCCTCTAGGACGAAACGCGTCGGCTGCCGAACATCAAGAAAGACAAGAATTCTATTGTTTATATGGTTGAAATTTGTATATCAATATATACTTCTTGATTGATGATTTATTTGTGTTTCTCTTGAAGATTAAACCTTAGACTTCTCTCTGTGATTGCTCTTAACTATGTCACCTAGAGTTACCAGTCGTCTCAGTATTTGTAACATTTTGGGCTGGGTTCAGTGTGTCAGCAGAGGGAACTTTGCAAGTAGCCTTATGTGTGCAGTATTCATTTATTGAATCCATGCCACTATATACTTTGCATGTCAAGTTGCCATGAAGTATTAATGTGCCATGTTCTTCATTTAGAAGAATGATGAGTGGAGTAAACTGTTGAATGACAGAGAAATCTTCCAGCGTGTGTCCCTCTTCAAGATCCTCAGGAAGCATACAATGGCAGGCAACCATCCATATGGAAATCTGTATATGTTTCTCATCTTGGGTGTTGGTTCTTATGGGTAGTGGTAGCATGTGTTACAAATATGGCTTAGACAGTTTAAAAAGATAGACATTTTCTTGAATTAAATGTTTTAGGCATGGCTGTGCCCTAGCATCATATCGTAAATGCATTTCTTGGCCTCATATGCAAAGAATACAACTATCTCTGTAATGCAGTGTAAAGTACAGCTATTTGACAATCATGCTGCACCCAGTGACGTCCAGTGCTGGCATAGGGAAAATAAAATAAATAAATAAATAAAACCACTTACCTTGCACTCGACGCACCGCCGACTCGACAAGTGTAAGGTAAGTGGTTGTATTTATTTATTTATTTTCCCTATTCTGTCGTTTGTCACCCACCCACCCAACTGCCTGACCGTGCTTACCTGCGCTAGCCGCAACTGGTTGTACCCCAGTGTTGCTTTAGCATTGCATTCCATCAACCATTACTATAAAACCTAGTCAACAGATGTCCTAGAGCTTACCATTGCTTCCGAAAAACTCCCCCCGAAAGTTCTTCTACATTTAATGATATAGGCCACTTCAAGCTCATATTAAAAAAATTTAAATTGCTAGTAATGCTGATTCAGGTTATATGATACATTAATTTCTTCAAGTATATTATAACTTATTAAAACATTTAAAAGTCTCCATTTTGTTGGGCTATTACCACTCCACAGAATCTACTCATGTATGTGAGTACAGCCAGCAATGGTAATTGGAAGTCATATTTGTCCTCTGTTAGGTTTATCAATAGAATTTCCATTGCCATTGTGTCCCAACTTTTGTTATACCATTTTAAGTGTAGAATTTTGCTCCCATTGAGGTACAATTACTATTTTCACCGCAACACTGGATAGTGCTCTAAGGCCTTTATTACTAGTGACTTTTTAATTCTAGTGGGTTCTGTAACAGCAGTTAAAGATGCCACAAGAATGATGATAACCGAGGGATAACTGTGGTGAAAACGTAACCCAAAATGAGGAATTAAGGGGAAAATCAGACTTGGATATACAAATTCCATCAAGTAATGCATAATATCCTAAGGGATTCTTATGGCCAAACTCATAATTGGCTAATTTTCCCCACCCCAGAGTTCTGGCTACCTCTTTTTAATGGACAAATAATCAAAATGGTACAAGTCCACTGTTAGCACTGTTGGGTCCTTCAGTATCAGGAATCCTACTATTATGGCCGAGCTCTTCTTTCTAGAACACTTTTAGCTTACTGCAATTCCACAAAATATGAATTGGGGCCCTAGGCTCAGCACAGCCCCTCCAGCATTGATCCCTGGCTTTCTTCATCATTTTACCTATCTTGTCAGGTGTTAGATTCCAATCCATCATAACTTCAATTGTGGATTATCTGTATACGGCAGATTTGTTCGTGTGGGTACTTGTTCCTTCAAAGTCTCACTCATCTGTGATGTTGCTCTGCTTTCCTCAGTAATATTTGTATTTTCATATATTGTTCTATATTTTAGTATTTGTGGCATTGTCAGTATTTTGTATATTTTAAATACAGTGCCTTTTCCATTTCATAGCTATGTTACCAAGAGCTCAAACCATATTAGTGGCCATTTTGTAATCTCTTTAATGGTTAGGTAGGTGACCCATTGCCTTAATTGATGGCACCTGAACCCTTCTAGTTCTGTCACAGTGGAATTTTGAAAGATCACAGAGTCCAATTTTGTTGAATCTGCTTCCTGTTTTTTTGTAGTAAATCCCTTTCTATGCAGATGTGAAATCCGTACTATGATGGACAGCGGAAAGGGGAATATTGCAAGCAACTAGTCAAAGACACAGAGTCCACTACCTCTAATGTCACACTGGTGATGTGGTTAAATTATAGCCTCTTCGGTTGTGTCGCTTTGGAGCATTAAAAAAATGTTACTATTGTCCTACGTGCCGCTGCTCCATCAACGTATACCCAGTGTTACTCAGATTTTCTCATCGACCATTCATTTAAGATTCTCAACACCCCTGAAGTAACGTCTGATATTTGGGAAGGGTAGGTGGCCCTTATCTATGGACAATATAATGACTATCTTTTAGGCCTCCCATGACACCTAAACATTATTATTCGTTTCTGCAGTTTAAAACAAGTATTGTTCTCTATACTGACAGGACTGCAGCTCTCCAACCAACCCATTAAACATATTTGGGTAACTTTGCCAAGATCATATTTAATTTTTTCTTACAGTGTTATTTTGTTTGACCTAAATATTTTGTTACCCATTATGTTATGTGATCCCTAAGCATCTCATCACACCTTCATTAATACTAAACAGTCTTCTCTCCTGTCATTCATACCCTATATATAGAGTGTCTTATTTGTCAGAGTTAATTTTAAACCAAACTGTGCCAACAGCTCAAGAAATGAAGAGATTGAGGGTCTCCGATTAGTCAGGGAAAGCAGAACATCATCCACAAAAAACAACATTTTGTGCTCCTTTCCTCTAAATCCAACACCTAGCTGGACAGAGACTGCCTGATCACCATTGCCATAGTTCCATAGTCACTGCAAACAGTACAGGGGATATTGAACAAACCTCCTGCTTAGTACCCCTATTAATTTTCAACTCTTTTGAAATGATCCTATCAACCAATATCCTTTCTTCTTTGAGCATATGATGTTATTTAAATTATTATTCATTTTTTAGTAAAGCCAAATCTTTCTATCTCTTGTTTTAAAGAGAACCAGCTCACCCTGTTAAAAGTCCTTTTAGTATCAAAGTCCAAAATTAATGTGGCATTTTTTCTTGATTTAGTTTTCAGCAGGTTGAATTGTCTTCCTCATATTGTCAAATGCTTGCCAATTCTTATTTATGCAGATGGAATGTAATCCATTAGTCCTGAACGGGCTTCTGCCAGTCAGTTAGCCAAGACTTTCTTTTATGGTTTAAAGTTAAGGTTCTGTAGTGCTGTATGTCTTCCTGTTGAACATTTCATTGGGTCCCTATCTGGTTTGTGTTGGACTGCTATATCTTCCTTCATCCATAGGTTCAGTCATTGCCCCCCCCCCCTCTGAAAAATCTACCACACATGTGGCAGTACTGGCATTAGCTGAGCTGAGATTGTAAAACCATCTGGCCAGAGGATTTGAAGTATTTTATACTCTGTAAATCAATTTGTAATTTCTGTTGTGAAGTGCTCAGTCAGTACATTCCTTTGATTATTTGACAGCTTGGTGAAATTTAGATATATCTTAAACAGCCTCTTACACAGCCTTATATTTAGGAATACTGCAGTCCTGAAAAACAGCACTGTTCTCCTTATCGCCAAATGCCAGGTATCCACTCAGTCTACTGATACTCAGTTTCACTGCTATGTGACTTGTCACTTGTAAGATTATGGCTAATTAGTTGAGTGCATTGTTGCCATGTTGATATATTTTCCTTTCCAGGGCAGTTTCAGATTTGCTAATATTATATTTAGCTGGCCTTTAATATTGGGCACCTTTCTCAAATCTGATCAAGTACAGAATTTTTTGTTTGCACTTTCAACTCCAACTCTAACTTTGTTTGAACAAGGCTTCTGTTCCTGTTTAGTGCAAACTCCAAGTTCATATGTTTCCAACAAAGGACAGCTTTGAAAGTGTCTCATAACTTGCTTAGAGACATGCTTAGTGTATCATTATTTCCTAAGTAGTCCTTAATATTAATACTCTGGCTGCTCTGGCTCCAGCATCATGTATGACTCATCTTCTTTATTTCTATCTTCAGTCTCTAGTGGCCTTCTTAATTGTAATTCGACCAAGGTGTGGTTTGAATTTGTTAGGGTCCCTATTTCTGCCTTTGATCCTATCCTCAGTAGTTCAAATGTAAAAAATTTGATGTTTTTCTCAAATGCGTTTGGTGTATATGGAACTAAAACGTAAAGTCCATCTCTTTTGGGTGAATTTGGCACCCGCCTACAACCAGTCCTACTAATAGTGTCTAGGGAAATCCCTATATTTGTATTATTACAATGACCCGATGAATAGAGGTTCCCATTAAAACCTTTGCTAAAATCCCCTGCCATTATCACCACTCCTTCTGTGTATGCATATGGCGTTGACAGCATTTAGTGTGTTAGGCTAATTATCTTAATAGCTGTACTTTACACTGCATTACAGAGATAGTTGTATTCTTTGCATATGAGGCCAAGAAATGCATTTACGATATGATGCTAGAGCACAGCCATGCCTAAAACATTTAATTCAAGAAAATGTATATCTGCACTCTTTAAAAAGACTACATCAAAATCCATTGATAATCCTCAACCAAACTCCAACTCCTCGCCTCTCTTACTTTTAGACTTTATACTTATCTTTGACAATATAAATCACTCATCTGCCCTTTTGCAAGAAAATGATATAGAAATACTATATGTGTACATACATACATACATACATACATAAAAAATCCTTACTTGCTTCAAAAAGGCAGACTGCAGTGAACCTAAGACACATGCAAAGGAAGCCATAGCAAACCCAGAATTCAAGAAGAGGGACAGTAAACAAAGCAACTACAATAAAAAGTAATCCAGAGGCCAGTCAGGGAACAGGCAGCTAGTAAGTCGACAAAACTAAATCATAATTGAGAGGCATGTCAGACTTCAGGTAAAGGTCACTGGGAAGTGAAAGAAAACATTGACTGTGAGGAATGCAAAACCCGAGACAGAACTGAGGCGATAGTAGGGGAGCCAATAGAACAGAAATTTGCCATGCCACTTCTCAAGGGAAGTAGACTGCTTTAAGAGATTGAAGGTGTTTTCCATTCACCCCTTGCCCTGATTCCTACTAGAATATAAGCTCTCCTTATATCCAAATAAACAAACATTTTGAAACTGCCAACGTGCTCTGGTAAAACTGAAATGAATGATAAGTATAGTGATTTTGTACTACCATACTGTTCAGTTCTCAAAAGTCTACTCATAGTCTCAAGGACACCCTTAGATTTTGAAACAAAGAATATAGGAGCATCTGCAGGCGATTTACCATGTCTAACTGAGCATGTTACTAGATTTTCTTGCATATATTTCTTTAAATGTCCATTAACCTGAATAGTCAAAGGATATATCTGACCATACAGATTGGTGGCAATAGGAATCAGGTTTATGACACTGTAGTATTCCCTATGCGGAGGTAAGGAATCTGTACCATTCACACTAAGCACATTTTGAAGCTCTAAATACACTTCTGGGATGCTATTTCCTTTTTTAAATTTGCTCATAATAGGATATCACAATATGGGATGCGATGTCGGACTTTAATTTTTAAATAAACTGACTAATATAGATTTCGAATTAATCGTTGAATTATGTTGTCATAACAAAGAGTTTCCCAAAATTAATATGAAAATTGGGGCTATCAAACAAATTGAAGCCGATCTTTTCAGAATGTCTCAAATAAGTAGCTAATTTCAGCTCCAAAGTCTATTCATACACTTGTCTTGAAGTCAATGGAGTGTTATCTATGCCTGTAATTGGTTCACATGTTTTTCTTCTTGTAGGAATATCATGCTGATGGATCACTTAAAGATCCATAAAGCAGCCTGCCTCTCCTGAGTCTGGTAATGCCGAACATTCTATTGGACCTAAAAGATTCTGAGTAAGAAATGTTATCTAAATGTCAAGTGTTTTTGTTTCCTTACAGCTGGGGAAATTTCCTAATAGTTTCTTGCTTTTCTATCATAAATACATAAGCTGTTTTATATTTTGACATTATTTTATCTCTAAAGATAATGTTTTATGTACATTTGCAATTTTCATAGGTTGTTCAGTGGACCAGGCAGGGTGTCACAGATGGACAGGCTGGAGTGGACTGGAGCTTTATGTCTGGGGTAACCCACCAACTATATATGCTGTCGTGCCAAACAGGCTGGTGGCAGCCCATGCTTAATTTCAGTGCAAGCAGCGTGGTTCTGGTGCAAACGGGCCTGTTGGTTGTTGCAAAGAGCTCAAAAGCTTGATTGTAGGAGCTTGTGAGCCACATTAAGGGTCCAGGACCTAAGAGGCACCACTCGTGGGGTCAGGAACACACAATATAGCTGCGTCTAGGAGCTGGTTGGGGAGCCAATTACATCCCAGAGGCTTAGATCAGCAGGCCAGCAGACTAGCCCGTTGAGTCATTCTGGAGTCCTGGGTTCAAGTTGAAGTTGCAGGTTCAGTTCTTCTTCCCCGGCAAGAGGATAGCAATCAGCAGGTCAGTATAGCAGGGAAGCAGTTCCTTAGAGCAGCAGTCCAGCAGAGTGGCTGCCCTTGTATCAGCATAGCAGTCCTTCTTCCTGGGAGAGTATGTACAGGTCTAGAATGGTACTAAAGAGTTGATGTTTGAGGTCCATTCCAATGCAATCCAATTGTCACTTGTAAATCGTGTGGCTACTCCAGAGAGAGCGTCCGGGCACTAGCAGCAGGACCACCCCAGAAACAAACTAAACAGCCTAGGTCCATGGCCTAGCCATTCAATTAATAAGTCTTCAGGCCATTCTTGAAGATCAACTCTGATAGTGCAAAGCAGATAGCTACCGGAGGTGAGTTCCAAAGCTTAGCTGTAAGAAGAGCAAAAGATCTCTTACCCTGCCTAGCCCTACAAACCCTAGGATGTGCAGGAGCTTCAAAGAATTGGACCTCAGGGATATGTCCAGACAGTAGGCCTTAAGTCTACTTCTCAAATACTGCGATCCCTTCTAATCCAGAGTTCTATAGGCTAAGAGCAGTGCTTTGAATTTGATGTGGCTAAGAACCGGTAATCAGTACAACTGGCAAAGAGGAGCAAAGACAGAATGATGCAAAGGAACCTTACGAATTAAGGACACAGCCACATTTTGAATGATCTGTTGTTGTTGCAATAGACATTGTCCAATTTTGAGGATACCTAGGCATGAACAAAGGTCTTCGGGAAGCCACCACAACCAGATACAACATCCTCCTCAAGGACTTCATGGTAGGAAATGAGCTGGCAGAGACTGCTTTGACCTGCGGTTTAAATGACAAGGAAGAATCAAATGTAATGCTTGTGCCAAAAAAAAGAATTTCCGTTTTTTTCCGAATACAGTTTGGGGCAGTTCTAATCTATCTAATCGCCAGCTGTTTTCAGGCCCAATTTATGTGAACCAGAGACAGGTTGTAGGCACCAAATGGCTAAGGCAAGAAAATGGAAACTTTCTAAAAGTTTCATACTCAGAATTGTAATTTAAAATTCAACTTTACCATATATTTGTATTCAAGAGACACACAACATGAACTAGTGATCTCTTCCCATTTGGAAATTACACTTATACAATGTAATAAGTGCACAGAGCCTAAGGCCAACAAAATCAAATTCACCAAAAAGTGGGGGGCATTGATGAAACATTTGGGGATGACCCTGCAGAAAGGGCCAAGTCCAGCACAACCCCACCTAGCCCATCAGCCAGGGTAGACTAATCAATACCTTGATGGACTTCCCTGCTTAGGCGATTGAACATGGATAAAGGCACTGTTATGTGGGGGCACTTGTAATTTCTACGCCTCCCTGAGCTCAGTTGATCCCATCATCTACAATTTCATGAGCCACTAAGCTGACCCATAGGGAACCTGTCTCCTCATCTGTGGACCCCAGCTGTGCAGCATCCAACCCTAAACTTGCTCATAGATGCACCCCAGTAGGCAGAGAGTACCACCGTGGCCAAGATAGTGATGTGGCCCATTCTATCCGTTGGATCAGACATCTGTCCATAAGACAACAAGCAACATATGCCACGGATAGCTCAGTGTCCAAAGACAGGCCCTGGGTCATCCAGGGCTCTCTGTCCTCTGAGGTTTCTCAGAGGGGAGCAGTAGGCCCTGGATGTCTTGAACTCTACTTCCATTCTATCTCCCACGAGTACATAAGTGGTATCATAACACTGGCTTTTCAGCCCAGGGTTTGGACCCTAAAGCTGAACACAGGACAAGGGTGAATCCTCCCTCATCCTGCTTCTCTATCTGGGCTCCTGTGTCCCCCCCTTTGGGAGTAGTACTCCCAAACCCGGGCTGCCGCCCCTTCAAGCTCTCCTGACGCTGGGTAATCTCATGTTCCACAATGCAGTCTACAGGAATCTGTAGACTAACAATTACCCTCCACTGGGTCATCTCCCCTCTTCATTCCAGGGATAATAGGGCAGAAGGGCAGAAAAGATCTGCCCATGGGCCTGAATCATCCTTGCCACCTGACCAGTGTACTGCTCTGGAGGAACTAGCCTTTCCACAATCATAGTCTGGCATGCACCGGTGTCCTTTAGAGCAGGGACTTGGACCAGATTCACTTTCACCTTGTGAAAGTGACACCACCCACCCTCAGGGATCACCAGTTCACTCTTTGAGTTCACCTCCGAGCTAAGGGAGATCATGGCATGATTTATGACCTGGCAGAGGTAACTACCTACCCCCAATGCCATATTTATAACCCCGGTAGAGGTCCCACCAGTGGGTGGCTTCTTAGGAAAGACAGGGTTCCTTTGCTTGAGTCCTAGCTGGGAAAAATCTAAGCAGTGGGGTTGGAAATCTGGCACCCTGAGCCACCGTCCACTAGAAACTCCTCCCTATTGCTCAGAAGGGGCATGGGCACATTTTTCTCCACCCTTAATCTGGGATCCGTCTGTGTCTTCTATGACCTCTCCATCACTCTGCTGGGGGGAACCTGAACCACCCTTCTTGGGGCCACTCGCAGGTCCCTTATTTGGACCCTGGTGCACACCCAGTGGTCACCCTCCTTAGCTAGCCCCCTGGGGTCAGAGAGCTCACTATCAATCAGTTTGGTGCAGATTTGCAAAACAAAGGCTGAACATGTGCTCTTTTGCAATCCAGTTTTACAGCCCCTGATAATACTTTACTTCACTGCCCTACAGCCAACCATCCAGTGCCTTCCATGCAGGTCTGTTGGGCCAGTTTCTGATTGTCCCTGAACGTCTACATATACTTCCCTCAGGTAAAGTTATATTACCTGACGAGGGCTTCTGTAGTATACTTGTGCTCCTCACAAGATGGCCACCTCTGGTCATTCGTCCTTCCTTCATGTTCCCCCCTCCCCAGCCTCCCAGAATACCCATGTGCATTCTACCTTGTACTGTTAGAGAGATCCACTCTTGTCAGTTGATGTCTGGTCAGCTGGCGAGGCGTGAGCTCTGCTGTGTCTTAATAAAACTTTCCTGTAACTTAAGGACAGTCTCCTGCTGTCTATCCAACTCATTTACAACATTTGGGCGCTCTTACTCCTCACTTCACTCTTGACCCCAAAACGCTTAGTTGCCTTTCTCTAAACGCACCCTCCTACATGTCTTTATGATTATTGTTGTTGTCTCTCATGCTTTAAGCTTTCCTTGTGTGCGTTTCTTTACTTTATTTCTTTTGTTCCGGTAAGGGAGGAAGATGTGTAGTATACTTGTGCTCCTCACAAGATGGCCACATCTGGTCATTTGAGAGTTCCACTCTTGTCAGTTGATGTCTGGTCAGCTGGCGAGGTGTGCGCTCCGCTGTGTCTTAATAAATCTATCCTGTAACTTAAGGAAAGTATCCTGTTGTTTATACAACTCATTTACAACAGTTTCCCTCATTGGGGGATACCTCATCTTGTCCCCTTTCTCTAGGGCCAGTAGGGTGTCCCTCCGTTTGCTAGAGGTATGCCTCCACAGCCTAACCCCCCATTCCTCTTCCAGGATCTTGTCCATCTGTAAGACAATCTCATAAACCTCAGTCCACTTGCTAGTATTGTCTACCACAACAAAGTCACGTGCCAGACCTTTGGGAATATAGACCCTCTTGTCTCTAGAGGGCACTGAAGATATGCTGCCACATAACTGCTGTGTCTGGCCTGTCTGCCCTTGACGTCCTGCTTCTTAAGGCTCATCTCATGAGCCAAACACTCCAAGGTAATTTTCTCCTCTATAGCCAGTTTCTTGTCCTCCGTGACTGGTTTCCTCTGTTCTGCCTCCATGGGCAATCTCTTTTCCTCCATCTCGAGCTTGGCCAGCTCCAGCCTGTACTCCCTCTTCACCTTCCTATCCGCTTCTTCTTCTGGAGTCAGATTGTGAGAGAACACACTCCTTCCTGCACCAGGAGGCATCTCTAATCCCGGGGTTGAAAGTCCCTTCCTCTCCACAACAGACTCCGAGACTCTCCTGCACGTCATGCTATAATCCCTCCACCTCACCCTGGTCCTCCTGGTCATTTGTCGTGAGTGCCAACAGGTGGGCCTCTGCCCATGCCCTTAAGGACTTTTGGGGCTCCACCTTCTTGGTATGGTTCTTGGTGGGCAACCCCCTCTCCTGGCAAAATTCCTTGAGCTCGGTCACAGTGAAGCCCTCGAGGTTAACAATCTCAAACTCCATCTTTGCAGGTGAGGCCACAGGCACAATCAGTCAGGTAGAGTAGGAGTGAATTTACAGAAAAAAGCAAAAAGGTCAATCAGGGAGAATTCAAAACTTGAATTGGGATGGTAGTGTACACCAAATCACTATATGGCACTAAACAAACACAACTTCTAACCTCAACACTGATCACCAATGTTAGAAATTGGGTTGCTGCTTGACTGAGGTTTGAGCCCTGGTGAAGAAGAAATCACAATCCTTGTGAGTGTAAGGCACAAGTAAACCCCAAATTAGCCTGTGCTCAACTCCCTGGTAGCTTGGCACAAAACGGGCAGGCCTAACATAAAGACAATGTGAAAGTATTTGTACAACACTTCAAAGAGTACAACACAGAAAACACAATAGAAATAAATCCTACACAATGTTAGAGGAATAGAGCTTAATTTATTAAATAAAACAAGACCAAAATGACAAAATCCAATCAGTAGTACTGGAGTTATGATTTTTTAACGAATAAACTGTAGAATAGCACCTACAAGCAGAAAGGGCCAACCACGACTATTTGGTGGCTCTGGACGGGGTCAAAGTAAAAAATTCTGGCAATCACAATGTAGCCCGGGTTGGATACTGTCCCAAATTAGTCCTGCTGAAAGTTTACCTTCTCAAGTTTATTACCAAGAGTTCTATTTGCATTAGAGAGGGCCGTGATGAGCAAGAAGAGTGTCGCGGGCGGCAGATGGCGTGGTGCAATGAACGGGCACGGTGTCACAGACAGGAGGGCTGGAGCTTCATATTGGCAGACCTCCACGGGCGGCCATAGCTACCGTCTGAAGAGAAAGGGCTGGCGGAGGCTCATGCTGAGTTTCAGTGTAAGCAATGTAGTTCTGGTTTGAACGGCCCGTTTGCTGTCACAAAGAGCCTAAAAGCTTGACCTCAAGAGCTCTTAGACCACTACGTAGGTCAGGACCTGAGAGACATACCCTTGTGGGTCCGAAATTCACAGCTGCTGAGTCCAAAAACTGGATGAGAAGCCTTTTTTGTCCCTGACGTTCAAATCAGGAGGACAGCAGACTAGCTCTTTAAGTCACTCTGGGGTCCTGGGTTCAAGATGAAGTTGCACAAAGGGCCATTTCCAACTAGGGGATTAATGAATCATGTTGAAAAAGCATAGTGGCCCGATGAACTGCCAGGATTCGCGGGTGTTGGCCAACTGAGTCTGAAAACTATCCACACCAGAGGGCAATGGGAGTGTGAGAGATAACTGGGATCCTGAGCTCTCATCAACGACACATCTCTTGTACTTCAGAGCATTCTAAATTGCACTGTCAAAGGTGAACGATAATTGTACACTGAAGGTATGAAAAACAAAATTCCACTATGCTTGATAAGAATTTGAATTAACTTTAAAAGAAGGCGTTGGTGGTAATGCTTACCATCTTCAAGAAGGCGGGCTGCAGTGAACTTAAGCCACAGTGAAGGAAGCTGACACCATCAAGTGTGGAATTGCAAATCTATAGCAAGTAAGGGGGACAGCAAACAAAGCAACCAGTAACAAACCATCACCCTGAGGCAAAGCAGAGTCTTGGCAACTGGTCAGCCAACACAACCAAATTGGAATCTATACGAAAGTCGGAATTCAAGTAAACGGTTAGAAACCATAAAGGGAAACAATACAACGAAAGTAAGGAGTGCAAAACCTTGAATGATTTAAAGAGGTACAGAAGGAGCAAATACACACAGACAGTAGAAGGGGAATGCTAATAAAGCCTTGCTGCCACTCTTGACTGAACGCCCCTACCTTTGACTTTCACCAATAATGTTGCTCCAGCCACTGAAGACAGGTCTTTCACACACTTGCAGATTTTCTAATACCGATTCACAGAAGCAAGCCACTGTCTCTGGCTCCATATGCCCTCTTATTCTTGATAGAAGGCAAGATAGAATGCGTGAGGGATTGTGATAGCCTGGACCTCTATGCAAGTCAGTTTTAGAGAGTGATGGTGAAGAGTTTGTGAGTGTGTCTGAGTGAGAATGCATGTGACAAAGTGTGATTCAGATATTATGTGAAATATCATTTAAGACTGTATGCACGTGATACAGAGAGAGAATGCTTCAGAGAGAGTGGAACTGGGTACTTCTAGCTGGTATGTGTTTACAAAAAGTTTATTTTTGTACCAAATATAAAATGACATTTCAAATTGATCAAATTAAAATATGATCTATTTCTTTCATAGTACAAATAAGCTTGTTTGCTTTTTCATCACTAATGGTATATTATTAACTTGCAGTTCAAAAATACATTTTGGCCAGATTGGAACAGCAAATTAATAGTAAATCACAACAAGAAACTCCAAGACGACTGTCAATGATCATGCCTAGGGAAGTGTTTTGACTATACCCACGGTTTGATTCCCAAGTGTAATTCAGCAAATTACACATCAGTCTTCCTACACGCGACGTAAACAAGAAAATCAGTCAGTCTACTAGATACCAAAGTGAGAATGGCATGTGCAAGCATCTCATCTGGAAGTTTCACGAATTGGAGGAATCCTGATGGGGGATGGTTAATGTCCTTATTAGCGCAGACCCTCTGTTGTCAATGTTCACATCTAAAAGCAAAGCAGAAGTTGGGGAAGTGCTTGTTCATAACTACATCATGCGAGGATATTTAGTGACACCCTAAGTGGCAACTAGTACTTCTTCATGTTTGCTGTGACAGACCAAAGGTTTTGGATCAAACACATAACTGAGAGCATTTTCAAAAGAAATTAAAACCTACCATTGCCCATTGTTCTATTAACAATATAGTCAAGAAAGAAAATGAAATATTACACGTTCCTATTCCAATCAGCACCACTGTTGGTTGCACTGTGAAGAACACAACTTTTTCAAGTCAACTACTCAAAATAAATAAGTCACAGTCTGGGGGCTGAGGTAGTAACAATCAGATGCACATTATTTTAGTAACATCATGAAATGAGAATATTATATAAAGTGATTCTCGAGTGCACGGAACAAGGGACCTACCACCACCGTCCCCCAACATAAGACAAATGAAGTTTTTTGCCTCCTCCAAAACTATCAGGAATATGGTTCATGACTCTATGTATTGTAAACAAAGTCCACTTTTTAAGAAAGAAAAGAATAAGATCATGTAGGCAAACGTAGAAGTCCTTTTGCAATCGCACGATGATCCAATGTGGAGTATAAAAGTAGGCTTTATTCCATTAACTTCTTAATATTTATTAAAACATGATCCAATTTATCTCCAGTAGCCAACATGTTTTGTTCATAAGAACTTCTTCAGGTCTCATAGGTCCAGAGCAATTCGGTTTGGTCAGAAACATGTATCACCATTACACATTCATTTCCGGGCTGGCAGCAAAGAGTACTATTATGATATGGAGTGTAGTCCATGCATATTGTGTGTATATAAAGTTGAAAACTAAGGTCCACGCCCACAGTGAGTACTTAACTGTTTCATTTGCACAGTTGGGTGTGCATGCTAGCCACTCGGCATGCCTTTGCACATTTTAGCCCTATTTTTCAGGGACTTTTAGGTAATGCCCTGTCTTACATATATCATAGTTAGCCACTCCACTTCAGATACCTTACTTATTTTTAACATTTGATTTTCCAGGTAGTTCCAATATTTCCTAGTCCTGATGAGACCCCATTGTTTTAGCTAGAGGGGCAAAATGTATTTGACACTTCCCAGTAGCAAACAAAAAAGGACGTTTTTATTTTGTAATATGAATTATCTAGAGAATATTTTGGGTTATTTGTTACTACTAAATTAGCCCTTTGCCTAAGTTTGTTTTGATTATTTTGATTATTTGGCTTTGGCACTGAGGACACTTTGCACTGCGTGGAATTTTGCAATTGATCCCTTGTATTTGTTGTCCAGTGTCTGCAAAGATAATTCGCTTTATTCTCAAGTAAGGTGTTGCTGTACGAATCTTTTGATGCTATTAGGCTCATGGACTATTTAGTCCATTTATTCATGAAACTATCTTAACGAATAATATCAATAAGGACGGGTGTTGCCTCAAAATTGTTACTTACCCGGATTTTCATGGGTTTAAGGGCGTCTCCTGTAGCCTGACTGGGTAATTTGCTCGTTGGCAGAGCACCATGGTCAGCGTTCACAGATATACAGAAATAGGGCTTTCAATTGAGGGCCTTGGGGCCTGCTGGTAGCTCTGGGACTTTATCATATGTTATTGTCCCGCTGGTTGTTCATCTACTGTGGAAACAAATTAGTATTTTAGAAATGCTTATCTCTGGGCAACTCCAGCCTAATGCTGGTCATAAACCCTAGAATCCTGCTGGGCCTGCCGTGGCCAGGTCTACCTGACAGAGTCTATGATCTATCTTTCAGTTTATTAAGGTCATGGTTGGCGTGAGTCACATCCCTTCCTGATGGGTTGACTCATTGAACGCACACAGTTCTAGGGCTCCACAGTGAGTGGAGCTGACTGTAAATTGTCACTTTCCTCAAAGTCCTCCAGGATGATAAACCAGTTCCAGATGCTCTACTCTTAGAAGAACTCCCAGTTACAGGTTGGGCCACTGCTGACACTTAGAATTTGTGATACACTCAGTTTTGGCACCAGTCTGGGCAGAAAACCTAACTCCCTCATAGTCTCATAAAAAATGCAACATATGCATTAAAGTGTTGAAACTTGATAATTGATCAAAGCACACTGTGCATTGATATAAATTAATTTTGTTTACAGATAGAGGTCAGCAAGAACATGCTCTCTGATAACACACATACATCCTGTCAATAAGAGCAATGTCCATTGCTGAGACCTTTGGTGCTCAATAGCCATTTTTATTATGTCAAACTCTTATGCCCGGTCTGTTGTCTCACTGGACTAATGCACCTACTCCGTAAACTGGACTTTGATTTCATGGCTGCAGGTGTGTGTTCAAGCAGGCCCCTTCCCCTTTCATACTTCAGAGGATGATAAAATGAGTACCATTGAGTTGGGTAACTACAAACACCTGTTATTCAACACCAAGGTGCTCCATGGGGTAAATGTGTGCATTACGAAAACCACATGTTTTGTTATGTTATTTGAAGGCAAGAAGGCTCCAGCTACTGGTGTGAAGCTTACCGGTCTATAGCTCCACTGTTGGTTGCCCTTCATGCCATGACAGTCATACAGTGTGACAGGGCTGCTGTGAGAAATAGCATCAAAGCAGAATTTCCTAGTATGAAGTGGTTCCCCAGGCCGCACGTCTTCTCTCCATCCAAAGGTAAAGAGCTATAGATGGGGAATAAGAAAGGAAAAAAATAATTACAAATCCTTGAAAACGTTTAGACCACTCACAGCTAACTTAATTAAGTTTCATATTAATCACTCTATGCATAAGAAAGGTAAAAAAAAGTCACAACATAAAATTAATTTGTTTCTCTATCTAAAATACTCCTTAGTCGCAGATGCTAATGATAACTTTAAGATTGACTCTCGAGTTAAAATGTGCCATTAACCCTCATAGTGATTCTCACAAATTCATATTTGTACACTTGAGTAATTACCTTTGTGTACCTATGTGAACATCTGCCGAAACAGACATATCATTCACATGGGGTATGCCCAAGGAATTAACATATCTCTAATTGTAAAAATGTCCACATTGAATTGGGCGCCAACATATTTGAGGGCTTGCTCACCGAGGCTAGTTCTGAGGTTGAGAATAAATGTTGTATAACAGTCACCACATTTATAAAAAAACATAAGGAACGTTTAGCTAGCTCTAATGGTGAACATGGAATAATTCTTTAAGAATCCCTAAAAATATAGATGAAGTAAAAAATAACACAAATAGTAAATCACAGACCATTACCACTGAACCTGCAGAGTCACTACATTGATGGTGAGCAACACTGCTCATTACAACACAGTTCATAGAATGTAAGCGTCATAATTCTCTCTCACAAGACATGATGGACTAATGTTATCCGTTGGGAAGAGAACTGACTATTGATCCTCCGTTAAAAACTGATGACTCCTATTATGCTGTTCACTATCACTACTACTGTTCAGAAATTCAATAATCATAATTATTTGCAGTAAGAAAAAATGTCTAATGTTATCCAATCGGTCTGAAAACCTATCCAGCTACTAAAATTCATGGCCTTTGCTGTGCTGTTTGTGATCACTATCCAAAATATAATATTTAATTCACTTCTGAAAAAATGCTAAAACATCATTCTCTGTTATGAATGTTCATGTTTGAGTTTCTATCAACATTGTATAACAATAGTTGTTTCACTACCCTAAAGAAATCTTTGTTGGATTTACAGTCAATAAAAATGTGAAGAATTAATTTAAATACCTGTTCATGTGACCATGTCCGTTCAGAGCCATCTTTCACACAAGTGTCCAGCCTCAATTCAGTGCCAGTGGCTCCATGTTTACTGTCCACACATAGATTTGCTGCCACATTTCGAATCTGCAGAAGAAAACATCACATGCTCTTTTATCACATAGTCAGATAACAACACGGGTTCGTACTTGAAATCAGTAAGGCTGAGCCCTAACTAACCAATGAACAACAAAATGACAATACTAATGAACAATTCTCTTCTTATAAGACCCACATTGAAGTCAAACAATGTGACCACAAGATCTTTTGCCTCTGTATAAATCAATACAAATGTATTTATCCACATCATCATTTCTATGGATTATTGAAAATCATTAGAATCAATCAAAATAACAAACTTTCTCTAAATTTCACTTATCAACATATATCTCACACCACCATCCAAACCATTATTCTCTCCACTCACTTGTACAATCTTCCCACACTCACATTGTATTGGATCTTCAATGGGTGATTTCAACAGCCAATTGTTCTTTTTACTAATCACTTGGAGAACTGAAGATGGAATAAATATGAATGTTCCACTGTTATTGTAAATTATCGTGAGTAAGATGTTTATTGATCATGATTGGGCTCTCAAGAACAATGAGTCAGATGTACAAAGCTGTTTTTTGTCCGCAAACGGCCCAATTCGAGAGTTAGGCCTTTTGCAAATGAAAAAAGGTATTTTTCAATGTACAAAGGCCCAATTTGTGATTGGATAACCTATTACCAAATCACAAATTGGGTTTGCGATTTGGGGCTTGGAAGGGGCGTGTTTAGCCTATCCCTTCCTAATACTGAATCGCAGTGGTAAGTGTGAAAGTTTTGCGACCAAAATGTTGTTGCAAAATGTTTGCATTTTACCACCTACTTCAAGTAGGTGGTAACCCATTCGTAAATGGAAAGGATTTCCCAAGCGACCCTTTCACGTTCCTTTTGTAAGCATTTTTTAAGCACAGGAAGTAGGAAAACAGGCTGCATTTTGTAAAAAAAGATTACTTTATTAAAAAGCAATGACAGGCATGTTCGTCTGATGACTCCAGCAGGCCATCATCCATGTGATTTTTGCGATTCCTAATAAGTCGCAAACAGAGACCTACCTCATGAATATTAATGAGGTAGGTTTTTTGTGACCCACTAAGAATCACTGAAAGTGTAAAGTATACTTTCATACATTAGTGTTTGTGATCACCAAATAAGCAAATATCAACAATGAGTTCTTTGGTAATTGCAAATGTTTACCCACTACATCTTGCCCAATATCCCCAAGAGAGCAAAAATATCCCTCAGCTAGTCCAAACTGTTGGGGGCACACGGCAGGACTCAGCATCAGTTAAGAACACTTTACTATCATTGCAGGTCTCTTTTGGAGACCACATGCATTTGCTCTCTTTTGATCTAAGAGCATCCTAAATTTATGTTGTGAATGTTATAATTATTTGGCATAATTTGTACATCAATTGGGCTGCCAGAAACATGTCATTATCATCAAGTTTTTGTCATGACCAATGTTATGCTTCAAGAGGTTCATGGTCACCTACTGAGGAAATGACAGATTCAACAGCTACTTCAAACCTTGTTGTGAACAATCCCTTTTCAGTGCCACCTAAGTACAAAGAATATTTTATTGTTAACTAAGCACAAGGCCTGTTTCTCTTGCATCTCAAAGATAATAGGATGAAGCAACACCTATTGAACATTGATCCGTCTTTTCATTTGGGAAAATCCTCTTGCTGTCAGAGAATGAGAATGAAATACTTAAAGCCTATAAACAGGAGAATTTGATGAATAGATTGTTTGTATGTATTTATCTCCATTTTGATTGAAATAAAGAGTGAGATCAGACAATGTGTTGATGATAGAGGTTAAAATCAAATTACCATGAAGGATCGATAAACTTTACTTTTTATAAAAGACATGTTCAAATCAGTACAAGGAGCACAAATACTCCACAAACTCAATTTGCAAGGAGTTTACTACCTCCTTCATTGAATTTGGTTTGTGCCATGCCTCTCCCACTTTTCAACATTTACCTGATTACATTTTCTCTGATGCCTGGAATTATTTTGTACTAATTTATCTGGATATTATGTGCATGTTACTGAACATCAAAACCAGTTAATTCTAGTACTATTAAGCCTTCAATAAAATCAATTAACTTGCCAGTCAGAAAAATGTGACTTCAATAGAGAAGAGACTGTGTGTAATGGTTTCATGTTGAATGAACATGATGTTTCAAAGGACACAAAAATGTATCAGAAATCCTTGAATTTTGTTTTCCCATCAATGCAAAGAAAATAAAAGTGTCCTTGAACTAATGGCGTTTTATTGCCAATTTATTAAGGATTTTGCAAAGCTAAAAAATTACATGAGCTGTGTCTTAAATAAAGAATACACGAAAAGGAGGGTTTGTTGGCATTCTCAAGATGAAAAAGTATGTCTTATACTTAATAGACTATGTACTCAAGCTCCAATCTTGGGCAGCCTAGACACATCTAAGAAGTTTATGATAGAGACTGTTTGCTAGGGAAAGAGGAAATGGGCTGTCTTATTACAACTGCAGAGAAGTGATGGACAAGAACACACTATTTTCAGTATGTCTCATATTTTGACAGAAAATGAGAGTTTTAGAAGGAGAGTTACCAGCAAAGAAAAAATGGCTTGTACCAAATGGAGGCATCAGTTTACGATACCTTTGAACCCGATGATATTTGGACTGCCTGTAGTAATTTACAGTGTCCACAAAACCTTCAACGTAAAAGCCATTATCAAGCCACACACAGATTTGTATCTTCACAGACCAACTTTATCATAATCTATAATACTGGTGAAACATCTTGGCAGATGTTTCATCTCTTAATTAGCCTAAACTATTATCAACATATTAGTTCACTCATCAAATAGTTGCAATTGTTCTATCTTAGAGTCAATGAGGCTTAACTATTGGTTCCTAAGGTGTTGGAGGATACTTATCTTAAAACTCCATGTATACAATGTAACTATTTGTATTTTCGCAAAATACAATTTGTATTCCCACCAGCGAACTACCAGTTCATGTGATGAGCATTTGTCACAATTCTGCTATTTTAGGGTATAGAGAATTTAAGACAACATTATATGTTGCTTAACATTCACTTTGCTGGACTACATACAGGTCATTCTGATTTTCAGGAAAATGTCATCTCGTGTTCCATTGATGCTCAAAATAAATCACTACAGTTCAAAGCTTTTTGTTATTTTTACTTTTTACCAGAGAATCTTGCCACTTGGCATACGACCTCCACTAACTTCAAAACAGACCTTCCACTCTGTCAGGAATTGATTATTAATTTGGGAGGGATGCCCACTAAACACACTTAATGAACATAATCGGGTTAAGTCAAAACATAGTTCTTAGAGAATTTCTGCTAAAAGCCCTTGTAGCTATGACACAAGTAGCAAATAATCCAAGAGAATATTATTTTAAATTCAAGTAATACCAAAAAGGCAAGAAGACAACACTGTAAAATTCCCATACCAAATTAGAGAAATAGAGAAAACATTAATGAGCAAAAAGACATCAGAGGTGAAAAAGGGCTACCAGCCGGGGGTATATGATAGCAAGCCCAGCAAAAGAGGACATGGTTAGGGTGGGGAGTGGGAACTCAGGGAGTGCAGTACAGACTGAGCAGTATGTGCAGCATGAACAACTGGAGCTAGAGCTAACGCCGAATAACCCATCAAGGGGGGGCAGAGAGGACACTGATAGGAATGTTGGCACCAATGGAGCTAATGTACACAATGGGCTGATACCCGATCTCACCAAGTCTGCTATGACTATTATCCCTGTGAGCCAGTCCGGGAGCCACAATACAAACAACATAACGTCTGTTAAGATCCCAATGGAAGACAGAAATAAGGATGAAGGAGAGAAAGAGTCCAGTGAATGCTTTTTCACAGTGACAAAAGAAGCTGAATGGTCAGAAGAAGTATTAAGCACCTCACAGGAAGCAAGTAGCCTAGAATCAGACCCCGAGGACAGTGAGGAGGATCATCAACTATCCATTAAGAAAAAAACTCAAAGGGGAAAGGAAAAGAAGGATCTCACATGGGACTATTCCGCCACTACACCACTCTCAGGGGCCTCTGGTAAAACACCTCAAGCACCAATGGATGTATCATCACCTACTTTAGAGACTATCCATCAAGCTATCCTCGCACATAGGGAAGAGGTTCGACAAGATAGCCGTAAGGCGGGGATGCGAGAAATGCAGGGGGTAGTAAGAAAACTCTCAAAAGCATTCTCTAATATGGGAGAAAGTGGTTACGTTGGAGGAAAGAATGGTGGTCGTCGAAGCTGATGCAGCTAATGCGGTGACCTTTGTGGAGTCTCATGAGGATCGGATAAAGGACATCCAATGGAAGCTAGAGGAGTCCGAAAACAGGCTAAGAAGGAATAACTTAAGAGTTCTAGGTGTCCAGGAGGATCTCGAGGGGTCTGACACTAGGGCTTATATGGTCACCCCTCCCTCGGCAGCCTTTCCAGAGCTTTCCGAGTGGAACTGGGCCTCTGAGATTGAGAGAGTTCAGACAGAGGCTGAAAACCCATCTTTTCCCCAAGATAAATTCAGCATAGTACGCCCGTGTCCCTTTGCTCACCCTCTGTGAGCTAGCTGAAGAGATGTAGGTAGGGTTGTCAGCGCGGGGACGCACTGTTCTCTGTGCAACCAAGCGCTTAACAAATGGCATAAACTAAACTAAACTAAACTAAGAGCACATCGTATACCCTTTAAACAAAGAACACCGGTAAAAGAGGGTAATAAGCCACGAGCCATACTAATTTTCCTCGGAAACTTTCTGTTAAGGCAGGCCATGGCAGATAAGGCCAGGCCAGACTCCAGGAGAATAGTGGGGGTTCATTTTTTGTTAGACCAGACTTCTGCTATGTAACGGTAGAGAGGCGGTGGAGACTAAGGCAGCTATTGAAACCCTTCCAGGACAGAAAGATCCAAGCGTACCTGGTCAACCCTGCACAGCTCAAAATCATTAATCAAGGAACTACTCGATATTTCTCTTCGGAAATAAAGGCGCAAGAATACTTGGACTCTTTAGATAAATAATTTGTTTAATCTATGATATGCCTGGCCAGTGGGGATGTGGGGGAGATGGGGAAAATGGTGAAAATCATCTCTAGCTGAATTTAATGGAGAAATGGCGTAAGGGGGGTAAGATTGAGAAGGGAAGGGGGGTAAGCCTGAAATTGTGTTGGTTTGTTTTTTGTTTAATATATTGGAAGAAGAATGTCTTACCTTACCCCCTCCCCTTTGGTTACCCCCTCCCCTTTGGAATTGTAAAGGGTCATTCTGGTAGAAGTATTAGTTGTGGATGTAATTAAGAGACCGGGGTCTGGTAGCGCTGTGTACATCTCATGCACAGACCTAGGTCTGAGAGTCCAGTAAGGGGGTAGGCAGCTATGGGAAAAGGGGTGGGGGCTTGGGTAGGTGGTGAAGAGGGGGGGAGAGGGATTCCAGGGTCAGTTGGGGCGTGTGAGGGGCACGGGGGGAAGAAGGGATAAGGGTAGGGCAGGGTAAAAAGGGGAAAAGTGAAAAAATAAAATGTACCTGGTGCATTGTTTTGAGAGTTAAAAAATTTATAGTTTTCATTATTGTGGATGGTCAGCTTTGGGGTTTTCTGCGAGAGGTAGAACAAATGATCAATCATGAGGAAACTTAAGATTTGTACGCTGAATATAGGGGGGATGAATGATTGGCATAAAAGGCACAGATTAGGGCATTTTATAGGGATGAATCATCTCGACATAATTTGTATACAAGAGACCCATCTGCCCTGGTCCAAGAGACATCTCTTGAATGTTAAGGGGTTTGATGTAATAGGATGCTCTACCCAGACTTCCACCGTTAGGGGGGATGCAATTTTGGCCAAGAATAACTTGGACGGTAGTAAGCGGTCTTTGGTAGATATGTTCGGAAGATGGGCAATAGTGGAACTAAAGATAGGGATAACCTTGTGCACAATTCACGGATCCAATCAAGATGAACCAGATTTGGTTGATAGATTAGAAGTGGAATTAGCGAACTGGCCTCAGCCCCTGATAGTGTGCTGTGATCTTAATATTTCAGCAGACTTTGCGGGTGGTAATAACAGATCACTCTATACTGTGCGCAAACCCAAAGTTTTCAGAGCACTCTATTCCCGAAGGGGTAGGAGGATGCGCGAGCGAGGGCTGAATATCTGGGCCCCACTTAGAATTTGGAGGGAAGCCAGATGAAAAAAAAAAAAGCAAAATCTGTTTGTATAATGCTTTCTAATGAGTTTTTTGGATAATGAAATTTTGTAGGTATCTCACAGCGTACTTCTGTGTTTTTTAACATCATAGTGAACTTTTGTAAATGTCTGTGGTCTTAGCTCAAATGTAATGTATTGTAACCATATGGATGTTTTTAACGCTATTTCTTTTGTAATGAACAAATATCTTTTTTGTGCACCAGATATACTAATAAAAAATATATTTTTTTAAAAAGAGGTGAAAAAGGGGAAAGGAGATATGAATATTTAAAGGTTTAATGCAAAATTCATAAGAGCTTTTATGATCACAAAATAGGTTATTAATCTGGCAATCTGGCACTTTTTTGGAAGTCTAAATTTCCAGGGCGAATGGCTGGAAACTGTGCTTCATGGGGGCTTTGTCATAACTTTGACTGCAAAGCCCTCTTGAACCTGTTTTTATCACAGCAAAATTCCTGGAGCGGATCAAACCTAGATTTCTTGTCTGTCCAGGGCACAAACCTCATGGACAAGTCCCAGGACTTTTGGATCTTCTTAAAGACAAAAAACCCACTCTCTCAGATCAAATGAGAATATATTAGTAATATAATCCGGCTATGGTGTCAGCTATGCACAAGAGTATCAAATATAACATATATAAAAAATATACAATTTATTCTTATCAATAAAAATGTATAACAATTTAAATATGTATATATATATATATACACATAAATATCCAGAAGATTAAAAACGAATCACCATACAACTTATAGATTTAGTGACCGATTCCCATTTATCACTATTAAACAACTTAATGAATCACAGTTCCTTATTCCAAACATGTAATGGGAGGAGTGAAGTACGTTCTCAGTGTTTTTTTTTTTTTTTAAAGTTTTTATTGAAAGTAAAACAGAACAGACAACAAATACACTTCACAGGGCAAGAATCATTGTCGGGACGCATGTAGGAGCGGGGAGCAATCACAGTCATTATGCAGAAAGGATTACAGACATCAATTCCAGAACCAGGCGGGGGGGGGGCAGCAAGGAAACCAATGAATACATACATTTGAAGTACGATAACCAGGAATGTCACTTAGGGAGACAATGGGATATTAAGGGCAAAGTCAAGAGGGGGAGTACATATATTCCCACGATAGGCATTCCACTGAGACCAGATTCTGTTCCACTTCTTAGGCCTGCCCCGGGACATGTACACCGTCTTTTCTCTGAACATGCACCAGTCCATGTTTTCCATCCATACAGATACAGTGGGCAGCCTGTGGGAACCCCATAACTGCGCAATGTCCCTTTTAGCAATCATGTTACCGAGGGTTGCCCAACAGATCTGTGCAGTATTATAATCATTTGGTTCCCAGACATTGAGGAGACAGCGTCTGGCTTCAGGCAGGAGTGTGACCCCCGTAACCCTCTCCATGGTGGTATGCACTCGGGACCAGAACCTTGCGACCTCAGGGCATTCCCACAGTATATGAAGGAAGGTGCCACTCATACCACATCCACGTTTACACAGACCATCCACCGAGTGCCCCATACGTACCAGACTCGGACCAGTGACATACACTCGATGTAGGATCTTGAGCTGGACGAACCGAAGGCGAGCAGGGATAGCCACCTCCTTAGGGGAGGACACGGCCATTTGTCAGTCCTCATCGTCCAGCTCCAACCCATCTGCAGTCCACAATGCCCTAAGGCGCACAAGCAAGTCGATTCTGTTGTTAATGAGCTTTTTATAAATCAGCGAAATTGTGCTGTCAGGTACGTAGCCATCAAGGATACGGTCCTCCAGAGGCGAGGACTCAGGAATCTCCGCCCCCTTGGGGAAGACAGACAACAGGGCATGTCGCACCTGGACGTATCGAAAAAATTCCCGATCGTCAAGCTCATATTCAATCTTAAGTGCCTCAAAAGTCTTAACATTCCCTTTGGACCAAAGATCATCAACCTTGCTTATACCTATCATGTCCCATTGAACAAAACCATCCGAGTCATACAGCGGAGTCGCACGAATCAATCTATCCTTCCAACCCAGAGCAGCATTCGCATCACGCCACACCCGCACAGCAATTTTAGTGGGACCGGCCAGAGTCTTATAGGGTACTGTAGAGTACAGCGCCCAGGTGAAATTCCCACCAGGCAGAAGACACTTATCCATTGCAAAGGCTGGCGCCAAACCGGGGGAATAGGTGGCGTGATTAATAGCACTCAGTTGAGAGGCCCAGTAATAGCGTCTAATGTCCGGGAGGGCAATACCCCCATCGTACCATGGAAGAGTGAGTTTGGAGAGGGCAATGCGCGCACGCCCATCCCAAAGCAGCCGTCTCTGAAGGCCTTCCACCTCTCGAAAATGGCCAGGGGGAATAGGATCGTAGGAATTCTGGAGGGCATATAAAAATCGAGGTAGCGACATCATCTTAAAGAGAGCTGCACGTCCCAAGGGTGACAGAGGGAGCCGGCGCCATCGAACAACATCAAGCTGAAGCCGCTGAAGGGGGGCTCGAAGGTTACGGTCATATCGAATGGCGGGGTCCAAGGAGATGAAAATACCCAAATATTTAAAGCCGGATGGAGCTAACTGGATCGGGAATCTACTGGGTAACGGAGGAAGCTCTCCGGCCAAAACATAAACACAAGACTTGTTCCAGTTAATAACAAGGCCCGAGTTCTTCCCGAAAGAGGTAAGGACATCAAAGAGCACATTAAGGGGCTTACGAGGGGACGTGAGGTAGAGGAGGATATCATCCGCATATAGCGAAATTCGGTCCTCAAAGTCAGGAGTCCATCGGATGCCCTTCAACGAGGGCTCCCAGCGAAGCCATTCAGCTAACTGTTCCATAGCAAGGGCAAAAAGCAATGGGGACAATGGGCAGCCCTGCCTGGTACCTCAGCCGAGCGTGAAAGTGCCAGAGACCCTCCCGTTAACAACCACCTGGGCCAGCGGCCTCTCGTATAAAAGCTTGACCCAGGCGATGAATGTTGGACCAAACCCAAACTTAGCGAGAGTAGCCCAAAGGTACGGCCATTCGATGGTGTCGAAAGCCATAGTGGCGTCCAGGGACGCCAAAATGGCCGGCTCAGTCAGAGTCCCAGCTCTCGCGAGGACTCCATGGAGCCTCCGGAGGTTAAGGGCGGTGTTCAGGTGCGGAATAAAACCGGATTGGTCCGGATGAATCAGATCACCAATCACCCTTACCAAACGAGTGGCCAACAAGTTAGCAAGTATTTTGGGCTCGGCGTTAAGCAACGTAATAGGCCTATATTGGGCACAACGATCACGTGGTTTACCCTCCTTATGAATCACAACTATAGTGGCCAAACGCTGATCGATGGGGAGGACACCAGACTCAAGGGCCTCAAGGAACATGTTCCTCAAGTGAGGCGCCATGTTGTCCAGCCGCAGCTTATAGAGCTCAATGGGCAAGCCGTTGGGGCCCATGGCCTTACCCGACCGGAGGGCTCGAATGGAGGCAGCGACCTCGTCCACCGTGATAGGAGCATCCATTAAGGCCCTATCCTCATCAGAGAGGCAGGGTAAGGCAATATCGCGCAGCAATAAATGAGAGTCACGTTCATCCCTGTCACTGACCAAGGCATACACCGTCTGTAAGTGGTCAACAAAACATCCAACAATACCCACGGGGTCGGTAACGCATTCACCAGTCAACGTCTCAATCACAGGCACGACCCGATTCATCCTCTCCTTCTTATCCAGCCATGCAATCAACTTACCCGCTCTGTCACCCACATCGTAAATCCTACCCTGTTGCTCCCTATACATGACTTTCGCAGCGTCAGTCACAAGGGCTCTACAGGCCGCCTGTTTCAAGCTAAGGGAGTGCAATTTAGCAGGGGAGACTTCAACATCGAGATCGTTCTCAAGCACAGTAATTTCGGATTCGATGCGCGCAAGTTCATCACATTTAGCCTTTTTAACAGCAGCAATCAATGACAATGAATGCCCACGAACCACAGTCTTGAACGCCTCCCACAATGAAATAGAGGAAGAAATAGACCCCACATTTTCAGTAAAGTAACAGTCAATAGCCTTCACCAAGGCGGAGCGGGTCGCGGGATTCCGAAGGTACCACGGATTAATAGGAGCAACTCTACCTGCAGTACCCACCCCAGTCTCAACACTACACCAAAGAGGGGAATGATCAGAGATGCCCCAGGGAAGATGGCGGATCTCCCTAATGGAGGACGCTTGCGATGCAGGCATAAGGAAATAATCAAGCCTGGAAAGGCTACCATGAGCCCCGGAATGGAACGTATATTGCAACTGCGTGGGGTGAAGGAGTCTCCAACCATCTGTTAATCCAAAGGTTTCAATCAGTTCAGTGAGCCACATTTGGGACCTAGGCAAGTCCGGGGGGGGGGGTAACGATCAGAGGTGCCGGAGACCACAGAGTTAAAGTCCCCGCCAAGGATCAGAAAACCCTCAGGCAGCCCAAAAAAAAGCTGCCCTAAGTCAGCGAAGGTAGTGGCCTGTAGGCCCGGAGGTACATATGTGGAGACTACAGAAAGCGTCTTTCCCTCCCATCTCCCAGAAAGCGCAGCATAGCGACCCCTATCATCAAGCATTATATCGTCGATTTTGAGGGGAAGAGAGGACCTTATCAGAACCCCCACCCCTCTAGAGCCAGAGGTAAATCCGGCATGTGCGACCAATCGATACCCACGTCTATTCAACGCCTGGCAAACATTCCCAATTAAGTGCGTTTCCTGCAGTAGGACAATATCAGGGGAGTGTCGTCGGAGGAACTGCAGCACCACCCCTCGTTTTATCCTGTCTCCCAGACCATTGACATTCCAGGACAGTAGTCTCAACTCACTACCCCCATCCCAAGAAGGAACCAACGCCCCACCCCCACTAAGTCCCGCAGGAGAAGAAGCTAAGCAGATAACACGGTGCCTTGTGAAGGAAGCAAAGAAACAAACACACCCATCCCCCACCCCCCAACAAAAGCCCGTTACAACACCCCCCACCCTGCACCCCTGCATACGAACTAAAAACCACCCCAACTTGCAGTGTGCTGTCGCCCAATCATTAAACTAGTCTACACAAAGAACCCCAGGAGCAGGAAAAGTCCCCTACACCCCCGCCACCCCTGGGCTCATTACAGCAATAATAAAGGAGCAATGAGCAAAACTCAGGCGAAAAACAATAAAGAACAGACGTCGGGAATCATAATATCACTCCTGATCCGACGCGCCCCCCTCGGCTCCGCCAGGGTGCTCAGATCGGTCATCCCTTTTTGGCAAAGAATCAAGCCAGTCACTGACACTGTCTGGACGGTCAAAGAAGAAGGTGCGGTCCCCATGTTCGATCCGGAGTCGAGCCGGAAACAGCATAGCATACTTGAGGCCCAGGTCTCGTAGGTGTTTCTTCACCCCCCGAAACCCCTGTCGCTGTCGCTGGACCTGGGGAGTAAAGTCCGGATAAAAGTTCACGGTGTTATTGTCAAACTTCAAGGGGCCATGTTCTCGAGACGCTTGGAGAATAGCGTCTCTATCCCGAAAATGGAAAATCCTAGCAACACACGGTCTCGGGGGGGCACCAAGCTTCACCTTCCCACCCGGAATACGGTATGCCCGCTCAACCGCAAAGAACTTGCTAAGTCCGGCGGGAGCCAGACGATTCAGGACCAGGTCCTCCACCAGGAGATCGACCGCAGGGTTATCGGGATTTTGCGGCACGCCAATGATGCGCACGTTATTGCGCCTGGCCCTGTTGTCATGCTCCTCGAGTCGACGGGCCATCGAGTCGTGCGAGGATCTCAAGTTGCCGATCTCAGTCTGTACATCCCTGACATCAGCGATTAGGCTAAAGGTCTTTAAGTCCAACTCCTTCACTCTCTCATTAGTTTTGGCCATGTCTGCTCTAATCAGCGTGACATCCACCGTCACAGTGTCGATTTTAGATGCAAGAGCCTCATATTGCTGTCCCATAGAGGCCTGCATGCTGGTAATGGCAGCCATGACTTCTCGAAGAGAGACATCCGCAGGCACGGGCGGGTCAGCCCTGGGGTCGTCAAGAATACGACCGGTACCACCGGGGGTCCCCATCGGTTGGGTGTATCTATCCATGACGTTAGTCTGGGTATGTCCCCCGCGGACCGGAGTCTTTGTCTTGCGCTTCTCCAGCTCTGGCTTGGTGGCCATATTGGAAGCAGTGCCCCAAAGGGGCACCCTAGATCTGGTGAAAATGGCCGAACCTGGTGGGGCCAGTAAAGACAAGAAATGAGCCAAAAGTTGATCAAACGGCAGCAGAGCGGGGGGCCCAAACCCTAAGGAGACGTAGAGGCCGACAACAAGGCAAAGCCTAGTCAAGTCCGGAATAGGTCTGAGAGAGTGCCAGCAACTCGGAGCTCTCGATGTAAAGCGAAACAGAAAGTGGGGATGAGGCCGACCGGGAAGGATCCTTCCAACCGTTGTTGTTTAACTACTCCCCAGCCAGTGAAACAACACAACACCCCGGCTCCGTCCGGGGCAGGCCGCAAAAATGGAAATCGATATAAAAACAGCTCCCGACGTCCGAATCCAATTTTGAAAAGGATGTTGAGGTCCACAAGAGTCCGTCTTCAAAGGCCCATGGTCAAAAGAAGGATATGATAAGGATATTTGCGGAGGGGCGGCACAGGTCCCGGGAGCCCTCTGCTCACGCAACCATCTTGGATGCCCGCGAAGCTCCTCCCAGTGTTCTTTTGTTGATGTGTTTCAGTACTGCATTTTGTTGTTAACCAACTTATGCAGAACAATTGTTTGGAAATCTTCCACAAATAGATTCACATCCATTTGATCACATATAAGCAAGTTAAACACTTACCTTTTTATGTAAAACTTACAACATTCTGACAACAGCCTTGCATATTTTTCTATGTGTGTGTTATTTGTTAGTCTGATTATATTATGAATATAGTCTAATTTGATGTGAAGGGAGTTTTACTTTTTGTCTCCAAGTCTAACTTTTCCCCAGAGACTGGGAAAGTTCTTTCAGGTCAGTCCTGCAGCCTTTGGGCTCTTCAGGGTGAGCTTCATGTACCCGGTATCTCTCCAGCCAGGGCTCCAGTAGCGGCCAGTCATCTGAAGTCAGTAGTCTTTCTGCTCTTTGTGAAGCAAGCAAACAGGAGGTGAGCCACTTGACCCTTAGAGAGCAGTTCCAGTCCTTGGGTACCACTATGCGCCTTCTTGTCCCTGAATGAGTTCACTTCTTCCAGAAGAAGTCAGGAGTTTTCTGTATTCCAGTAGGCCGTTTTAATTCAGATGGAGGTTTTCTAAATCCAAGAATACAGTTGGGGTGAACGTTCCTTTTCTTGGAATGCCTCCACTTTCTGGAATTGTTTGCCTCCTACACTTCAGAAGGAATCCAACCTACAATCGTTCCGCAGACTCCTCAAAACCCATCTTTTTACTATTACCCAATAACTTGCCACGCCAAATGTATGTCCGTCTTAAATGCTACGAGGCCTCCGGGTAGAAATGCGCTTTATAAATTTCTTTTAATTCATTCATACACGAATGTGGTGCCAGATTTAGTCTGTGCACTAGCCAGCCAATAGGGATATTTTGCCATTCAATCATAAGAATTTTATCACGGTCCTCCCCACCTATTTCCGGAGCACTTACTCTTTAACTTAATGTAAACTTGTATTTTTTGATGTAGCAGAACCCTTATTTCAACAGAAAGGCCTGTGTTTGCTTGTTAGTCACTCCCTACTTAGCTGAGCACCCCTCCCAAATGAAGAGGTCCAAAGAAGTTTCCTCCCCCACTGTGTCTAGATCCTGGCAGACAGGAGGTTCTTGTGAATGAATAATCAAGTCCTATCTGACAGTTATACCTGGAAGTACTAAGGCTGTCCTTGTAGTGCCAGATGTTCCTGTCTCCTCCCAGAAGGCTAATATCTTCTAGGCGATCACTACTTAATACTTCCCGGTCCTTACTGGTTTCAAAGGTAGACTATGGTGTTATTACCAGGGTTATCACCTCTTGCAGCTATACATGTGTATTTCAGCTCTGGAGGTGTGATGAGCAGCAGAATTGAATGAAGTCAAATCTGGCCCAGTCAGCCTAAAGTACATTTTTTATAGATACTTTTCCTCTCACGGTATCAAAAATCTGAATCCACTATTAAATATGATTTTGCAAATTAAGTAGGAAATACATTGTAATTACCTAACTAGCATTTTCCAAGGTGGAGACAAAGAATTGAATATTGTAATCACTACTGTCCAATGGAAAATGCAGATGAACCTACACAGTGAAATCACTTTTAAGCCTTCAGTCACAGGGAGGGCACATTTTTAAATATACAGTGTGCCACTTTTTAATATATTAATGTTGGAGATTGGCTTACTGGGTGAGGGGTGTGAAACCCTATTCAAGCAATAATTGCATACAAACCCAAGTTAGCCTGTGCTTAACCTTTTGGTAGCTTGGCACAAATTAAGTTAGGCTTAACTTAGAAGCAATGTGTAAAGTAATTATACTGCACTACAAACAGTAATAGAAAAGTAGAAGAAAATGTAATAACTTATTTGACACCAAAACAACAAATACCCAATCTGTAAAACTGGAGATACACAATTTCATACATTTAAGTAAAAATAGTGCACCAACTGTGGTTATCTGGTCGTGCGAAACTGAGATAAAATCACAAGTTCATGCTGACTGCAGTGGAGCATGGGCAGGTTATAGGGTTCAAGTTAGGTCAGTTGAAAAAAGTACCCAAAATCCTGGTTGTGGAGTCAAGAGGAAAGGCCCGCATACAAGAGGCGTTGCACAGCAGAGGCAATGCAAGGTCCTTAAGTGGAGATGTGTTTCACAGCAGTGGTTCCGATGGATCTGTGGTGGAGATGCAAAGTCTGTGCCTAGAGATGCATTGTGCAACAGCAGTTCCAAAGAACTGAGGTGGGGATGCGTTTCCTGCAAGGAGATATGTCACACAAGAGCGTGCCTGAGGGATTGGGGGCTGCAATGCGAAATAATGTATCAGGGATGCATTGCGCAGCGATTCCGACATAGAGTCCTGCGAGGTGATGCGCAATACCTCATAGCTTCTGCTGGGGTTACGGATGAGCCGGCAAAGCACCTTCAAGTAGACTTCCAAGGGGCCATGACTGAGGTGGCACCAGTTGGGGGGAAAGACTCACAGTAGACTGAGTCCAGGAGCTGGGTTCAGGATGGTTAGAGCCTGTTCTGTCACAGAGGCTTCCAATCAGAAGGCCAACCAACTGGCCCTTGGAATCACTCTGGACGTCCTGGGTTCAAGATGCAGTTTTAGTCCCTCACTCGGCAGCAGGACAGAGCAGCACAGCAGTCCTTCTGAGTCTTCCACGGGTCCAGAAGTGCACTCCAGAGTTGGGTTTGAGGGGCCAATATTATATGTGGTGCCCACTTTGATGTGGTAGGAGATCCTAGAGGCTTCCACCCCCTTGAAGTGTCAGATTGTCTGGGTAACAATAGACAGTGACAAATCCTTTGTGAGTGAGCTCAGACAGAGCCTTTTTGGTGCACAAATGTGGGAGGTGACAGCATCTCCCTTTAATCATGTCAGAGATGGCCTATTCTGCCAACAACTGTGCTCCTTTTTCCCACTGTCTGGGAGCAAAACAGTAAAACCAAAGGCCAGCTACATCTAGTCATGTGACCCACTAAACCGGCTGCAGGCACCATATGCACCATATGGTTAAGGCAAGAAAATGACAACTTTCTAAAGGTAGCATTTTTAGAAATCTGACTTTACCATTAAAGATGACTATAAAATTATAATTCTTTACACATTAAACGCAATATTCCTACCTGCTCCCAATTGAACATCATCACCTAATGAATGTAATAAGTTAACCCAATGTTATCCTACGGGAGAAGTAGGCCTCGCATTAGTGAAAAACAAATGTAGGTGTTTTCCACTACCAGGACATGTAAAACGTGTAAGTACAAGTCCAAAGTTTTATAGACACTGCACCCTGCCCTCTGGGCTATTTACAACCTACCCTAGGGGTGACTTAATAGCTGTAATAAAAATGGAGGTTTGGGTCTGGCCTGCCAAGAGTTTTAACTTGCCAGATCGAAATGGCAGTATAAAACTGCACACAGAGGCTGCAGTGGCAGACCTGAAAGACGGTTAAAAGGCTACTTAAGCGAGTGGCACAATTTGTGCTGCAGGCCAACTAGTGGTATTTAATTTACAGGACTCTGGTACATGTAGCCCCACTTTACCAGGGACTTCCAAATAAATTAAATGTGCAAAGTGGGTGTAAGCCAAATTTGCCATGTTTAAAGGAGAGAGCACAAGCACTTTAGCACTGATTAGCAGTGATAAAGTGTGCAGAGTCCTAAAAGCCAACACAAACATGTTCAGAAAACAGGAGGTTGAAAGCACAAAGTTTGAGGATGACACTGCAGAAAGGTTCAAGACCAACATTTAGATATACTGCCTTGTGGGCAAACTTTAAGGATGTAATTCTAACATATATAAAACATGTGTCCCTATGTGGAAAAGGTACTTTTCATTACTTTGGGTTTCTGTAGATCATTTAAACTGTAGTCCAGCCAGAGGAGTGTGATGCAACTGGGAGCCATATATTTTTGTCGTATAGTGGGGTGATGGTAATACACAAATCATTAACTTCCTTCCAATGCATTTTCTGTGCTTTCTACTTTGGCTTTACTGGAGGAACGTTAAATGGAGAAATCAGGAGAAACCTGATTTACCAATTCAATGTTAGGGCCAGAACACATAAACTGTTGCAATGAATAGTAGTGTTACATGGCACATAGTCCTAGTACCACTGAAAATAGGCAGGGCCGGACTGGCTACCGGGCAGTTGTGTGTGCTGCTGAGCAGGGGGATGATTTCTCCGTGGTATGGGCGTATTTCGTTGATGGGGACCTGCGTGCGCTATGAAAAAATAAAAAGCAAAACTAATTTCGTTTTGCACACACAGGTCCCCATCAACGAAAGCATTCCCCTGCTCGGCAGCACACACAACTGCCCGGTAGCCAGTCCGGCCCTGAAAATAGGGTCTAGAAAAATGCAAATTAAATCTGGGGTTACCATGCAGAAAAGGCACATTTGCAAAACGCCCTCAGAAGGTTTTCAAGATGTAATGATTACAGTGAGTTATTTCTCAAAGATAGCTTTCTTTCTGACATTCCAACGTTACCTATAGATGAAAGGCCTAATGATTTCAGACAGATATTTCCGTTTTCATGGCTTACTACATACTACAGTTTTTGAAAGAGGACCTCAATATCTTTTTGAGAGCTCGTTATACCCCCTAGGCACTCTGCAAGCTCTTTATTCTGGTTAGCACCCTCATTCCTGTGGGCAAACAGAGGGAGCTTATCTGAGTCTTTAACTGTGTCTCTGATGTTACTGTTGGACCTGGTCCTTTTTCCAGGGTTGTTCCCAAATGTGTTGCCTTCCTCTTGTTTTTTCTGACCTGTTTTTGTTGGCATTAGGGCTCTGGGCACTTTACCTCTGCTAATCAGTGCTAAAGTGAGTGTGCTCTCTCCTTTAAACATGGTATGATTGGTCTACCCCTGTTGGGCCATTTTTATTTACATGTAAGTCACTTATACAGTGGTATACCATATACCAAGGGCATGTATATTAAATGCTACCAGCAGGCCTGCAGCGCTGCGTGCACCACAAACAGAAGTAGCATTTCAAACCTGTCTCCGGCCTCTTCTACTGCATGTGACGTTTACTGCCACAGTGACTTGGCAATTAAAGTCCAAATAGCGTGTGTTGAGCAGTTTACATACTGCCATTGTGGGGTTTGCCTTCCCCCAAAGAGGGAGCACAGTGTGAGAACATCCTAAAAAGGGGGTCCTGGGCTTCTCCCTGTTGCCATTCCCCACAGGGAAGGCATGCAGAGGGAGGTAGCGCTATTTTATCAGCCAATTCCAACCAAGCAGGCAGTGCAGGGCGGATCTACAAGCTGCCTTTCTCCCAGCTCGTTACAGAGACAACAATAAGGTGCCACGAATATCCGAGCCAGACTGCCCGCCCCCAGTAAACACTGAATTGTGGGGACCACAGGACCTGATCAGGCGGCTTGCTGATGTGTGTGCAGGACGACGCAGAGGGTCGTGAGGACCACCTCCACTATCCAGGTACTGTTCAATGGCTGAATAAGAGGCCCCCCCCGTAACTCTGCGTACCTTCACGGGTGACCCAGCTCCGTGTGCACATGACTGACAGAAGTCTGAGAGGCCCTTGGAGCTGCTGCAATATCAGGCTGCTTAGTGTTGGGAACGGCTGCCTTGGTAAATACTACAGGTATTTTATCTGCTTCCTTGCCCAGATTGTTTAGCGGCCTGCTCTCACCCCTTGGCATCACTCCATTCATTTTTGGTGTGCTTTCACCGTGATTGTACCCGAGCCGTCCCGGTATTTCCACACTGCACTCCTCGCAGTCAAAACCCCAGTGGGACCACACATGCCTGCAACTGATACCTGGCCTGTTTATCATGCAGGGGACCCAGTGAGGTCTCCACGCTGACTTCTGAAGTGCAGGTGCCTCCCCCTGATGAACTATACCTTGAGGCCCTTGCCTCTCTGCTGCAGCTGTGGGGTGGAGACCTCGATCAAGGCGCCCTCTTTTGGCTGATGCAAAGCCCTCACTGGGAAACACTGTAATGAATTTAATAGTTGCACCGGTGTCCCTGTGCCCTATGTTCTGGCATTACATACCTGCAGCATATGATAGGAGAGCAAAGGCGCTGCGACTTACATATTTATGGGGATAGTGGGTGATTCATGTATGCATTTCATGATCTGTTGCATCACCTGCCCTGAACGTATTGATATATGTCTTGTATGCCTTCACAGTATGCACAATAATGCTGTTTCATGATGTTTTGCAACATAACAGACCTTCTTTGATTGCACACATTGTGATGTTTTGACAATTGCCTAGTTGGTAAAGTGATTACTGATTTCTGGTGTTTCGGTCTATGGTTTGTGTATAATATATTTTATATATTTTTATATAATATTGTGTGGAGTCCTTTTTTGTGGTGTATATGTTGTGTCACTGGTGTGTGTGTGTTGTGCAAATGTTTTACACACAAATAAGCCTGACTGCTCGCCAAGCTACCAAAGGAGTGAGCAGGGGTTATCTTGGATGTGTAACTCCCTTACCCTGACTACAGTGGTGTTTTGTGCTTGGCTTAGGTGCAAACCCTAGGCAACCAGAAACGCCATTTCTAACAATTACTGCAATGCCTCCCAGAATTATAGTACAATTATCTTACAACATTCCGACACATAGTGTCTCTAAAGTTTCACCATTATTCTGCTTGCACTGTTACTATCCAAGAATTTTCCCTTCTTAGCATCACTTTGATTTTGTGAGTCTAGCTGCTACTGGCTACATAAATCATTTACAGAAACACCAGTTATAAACTATGTCACTTTAACCTCAAAATGAAAGAATATGGCGAGCAGTCACAATCAACCACCTTTTCTTTTGCTACTGAAACTAAGGTCTAACAGTCTTGATGTTTTTTCCCTAGTCATACATTATCAATACGGCTTAACCATTATATTTTGTAACATTTATGATTGTTCATCAGATTATTCCTGTATCTTTTTGCTTGAAACTGCCCTCCAATCAGAGACCTCATTCTTTCTTCCATACTTAGTAACTGCTGTCTTATGTTACTGATCCAGAACGTTGTTTTCCATCCAAATCACCTCCAACTATGCTGCACTGTCTGCCTGAATATGAATTTCAAGACATTTTTGCTGCACTGGAAAGTGTATCCATCCAGTAAATGGTATTCCAAAAATGCTTTCTTTTCTATGCTTCTCTTTCTGTTTACTATTTTTGCAGGAGCCTGAAGATTAGTCAAGAATGGAATTTAGGCCTAAACATCCAATTTGCAGATTTCATCCTTTGGGAAATACTGATGGCTCTTGAAAGGTCAATGGACCTTTGCCTTCATGGTAGAATGGAGCAAAAACAAAGACATAAGCTATTCATATATCATCAGCAATTAGATTATAACTGTTCAGTGAAAGATGAGAGGTTGATGATGTTTCAACATCTTTATTTATCTTAACCCCTCCCACGCTTATGACGGAACCGCTCCATCACGCCCCTCGGGTGGGCTGTGCTGGTGACGGAGTGTTTCCGTCATGGCCCTGCTCGCCGCACCTGCGCGGTGCTGATTTCGCGCCTGCGCGGCGCATTCTATTGAGCGGGCGGGGCCATGACGGAACCACTCCGTCACAAGCACAGCGCGCCCGAGGCGCGTGACGGAGCGGTTCCGTCATAAGATTCGGAGGGCCGCGTGGCCCCGCCTCCCCCTTAGCGCTGCGGCGGAATAGCCGCCCCAGCAAAGGGGTTAAAGGATTTGTATTGTTTTGTCTTCTTCATTCTGATTAGTCAATTTACAGAAATATCAATAAAAGATGGATCAGTGGCGGCATAAATCAGTACAAAGCGTTCCATAAATGAAATGTTTCACTAAGCTAGCTAAGGCAACCTAAGCTAGAACCATGAAGAGTTTTTTCAGAAAAGAGCAATATTCGGAATATAAATTGAACTACACATAGGATTCAGAATAAAAAATAAACTACTCTTAAAGAGTAATTCTGGAAACCCAGCTGAGTTTCCTACAGCTGCAAAGGCAATCATCAATAAAAGAATGATCAGAAAATAGAATCATTGATCAGAAATAGAAAATAGAAGCATTGATCACAAATAGATACAGAAAGAATAAAGTCACCTTTAGCATTAGCAGTTGACAACAAAAGTAAAAGACCAACTCTCCAGAAGAGTCGCAAGACAGGGGAAAAGAATCTGGATCTGAGTCTTTTGTTAACTAGCTGGGAACAATCATTAATATAAAATCACATAATAATGCATTACACTTATTAGATTTTATCTCCTCTCATACAATGGAAACCGCTCCTCCAATGGTGTTGTCAGCTTCCGATGCTTCTTCTCCTGATTCCCACTATAAACATTGAGCCATTCTAGTGAAAAACATTGGGGCATATTACCAAGCAATAGCGATAATTATCGCTATTGCTTGGTTAGAGACAAAATGTTACCGCTGAGCTGCGGCGATTTTCATCGCAGATTAACCTTGGTATTACCAAGGTTTATCGCAAATGCGATAAAAAACGGCCGCAATGCATGAATATCGCTGAAAAGTCAGCGATATTCATGCATTACCGAGCTAATGCTCTTAGCCATGTTATCCACCTCCCATTGGATAACATGGCTAAGAACTGCTCAGGGCAGGTGTTAGCTTTTGGAGATATTCGCGCTTAGCGCGAATATCTCCAAAAGTTGGTAATAGGAGATAGCGATGTTAGCGACTGTTTCCAGTCGCTAACATCTTGGCACGCCCACTTTGCATGTCATTAGTGATAAATATCACTGACATGCAAAGTGGGGCCCAAGATGGTTGCTATCTCCTACCAGCTGTCGCTAACTGGTGTTAGCGATAGCTAGCTAATAGGGAGATAATTTTATCTCCGCTTTCTTGGCTTTTAAAGCCAAAAAAGCGGAGATAAACCCCCTTGATAATATGCCCCATTGTTTCAGGACTTTGATACATGGAGGAAAGTGCTAATGAGAACATCCTTACCTAGGCTAAAAGATGCTCTCTATGCCCATTGTGAATACAAAGCAAGTCGGATATGATGAGCGTAAACTAGCAATAATATTCTATGAAGCTTTCATAAAAAATATATCTAATTCATTATTTATTCAAACAGTTACATCAAAGCTCATTGTATTAGGTAGGTGATCTAATGCGGTCTAATTAAGTAGGTGATCTAATGCGGTGTGATGAGGCTAAGGAAACATCAGCTTAAAGTCAGCACATTCTTAAGCAAGTTGCAAAATGTTCTAAATAAACTTCTATTAAGCAGTGAGCAAGAATAAAAAGAAAAAGGCTTTTAGAGTAGTTAAAGAGTCACATTTAAGAAGGATTGTCTATTACAAAATGTTTATACATAACTTCGTATAAACTTTAATAAACACTCTTTCCTCTAAATATATGAGAGAATAATATATTATTAGCAGTATTAATACAGATTCTTTCACGTTTATGCAGGAAGCACTTTTTTCTATGTGTCATTTTCTATGTGAAAACATTTCTGCAGCAGTTTAAATGCATTCTAAAGTGCAATTCTAACATGGTCTGTAAGTCGAATTTCCATTTAAGAAGTAATTTCCTCCACTTTTCATAGTAGGATTCAGCTTTCCTGGGGCTTCAATAGGATGGTGTCTTATTACACCTGGGAATCAACTTCACTTAAGGTGTTGGCAGCAAGGATGACAGCAAATCTTGGGTTCTTATGCTTGACACAGGGCTCCCACTTGCCTCAGCCAGCACTGGTGCCACAGCAGTCTCAAAGTTTTGAGCACAGAGCCGAGTACCACAACAAATAATCATTTGGCGGAGTGCATGACAATGGTTGAAGAAAAGGATGTCAAATTAAGGTTCGTCTTACACTTGCCATCTTTGGTTAGAGAAGCATATATGAGAATAAACCAATGACAGAGAAAAATAAAATTGAATATGTTTCACTATGGTTTAGTAGGTCTATCTAACATTAATGACTAGACGCTGCTTAGCTATGTCACAAGGCCATCAGTGAGAGGATTCATTCTGCAAAATGGTGAGGCATGGGACTGCAGCTGACAGGAACAATGCTGCAATAGGACAACATGCATGATATATGTTGACAAATCTTCCTAAAAGCACCTGATTCTGCACAACTATCTCACCGAGCAGCATAATTAGACTACCTACAGCCCTCTTTCTAAGTACACTGTGATAAGACATCTCTCAGTCTTTCAAGGCGACTGAATTTAAATATGTAATACCATAATTTGTAGTAAAGGTCATATCTGAGTAAGTTGTGCCACCACTACTTGCCGCTGTTAACACGTCTCTTATGTATGATTCCATTGAGGATGCCCTTTAGATTAATACTCTCCCTCCTGAAGAAGCAAATTGTGGGCCTGATGATTTTACAAAATATCAGATCGCCTATCTGACATTCCTAGGGAAGATCATCAAGAACCTGATGAGAACCATCTACCTGATAACATTGAATAAAACACTCTTCTTCATATTTTAGAACACAATGGAGTATACCGACAATGGCAAGAATTCAAGTGGTTGATTGCACTTAACAAATCGAAAATAATGGTCCCCTCTTCCTCCCAGTACTGTGTGTTCCTTTCCATTGCCTTCAATACTGTTGAGCATTAAACCCTACTTGAAACTCTCATGTTCTGTATGGGTTTTGACAACATAGTTATGCAATGGATCGAGACATACATACATAACAGAACCCAACAGATCCAGATGAGTTCATCCAGATCCAAGCACATATTTTCTTTCTCTGGTATCTATCAGGTTCCATTCTCCTACCAGGGGTCTACAATCTATACATGGAGCACCTGAGACAAGAGCCCCTACTAGCTGACGAGGGTAACAGAATCTCCCTAAAACGAGGGAATACCTTATACAAAAAATAATTGTCTGGTAGAACCAGTGTTCCAGTGACAGACAGTTAGATAAAAATCCATGTCTTCGAAATGTCGTAACTTTTTGTGAAATTCACATAACGTGAAATATGCTGTCCATGCCCTGGATTCATTGGTTAACTGCCTTTTGACAGCTGTACACCTGCAGTTCTCAAATAGAGGCTTTAATCAAAGTAATATTGCCATTTTGAACTGAGGCAAGTACATAAGACATGGGCCAAATATTCCTTTGGGAAAGAACAAAAATGACAAGAGTTATCTTTAAGTATATGTTTCCATCTTTGGGTCACTACCCCAACATCAAAGAGGTCCATCCGTAATCTTAATAACTTGAGCTTGCAGTTGCTCACCGGAGGTAGAATCAAATATGGTTGGGGCTAAATCTTGGTATAGGTTGCTACTACATGTTGATCATCAGCTTTTATTTCCTTCCTTTTATCTTCCTGTATTGACAACATTTTTACCGCCTTTCCTAAATGGAATTTATAGGCTTCATATGATATATTCTGATCCCATGACTGGCTTATTTGCAGGTCTTCCAGTAACTTCCACACGGCATCCTGCCAGGGTGATGACTCCAACAAATCTTTGCCCAGGTGGAATTTGATGCTCCCACCTCCAGCTTTCTTTAGTTTAAACTAAAATTTCAACAAGTTGGCCTGCCAATGTTTATTCTGTAAAACAGAATTCAAACCTGATCTGTGATTCTCTTGTACAATTTGTGAGTCTTAATATTTGGCAAAAGAGTCTTGATTTCTCTTATTTAACCAGTCCCCAAATGTTTCTGGGAATATTTGAGGGTTTGTAAGCTAATTATGACAAAAATGTAACTTTTATGACCGGCAGTAATGGTAATAGCGAGGGGTCTGTAATATGGTTTGCAATTTTGCAGAGGTCAGCCACTAACCCTGTGGCTCGGTTTTGCAGAGCTTCCAGATGAATGGCTTATGTTCCAGAGGCCTGGATCTTAATGCTTATAACTTATATCAATTGGCCTTATCAATTGTGTGCTCCCCTAATTTCCAGGACCAGGGAAACCGCTGAACCTTGTGAGGGTGACAATTTTGGTTTTTCCAGGATTTATTTCTAATCCATTTATCTTGCAGTAAGAAGACAGGTTATTGAGAGAGTTTGGAAGCTCAACTTCAGAAACGTCCAACAATACTGTATCATCAGCATATTGCATGATGTGCAGTAGTTGGCCATTACATGTTGGAGGGCATGTTTTGGGATTTTCCAGAGCTGGCTCGATGGCTGCAGTGAGTATATTGACAAGGTTGCCAGAACGCAACCTTGTTTCAGTCCTTTATTTCTGAGGACTCTTTTAACAGGGGGCTATCCCTAATAAATTAATTTGGATGCAATTGTTGGAATATAGCGCTATGATGCAGTTTAATATTGTTGATGGAAGACCCCAATTACTCAGCTTTTGCCACAGCTTGTCACTCTCAATGCTATCAAAGGCTTTTTTATAATCAATAAAACATTCATGTAAAGCTCAGTGGTTAACCAGGATTTTACGTACCAGAACGGCAGGTATCATAATCAGCTGCGGCTGCTGAAGGTAAAAGTGGTGGGGGGGATTTTGTGAGATGACCAAGAGAGAAAATTAATGATTTATTCAATTTTCCCTTGTGTTTGTCTCTCGAACCCCCCCCCCCCCCACCCAGCCCCACGGATCTTACCAGCAGCGGCCGCGACTGATCATAATGTTGTCTAAGGTTCCCACATTTTTACGGAACCTGGTCTGAGTCCAGGGTATTATATTCACTCGGTTGGCCTATTTCTGTAGCTCTTGTAGAATCAGTGAGGTAAACATTTGGCATCCACATCGAGCAGGGCTATAAATCTCTAACTCTCAGGGTCATCCCTGCTTCCTTTTTTGTATACAGGTACACCCCTTGCCACAATGAAGGGATCGGGCTGGTTAGAATGTTATCAAACACACTGCAGGTTTGCATTACTCCAAAGTTGTAAGTTGTCTTTAAAAATTGCAGTGGGAAGGCCATGTGGCCCTGGGGTTCCGCTGCTTCTCCCTTGGCATTTATTCTCTCCAAGATAAATTGAGTGATTCCAATGATACTCAAGGATGCTCCTGAATGCATTGGATTGCTCCATGTGGGGCTGCTTTAAAAGGAGCAGAAACTGGTTCTGGGTTACATCAGTGGAGCTATACAGCCTAGCAACATAAGATATCAAAGTTCGACCCTGGATACGTGGTCTGCATATTTCTGTCATTAATGAGCAGACCAGGCAACCCTCCAAATGATACACACTCCCCTAGCTCTACAGTCGATACCGGGAAACAAAACACATTTTTATAGATATGAATTTTATTTTTTACGGACCGAATAATGTTGAAAATTTAGGAGAAAAATGCCTTGTGCATCAGTTTTTGTAATGAATTAGAAGGGCACTTTTGGGGTTATCTTTAAGCATATGTATGTTGCTTACCTCTCCCCATGCTGCAGGTGGCGGTTCCACTGGAGGGTAATATTTTGGTACGTCCCAAGCCACCTCGGTCATGTACCACTTAAAGTCTCTGCACTTGAGGTGTTTGCGCAGGTCCTTTTGAGCCGAGATGTCACCCGTGGAGAGATGCCGATATTCAGGCCTCCTCTGGTAAATGTACTCCGCATACTCATCCATCCACGTCTCTGCCACGCGCTTAAGGTTCTGCACACAAAATAAGAGAGCTGTTAGTACATTATGATCCGGCAGAGTTGAAGATTGTGTCGTTGGGACAGGGAGACAAGAGACATCTTTGGCACATTTGTACATTTTGTCTTCTTAACAAGTAAATGCCTCGAGCAGTCTCATCCTGACGATTGATGACTGCATTTACTTTATTACAGGGAAGACGCATTGGAATGTAATCGCTGAAAGAAGATCAATTAAATACACATTAATCAGCAGCTTTGCTGTTACCCAGGGAAAAACAGAGAGGAGCGGTGCAATAAACGCCCTCTGCAGGGATAGGTTCGATTTTAATGTGGGTCTTGGGGCCACAGTACAGAAATGTAATCTGGTGCCTATTCATTTTACACCAACTGACGTGCAAAAATGTGTTGAAGACATGCTTTTGCACTACCTGGCCAATTAACCGCCACTGCAAAGGGGCCTGAAAACAGGAAAAATATTGATTTCTGTTTCCTAATACTGTGTTTCTATGTCACACAGCGGCGTATACATTTGAGAAGCTTGCACTGCCGTAGCATCATTGGGGCAGATTTATGATAACTGGCGCATCCCCAGGGATGCGCCAGTTATTTTGCGCCGCTGCTCCGCCACCCATGGTGCGCCGCATTTACAATGCGGCGCACCATGGGGCAAAAACGGTACAGATGCGTGACGCATCTGTGCCGTAAAGGTGGCGCATTGCTGGAGTTGCATCGCAAGCGCGACACAGCTCCAGCAAGGCTCGGGAGTGCCCCATCTTTACAATGCTGCGTCAAGACCTACGCCTGCTTCAAGCAGGCGCAGGGTTTTGACGCAGCATTGGCCTGAAAGTGACTGAGTGAAATCTTATAGATTTCACTCAGCCACTTTTGCGAGGCGCACCTACCCCGGAACGACCGCCCTGCGCCGGAACGCCCACAGGTGGCGCAGGGCTTTACAACGGGACGCATCTGGCTCGATGCGTCACGTTGTAAATGGGTTGTAGGGATGCGCCACGTTTATGCCGCAGTTGCGTGACGCAAACGTGGCGCATTCCCAACTTAAATCTGCCCCATTGTTTTTAATGCGCTGGCAGCGCAAGCCTCTCAGTCATATCTATGAGTACACACATTGCCACTTTGCGTGGCTTTGTGCAGGGTTATAGATATGGAATAAGACAGAGCAGTGCAATTCGCTGCCTTGCCTTAGTCCCTGTTAAGGAGGTGTTCCATGGGCATTGACAAGGGGTTTCCCACACAACAAACATGGATTTTGACGCTGCCCCAGATTTACCTAATCATGTAAACCTGGGGCAGCACCAAAACCTTGCGCCTGCCTAAAGCAGGCATAACGAGGAGAAATATTTTTATTTTTCATTTTTTACTCTTTTCATGTGTGCTGTATTTCGCAGCACAAATAAAAATAGGAAAACGCCTCTCTGTTTTTTTTTGGGGCAGGAAGGTGATCCTTCCTGCACAAAAACAATCCTGCCTGCAGCGGTTGCACCCTTGCACTAAGGTGCAAGGGTGTCTACGTTGGCGCTGGGCAGCAATTTGTGCACCAGCGCATGGGGAAAGAACAGGAATGCTTTGTATTTCATAAATACCATGCATTACTGCACTTTCATATTGACGTAGGGCAGCGCAGCAAAAAGACTTGCGGCACTGTCCTATGCCAATTCCTTGTAACTGAGGCCCTAGATTTTGTTATGCTACATATTCCAAAGGAAACACCGCAATTATGTATTTTTTTTCAAAGTGAAAATCAGAAATCATACTGCAGCCACCGCACCCAATGGCTCCAGCCCCCAGCATATCTTGAAAAATGGACTACCCTCACGACAACAACACCTCCAGGATCATGAAGCACATTCACTTTGTGTCCCCTCGATTCCCTGACCTCACCACATTTTCAACAGAGTCACCACCTCCATCGGACCCGAACTCTGCTGCACCACCAAGTGCTCCAACGAGTCTGCAACATTTCTCAGAAGAACTTGATGCATGCAGAGCTCAACCCCCTGCTGAAGAAACCTTCTGCCGACCCGACGGACCTCAAGAACTACAGACCCATCTCTCTGCTCCCCTTCCCAGCCAAAGTCATTGAGAAAGTCATTAGTGCTCAACTGTCAAATTTTGTCAAAACAAACAACATCCTGGACCTCTCCGAATCAGGCTTCAGAAGTAACCACAGCACTGAGATTGATCTCCTTGCTGCTACAGATGACAACCGCACCCGCCTCGACTGAGGCAAGACTGCAGCCCTCATCATCCTGGACCTCTCAGCTGCTTTCAACACCGTCTTCCACCACACCCTCTGCGCAAGGCTCTATGGTGTCGGCATCCACAACAAAGCCCTAGAATTGATCTGCTCTTTCCTCACTGGCCAAACCAAACACAGAGAGACAGACTTCCACTGTTCAAATCAGAACACACAGAGATCAGCTGTGGTGTGCCTCAGAAATCCTCCCTTTGCCCCATTTTCTTCAACATCTACATGGCCCGCTTGCAGCCATTGTCAGAAGCCACGGACTCAACATCGTCTCCTACGTCGGAGACCCCAAGCTGGTTCTCTTCCTCACAGACGAAACCACAGCCGCAAGAGCAACTTCCATGACGGGATGAAGGATGAAAGATATATGCCTCAAGCTTAACTAAGACAAGACCGAAGTCCTCATCCTTGCTCCTCCCCCTCCTACTGGGATGACTCTTGGTGGCCAGAGCGCACGGACCACGCACCAAACCTCAACGTCATCCTGGACGCCTCGCTCTCAATTAACCACCAAATCAATGCAAGCTCATTCTCCTGCTTCCAGACGCTCCACCTCCCTTGTAACGTATTTAAGAGGATCCCCACGGAGTCCAAGAAAGTGTTCACCCATGAACTCGTTAGCAGCAGACTTGACTGCAGCAATGCACTCGACACCTGCACCACCCAGAAACTCCCAAAAAACTGCAGACCATCTAGAACACCCCTGCCAGACTCATCCTGAACATCCCATGCCACAACCAAATCAGCGGCCGCCTGAGAGACCTTTACTGGCTACCAGTCAACACAATAATCACTTTTAAGCTTCACACATATAACTGCAAAGCCATCCACAATGCTGGACCTGCATATCTCAACCACCACCTCTCCTTCTAATCTCCCACAAGACATCTTCGCTCTGCCCAAGTGGCCCAGGCAACCATCCCACGGATCAGCAAGACCATGGCTGGAGGAAGATCCTTCTCTTACCTCGCTGTGAAGACCTGGAACTTCCTGCCGCTGCACCTCAGGCAATCTCCATCACTGCCGCAATTCTGAAAGAACCTCAAGACCTAGCTCTTTGACTGAACCTCAGTCCTGGCCCCCTTGAACCCAGTACCTTGAGACCCTCACAGATGAGTAGCCACACTTTATAAGACTCTGATTGATTGATTCATATCATAGGTGTGTTTATGGGATCTTGATATTTTGTTCTTATGTAACATAATTCATACAGTAAATATTCCCCAACAAAGCTATGATCATAATAAAGAATAATTGCCCCCAATTTAATGAATAATGCAGAAAAAAAATATTCTATGTCTAGAACAGTTCACAAACTAATATTTGTATTATTGGTAAAAAAAATAGACTTGCGAATGTGAAGCAAGAGGGAGGGAGCATATTTAGAACTTTGGGACCTGGGGTTCTATAGGGCTTTCTGGCATCTAGTTACCCAAAGAGGCCTGGTTTCCCAATAATGTAATTGTCTCTATGAAGAGCAAATGGGAGCTTCTCTGAAATCACTAGAGAATCTTCTCTCACAATATGCGGGTGCAACATGATGGAGTTTAAATGGGATTCTGCAGTATAGAGGAGTATACTTTTAAGTTCATGGCCATAGGGTAACCACCACTTCAGTCAATACAAAGAGGAGGGACTAGGATAGGACAATATTTTACGGGGTCCAGTGTACTCGTCCTATAGACTCGTGGCACAAAGGGATGTACAAAAGTTCCCCGGGAAGAGTGACGGAGAGAGGTGTGTGTGCTAGTAAGTGGGGGGAATCCCCTTGTTGGAACTAGAACCCTCACACACCCAGCAAGCTAGGTGTCATGCTTCATCATATGCGCTCTGCTCCTCGTCAGACTGGCGCTGCAATGTCTGACGGGCTCCCGAAACCGGGGCTCTTTATCGGAGATCTTCTGTTCCCGCCATATGGTGCATGCGTGTGAGAGGGCCTGGGGAGTGTGGTCGTGACGTGAATTTTAAATTAAAAAAGGTGAGTCAGTCCACATATTAAATTTATTCTCGTAGTAGACTCCCTTGGTTAAAAACAAAGGATGGTGGTGTGGGAGGGGAGAGACAATTACCCTGACACTATTAGAGTGAATTGGACTACTACCCTCAATTATCGGTCAACATGTTTCTTGCCTGATGGCAATTCTTCAGGACCTAATGGAATCGTACCACACTGTGAAAATTGTAGTGAAAACTATATACATATATACACAAAAGTGAAGGGTCAAAAACTTGCAGGCAGGTATACGACCGTATTTAGTCAGTAATACCAGGAAGCAGGCCAGTCGGTCCTGCTGCAGTGTGAATGCCCTAAACAGGATCCCTGATGGACCTCTCAGTCTGCTCCCGTGGGACCGGCTGGGGAGGTATGGTACCTTCGGCGGCAGAAGTCCGGGCCGATTCACCTACCCCACGAGCAGCGTCTGGAAATTGACCACTTCAGGCCTACAAACAAAGTCAATCTCCTATGTACCTAAAAAAGTGATGGGGTCTTTGAGGTAGTTTTGACAATAAAGGAAGCCCAGAGCCAAAGCCTGGTGGGCATTTATTAGAAAGGTATTGTGCTTTTGTGCATAGTGTCAAAACTCATGTAACTGGATTAAAAAGTCAGTTTTTGTCACAAGTAGATAAGGATACGACTTCCACTGCTTTCGGTCGGATGTATGACATTACAACGCATGCTTTTACATCGCATGCCTTTTCAACGCAAGTATTACAACGCAGTCCATTACAACGCATAGTGCTTTGGGGTGCTGGATAGTGAATAGTTTAATTTACTATTCCAACTCCAGTCCCCGTGGACACTAGGGAAGGTTATTGGATAGTAAATTAACCTATTCCCTATCCTAGAGCGCCCCCCAGAGCAATGCGTTGTAATAGTTTGCGTTGTAATGGTTGCGTTGTAAAGGCTCTGCGATGTAAAAGTTGCGTTGTAAAGGTTGTTTACCCTTTCGGTCCATTACTGAAGATCAGTTTTCTAATGTATTAAAATAATTTCCTCTGGAGTAACATAATTCTGACTACATCCTTTTACATTTGGCTAGGCATATATATATATTTACCTTTGGCCTTATGTACTCATGTGATGCAATGATACCAATGAGATTTGGTGCATTATAAGTTATAAAAGGTGCATTTATTGTGAGTTTTTGGAATATATGTGTGTCCATATTAATGTTGCTCCTTTTCAGAGACTCCTAGATTGTTGATATTAATCTACTATAGGCTTAGATTGTAAGGTGGTGCTCTAAAATGCATTTAATACACGCATTCTCCAGGAATTAGTGACAATGAATCATATATGTGTTCAATGCTTTTTTTATAAATTGTGACCAGTGTAGTTTTTGGTAAATAATATATGTATTATTTTTTTGTGCCACATATAAGAGTTTAGTATAATTGATTGGATTGTATGTAGGTTGTCGAATTAATATGCATTTAAATTAACTGTTAAGTTAGCATTATTGTGTGCCTTACGCTTACAGTCAAGACATTTAATACTAACGAGAAAGTTTTTCTGCATGTTTTTCTCCTATACAGGTGCAGACTAAAGGAATTCATTAGCTAGCAAAAAGCACATTATTTTTCAGAGATTGTGAGGTGAGGAAGAACTGACAAGGTGAAATAATTTCAATGAAGAACTCGGGAGTGTTACCAGTTGGTAATATCAGACAAAGGGGCATATGTATCAAGCCCTTTTCCCGTTTGCAAACGTATTCTCAGAATCGGCCCCTTTGCGAATGGGAAAAGGCCTTTTGGGATGTATCATCCCAAAAGGGCATCGAAAAATAGGGAATCGCAAAAGTTGTGATTCCCTATTTTGTGATTACATTTAAGGAATCGCAAATTGCGATTCCTTAAATGCAATGCAGGAAGCACCCAAGTTGTGTGATTTTGGCATAAGAAATCGCAAATTACCACCAACTTGAAGTTGGTGGTAATTTGTGATTTCTTTAAAAAATTCACTTTTTTGCATTTTTCAAAGTACCATGTGCCGCACATACATGCCCTAAGGGCATGTATGTGTGCCATATATAAACACATACATATTTCAGGGGTGCAACAGAGTATCCTTTTGGCACCCTTGCACCCTTAAATTTGCATTCGCAATTTGCTCGTACCTAATGGGTACTCGCAAATTGTGAATGTCTTCTCATTCATATTCCTTAATTGCGAATTGCAATTTGCAATCCGCAATTAAGGAATTTTAAGGAATCGTACTTAATATTGTAATTCCTACATACATTCCATTTCGCGAGTCCTTAATAGCGATTCACAAAAAATCGCTATTAAGGACTCGCAAAACAGATTTGTCATGCAAATGCCCCAAAAAGAGGAATCCAAGGCCTCCTTGGAAGCGGAGACTGGAATATGGGTGTAGTGTTCAAGGCACCAAGTTCTTTCTTGGGAACTGGAAAAGTCCTATGATGTGTATGAGGTCATATTTCTTGAATGTTCCTTGTGCATTAAAATTAGTGTCACCATCCTGGGTTTAGTCAGAATCCCTTTAGACTTGGAGAGTTAGAGACCTCTCTTGTCATCTCTGATTGTGTGGCTTCCTGCTATACATGACTCCTTACCTATAGAACTTCTTCGGAGGTTCTGTTGCTGACACCTTTTTTGCTTACTTGATTCAATAGGTTTTACTCTATCTTTCGTTTAGGGTAGGGTTTAAAAGATGTTGTGAATTTTATCAATGTAAGGGGAGAAGGATCGAAACCATTTGTCTTGTCATCAAATCCTTTTCCTTATTTTTTACATAGCTGCCACAGAAATTCTTATATGCTCCTTACTGTTGAGGACCAATATTGTACTCAACTTTGGTAATCCTGTACTTATAGTTTGTTCTTGAGATTGATTTATATTAGTCTGATGTTGAGTTTGTAATAAACCTTTTAAATTCAAGTTACTGACTCAGGCTTTTTATTGTGTGATCCTACTGGTCACACTGTACTTTAAGATTTAAATATGTTGCTATCTCTTTTTCCTTTCAAACCACTAAAATGGTCTATTGACGAGAGCAAATTGGAAGAAATGGGCCAGAGCTTCCTTGCTGGTGAATAAAAGAGATGTTTATTTGAAGTTAATCACAATGAAGCTTACCTCATGTACTATTTTGTGATATGCACATAATACATGCTAGTCCATATGGTAAAGCATAGATTATTTTACATTTGATTGTTTCATCTTATCTAGAACAACTATTTTAGAGGAGATGAATTTCCATATAGAGCTACGCAGCTACAACTAGCAATGTAAATAATAATGCACTTAAGGAACTCTCTACCCACACATTTGCAGACTTGCTTTTCTTCCTCACATCAGCTAATGTACTCTGGGGACTAACAATCAGTTTCTCTAAAGCATCAGAGCTAATAAGTTAGCGAGCGAATGAAGAATTCTAAACTATTTTCACATTAAAGGTTCCCCATTCATACAGATAAAGGCTCCTTTAAACAGCTACATAGCAGCCAAAAGCATGTAAATACTCTCTGTTAGATCTGGGGGTCTCTAGTTGGCAATGGTTATCACTTTTGTCCAAATAGGGACCCTTACTTCTAAGTCAGGATAAGGGGATTACACTCCTTAATAACCCTTGCTCACCCCCTTGGTAGCTTGGCACGAGCGGACAGGCTTATCTTAGAGGCAGTGTGTTCAGCATTTGTGAATATACACAGTAATACAGTGATAATACTACAGATGGACACAACACAGGTTTTATAAAAATAAGTATTCTTTATATAGACTTAACACAAGACCACAAACGACAAAAATCCAAAATACTACACTTAAGATTACTTAAAAGGTGATTAAAGTCTCTTAGTTCAAGTTGTTGGCAAATGCGATAAAGTTCTCAACAAAGTACCTGGATGTGTAACGCAAAGTGAACAAAAGGCTCGCAAAAGGGGAGATGGGTCGGTTCCGTTACCCGGGGGAACGGTTTCCTCCTTCCTCAATGCTTGCGCAGAGTAGGGGACTCGTCGTGAGCCTTACCGGTGCGGAGGTGATGCGTAGATTCTCGGCCTGCGGGCCCGTTGCGGTGAGCAAGATGGCGCCTTGATGCGATGCGATGATCCGGTTGCCATACGAGAAGATGGCGCCCTTGATGCGGTGATGCGATGACAATGCAATGACGCGCTGCCAGCCTTGCAACGACTCTGTACTTTGGAGCCGCGGCAGGCCCTGCGACACGCTTCTCCTGTGATGCGATGGCGACTCTCTCGATGACGTCACGCTTTTCCGGCGATGCGACAGCAGGCAGCTTCTATGAACACACGCTTCCAGGGAGATGCAGTGAAGGCTCGCTTCTCTGGCGTTGTGATGATTTCAGCTGCGGTCGAGACACGCTTCTTCTCGATGCGTCGTGCTTCCAGCTCCCAGTGGCACGCAAGTGTCTGGAGTCAGAATTCCCAGCAAGGAAATTCAGGAGGGAGCTGGAGGTGAAGTCTTTTGTCCCTGAGACTTCAGCAGTAGGCAAGCACAGTTCAAGCCCTTGGAGAACATTTTGTAGATGAAAGTCCTTACAAAGTTCCTTCTCCTTTCCCTTGGGAATGAAGAAACCACTTCAGGCCAACCCAGCAAACAGCACACTGGCAGAGGGGCAGTCCAAACTCCTGTAGCTTCCTTGGTTCTTCTCCTTGGCAGAAAGGTTTCTTGTTCCAGAAGTGATCTAATTTCTTGGGATCAGAGTCCCAATATTTATACCCAAAATCCTTTGTTCTCTGAAGGCAGAGAGGCCTCTGCCAAGTTCAAACCAGTTCCTGAGCACTTTGTTTACATGACTCTCTTCTTCCTTTCACAGTGCAGGCCAGAGACATCAGACAAGCCACAGGGGGTGGAACCAGCATTGTAGAGGGAAGGCCCAGCCCTATTCAGGTCCCAGGTGAAACTCCTCCCTCCCATCTAGATGCAGATCTCTCTATTCACCACTGGGTTGCCCCAGCCTGCCTCCTGTAATTCCCCAGCCCTGTCACACACAAACTCAGACAAGGAATACACAACCCAGCAGAGGCAGGCTCAAATGGTTAGGCAAGGAAATGCCTGCCTTCTAAAAGTGGTATTTGCAAACACAGAATATTAAAATAAACTTTACTAAAAGATGTATTTTACTATTCTGAGTTCAGGCATACTAAATTCGAATTTCTACCGTTCTCCCTGAGTCAGTTAGGATTATAAGAATGTAATAATCTAACTGTCCATTCTGACCTATTGAGAACAGGTAGCCTTCAATAGTGAAAAACGAAAATGGTTATAATTCACTAATAGAACATGCTACACACATCAGAGCATGTCCTACCTTATACTTACAATGCACCCTGTCCTTGGACCTACCATAGGGGTGTCTAATATGAAGCAAAGGGAAGGTTTAGGGACTGGCAAGTGTGTGCACTTGGCCAAGTCGACATGGCAGTGCTAGACGGCACACAGGCCTTGCAATGCAGGCCTGAGACACATTTTACAAGCTGCTTCTGTGGGTGGCACAACCAGTGCTGCTAGCCCACCAGCAGCATTTGATTTTCAAGCCCTGGGCACACATGGTGCATTGTACTAGGGGCTGACAGATAAATCAAATAACCCAATCCAATTAGTATATCAATTTAACATAGGGAGCACTTGCACTGTGGCACTGATGAGCAGTGGCACAGTACCCAAAACATAAATCCAGCAAAAACATATCAAAACAGAGGAGGCAATCCATAAAAAATGGAAGGGAGACTCACGCCAATGATGTCAGGTCTAACACTCTTCATTTGTCCGATGGCATCCCATATCACAGACACAGAGAAAATTAAATGCCGTTACCTTCAGATTGGGATGACTAGTTCCCCTCTGTGGCCTTGATGTAGATGTGGGACTAGCAGTTCTATCATACAGTAATGAATGTGTTCCTTTTTATATGGATATTGTATGCTACTAAAAGCATTGTTACTTATAAAAATAGAGCAGTGTCTTAATAGACAATATGAAATGAGGCACACATGGAAAGTAAAGCACCTATAAGAAGATATTTGATATTGAATACTATGTAGCCCAATCAGTGATTCAATCAATCAATAAATCAGGCGTTTGTTAAGCGCGACTACTCACCTGTAAGGGTCTCAATACGCTGGGGGGGGGGTTAGCAGGCTCCAGTCCACCAAGGCGAGCGTCTGTCGAAGAGCCAGGTTTTGAGGTTTCCTGCGAAGATGGGGAGCGATGTTGTCTGTCTGAGGTGGTGCGGCAGGACGTTCCAGGCTCGGGCCACCAGGAAGGAGAACGAGCGGCCTCCCGATCTGGTCTTTCTGGTGTGGGGTACCACAGCGTAGGAGAGCTGGGCAGATTGTAGGGTCTTCTGGGGTGCGTGGAATTTGAGTTGGCTGTTCAGGTATGCTGGTCCAGTGTCGTGGAGGGCCTTGTGGGCTTGGATGAGCATCTTGAAGGTGACTCTAGCTTCGATGGGGAGCCAGTGGAGTTTGCGCAGGTGCTGGGAGATGTGGCAGTGTCTTGGCAGGTCGAGGACCAGTCTTGCGGCGGTGTTCTGGATGTTCTGTAGCTTGCGGGTGAGGTGTTTGTTCATTCCGGCGTAGAGTGCGTTGCCGTAGTCGAGTCTGCTGGTGACCAGGGCGTGAGTGAAGGTCTTTCTGTGTTCGAGGGGGATCCATTTGAAGGTCTTACATAGGAGGCAGAGGGTGTAGAAGCAGGAGGACGAGGCGGAGTTGATCTGGCGGTCCATTTTGATGTGATTACCCACTGCACCTTGGAAGGTCAAAGAAATATCAAAGCAACTGAATAAAATTAAGAAGAATTGGAGCTGAGAGAACTGTTCTTGACATCAGATGTCACTGACAGCAGTCTATCTTTCAGAAATCCTACCTTCATCGATGATCCTTGGTTGCAAGTGACTTGGGTGAGCATCTTGAAGGTGACTCTAGCTTCGATGGGGAGCCAGTGGAGTGTGTGCAGGTGCTGGGAGATGTGGCAGTGTCTTGGCAGGTGGAGGACCAGTCTTGCAGCGGTCTTCTGGATGTTCTGTAGCTTGCGGGTGAGGCGTTTGTTCATTCCGGCATAGAGTACGTTGCCATAGTCGAGTCTGCTGGTGACCAGGGCGTGAGTGGCAGTATTTCTCTGTTCGAGGGGGATCCATTTGAAGGTCTTACGTAGCAGTCAGAGGGTGTAGAAGCAGGAGGACGAGACAGAGTTGATCTGGCGGTCCATTTTGATGTGATTACTCACTGCACCTTGGAAGGTCAAAGAATTAATATAGCAACTGAATAAAATTAAGAAGAATTGGAGCTGAGAGAGCTGTACTTGACATCAGATGTCACTGGCAGCAGTCCATCTTTCAGAAATCCTATCTTCATCGATGATCCTTGGGTGCAAGTGACTCTGCAGACATTCATAGACATTTGATGATCACAAGGTCAAATTTATAGCAACCTCGCTTACAGCATAGACAAGTGAGTTCAGGCTCTTGTATGCAATGCAAAACTCCATAGGCTGGCTGGGATTTTTAGTCAGTTCAAGGTCAGCATTCAGATGTTCTTCAGGCTAGCAGAATTTCTCAGGGGAACAGGCTTAGTCCTAACTAGAATTAGGCAGCATGAGGGCTCCTCACTCTGCAATGCAGCTCCAGAGTTTCATATAAGCCCTTGACAAAACAATTGTACAAGGTTCAGATTCCCAAATTAGGGCAGTTGAGCATATGCCCAAAGCAAGACAGTTGAGCATATGACCACTAATACTCAGCCATGACCCGCTCCATTGGAATTGTAAGATCCACGGGAAAATAGATGATTTCAACTTTCAACCAGACATTCTGGCTGCTAAAGGCAGCTGAAATATATGTGTGGAAGTTTACACCAAAATGATATATCACAAGGATATTAAGACTGGGAATTTCAGTTTTCCATGATGATGCCTTATTGGACCCCTATTTTAAACAACTTGTATTGCCATTTGATAAAAAGGGACATTTTAATGTTATGTCATATTGTATGATCTCTCTTCACAGCATATGTAAAAGACATATCAGCTGGGAAGCAAACAGTCATGAATAGCAACCTTTCAGTCTCCCCCCTCCTTCATGGATGTCCCCAGAGCCCAGATGTTACTTATATGGATATCAAAGGGGGTTCCTTGTATGTGAATATTTCCCCACCTGCATGATATGACTGTGGATATCTGTGAGGTGGTGTTTATGTATATCACACTTCAGAGTTAGTCTAAAAGGATGGCAACAATTCTAGTGCGTACTGAGGCATCGCTTCCAGTGTTGAGGGGCTGGGGTGTGTCAGGGAGTCTACTAACGCTACGCAAGCCCTGGTTGTGTCGGGGATCCTTGCCTGCATCTAGCTTTGCAAAGCAGATTTATGCTCTAGGAGCCTGTCCATCTCTCAAGCTCTTGCCTCCAGATCACCACCAAAAGGTTAAGTCCTGGGATTTGCTTGCGGTTTTAGGTTTCACTGTGTGAGGGAACCAAATTAGCAAACAATGCTCTGATGTATATGAGAACTCTCTGTCTATGACCTAAGCTAGTACTCCCATGATTTCCCCCCAGTAGTTTCCGAGATCCAGGCAACTACAGAACAATTAACCTGGACTGCAAACTCTACGCAAAAGTACTAGCCAATAGACTAAACAAAATATTACCCCAGCTGATCGGAAACACGCAAGTAGGGTACATGAAATCTCGCATGTCGCATGACAACACCAGACTCCTATGCCAAGTCATGGAACACTCCTCAAACTCACTCCGCCCGGCCGTCGCTATAACACTCGACGCCGAAAAGGCGTTTGACAGGGTTTCCTGGAACTTCCTTGAGAAGTGCTTGCAAGCGTACGATGTAGGGGACGAGTAAACGAAGAAAGTCATGGCGTTATACAAAAAGCCAATAGCGAAAATAGCCATAAACGGCGGGTCATCAACCCCCTTCGAACTAGAGTGAGGGACGAGACAGGGATGCCCACTATCCCTGCTACTGTTTCTACTAGCATTAGAACCTCTGATCAAAGACACCCTAGCAAACAGAGACATTACAGGGATAACAATAAACAACACAACAGCCAAGATCGCCGCCTATGCAGACGATCTACTTATATTAACAAGCAGCCCAGCCCACTCCATACCAGCACTCATGAGCACAATCGAAACATATGCCAAACAAACGCAATAAGGACAAATTGGAGTGTATGCCACTCAACATACACACAACCAAGGAAGTAATAGGTAGCGCAGGACTAGCTTGGCAACCAAAGGCTGTCAAAAACCTGGGCATCCAATTTAAAAGAAGCCTAAGAGGCACACTAGAACTGAACGAAATGCTCACGCTGAGAAAGATAAAAGAACTACTAGACACGTGGTCACCCAAGTTCATCACATGATGGGGTCGAATAGACACCATCAAAATGATGGTAACACCTATAATCAACTACCTAGCAGACATGCTTCCCCTGCCCCTGACAGAAGACTTCCACAAGAAAATAGACCTAATGATCAAAAAATGTATATGGAGAGGGAAAAAAGCTAGAATAGGCCTCCGCAAGCTGAGGCTGGTAAAAAAAACTGGGCAGGCTCAACCTTGCTGATCTGAAAACGTTCCAACTAGCGTTCAAGCCATACAAGGGATGCACTGGTTGCTCCCTAGACAAAAATACACGCCAACATGGCTAGCCATAGAGGAAGCCATGCTGAACAACACCGTGCCACTCACACTACTAACATCGAACAAACAAGCACTCAACAACAACCCGATCCTAAAGTTCACGAAACAGGCGCTACTGAAGATAGACCGCAACCTAGAAATCAGCATCAAAAACTCGCAGTGGGAGAAACTCTGGTCTAACCACAAGATTAAATACAGACGGAAAACATTAGACATGAGTACATGGAAGAAGCAAGGAATTCAGTTCCCAGCACAACTAGAAACGGAAGGAACGCCATACACCTTTAACATCCTGAAAAAAAACACAACCTACCAGATATACAACTCTATGATTTCATAGCTATCTAAACAACCTTAACAAAATCACAGAACAGGAACTACAAACACTGTGGGCTTCCCCATCTAAGAATATGATATCCCCAGTATTAGCACTGACCAAATTCTGGCTATTTCACCAAGCTTATTGGACACCAGCTCGCGTGTCCTCTATAGGTCTAAAGGACAACGACACCTGCTGGAACTGCGGAATAGAGAGAGGGGACCTAGAACACCTCATCTTCAGTTGCACACAAGTCAAACATTTCTGGAAACAGTTCAAGTTCAAGTTCATGCATTTATAAAGCGCACTACTCACCCAGAGGGTCTCAAGGCGCTGGAGGGAGGGGTTTACTGTTTATCGAATAGCCATGTTTTCAGTTATTTTCTGAAGGAGATGTGATTCTGAGTAAGGCGGAGGTGGGTGGGGAGTGAGTTCCAGGTCTTGGCAGCCAGGAAGGAGAAGGATCTGCCACCCATGGTGGTTTTTCGGATGCGCGGGACTGCGGCGAGGGCTTGATTGGATGATCTTAGTTGGCGGATGGGATTGTAGAAGGACAGTCGGGTGTTGAGGCATTCGGGTCCTAGCTTATAGAGGGCCTTGTGTGCGTGGGTAAGAAGGCGAAAGGTAATTCTTTTGTTGACGGGAAGCCAGTGGAGGTTTTTTAAGTGTCTCGCTGATGCGTTTTGGATGCGCTGGAGCTTTTTTTGCAATTTTGTTGTAATTCCGGCGTAGAGTGTGTTGCCATAGTCCAGTTGACTCGTGACCAGTGCATGGGTAACAGTCTTTCTTATTTCGAGGGGGATCCAGCGGAAGATCTTTTTGAGAATGCGGAGGACGTTGAAACAGGAGGACGATACGGCGTTGACTTGTCTGGACATTGAGAGGGAGGAGTCTAGAATGAAGCCAAGGTTACGTGCATGGTCTGTGGGTGTGGGCGTAGATCCCAAAGCGGAAGGCCACCAGGAGTCGTCCCAAGCTGAGGGGGAGGATCCTAGGATGAGCACCTCCGTTTTGTCAGAGTTGAGTTTTAAGCGGCTCTGTTTCATCCATTCGGCTATTGCTTTCATACCTTCGTGAAGGTTGTTTTTGGCGGTGTTGGGGTCTTTGGTGAGGGAAAGGATTAGCTGGGTGTCGTCGGCGTAGGAGATGATGTTGAGATTGTGTTGACGTGCGATGGAGGCGAGGGGACTCATGTAGACGTTGAAGAGGGTGGGACTGAGTGAGGAGCCTTGAGGTACGCCGCAGATGACTTCGGTGGGCTCTGAGTAGAAAGGGGGGAGTCGGACTCTCTGGGTTCTCCCGGCTAGGAACGAGATGATCCAGTCCAAGGCTTTTCCTTGTATGCCGATGTTGTTGAGGCGTTGTATGAGGCTGTTGTGACAGACCGTGTCGAAGGCGGCGGAGAGGTCGAGTAGAATGAGGGCCACTGTTTCACCGTTGTCCAGGAGTGTTCGGATGTCGTCGGTCGCCGCAATGAGGGCGGTTTCGGTGCTGTGTTTGGCTCGAAAGCCGTTCTGTGAGGGGTCTAGGGAGTTGTTGGATTCGAGGAAGGCTGCGAGTTGGCTATTGACGGCTTTCTCAATGACTTTGGCCGGGAAAGGGAGGAGGGAAATGGGTCGGTAGTTTTTCAGTTCTGAGGGGTCTGCTGTTGGTTTTTTCAGAAGGGCGCTGAGTTCGGCGTGTTTCCATATTTCTGGAAAGGTGGCGGAGTTGAAGGAGCAGTTGATGACATCGCGGAGTTGGGGAGCGATGATGGAGTCAGCTTTGTTGAAGATGTAGTGGGGACAGGGGTCGGAAGGTGAGCCAGAGTGGATTGAGTTCATGAGGCGAATGGTGTCTTCAATGGTGATAGGGTTCCAGGAGTTGAGGTAGTTAGTTGGAGGGGTGGGATCTGAAGGGGGTGGGGTGAGTTGGTCATTGGGAGTAATCTTGAAGCTGTTGTGGATGTCGGCAATTTTGTTGTAGAAGAAGGAGGATAGCGCATCGCAGAGGTCTTGGGAGTTAGTGATGTCGTTGGATGCTGCGGGGGGGTTGGTGAATTCTTTGACGATGTTGAAGAGTTCCTTGCTGTTATGAGAATTGTTGTCGAGACGGTCCTTTAATGCTGATTTCTTGGCGGATCGAATCAGTTGGTGGTGTTTGTGGGTTGCTGTCTTGAGGGAGGCCATGTTGCCTGAGGTTAGTTCTTTTCTCCAATTCTTCTCCAGGGTGCGGCATGTCTTCTTGGATTTTTTAAGGTCGTCATTGAACCAGGGAGCTTTTTTGCTGGATGATTTCGACTGGTGTTTTTTCAGGGGTGCTAGTTCGTCCGCACTGTGGGTAATCCAATGCCTGAGGTTGGTGGCCGCTAGGTCTGGGTCCGTTGCTAGGGTGGGAGTGTTTTGGCTGAGTGATGTGAGGAGTTGGTCGGTGGTGATTTTGTTCCATTTTCTTCGGGGAATGGGTTGTGGACGGTTGTGGGTCAGGGTTGTTTTGTAGCTGAAGTGAACACAGCTGTGATCCGTCCAGTGGAGAGCTGTAGTGTGATCGAAGGAGATGTGCTTGCTGGAGGTGAAGATAGGGTCGAGCGTGTGTCCGGCTATGTGAGTGGAGGTGTCAACAAGTTGTTTGAGTCCGAGATTGGACAGGTTGTCCAGAAGGGTGGTGGTGTTGTTGTCGAGAATGTTGTCAAGGTGGTAGTTGAGGTCTCCTAGAAGAATGTAGTTCTCGGAGGCGAGGGCGTGCGGGCTGACGAAGTCTGTGATGTCGTCGCTGAATTGAGATCGGGTGCCTGGGGGCCTGTAAATGAGGGTTCCTCTAAGTGTGGTCCTGGGGTCGGTGTGGATCTGAAAGTGGAGGTGTTCGGCGGTTGCAAGATTGTCGTCAGAGCTGGATGTAATTTTGATGGTGTTTCTATGGACGATGGCGATGCCTCCTCCAGTTTGATCGGTGCGGTCTTTTCGAATGATCTTGTAAGTGTCCGGTAGGGCTATGGCGATGTCGGGGGCAGAAGAAGCATTCATCCATGTTTCAGTAAGGAAGGCTATGTCAGGTGATGCAGTGTCGATTAGGTCCCAGAGTTCGGTTGCATGTCTGTGGACCGAGCGGGTGTTCAGTAGGATGCATTTCAAGTCATTGGGTTCGGAGCTGTGCGTGGAGGAAGTGTGTTTGGTGAGGGTCCTGAAGCAGTTGAACTTGCAGGAGAGGCAGGCGAATGGGCCGTGGGTACGTCCTGGGGTAGCTTCGCAGCAAAGTGGGGTGCGTCCGGGGTTGAGGGCGAGGAGAGTAGCGGCATCATAAGTTACTCTGGGGGGTTGGGGGCGGCATAGAGCAGGGGGACGGGCGCTGGGCGCGGTCCAGGCGCGGACGGGCGTAGACGGGCTTACCTTTGGCGCACCTTCGGCGCGGCCGCAGCGCGTGGACGCTGCGCGTTGGGACATCTGGCATTTAATGGATGGTGGAGGGGGCGGAGCGTGGGAGGGTCAGCAGCTGGGAGGCGGTAGCGGGGAGGAGGGGCGTGCCTGGGAACAACAAGGCAGAACAAAATGGAGGTCAAAGGGGAGGCGAGGTAGGGGCAGCAAATCGCCTGTGGCACCGAGAGTGCAATCAAACTACTTGCAGTTGCTGGTAAAGTAAACACACAAAGTCGCGTACACAATGCACTGTGCACAAAGCAGGGCGGGCGGCGCTACAATTCCATGCGCTATGATAACAATACAATTACAATGCGGAGCCTACGTTATGTTTATCAGCTTCTAAAAATATCAATACGCTAATATTACAAAGCGCAGGCGATACCGTAGTGTCCAGTTAGGGGTGCGAAGTTCACCAAGGGCAGGCAGCAGCAATGGGAGAGGAGCGAGGAGGGAGCAACCGGTCAGGAACGAGTCCGGGCGAAACAGGTGCTAGACGTCACAAACAAGACACTGGGCTGCTGCCTCAGACAAACATTCGCCACAATAGTCACAGCACATATCTCATCCGGACATCCCTACCCAGGAAGACAGAAATCTCCTTGACTTCCTCCTCACTTAAGCAACTGAGATAGTACTCACGAACTAGAAAGACACCGCCAAGGCCACATTCAAACGGTGGCTAAATTGGGTGATCTTCCTCAGAGGAGCAGACTACACCACTCTCAGAAACACACCAGGAAGACACCCATACAGAGAAATGTGGTCTAAACTAGATAAATTCATAGACTCCTTCAAACCACCATAGACTAAGCATAACCCAACCTCTAATCGAGAAGTACTTTTCTGTCACAAACAACCACCACCACTTTAGGTTTTGCGTTTTATTTTTCATGTTTCTAACTAGAAACCCGCCTAAGGCGAGAATAAATGTTAAATGTTACTTGTGAGCCAGTCCTTCTGGGCGTACAATGTTGCACCGTCGACCTCACCACAAAAAACCCAAAGCTACGATTAACCAAAGAAATACAAGTCTTTATGTTTGTCATTATATGTAACCTGTAAATATCAATATTAATTTTTAAAAATACCTCCCAACTTACAAAGTGTCTGTTTATTCTACAGGGTGTGAGGTACATCCTGTATAGTACATACAGGTTTATAAGATTGAACCTGACGTTCCTTGAAATTTGGGGAATCCTGTCTAATATGTTTACCCAGTCTTCTACTGAGAAGGGGGTCCCTAGGTCCTTCACCCATCTAGTTCTAAGAGTGTTCAGAGGTTATATTGCTACCCTTCTAATTCTTTAGGATAGGCAAGTGACGGCCTTAGAGGTCCTCAAGAAGGTGAAAAGGCGCTGGCATCTTTTAGAGTGGGGAGGTTCTGACATTCTCATCCCCCAGTGTCTGCGGATCGCTGTTGTCACCACTCCATGAAGAAAAAATGGCCCTGAGGTAGCTTGTATGCCGTGCGGAACTCTTCAAATGGAAGGAGCATCTCAGCCGCAAAGACATCTTCATATTTAATTGCACCTGCTGTTATCCTGCTCATCAGCTCACGCCAGTCACCCCCACGCGGGAGTACTTTTAGCAAAGTCAGTAGAATATCGGGTGAGTAGGGGATCGATACTCAAGTGTTCTGCTGGCATTTAGACCAGCATCTCCTCAGTACTCTAAATGCCATGGTACCACCTGTACCAGGGCTCTTAAGCCTGAGGAGGACTCTAGCCAAGTGATGTAGGTCTGAACCTAAGGGGCCCTTCTCCAGCCCAGAGTTAAGTTTACCAGCCAGCCATTGCGACAGCCACTGGAGGTGTGTGGCTAGGTGATAGGCCTTGAATCCAAGGACTACCAATCCTCCATCCTCCACCTGATGCTGCAGCCTGGAGAGGGCTGTTACTCAGATACAAATTTACCTTAACGAAATGAGAGATGCTTGGCAAAACAAAAACAGGTTGGTTTAATTAAACGCAGCGGCTGGGAGATTATCGACAGAATGATTCTGAAGAAAGTTTCTCCCTGCGCACAGTTTCAGCTGACAATAAATACATCTTGTGAGGGACAATAAACCAATTCTGCATTTTTGGAAAGGCAGCTTACTCATACATAACAAGTTTAATCATCTAATAAGGGGACACAGATGGCTCTCGACCTTGGGGAGAGCTAGTGTGGGCCAGTGTATATGTGTCCAGATGCCTGGTGTGGGCAGCACGTGATCACTATGTGTGCTGTGCATGTTGTGTTCTGATTGGTGGGTGATTCTCTCTACATGTGACATTTAGCTTTGTGATATTTTTGGGGAACGCATGCCTCTGGTCAAACATGTTTTATTGGAGCAATTTCCTCAGACCTGTTTGCGGTGCAACTGTCTATCTGTGTGATCATTAAGGGGTTTCCTTGGGTGCGCATTTGTTTTTGGGCTAAGTGAGACATCACTTGTGACCTGTCACTCAATAGGTATGGGTTGGGATCACGGTGGCTGTCTGACCAAGTATCACTGACTTGGAGAGGTCACCGTGGGTGAATCTGACAGCAATCATGTGAGTCTTGGAGAACTTCTACAAATAATGTGGCAGTCATTGATATAATTCTACCGACATCCTCTATATTATGCACACAGTTGTCATAGTGTACATCGATATTGTCTTTACTGATATTGTTATGCATGCCCAGATCATGGCGCACATTGACATTCTTTCTATTGGTATCCATATTGTTATGCATGCTTAGATTATGTCATACATTGACATTGTTTCTACTGGTATCAACACTGTTGTGCAGGCATATTTTTTGGCACACTTTGACAGTGCATTTATGGGTATTGATATCGTTATGCAGGCATAGTTTATGGCATGCATTGACATTGCATTTATTGGTATTGCCGTTGTCGGGCCATCATATATCATGGCATATATCAACATCATATTCACCCATCATAACAGGGCCACATGCCTGAAGCCTGAGTATCAAATAAAGGCAGTGAGGATTAAGTCCTACTCCCTAAATCTTGCTTGGGGTATCCAGAGTGAAAGTACTACAAAACGTTTAGCAGACAAGAGAGGGCTATCATTTTCAACTGTTCAATGTGGCCTGTCACTGAAAGTGGGAGAGGAAATTTCAAATTCAAAGCTCAGTTTATGCGCTTGAATAGCCAACCCACATTTCCTTCTAATAAGTCAGCAGGATTGTGATAAATCTGTACCCCAAGATATTTTAAGCAGTGAGGTTCCCATTGTAACGTTGTCAGTACCTCTGTGGGGGTCACGTGGTACCATTGTGGAGAACAGGCAAGATTTCTACCAGTTGACTCTGAGTCCAGACAGGAAGCCAAATGGCTCAAGGATGTCTCAGGCACCCTCAAGGGCCGCTGCCGTACTATGTAGAAAGATTATTAGGTCATCTGCGTTTAGCTCGATGTGATGGGTTTGAACACCCACCATATGCCCTGATATATGTTAACAGTTGTGGCGTTGCAAACCAGAGACTCCTCCGACCGATAATAGATAGTCTGCTTACATTAAGAGCTGTATTGCGGCAAGAGATGAATCTCACTTGCTCTCGGTGGATGAATGTAGGCATATGGTGGAGTCGGTCGGTGGCTAGAATCTTGCTAAGGATTTTGTAATCTCTGTTCAGCATTGATAATGGGCATTAGGCCCTTTTATCTTGGGTATATTTCCTGAGTTTCAGTAAGAGTGCGATTAAGGCATCTCTCGTGGAGGATAGGGATGGTTAATATCCGCATTCTGGGCCTCCTTGTAAAGACTGACTAATTTGGGGGCTGAATCTTCAACATAGGCAGAGTAGAATTCAGCCGGGAAGCTGTTGGTGTCTGGTGTTTTATTCCTTGCCATGCATCTTATGGTTGCTCGGATTTTGGCCAAAGTAATTTCGTCCCCTAATCCTTCAGCCACTTCAGCAGCAAGTGTTGGTAGAGGCAAGGGTGTTAAAAAGGCATCAATGTCAGCGAGTGGCCAAATAGTGATGCTGCTGTAGTGAGTGGAGTAATCTGTATAGAATTCTTGGCTGACATTTACCTGGTGGTATACCTTAGCACCCTGATCTGATTCAAAATTGACAATAATCGAGCCCAGTCTCACTGGGTTTGCAAGTCCTATTAGTAGCAATCCTTTTTGATCCACCTGCTCCGCAACTCACTCTATGACTTCTAAGAGTTCAGACTGCAGCTCTGGGTGACCAAGCCTACGCTATTCAGCGGCCAGCAGCGTCTCCTCAGAGGACAGGTCAGTAACGACTGGTGCACCCCCATCAACTCGGTTGTCCATCTACACCTGATCACTTCGTTGACGGCATCCTATTCTACCTGCAGGGAGTATGCTGAGCCAGCATTGTCCTCAAAGTATTGCTGAATGGCAGTCCTCACAGAGTCCTAGAAGACAGGTCGTCCAGTGACTCCGGTTTTACCTCCCACAACAGGACACCAGGATGCTCCTCTCCCATACAGGCTTCCACAACATTCCGTTATAGTCTGATACAGACCTGGAGAGCTATTCTATCCTATGCCCAATATCATGCCAATCTGACCTACTGAGGAACACATCTAAGTGTACATGTAGGTCATGCTGGGCCGGAAAAAAAAGAAATAGTCCTCCTCCCCCGATGGCGCAAGCACCATGATTCTACCAGTCCCCATTCAATTTGCAAATCGAGGAACGCGTAGCCAAGTCTGATTGATGGAGAATCTCTCAGCAAGGGGTGCATCCGATCCAACATAGGGTCAGCTACACAGTTGTAATCCCCTGTAGAAGCATGGAAGCCACTTAAAGGGGTCTAGTGCCTTTGAGAATTCTGCAAAGAATGCCACCTTGTCTACATTTGGGCCATAGATGCTCCCTGAAGTTATGTCCCTGCAGTTCAACTGCACAGTAACCACAATGAATCTGCCTGCTGCGTCTCTTAGATGACCTGTGTGCTGGAAGGGAACCCCTAGGCATATCCACACAAGAACTCCTCTGGTAAAGGCTAAGTAGGCTGTATCATAACCCTGATCTCACCGCCTATACTGTAGGGTCACTCCCTCTTTGGCAATAAGATGTATCTCTTGCTTAAGTGCAATTTGGACCCCTCGCCTATTAAGATAGGAAAAGACTTTGTATCTCTGGGCCATGGTATGCATCCTCCTAACATTCCAAGGTATAACTTTATAAGTCATGGGGACCATTGTGGGTGCAGTTAGGCAAGGTTGGGGACACCACTGGTCCATTGCAGCTTGAGCATAAGGGACCACCCAGCTTGTAGCAAGTAAGCAGCAGTTCTCCAGGGCATTATCCGAACTCCCCATCTCAACAATCAAATAATAAACTTCCCAACTCCCACTCCCCAGGACAAGCAGGTTGGTGCCTCCCATCCAAAATATCATCCAACAGACATGCATTAATGGATTAACCCACCTGAACTGAAAATGTAAAAGAGGGGCTTGTGACCATTCAAAAACCATGCACCAAGGTCTCCTCACACCCTACTAGAAGGTAACAGTAAAGACAGATGGCCAGTGTGTCCATATTAGCAGTTTGAGATCTTACAGTCTTCAGACCACCACTCCCCACCATCGCATGGAAAACGTACACCACCTCCCCCAGCTCAAATAAGCCCATCCTCAGTTCCAGGAGTCACTATGGTCAATTTGTCATCTGTGTGTTCCTAAAGAACTGGTGTCAGTATCAAGGTGTGTTCCCATATGTAATGTCCTCTCCAAGTGAGGAGGATGGGCTTGCCCCACTCCTGCTCATGGCCGGCATCACCTCCACTGCTACCTGTCATTCCCGCTGGCCTCCTCCTCCTCCAAAGGGGCATCTCCATTTCTGCTCCTCAGTCCTCTCCATTTGGGCACACACCATGGGGACTCCTGACTGGGGCCATCCTGTGCATGAGACTCAATCCATTCCCAAGAAAATAATGATAAAGAGGAGCTACTCCTGGTTTTCTCTTTTTAGGTTATATCTACTACTCTAACCTGGCGTGCAGTTGAGGCCTGCACACTGCCCTTGAGTGCTTGAATTAAAAAAAATGTGTGTCAAGTGTTTCCACTTGGCCTCTACGCACTATTGGCTAACCATCACCTGGTTGATGAGATAAAGTAGATGTGTGTTCACATTCCTACTTTCAAAAACATAAAATTACCACTAAGTTTTGCTCATGTCCAACAGAACCAAAACTGAAATGTTTTAATTGTTATCACAAATCAAAATGCATTGTTTCTATACATTCATGATAAGTACATTTTAGTGCACAAAAACATTTGAAGAGCTGCCCAATGCATTTTGGGCCATCGGCCCTTCTTCCGGGGCTTGATCTGTAAGCACAAGATAAATAAAACATGATCTCAATTCAGTTGAACCCATGTGTTCAAAGAAGCAGTTATAGTCATTCTACTCATGACATTATGTAAATTCCCGATCCGTTACATCACTTTTCCATAAAGTAATTTAACGGACAATGGTTTATTCATGCAAATTGTGATAAACAAGTGTACAAAGACACCCATGCCAACTCTACACTTATACACTGCAGGTAAACACCGTTCGTCCACTGGATATTCTTCTTACTTTTTTATCTTTTTATATTTCCCGTCTGTAGTCTGGGCTTTGACCAGACTTTGGGCAACCAGAACTAACAGATCTTGTTTCCCTGGATTTAGAGTGAGTGATACCACACGCATCCGTGTGGTTCTGAAGGACTCCTATTTGACTACGAGAATTGGGAACAGTCATTAGTTATTGCACAGACGTGCGGACCACTGGTGTCTTCGGCAATATTTTAAATAATATCGGGTAAGAGATTACACATTTTGATGTATGGTTTCTTTTGTTTGTTAGGTATGCGAGAGTGTGATATATCGATTGTCGTTTAAGGTGGCTACTGTGTGATGCAGGCCACATTGCATGTATAGGAGACAGGACAACCGTTTTCTAGGATCTTTTTGAATTGAAAGTCTAAAGTCGTTAAGAGTTTGTAGACTGTAGGACAAACGTTACCACCTGGTTGGTGTGCCTTTCATGACGTAATATAGTTGGCATCAAATTGTGCTATGTTTGGAGTGACTTACAAACCACTGGCCAATAATTCCCAGTGTGTTTTTAATTTGAATTTAAACAATCTAAGAGTTTACAGAAGTGCCCCATATACCTTGTTGTTTCGTGGCAGAATACTAGTGCTAGGACATCACGCGCATATAATAAAGAGCTCCACTTGACTTACGCCCGCAGTATTACCTTATCTCTGAATTTTGGCACTAATTACTTTGCAGAGTTCCATGCACTGTTATCTTCCAAATACAAGGTTACCCCACCGGGTTGGAATTATCACCGGACGTGGGGTAAGAACCTCTTATACTTGGCTTTTCGCTCCCTATATGAGGGTACTCAATCTTTGGAGTATGGAGTATTAATACCTTGCCCTTATGTGTGTTTTCTCCCCCTTTTTCTATCTTTTCTCACATGAGTAGCCCTAATACTAAGGATTCAGCCATTGAGGTATTTGTGGAGAATTAAATGTTTTTATCTTTTGTCACATACACGGGGGATGCTTGCGGTTTTATGTGTCACGCCTCTCTCTGGATTTGTTCATTTATATACTTTGCATTGCGAACGACGTAGTTTATAATGCTCTTGATTTACTGCAGTGTATAAGTTTAGAGTTGGCACGGCTGTCTTTGTACACTTGTTTATCACGATTTGCATGAATAAACCTTTGTCCGTTAAATTACAAATATGATTTAGTCACGACAATCGCATTACGGACTATGTTATTTCTACTACTTAAGGGTTCCACTGGATGAGGTATCTTCTGGATAGGAAATTTCAAGGCTAGGTTTACAATTGTATATATCTATCATTTGACTGTTTTAAAGAAGGCTTGCTACAGGTCATCCATTTTTGTATTTTTCCAGCCCTGAAGAGTTGTAGCATATGTGTATGTACAAACCTACAACGAAACACGTGTTGGCTGGCTGTAAAGTGTCAATGATTTGGTGACCAAATAAAAGGAGATATATATGAAACTTTAAGAACCGACGTTGGACAGATTTCTATTCAATTATATTATAATACTGTTTGCTATACTTGATTTGAGTGCGCAGGACTTTGTGTTTATGTTTTAGATGTGTATGTTGCACATTTAAATTGAGGGGTTTTGTGGGTCCCCCCTCCCTGCTAGCACCACAACTCCTGACCATATAAAAGAAACTTGGACGTTAATACTGTTTGAGCGCCCATCGATCCCGTATACTTAATACCCTTTTTCTGTTGTGACTATTCCATAAAGTGTTACATAGAGGAAAATGAGTGTGTGTTTAGGTGCACAGTGGATAAAATAAATTTAGACAGGAAAGAATAAAAAAAACCTGCTGCATAAAAATCAACCAATTTCCTGAAATTGGATACCACTGCACCCTATTGTGTCCATAGTGCAACAAACCATATGCTGTTATGAAAAGAACGTACCCAAAACTGCCTTACTCGCTGGATCATCAAATGAAAATGCAATAACCGCAATCTAAAATCAATGCATATGAATGGCTCAATACCGTAACGTGCTGGGTACCAAAATGTTCTCTGTTGTTTGCTGACAAAAACTATAACCAGTCACTGACCTGGATAGATGCTGATATATTAATACCAACTCTAAAACACGATAGTCGAACCCCTTCGTGGTGCGTCAAATTGTGTCCAACTGCAAAAAGTAAACAACACTTAGAACCAACACTGTCTCAAACTGATCTACCAAACTGGTCTAACCGTCCAAATATGTAACTAACCTTGAAAGGTCTTTCAAAGCTGGTGGCACGCTCTTTCAACCGCTTCTGAACTTCTCTGTGTTAACGGTGTACACAAACTTGGTGCTCGCCGCCATACGTTTAAATCCACCTTTCCATGACCATAAACGGTGGACTACAATTCACGTCACTCCGAAAGCAACTGAAATCAACGTGGGACTAAAAACAAATACTCATGGGTGCGCCATGATGGACTGACTCAATATTATTATACTTAGACCATTACCGAGGCCTGGAACACGCCTCTTGCCTATATACGCATCACGCCGATGTGGAATGAAACTTGCAAAAAACTCCTAGCACCATCACGGAAGACCTCTGATCAAAGACTGCAAATGAAAAAGTGTGATCGGAAATGTGAAAGAAAGAAGGTGCAAGTGATCTGATATACATGAATAAGTGCTAAACCAAAATACTAAAGTAAATTATTAAGGAATACATTAGAAATCAAATATACCTGTACAGTGTACTGTTAACATCACATAAATGTCGCTCTATGTTGTGTTGCTCTGACACTATAAATCACGGCCTATTTATGTGACCACATATGGAAGTATTACAGAAAACACCCTATATCTATCTTATCATTGATCCCTTTGGGGTCTTGAGTGTTTAACCGCCTAATCCAATACATTTCCCTTTGGAGGAGGGTTTTGGTTAGGTCTCTCCCAGGTGCGGGTTTAACTGTCTCGACCACTTGGAATTTTAACTGGGCGATCGTATGACGATTCTTCTGCCAGTGAACAGCTAAACTGCTGTGAATGTTGTTATTGCGAATGGTACTTTTATATTCCGAGATACGAATCTTGACCTTTCGTTCAGTTTTCCCTATATATAAAAGGCCACATGGACATTTAATGGCATATATCAAATACGAAGAATTGCAATCTGCATTGAGTTTAGTTGTGATAGTTTCCCCTGTTTGGGGATGTTGGATGTTGCTACTGCAAATTACATTGTTGCAGTGAGTACAGTTCTGGCATCTCCGTGTGCCTTTGTAGTTTTCTATTGATTCCATACTTTTTGGTTTGAGAAGATCATCATCATAGATCATTGCTCCCCCATCAGGGCACACCTCCCATCTAAAAGATTCACAAAGGGGCCTTTGCTCCCTACCTCAAGACCAGTTCTGATGTATTTGGTCCGCAAGGAGGGAATGGCAGCAGTGACCTCGATGTGGGTGTGACAGTGGAGACAAATTGCAGGGACAGGACCCCAAAAGGGTTATCTGTCGGTCTGCAGGCCCTGGTCAGCTAATTGTGCTCCAGGACCAGTTATCCCCAGGCTGACACATAGCCATGCTACGGCAATCGCCACCTCAGGCCCGTTTGGCAGTCATGCAGGGTGAAGCAGCCATGAGATTTCATGGCCTCAATCAGAGTGCCACTGCCTCCTCAGGCACAAAGGTCCCAGAGCATCAGCACTTCTTTCTTGGCCTCTGTTGGGTCATCTATGGGCCAGGGACCTTAGTTGCTCACAGGCTGATGAGGCAGATTGCCACGTTGGAGACCACAATCACCATTTTGATTATGCCACCATGTAAGGAGGACTGCAGTGCAGACGATCTTGGTCTGTAACTTCTTGGGTCAACCATAAATTGGGTAAATAATGTAATAGTGATAGGGGTTGGTCTCCCAATAGTGTTGCGGACCCCCTGTTTAAAAAAATAAGGCATAATGGCATCAGTGGGGTATCACCGGGTGAGAGCTCCAAACACCTTGACTTACAGTATTGGCGGTTGGCTACACCCGCCCTTAGTGGACCCTTACGGTCCAATGAGTAATGGGCCAGATTTTTCCCCTTCCTGGGCCACTGTTAGCCTTGGTATTGGTAACTTCAGGGGTGGGGAATCTGGCCCATTTATTGGGTCACTCATAATGAATGTTTAAATGAAGAATGTCATTGTCCTCTGTGGGTTGCTCTTGATCTTCCAGACACCATTCTTGAAAAATAATCGAAATAATCTAAATCAGTCATTGGTTGCTTTCAAAATAGATGAACTGGTAATATGTGTAACACACTTTATTCTACTTCACTTGTACTAATGTTCATGAAGTGTTATGCCAGCAATGACCGCACATATCATACATTTTTTTCAAAAACACAGTGGGGCCACCATCGATCTCCAGTCTCTGGAATTCTACTTTCATATGGATAACAACAGGCAGTCTCTCCTGGGTGTAGCCTTAACAATATAAAACAGCTGCCACTAGCCAGAGCTGAGCCTTGGTACGAAGGTAAGGTATCTTATCTCCAAAAGACTAAGGCTATAGAGAACATTAATGGTTTCCTCTCTCATGGACCACACCAAGTGCTATCCTCGAGGATCATCAATCTCCAGTTGTAGAGTCCCTAGGGATTAGGCGCCCATCTGCCTCTTGCAAAAGCAAGAATCTCAGGGTGTAAATTGGGGAAAAAAGAAAAAAGTGCAGGGTTTCCCAGCTGTACAGATTGTCAGGAACATTATACCATGCCCTTCCATAGTAGACTGCACAGCTAAGCAATTCATCACCCCGAGAATCCCATTCATCCAATGCACTTATCTTCATTGAATCTTGATCAGTACTCCCGTAGAAAGTTTCAGCCTTATCCTTAATGTGTCAGTCCAATCTCTGAAGAAATACGGCCCACAAGAGCACACTGGGAATATCCCATAATCAGTGACTATGTTAAATGTTGTCAAAACAATGTTATATTTTCAAAACCAACATAATAATAAAGCATTCCTTTTCAATGGCAGCCCAGTTTGCTCATAATAGACGCTGGGTTTTCTCACCCTCCTGATTAACTTGGGACAGAGTTATGCCACGTTTGCTGTCTGAGGAAACAGTCTGCTTGATAAAAGGTTCATAGAGATTTGGCACATTCAACTCTGGTGTCTCACATAGAACATTATTTAACTGATCAAAGGCATGCTGTACAGTTCAAATTATTGACCTGCTTCCTGAATGACAGCATAGTTGTTGTCCAAGAAGCTTGTATAATACCCAGTGTGCCCATAAGTTGCAACGTGCTTATCATGGCAGCTTGCATATAAACACAGAGTGTTGAGGTTAAAGTATGGGTATAGAGCATTGATGCTAGAGTATGGGGTATTAAGGTAAAAAGGGATAGTTGTAGTGCTACCCTGGCTAGGTCTTGAAAGCAAGTTAGTATCATTAACCTTAAACATTAGCATCAGTAACAGCAGCACACCCTCTCAGTGGTAACAGCTGGAAGATGGCACAGGCAAGGCAAGGAATTGAGAAGTGCATGTCCATGAACTGTAGGACCCACACCCAAAAACATCTAAGTGGCATGCCCAACTGGAATCAAACCTGACAGTCCTGGCATCATCATATTCTAGTGAGAATTGAAACACTTGTAAAAGACTGTAATCCCTCCCACTAGAGATTCACTTCTTGCCGGAGATCTATTACATCAGTGGCAATCTTGAACTGCCAAGGTTGCAAAAATGCAGTGCAATGCTTATGACCTCACAACACTTGCAACAATAACCATACATGAGAACTACTCAGCCTACCTTTAATTTAAAATATAACACAAACACATGGGATTCTGCATTAATAGTCTTGTTGATAATGTGAATGGTAAGGTAATATATAATGCAACCAGTGAGATGATTCTGTCATCTGTGAAGTTATGATTGTATGACGTTACAACAAATTCTGTTGCAACGCATGCCTTTAACACGCATGCGTTACAACGGAATTCGTTTTCCACGCATAAACTTTACCTCGAATATTCCTTTACCACGCATACATTTACAACGTTTTTCGTTGTAAATTTATGCATGGTGAGGGCATAATCTTGATAAAGGTTATAACTCTCCCCTTACATGCCCCTAGCCTCCACTCCTTATATTTACCCCTGCCCTTAACCCTTAATATATATATATATATATTTTTACTAAAATGCCCCTTACCTTTTAACTCGCCTTCTCTCCATCTTCTTTTCTTACGTCGGTCGTATGTCGTTTAGAGGAAGCGGAAGTTACTTTCCGTTTCCTCTCGAACGACGTTGATTGCATCAGCTTCGGCTCTTCAGGTTAGTTTTGTTTTTGGGGCGGAGACCCCCCCAGCCCCCCATTTTTTCCAACGCTTTTTAAAAATTTTTTTATGGGGAGACCCCCCAAACCCCCTTTTTTTCATTTGCATTTTCCACACATGCCTTTACTACGTATTTCGTAGTAAAGGTATGCGTGGTAAAGCCTCTCGTTGTAACCACGCATGCGTTGTAATGCATGCGTGGTAAATGATTTAGTGGAAACGGCCGCGTTATAGTGGCCGTTTCCCGAAGTTATCTGTAGTTCATGAGCATTGCATTTGGTGTGTGTTCTGTTTTGAAAGTTATGCATTCAAGCTATATTTTGAAGATTTTCAGGGTTTTTTTCAGTTTTATTTGGTAACGATAACTCCATAACTACAACTTAACTGTGTTTAAAATGTTATATATATATATATATATATATATATATATATATATATATATATATATATATATATATATATATATATATATTTACTGAAAAAAACATAGGTTTCACACCAGTTATAGTTAGCTGGAAATTTTACTCGCATAAAACCATTGAAATTCCCACGTTATAGTTAGTTGGACTCACTATAACTTGCGCGTGCAATGCACTTCTGATGACGTCACATATTACATCACTCATGACATGGTCAGTGACATCACTCATGACATCACTTATATTGTATAATTATGTCATTTTTTATTTATTTTTTATTTTTATGTTTCACCCCGGGGCGCTCCCGGGGCGCGTACCAGTGAACGCACGGGTAAGCGCAATGTTACGGCGCGCCCCGGGGCGCGTACCGGTGAGCGTCCCGATAGCGCTATTGCCGCGAACGAAAACAACATCGTGACGTATCGCGTAGCCGCCACGCCTTGCGTCATAAGACACGTATCGCGTAGCCGCGAGATGCGTCTTATGGCGCACCGCGTAAGCGCACCCGGAAGCGCATACGATCGCGCAACGTAAGCGCCCGATGCGCTTACGATACACGCCCGGGACGTGCCCCAGGGCGCGTAGCGTAAGCGCGTCAAGCCATGTGACTTTAAAATAACACTTTTCATTGATTCAGAACTTTTTTTTTCCAAATTGTGTGAAACCCACCCATTTCTCTCACTATTGCTTTGTACTTGGAGAGAGCAAGAGCTGTTCTGTGTACTGTCTTCATCTCCTACTTTCCTGATCTACAGCAATGGCTGCAAGGGAGTCATCCAGCAGTGATTCTGACGAATTTTTGGATGAGGACCCTCCTCACCAGAAGAAAAAGGACCATTTCATCTGGAAATTCTATGACATCCCTGAAGGACAAAAAAAAGTCAATGCTCCAAAAGTAACCTGCAAAATATGTGGCAGTACTTTATCCAGAGGCAATCCTCTAAAAAAATATAGCTTCAGAAATGCCAATTTAATCAGGCATGTCAAAAGAAGACACCCAAACAACTTTGCCAGGGAGAGTGTCAGGGAGCTGGCACGGAATTTACCCACAGATGGCGGCAGCACCTCCACTGGTGGAGCAACACCTTCGGGACCACCCCGTGGAAGAATGGTCCCTAACATACAGCCGGTGTTTGCAGGCATCAAATTTCTGTGCACGCAGTGTGACGAACTGCTCTGCTATGGGGAGCAGAGTGTTGAACACATTGCCATAAAGAAACAGGAACACCGCTGCCCTGCCGGTCCTTAAATTGTCACATTTTTTTGCTCCTGTTGAGCAGTTTTGGAATCCCTGTTTTTGTTTTTCCCCTGAAAAAAATCCAAAAAAAATATAAAATCGTTTTAAAAAGTCTAAAAAAATATAAAACAACAAAAACAAAAAAAAAGTTCTTTTCAGAACTACCTCCAATTTATAAAAAAATGCTATTTTAAAAAAAAAAGTCTGTCATTTTTTATCTCCATGGTACGCTCCCCGGTGCGCGTACCGGGCGCTCCCCCCCCCGCGGTGTACCCTGCCCCCTTTTCCTCATTTCCCCCTTTGATTTTTGCCACCTCTTGTGTCTCAATCCTACCGAGACACAAGATGGCGGCCGCTGCGGACTGTTTCGAATGTTTACAGACACCCGAGAACCAATCAGCTTGCCATGCGCAAGTCGCATGGCGCGCCCGGAGCGCTCCCCGGTGCGCGTACCGGGGCGCGGCTATAGATATATACATTTTTTTTAACCTAAATTACTCTAAATCCTCTGGAGCACATATCTTGAGACATAGCAAAGGCACATCGGGCTACCAGTCCCTACAATTTTGCCAAGTTTGGTGAAAATCCATTCAGCCGTTCGAGCTAAAAGTGCGACAGACCGCCCTATGGAAATTACCATGGGGAAAACATGTTTTGGGACCCCCCTTTTATCTCGGCCCCCGCTTGACGAATGCCCCCCAAACTTTCAGGGTAAGAGCGGAGTGCCGCGAGGCAAAGTTGCTAAAAAATTCAGGCTGATTTCTCAACCGGCGCCAAAGTTATTCCAAATAGAATGTTGAGATTTCCCTATGGAAATCGATCCTAACTATAACTACCTACTGGCGACCGCCAGTAGGTAATATATATATATATATGTCTTTGAAACAAGCGGGATTGGAGGAATATATATATATATATATATATATATATATATACATGCAGATCTAGGATTGATATATTCTTGTTTGTACAAAAATTGAAACTGAAGAAAGTATTTCTTCAGAACCCTGTGAAAACACTCCCTGATACGAGTTCTTCATCAGTTTTGGCTCATGGTACTGCTGCCAATGATTGGAGTCTTGATGATATAAGGGGTCTTGCTACGTTGGTGGAACTGGAGGGGGGATCCACTGAGTGGGAAACTGACAGAGATTTTTTTGGAGTCTCTTAACTTAGAACTAGACAGCATGATAACTATCCCTTTCAAAGCCAAATCAACTTGTAACCCCAACACCCCACATGACATGATTGACACGTTTCATGAAGTGGTGATCAGAGATTTGATCCGGATATGGCATAAAAAAGGGGACAATTTTGCATCCAACATCAACAGGGGTCAGAGGGAAGCCCTTAGAAGTTACAAGAGTACCATGACATTATCATCAAACCCCCGAAGAAGGGAACGTGGTCCTCTGGGATGTAAATAAATACAATTAAGAGGCACTCAGGCAACTTGATTACAGCAGAGATTTTGAGAGAACTACACCTCAGGCTTACAAACACTGTGCAGTCACTTATCTATCATTACTTGCCAGGTGGAGAGACAGCGGACTATTTACTACAGAAGAATTTGCATTTCTCAGCGTGAAACATCCTGTAGTCCCCTGTTTCTACATGCTACCTAAAAACAGAGAGAACTATCCAGGCAGACCAATAGTTTCAGCCTCAGATAGTCTCTTTGAACATACCTCTATGTATTTAGACTTTTTCTTATTATCAATTGTGCTGGCCCTCCCACCTTATTTCAGGGACAGCACCGATTTCATTACCAAGGTTCAAAACATCCCATGGCAAACACATTTCATACTGGTAACAATGAATGTTACAGCATTATACACTTGCTGTGATCATACCTTGGGTATTGAAGCTTCCAAATTTTTCTTTAGATACAACCCTATCTTTAAGGTTGATCGTAGTGTGATATTGCTTGAAATGTTGGAATTTTGTCTTAATAATAACTTTTTTGTATTTAACGACCTGTGGTTTCGTCAGCTGACCAGCACTGCGATGGGTAGTTGCTTTGTGCAAAGCTATGCCTGGATCCTCATGGGGTGGTGAGAAGCTAACCATGCTTTGATAGAAGACAAAGAACAATGGGCAAGCCACGTTCCACTATGGACAAGGTACATTGATGATTTGTTCATCATTTGGGAAGATGATGTGGAAGTTTTGTTGTTGCACATTGGGCATAATGACTTGAATTTGTCTTTCACACACAAAATACATCACACCAGGAAGGAATTCCTAGATGTTTCAGTTCTGATCTGTGAGGGCCAATTACACACTGAACTGTTTCATAAAGAAACAGTGGGTAATAGCAGTTTACATGCAGACAGTCGTCACCCATAGAATCTCAAATGGAGCATCCCTTATGGCGAGCTGCTATGAGCTAAACGCAAATGCAGCGCTGAAGCCATATATGAGGGAGAAAAGAAAGGGATGGATCTGAGATGCAGTGCTAGGGGCTACCTGGCTAAAATATTAAGAACAGCAAGTGACAAGATATCCCAGTTGCCAAGGGACACTTTACTGACAAAAAACATAAAGACAGATGAGGGTCATAATCCAGTGCGACTTATCACCACATTTAACAATGAGGTCAGAAAGGTGGTGACTCAGCATTGGCATCTTATCGGAAGTAATCCTGTAATTGGCAAAACAGTCAGTCAATTTCCCCAACTCATGTATAAGAAACTTAAATCATTATGTGATATTCTCATACACTGTATTACAGTTACATCTAACGGAAAAGAGGGATGTTGGCAGGAACAAAAGGGCTTCTACAAATGTGGGAGGTGTAAGGCATGCAGGAAAAACAGCAATGTCAGAGCATTCACCACAGCCACGAGTCAAACAGACACGAATTACCAAATTCATGACTTGCGGGAGTGATTTTCCCATCTAGGCCCACATATGCCCATGTGGTCTCAAGTATGTTGGTGGCACGAGAGGCCTGGTAAAAAAACGCATTTTGGAATACTACAGGCTAATAAAAAATTTGGATCAGGCATACCCTGATTTTGGACACTGGCCCACAATGCATCAAACAAATGCTAACCTTCTTGTTTTCTTTGCCATTGACAGGATTGAGAGAGCAGTCAGAGGTGGGAACAAGGAAAGGTGCCAGTGGCAGAAGGAGTCTGAATACATCATTCTGCTCTGCAGCAAGTTTCTGGGAGGACTGAATGAGAGTGAGGAGCTTTATATACACATTGGCTGTTGTGGTACTTTACTGAAGTTTTAGCATTTCATTTTTCCTCATTTATATTGTCTAGGGTCTGAATCATTTCTACACTGGTAGCAGAATTGTGTGATCACACTCATTGTCCCCCCTTTTTTGCCTAGCTTCCAGATTTCCAAGTCAGACCTCTGCCCTCTGCCCCTCCAGTATTTGGTTTAGTTGGATCCCTTGCTCTGTCCCCTCTGACCTCCTCCCGTTTAGAGCCCTATTAATTAAACTCTATTTGTGTGTTTTTTTATATTCCTTTAATAGATACACTAACACGATATTGCTCGTTTTTGAGCAGGTAAACACTGAATCTTTCTGTCTATCAAATATGGGACAAGTGCTGCAATATCATGGATGGAATGAATTTTGCATCATGTCTACGAATTACCAATTTTGCATAACGCCACTTAGCCATTAATTCTGCCCTTTATATCCTGTCTAGCTTTCAACAAGGGATCCCAGTCACATATTATCGAATAATTCTTTATTTGGGCCACTTGGCTGATATTTGGGATATACCATTTTGATTTCTTTTCAAATAGTTTTTTGTTTCATGAGGCCACTTGGCCACTGTGTCAATCTCTGCTACTTATGCAGTGAAATGTGAGGCCTTTGTCACATTATTGGGTGTATATTTGCTTTGGTTGGTAACTTTAGAAGTCAGATTTTTCGACTGAGAAGGCATTATTGTTCTGATATTTTCAGGTCTACAATTTACATTTATAAATGTAGATGTACATTATTTGAAATATATATATACGTATATGTATATATATATATATTTATATATATATATATCCTCGCTCCTCAGCACCAAACACTTTAGCGCACACGCAGACAGGTTTGACTCGATTGCGGGGGTGCACCCGCATCAACACAATAGCTCCATTTCCTTTTCACCACGGCTTCCGCCAGAAAGGAACCGCACTCGCAAAATAAACAGACGCGTTTCGGATAAACCTTTCTCTATGTTTACCGGAACGCCATGTCACCACAGTATTTAAACATCCCCACTTCCGATGTGAACATCGTAAAAGGACTAACCCCGAGATCGGTAGCCTTTTACCAGCGCCATCTTTAAATGGCTAGATTATTTGACTTTCGATATATACGCAAGTCACATTTATATACAAATACACAATTGTGCCCTATATGGGTTTTACTCTCATTCTGTTCAACTTATGCAATCAAGCCCTGGATGGCATAATTCTGGATGTAATAAATACTCAGTGATATTAGCCTCCTAAGTTACAATTCAAAAAGTCGTTCTCAAATATGTTAGCATGGAACACATGTTCACTTTGCTACCTTCTGGTGAAACGATTATAGAAGACACAATAAGAAAGATATAGAAAGTTAAGAAAGAATAAAGAATTTTAGAGAATCATGTAAACATTTGATCGATTTCAGCCCTTCCTCAATTTATTCTGGCTGAATATACATATAAATTTAAAATCACATTTAAGGTTGGAATACAGCAAAATCATCGTGATGTACACAATTAATTTCATTCACCCAAGTGTATAGCAAGTTCTTCATGACTATTTAGCCCACGTGGTGTCTTAGTGCATAGATCAATTATATAACGGGACTCTAATCGTCTTAATCTCAGGATCCTATCACCCTCTCGGGGGTTGTCCATCACATGATCTAAACAAAAATATGACAAGACATCCCTGTCCTGTTGATGTTCCTTATCAAAATGTCTGGCGACAGGATAAGACTCATCGCACTTAGCTATCGCTCTCATGTGCTCAAGTACTCTGACTTTAGCAGGATGAACCGTGCTGCCCACGTAGCAAAAACCGCATGGGCACTCAAGACAGTAGACCACATACGGTGTATTACATGTCATAAATTTGGTTATTCGCGTACGTATGCCTGCACTAGGAATTTCATACGACAGAGTACGTTTGCTAGCTCTACAGGCCTTGCATTTTCCACAGGGGAAAAAACCTTGCATAGTTCCAAGTCCTGTGGTTAGTTTGGGTGTGGGGTAAGTGTGTATCAATTCATTCTTCAATGATCTTGCTTTCCTGAACGTGATGAGGGAATTAGGGGAAGATCTCCTCCTATCACATCATCCGTCTTCAATATATGCCAACTCTTTTTCATGATCCTTTTAAGACTACCTGCATCACTGGAAAAGGTGGTAATTAGTCGACATTTGCCCTCACTATTGTTGGCATCACTAAGAACCACCTTTTTATCCTTGAGCAGATCCTTTCTTTGCAATACATTAACCTTTTCAAGTGCTGCATTAAGGGTTTCTTGACTGTATCCTCTAACCAGAAAACGATGTATACTTTCTCTGGCAGCCCTACGGAATTCCCTTTCATCAGAACAATTTCTCTTGATTCTGAGAAGTTCCCCATAGGGGATACTTCTCACCAGGTTTGTGGGATGACTACTTGTAGCCTGTAAAACAGAGTTCCCGGCCGTCTCTTTACGAAAGAGCCTGGTTTTGAGATGGCCACTCTCCACATAGATATTAAGGTCTAGATAGTTAACTGATGTTGAACTCACTTCTCCAGAGAATTCAAGATTCACCATATTGGTGTTCAAAACCCCAATATATTCTTTGGCCATCTCCAATGGTCCGTTCCATACGATGAATAAATCATCAATGAAACGATACCATCTTACGATGTTTTTAGTCCACTCCTGATTAATCGAGCTCCAGGCCACCTACTCCTCCCACCAGCCAACGAACAAGTTCGCATAGCTGGGGGCGAAGCAGGTGCCCATCGCTGTCCCAGAGATTTGCTTATATAGTTGTTTTTTGAAAAGAAAAATGTTATTGCATAAACAAAATTCAACAAATTCCAACAACATGCAACTATGCAGTGTGTATTTTAATGGTCTTTTTTCAAGAAAGTACTTCATGGCTTCCAAACCGTCCTGATGTCTTATTGAGGTATAAAGGCTGGTTATGTCCAATACCATCATGACATAACCATCCTGCCATTGTAAAAGGTCCAACTTGCTTAGCAGGTCCTTGGTGTCTCTGATATAGGACTGTAGAATTTTCACATGGGGCAACAGAAAAAAGTCAACCAAAATTGACATGTATTCCGTGAGACTACACTTAGATGCCATGATAGGTCTTCCTGGTGGTGCAAATCTGTCTTTATGCACCTTGGGTAGGTGATAAAACGCCGGTATCACTGGGTTTAACCGTCTCAAAAATAGATATTCTTCCATTTCCAGTAGTCCCTTTTTATGCCATTTAGATATCAAATCAAAGTACTTCTCCGTGCTGGTTCGATATTCATCATGTTTGATGGAAATATAGGTGTCTTTGTTGTTCAATTGTCTTAAAGCTTCCCCCTCATAATTGGCCTTGGTTTGAAGGACAATATTCCCCCCTTTTTCAGAGGGCTTATATACGACCCCTTCATCCATCCTCAGCTTTTTTAGAGCCATTTGCTGTTCTAATGAGAAATTGTGTTTTCCTTTGTTCTCACCATCCTTATTGTATTTTTGTTTCCATCTTTGTTTTTCCAGATCGTTTATGACGGCTTCAGAAAAAATGTCAATGGCATCCACTGCCATTTGCGGGAGAAACTGGGATGCTGGCTTGAAGGGAGTCAGGCCACCACATTGTTCGATGCCTGTAATAGACAATTGTTGGGATCTGCTCATCGATGATAAAGCGTCTTTGGGGTCTCAGTTCTTAATTCCTTAAGGGTCATGATTGCTTCCAGATCTTTGCTCGCCAAGATGTCAGTGGCTGGATTCAAACCTCCTGTTTTGGTGCTTTTGCTAGCTTTCGGTTTGACTTTAAAGTATTTGTGCAGTTTGAGCTTCTGTGTAAATTTAAATACATCAATCCGAGTTTGGGTGAATTCCATTCTCTTTTGTGGACAGAATGTAAGTCCCAATTTAAGTACAGATTCCTCTGTTTCTGTTAGTGTCTTATTAGTTAGATTGATGATAGTGAGATTCTCTGTAGGCACTAGCGTTTCTTGTTGTACACCTTCTTGCTCCTTGTCATTGGGGGTGAGTGCTCGTTTCCTACAGTGCCTCTGCCCCTCCTCGTCTTCCTCTTCCTCCCCGTTCTGGGGGTTTGCCCCTGTTGCCCTTCTGGTATGATTGTCTCATCAGTTTGAACTCCTCGTGAAAAGGAGTACGTACCAGGCCTGATCTCAAGGTACTCCGGGCATCATCTCCGGAGGATTCGTTCTCAGTGACTTCCGACTCCGAAGTGGCTGGTGTTTCCAAAGAAGGTTGCGCTGCCGTTTTTCTACTTAACAGTTCTTTTCTTGGATTGTCGTATTTCTTTGAGAATGTTAGTACCCTGCCCTGGGCAAATGTGATTTTAAATTTATATGTATATTCAGCCAGAATGAATTGAGGAAGGGCTGAAATTGATCAAATGTTTACATGATTCTCTAAAATTCTTTATTCTTTCTTAACTTTCCATATCTTTCTTATTGTGTCTTCTATAATCGTTTCACCAGAAGGTAGCAGTGAACATGTGTTCCATGCTAACATATTTGAGAACGACTTTTTGAATTGTAACTTAGGAGGCTAATATCACTGAGTATTTATTACATCCAGAATTATGTCCATCCAGGGCTTGATTGCATAAGTTGAACAGAATGATAGTAAAGCCCATATAGGGCACAATTGTGTATTTGTATATAAATGTGACTTGCGTATATATCGAAAGTCAAATAATCTAGCCACTGAAAGATGGCGCTGGTAAAAGGCTACCGATTTCGGGATTAGTCCTTTTTACTTATACATAAAACAATTCACCCTTACTTATTTGCATATTTCTGATTCATCCCTTTACAGTAAAGGTCATACATCACTGGAGGTTATACATTATGCAACTGGCAGTTGTATAGTTACAAAGAGATTACTTATACTGGTTTTGGGTTCCTCTATAGAGATCCTACTTACTCCTTCGTACTCAAGAAATGTATCACTGTGTGTAATTCCTGTATATTCTGGCCTTACACATATATTTTGGGATTGTCCTTTGTAAGGCTACTACGTTTGGGCAAAGTCTGTTGTGTTGCCATCTATGTGCCTTTAAACTGGCAAACAAACTTTAAAACTCAACTGGCGCAGGAGATAGAAGTACATATAGATTTGAGAGGTCCAACTTGTGGGGGCGAGTGGGGATTCCGGGGTATCTAGCTAGGATTGGGGCAACTTTGTCTGGGTTTGGTCAGATCTTGTGTCTGGGGCCCTGACTTTATTTCTCAAGAAGGGGCTATACTCTCTTTTTGTATCTTTTAGATATTGTTAAGGGCAGTCACTGTTAACCACTATAATTTTAGTCTGTTGTGTCTTCGCTATTTTCCTCTGCATTATTAGAGTAGCTTGGATGTTCCAAGTAAAAAATATGTTTTTCCATTGTTCTGCAATTGGGTGTTGTCTCTGCCCTTTCGCCTCTTACCTATGCAGAGCCCTACTTCCTGCATTTGCCCAAGTAACCACATCTCGGGTCCAAACATTTATTTGTAGTCAAGTGGCAGACTTCCATGTCATGGCTATCCTTCTTTTGGCCAATATCAAGTCCAAGTTAATAAATCAACTCCCCGCTTTGCATTTGGGTGAGTGCGGGGAAGAGCCCTAGCAGACAGGTTCCCACTGTAGTGCTAAGTGTATGCCCTAGTGTGGCATTAATCTTAGTTAGCACATCTGCCCAATATGTGCGTAACTTCTCGTAGCCCCAAGTCATATGTATGTAATTTGCATTGGGTTGGCTGCATCTCAGCAGCATTTTGGTTCCCCTCCAAAAGCAGTGAATAGGCAGTGGGGTGTCATATACGACATGTGTATAAAATTAAATGTAATATATTTCAGCTGCGTTTTGCGGGATATCTTCTTAGTAGATTCCAGCACTTTACCCCATTCCTTGTCAGTTAATTATCTGTCAAGGATGAGTTACCATTTGCCCTGCAAGGCCTGTAGAGGGGTAAGGGAAGCTCTAAGGTTTGAGGCGTAGAACCATTTAATTTGATCCCCAGCCGAACCCAGGGTAATCAGCGAATGAAGGACTTTATAGGTTTCTGGTTCCTCGCTGACCAGCTCCCACAGCAGACCAAACACCTGAGTCAGAACCTCATATTGCAGGAACTGCCCGGGTGGAAGACCACACTCATCCATCAGAACTGCGAATGGGAGCCAGACTTTCTCCTGGTAGCAGTCGCTCACCGTTTCGAACCCTGCCTCCATTCAGATTTATATTTGGTCTCATGAGATGATCGATTGTTGCTCCCATTGGGGGTAGCCCTACCCAAGGCAGCACTGGTGAGTATCTTGGGGCCTCAAGTATCTTTGCCATGCAGCGCTTCCAGGATTGTATGGTGGTGGTCTGTAGCATTGAATTTTATGGAACCTTAGTTGTGCGGTCCAACAATTTCACCGGCAAGATATGGGGAAACTTCTTAGGCTCCATCAGGAATGTCCCCTCTGTGTTTACTCCTTCCAGTCATTGAGCTAACCATTGCAGCTAAGAAGCCAGAATGTAGAGCTTGAAATCCGGCACTTCCAAGGCTCGCTCGGTCATGGGGCTGTGCAAGGTCCCCAGCAAGCCTCTTTGCCTCCTGTAACCCCAAATTAGGTTCCATATTAGAGAATTTAGTTGTTGGAACCACCCCACTGGCATTAGTACTGGTAAATTAGCAAAGGAATATAACAGTCAGGGCAGCATGATCACTTTGGTCAGTGAGATCCTAGCCATTATGGGGAGCCTCAGGGTGCACCATGAAAGTACATTGGACCTAAGTGACCTAAAGGTTCTCTCTAGGTTGCCTTCCCTCAGGTTGTCCAATGAGCGGAAGATATGGATGCCTAAATATCTGAACATATTGGATGTCCAGTTAAGGTCAACCGGTTGGCTCGGGGTCTGGTCTAGGGACCAGCCGCCAGGAACAGTTAGGTCTCTTTTTTATTGACCAGTAAACCCAATAGTACCCCCAAACTGTCCAGAAGCCGCAGTGAGGGTTCGGAGCCCTTTCAGCATTGCTCAAAAAAATCAAGAGCTCATCTGTAGCTAGGGAGATGATATGTGTTCCCCCATCCATCGTCGGCCCTATAACCTCCCCTCCCTGATGAAACAACGCAGCCAATAGCTCTATTGTCAGGGCAAATAACAGTGGTGATGGGTGGCAACCCTGACGGGTACCATGTGTTATCTTATATTGTGAGGATATAGTTTTGCCCATCCAATCCTGTGCCGTAGGGCACTTATATAACAGTCATACCCAATTTGCCCACCCTTCTTTTAGATATAGGTGTTTCCTCACTTCGAGACTGTAATCCCAGCATATCGTGTCGGAAGTCTTCACCAGGTCAATTGACAGGATAGCCGCCTGCGTAAGAGACCATGCCTCAGAGTAGTATAGCCCGAGAATAATTTACACAGGTTGCAGGAGGTATTGCATCTGGGCCTGGGGTCTTCCCAGTGGCCATTGTAGCGATGGCCTCTTGGACCTCCTGCAACGTCACAGTTCCACCCAATGTCTCTTCTGCCTGTCCATCTATTGTTTAGAGCCACTGCGGGATCAAAAAGGCCCTGAGTTCCGGATGGTCCTAACCAGCCAATAGGGTAGGGAGCAGTGTATTTAAAAAAATGGAAATGTTCTATTAAGGTTTACATGTCCTGGTAGTAAAAAAACTCACATTTATTTTTCACTACTGTGAGGCGTACCACTCCCATAGGATAACATAGGGTTACCCCATTACATTTAATATGTGGTAACATGAGTAAGGCGCAGGTGGAAAGTCATGCTTGATCTCTAAAGAACTAATGGTAAAGCTAGGCTTTAAGTCAGAATTCTGAAAATGCCACTTTTAGAAATTTGGACTTTTCTAGTCCTAGCCATTTGATGTCTGCCTGTATCCTGGGTCTCATGACTAAATGTGAGTGGCAGTTGGCCTTTGTGTATCCTCCCAGACAGCCACATACTAGGGGTGCTGGTGTTGGCAGGATCAGCCATCCTGCCAGGTAGGGGGGCTGAGTTGTGCACAGCCTGCTTATACTTCAAAGCAGTTGCCTCAGCTGAGATACAAAGAACTTCACACTAGCCTTTTGTCACTCCAGCATCCTGGGACCAGAGCAGGGAGGAAGAAAATTCCAGAAATATCCATGGTTGGGAAACTCTAGCGTTCTTCCACTTCAAAGCTGGCAGTATGTGTAAATAGAGAGCCCTCAGACCCATTTTGTGTACACTCCTGGACCAGTGAAAGACATCAGAAGGACTGCCTTGTACTCCAGAGGACTGCCCTGCTGCTTGAGTCGGCCTTGTTTCTCAGAGGACTGTTGTGATGCTACCAGAGGACTGCAATGCTTCTTGAGACCTGCCTTGTTCTTCTAAAGGACTGCCCTGACGCTTGAGACCTGCCTTTCTGCTTGAAGTTGAGAGGACTATCTCCTTGAAGCCAGGACTATCACAATGAATTCAAGGGTCAAGTGTCTGACCTCCTGCTCTGAGCCACAGGTACACAACAAGCTCCAGAGGTCTCTCTGCAACTGCCTAGCTGACCTGCTGCACCTGGCCCTGACGGGTCCTGCCTCGATTTTCAACTGATCTCTGCTGGCCTCAGCTGGAGTATGTTCTTGAAACTTAAGGGGTGACTCCCCAGGTCCTGGGCGCTTGGCTGGGATCAGTTGAGCTACTCCTGTGAAATCCTGAAATTTCCAACTATGTATATTGACATATTTTGAGAAGGTAACTTTTTCAGCAGAACTCACCTGGTCCCTGTATCTCAACTGCACTCAATTACTGTTGACCTGTACTCATGACTTTGTATTGGTCTAGTGCGCCCAGATATCCACAGGTAGCTCGTTTTGCTTGTTCTCACTATTTCTACATAAGCCTTTAAAATTACATATCTCCTGATCTACTGAGTCAAGCTTTGTCATCATGGTCTAATTTTATTAAAATGTATTCAATTTATGTAAATGTGTTCGGGATTTTTCTTGTGTGCTGTTTCTGTGCTGCATAAACACTTAACACAATGTCTCTAAGTTAAGCCTGACTGCTTTTGTGCCAAGCTACCAGCGGTTAAGCACATGTTAATGTAATGACTTTTGTGGTTCACCCTGACAAGGAATGTATTTGTTGGTTGGGAAGGGTTAACATCCCCCACAACCAACAGCCCGATTTCTCACAGAGCATTTCTGAATTTTAACGAAGTGGGGCTACTTCTACCAAACGTTTGTGACTATCCAAATATTTGTGAGCTTGGTTGTATTCATGTCTCAAGGCAGGCATCCCTCAATGGAATAAACTCAACATGGCTCTTACAAAAGATGTTTTTGAAACATAACATAATCTAGTTTTATCTTAAACTTGGCAAGTGCTTAAACCCTATGGTATCCAATCCATTGAGCTACAAATGATAATGGTGATCTCCTTATCTACCAACTATAGTTTATTGACTTACTTACTTTATAAATGTGTATTTTATTTTTCTTAAAAGTTAACAAATGTTACTCTTCCATTTACTTAATCAACAGTATGTTCTACAATTGGGCTCTATTTACAGGTAATGTTCTGATTTTAAATGAGGCTATATGGAAGTAATCTTTAGTTTGAAGTCCAAGGGCATATTATCAAGCAGGGCGTTAAAAATTATCGCCGTTTTAGCGGCAGAAAACTGCAGCTAAAGCGGCGATAATGGGCTTGATAATATGGCCTTGTGAATTCCAATAGAAACCAATGTTCTGGTGTGAACATGGTCTTCTATTTGTATTCTCCAGGGCATATTATCAAGCCCATAATCGCCGCTTTAGCGGCAGTTTTCTGCAGCTAAAACGGCGATAATTTTAACGCCCTGCATGATAATATGCCCCCAAGTTCGTCAAACCAGGGCATCGCATCTCGTAGGGTTACAGTGCTTACTTGAGCACCATGGGCCTGTTTACTATAGTGATTCATGTATTAGGGTAACCACTTTAAATTCTTTTTTCTGACCGTTAGGTCCCAAATGCACTCTATGCTTGGAGATATAACCCATATGTTAACAAATGTCATTACACATTATTCTGAATTTTGTGCAGCCTGAATACTTTGTCATGCCCAACTTCATGGTATTTTGAACGTCAACTGCCATTCCCAAGGTTTGAACTTTTTTAAAGTTGGAATTTTACGATTCTCCAACAGAAAACATCTTCATAACTGTTGAAAATGGCAATGTGTATGTACATAAGCGGCGTTCATTTTGTGTTCACTGTACCCCTTGTTGTAAGCAGAACGGATATCGCTAAAACACTGACTGTGTCATCCCGCTAGCATAGACCCATGCACACACGTACACGACAGCCATTTAGGTATCATGGTCTCCTGGTTCACGATCGATCATCGGCACAATTCCCTGACCCTGCAAGTTTCCCCATGCACCCTGACCGCCCCCGCTCTCACATGCACGAGTCATGAGCCCTCCCCTCCCGCATGACTCTGTCTCTGAGAATCGCACCCCGCGCCTGACCAACACCTCCTGTCCCTCCATGAATACTCCTCCTGTGATGACCTCTTCCTCTGAACCTAATTGTTTGCACGGACCGCTGGTCATCCCTTAGCCTGAGGATGCAGTTTATTGCCCACTACTGTATGCACTCGTCTCTCTTGAAAGAAGCCACTATTGATCATGACCACCCCGCCCCCTGAGATTCGATCAGGCACACACATTCCAATGGAATCAGCAGAACTCTCAGTTGCGTGACAGCCCCCTCCCATTGCATGAAGGATAAGGGCCCCTACTGTAGCCACGTGTTGGAATACCTTCATACTACACAATGTATTGATTGTAATAAAAGGATGCCTGTGTGCCACAAACCTGTGTATAAAAGGCGAAGCCTCAGAGAAACTTGTTAGAGCACCTCCCGAAGACGCTATGCGAGTGTCCCAAATGACATGCTCTCCTCTGGAGTAATAAACTCTGTTCTTGTTTTCCTGCCTTCAGCGCCCGTCTCTTTATTTGGTAATTATTCAAGATGGAAACGAAGAGTCGCCCTGCACCAGCAGCCGGGGCATTGGGTGCGATATGGGCTGACTTTTCCACAATTGGCGTCCCAACGCGGGGTCCATCAGCGACATAAGGTCCGGTAAGAGAGGTCCAGACGATGGGGTGAACATCTAAATGATTGGAGTATACCTGCCTTGAGAGGGCCCTCGTCCGGCTGCCGATTGAATGAACTTCACCGATTCCGAACGGACCTCTCTCAAGTGACCTATTGTCCTGACTGGAAGCCCACAGGAATGCTGCGGTAAAAACATGGAGAAAGAGAACGATCGGGCGCTGGAAAAAGGAAGGCGAAGAACTGTCCACATGGTCCAGTCCGGGTAAGGTCGTGACACACGACGAGTTGCGAAATTGATTGATTGATTGTTTGAAAATACTAGTATTACTTATTGATTGCTTCTGAGAGATTCTCTATTTGCAAACAAGCACAGAGTCGCCATACTCTGTTTAGTCTTTGCAGATAGTGAAGGATAGGTAATGCAGACTTTTGTCCCCATTGTAATCCGTCATACCTATTTTTCTCCCCATTGATTGATTGATTGAATCGAGCATTGAATTGTTCGAAGTTGGTTCTCTTAAGGATCTTCTCTGCCTGCAAACGGGGAAGAATAGGAATATTCTCCCTCCCTTTGCCGGTAGTGAAGGGTAGGTAACGCAAGCCTTTAACACGTCGTACCTATTTTATTCCTCATTGATTGATTGATTGTCCAAACATTGACTGTTTGGAATTGGTTCTTTTTGGAGGTATTCTCTATTTGCAAACAAGCACAGAGTCGCCATGCTCTGTCTAGTCTTTGCAAATAGTGAAGGGTAGGTAATGCGGACCTTTGTCCCCCGTTGTAATCTGCCATGCCTATCTACTCCCCACTGATTGATGCACCAGTCTCACCCGGACCATTTACTAGAGGAAGGTCATCTGGCCCGACCAGAGAGCACCCCTAGTGAAAAGGACCTATGCAATAATAACGAAGTGATCACTATATCCTGTTAACAGAAACTTTAGCATGAAACAACCTGGAAAGAAAGGAATAGGAAAACGAAAATCAGTAGGCCACTGATGAACTTTTTATTAAATAACGAACAAGGAAACGATAACAATACTTAATGATAAAACCTATTATTGTCCTAGAAACAAGAAACGTTAGAAATAAGCCCGTAATAAGAAACCTGAAAACAGTAAGAGAAACCAAGCGTGACATTGCAACGGTCACAAGGCAACGAGGCTTCATTGCCCCTCACTGCCCCAAACATGTCTGTCCCACTGCCTGCCACGCCCAAATAACGGCAACTTGGGAAAGATACAAGTCAGCAGACATCCGCCCCCATTCTGGAAACTTCCAAAGTGCAACAGGGTTGCGGCTACGCCCAGCCGGAAACAACACATATAGGGCGGGTCCTGCTGCCAACCTTCGACCGGAGATCATCACGTAGGGTGTAGCCGGAGGAGAGGCTGAGGCCAACGGGACCCGGCCAGGGGGATTGCTACGACCACCCTGGAGAGTTGCAGGGGGGCAATGCCCGTGTCCTCGACCCTCCCCTCCCTCTCCCAGTCCGGCCACCATCAACCAGAGGCTGAGGCCGACGGGATCCGGCCGCGGTGGCGGTAACACTGGAGAGTTGCAGGTTGACCCTCTCTCTCCCAGTCTGGACCAGCATCCATGGAGGGCCTGGGAGTGGAGAGGCCACTGCACGAGGGGCCCAGGGGAGGCGTCACACGCCAAGGCTTACCCCACCGGATGAACCAAGGAACCCGTTCCTGGGGCCAGGGCGAAGAGCGTCCGCCCGCCATCCACCGAAGGCCCGGCCCGAAAACATGCCAGGCGCCACTTCTTTCTTCAATAATGGCTGCGACAACCCTGGGGGGGGGATGTCCTGCACATGCCTCCGACCCCCCCCTCGTCCTCATCGCCTGGTCCGGCCATAACAAATGTCAAGCGAGACGCTGTGGGGTGCACTGGGAGGGAGAGACGGTGCGAACAAGCCTCTCCCGCCTCCCCAGGTGGAGGCTTCCCAGCCGCACCCTCAGCACTCCAGGTGCCCGGAAAAGGGTTCTTCCACTGTGGCGATGCTGCAACGCCTCGCCCGGCAGGGTAGAGCCCGTCCGCTCATTTGACCCCGCGATCGCCGGTAGCTGCCGAACTTTCAAAATGGCGATCGACCTGGCAAGAGCGGGCCCAGCATGAAGGAATGGCCCGGTCACTTGTTGACTCCACCATCATAGTTCTCCACAACCTTGAAGATTCTAGAGGAGCCGCGGGAGTCCCCGACCCCCGCAGATACCCCCGACGGGGAATGACTGCCATGATTGCCCACGGAACAATGGAAATATAGCCGCAGGACGTCGGCACTTCCATGCTGTCGCCAGCCTCAGTTTGAATGACTAGAATCCTGCAGACTACAGTTCAGATCAGTTCCGGTGGAATCACAGTATGACCCGGTAGGAACATTGTTGCCTCCCTCCCCTTTTGATTGATGGTTCAGACCACCGATCCCTTCTTTTACCCTTTAACGGAACTTTTGGACTGCCGAAAGAAGCTCTGGGCCAGGATGTATACTGTCAGCTCGGACAATGAATTGATATGAGATGGGTACGGGTTATATGTTCGGACAAAGAATTGATATTGGATGGGTACTGGTTATGTGTTCAGACGGTAAATGGACATCAAATGGGTATTAATTGAACATTCGGACAATGAATTGTTGTTAAGTTTGACGCATCATGATTATTGAAAGTTGGAAGCCCAACACTTATGACACTCGCTCACACTGAAGTCTCGACATGATTTTATTGCGCTTTTCGCACTTTTATTATGAAATAAACGACCACTGACTCCACTAAAGTTTTTACTAATAAAGTATCCCCGCATCTACAGTTCCAGCCTGCTCCGTGGCTGGCCCACGGGGTTGTAGGCCCATATTTATGCACCGACATTCTTATTAAAGATTTTTGGAAAAGGCAAACGTAGTTGTCAAAGTTCGAATAAATGACCACTGTTTAAGGATTAAAAAGTATAGTACGCAGAGATACTGCCAAAAATGAATGGTACAGGTTTTGTTGTATGTACTTTGCACATTTTTGTTCAGACCATAGCAACCGCTAAATAAAAGACCCTGGAATTCAGTCTATACTTTATATGCTACAGGTATCAGAAAAAATTGTGCTAAAAATGCCCCTAAGTCGCTCCAAAGGAGTGCCATCTGGCCTCCCTACATACGATCCGTAATACCACACTTGGGTGACCTATGCTATCCACCGGCTTCCGATAATCATCTCTCACACACTAAAAGGTTCATCTAGGCTTAAATGCCGAGTTGGCAAGAACTGCGTTCCGGGGAGATAGGCCGAGTATGTAGTAAGTAAAAGCCTTTTCGGGTTTATGCGCGCTGATGTGTTCTTAAAATGCTGCCCCCGCCCCCCTTCTTTTTCCTTCTTTCTGCAGGTCACCTTGGAACATCGATTAAGAATACAAAGAAGGAAAATGGTGATCTAACGGACGAAGAAGACGGGATAAAGGCGTTTGATTATGGTGCCCACGCATTCCGAATAATACCACCAAAAATAATGTGCACACATGATTAAGCACTCCACACTTAACTGAATAGGGAAAAGTTTAGGGTATATTTCGAGGTAAGGTTTACACAAGTATCCTCCGCCGAGAGGACTAGGAATATTGCCAATGCATTCAAAATCTACTGCATCCTTTTTCACATCCTCATAGACATGTAACTAAAAGCTGCCTCATTGTTCTCCAATTGACACCAACTGGTGTCTCAGCCTAGAAACGCACTTGCTAAAAAATGACTCGAATACACCCCGTTAGCATTAGCCCGACCAGGTCAGTTCATGACCAATTGCCAACGGCGTAAGTGTGTACAATCAAAGCCACCAGTAAAAGGCAGCCAACAAATAAAAGAGAAGAAAGGGGTAAAAAGAGCTTAGGATGATAAGGGTGCGCGGCATACAGAAAAGGATAATTTTGGCCAATAGCTGTTTATGTTTTGTCTGGGATCTTTGTATGTAATACCTGTACTGTCTCCCCCGTCTGAGTTTGTGTGTACGTGATGTATGGATCTACGTCATCCCTCCGTTTGTGTTTCCATATTACTTAACCCCTGTTGTTCTATGTTGTGCGCGCACTGAATGGTCCATTATTGTACACGTCTCTCTCTCCCTCCCCCCCCCCTCTCTTTCTCTCTCCATGTCACACGTGTACTGAATGGACCACTTAGAGTGCGGTCACTCTCTCTCTCTCTCTCTCTCTCTCTCTCTCCCCCTCTCCCTCTCCCTCTCCCTCTCTCTCTCTCTCTCTCTCTCTCTCCCTCTCCCTCTCCCTCTCTCTCTCTCTCTCTCTCTCTCTCTCTCTCTCTCTCTCTCCCTCTCACTCTCTAAGCCCCCCCCCGTTCCCTCCTCCCTTGTATGGTAACGTTGTGCTCCGCCCGGCACAACACCTAATTGGGTCTCCTCGAACACAAAAGTGTTTTGGAAAAATTGACCGGAACTAAACGATTGTGACTCGCAATATTACTACCTCCCCTTTCCTGTAAAGCGATAGAACCCGAGTTGGTAATGAAGGAAAGGATAGATAAGACGACGGATGTCCCCTAATCTGGCCTTCTATGGGGGGACTATAACGTCAATGGCCTTCTGTTTCTCAGTTCGCTAAAAATGCTATTCCCAATGCACAAATTACTTCGCTCCTCTGCCCTTGAGTACGAATGTCCAGAGTACCCCACTTCTCCCGATCGACCCCAGCTCCCTGTCCAAAGCACCCACGCGCCCCTGATCAATCCGATGTCAGCTACCCACGAAACGTAATTGATGACCTTGATTAACGGTCATTTCCCAGGAAAGCCATGTTTTACGTCCAACCCCTCCCCCTTCTTCATGACGATAACGTCCCACTTACAAGAGTTAGCCGACCCCGAAGGGAAATGTAAGAGTGTCGATACTTGGGTTAAAGGGAAGGGCGAGTCTCTACATAAGGACTCGATTTTGAGTTTGATATAATTCACTGCGTATAAAGGTCCTATTTTTTTCCACGTACGTCACGAATGAGCACCGAACAGGGTTATGAATTCCATAGCAATGCACTCCTACAGACTCCATAAATGACGACTTCTGACTGTGACCGATGAACTTATCCCCCACCTACATAGGATTGGGGACGGAATTGAGATGTATAAATGTCTTCTCCTGCCAGTTTTTCTAAAAACTTGTTTTCTACTCATTTAAAGATATAATAACCGGAGGAGAGGAGCTGGACGTGACGCACAGCCTGGCCACAGATCATGAAGCACATGTGACCACAACCTAAGGTGGAGCCGCAGAGCAACGAGACGCGGGACGAGGCACAACTCTCAAACTCGGCAGATGAAAGAATGAAGGGCTACCTTGAAGCCCTCGACTTGCTGACCCACTCGTGCCTGAAGTCCCCGTCCCCTTTTGAGTCCGACTGATGAGCCTGCCTGCTCATTGTCCTTTTCTCCCTTGGTCTCTTGGTGTGTTCGAAGATCTGGCCCCACTCCGCCCTCTCTTCCCTCGATAATTCAACAAACTCTTTCATATAAACTTTTGACTATGGAATGGGATTTTGCCACGGAAAAAGAAAGACACGCAGGTGCCCAGCATGAGGCACCCCTAAGAAAATGAGTTAGGAAACAGGACTGTGATCTAACAGCAGAGTACTGATCGCACCCTGCAACGCGTAAGGATGATTCCGAGCTGGACTTATAGCTCCACCGCCGGTGCTCAAAAGTGCCAACAAAAAGAAAACGGACTACCAGAGTCTACCAATGGTGGCTCGTCGTTGAAAAAGACATTTTCACTAAGACCCCCTCTTCCTGAACTTTCTACCCACCCCTTGACTAGCTGTTTACATTGAATTGCATTCCTTCCTCAATTTTATTGCTTACAAAAATGTTTCGTCGGTCACCCATGTATCTAGCTCTCCAAAGTACTGATAAGACCCGAAGGTATCAGATTAATCTTAATTAATGTCATCAGAGAAAAAGTCTGAACTTGATGCTGTAATGTTTCGGAACCTCTTTTCTTGACTCCAACTAAAAAATGATGCCGATCCCTAGGATTGTATGAAGAACCCAACAAATGTAAATTAACATGTAGTGCATTCTGCCTATCGCATTAACTATGTAGAAACTGAACTTGCTTATGTAAAAAAGCGGCGACTGTTGAAAATGGCAATGTGTATGTACATAAGCGGCGTTCATTTTGTGTTCACTGTACCCCTTGTTGTAAGCAGAACGGATATCGCTAAAACACTGACTGTGTCATCCCGCTAGCATAGACCCATGCACACACGTACACGACAGCCATTTTAGGTATCATGGTCTCCTGGTTCACGATCGATCATCGGCACAATTCCCTGACCCTGCAAGTTTCCCCATGCACCCTGACCGCCCCCGCTCTCACATGCACGAGTCATGAGCCCTCCCCTCCCGCATGACTCTGTCTCTGAGAATCGCACCCCGCGCCTGACCAACACCTCCTGTCCCTCCATGAATACTCCTCCTGTGATGACCTCTTCCTCTGAACCTAATTGTTTGCACGGACCGCTGGTCATCCCTTAGCCTGAAGATGCAGTTTATTGCCCACTACTGTATGCACTCGTCTCTCTTGAAAGAAGCCACTATTGATCATGACCACCCCGCCCCCTGAGATTCGATCAGGCACACACATTCCAATGGAATCAGCAGAACTCTCAGTTGCGTGACAGCCCCCTCCCATTGCATGAAGGATAAGGGCCCCTACTGTAGCCACGTGTTGGAATACCTTCATACTACACAATGTATTGATTGTAATAAAAGGATGCCTGTGTGCCACGAACCTGTGTATAAAAGGCGAAGCCTCAGAGAAACTTGTTAGAGCACCTCCCGAAGACGCTATGCGAGTGTCCCAAATGACATGCTCTCCTCTGGAGTAATAAACTCTGTTCTTGTTTTCCTGCCTTCAGCGCCCGTCTCTTTATTTGGTAATTATTCAAGATGGAAACGAAGAGTCGCCCTGCACCAGCAGCCTGGGCATTGGGTGCGATATGGGCTGACTTTTCCACATAACGACGTGGCATTCTTTAACGCAACCTGCAATCTTATAATCATCATCTCACTAACATTTAACAATTCGTGTCCATCAAGAACGTTAGCACATATTGAGTGTGAGAAAATATACTTACCAGTGAAAGTTTACAAAAGGTGAATTTACTCTTGTAAAATGATTACTAAAGTGAAAATTCCAGGTTAGAGCCAATCTCTGCAGTTGGAACGCTGTAGACATGAAGAGGGCAATTTGCTGTATAGGGAGAGAGGCGGCAGGGGTGGGGGAGGAAGCGGGTGGTAGTGCTCTCTCTTAAAATTTGGTGGCAATATATTGTAACCAAAAATGGGTGTCTTGAAATAAGATTTACACCTTCCATCACTCATCTTTTCCTTTATGGGATAGAAACTTAACAAGTTTTATACAATATAATTTTAAAATTAGATGATTTGGCAAATGAAACCATGATGCATGTGCAGGCCCTTATAGGGTCTCGGCTTGATTACGTGAATGCTCTTTATTTGGGCCTTCCTAAATATCTGATGGCCCGACTGCAGGCTGTGCAGAATTCGGCCGCCAGGGCCATTTTTGGACTCCCTCGTAGGGCGCGGGCCTCAGAGCTTCTAGAGCAACTCCATTGGCTTCCGATCGCCAAGAGAGTAACTTTTAAGACTTTGACTCTGGCTTTCAAGGCGCTGCATCGAATTGGCCCAATCTATCTGCGTAATCGGATCGCCTTCTATGTCCCCAGAAGAACTCTTAGGTCTGCCTTTGAGGCCAAAGCGGTAGTTCCTTCCATCAGGCGCATTCGAATCGGAGGTCGCTCCTTTCGGTACCTTGCGCCACGTTGTTGGAACGATCTCCCTCGATCTTTAAGAATGGCTACCAATCTGCTAGCCTTTAGAAAGGAGCTAAAGACCTGGCTTTTTTCTTTGTAAATTCTGCCCTTTCTTGGAGCACTGCTATGCTGTATACTTTTCCTTGTTTCTCTCTTCGCCAAAGCGCCGGGACACTCCTTGGAGTAGCCGCGCGCTATAGAAGAGCCATTTTAACATTAACATTAACATTAACATTAACATTAACATATGGACAATCAGGAGTCACTCAAATAGCTCCTCACTCCAGAGCAAACAGACTTCCACCCATTTACCTAGCTGTCGGAATGATACATATTCTTGCAAGCAAACAGCATAAATGCATGTTAGTTGAACCCTCTTCGTGGGATCTCACTGTTCAAGCCCACAATATCCCACTATAGCTTTCAGCAAGACCTTCAGGACTCGGCAATGGCTGCCTTTGACTTCGAAGGTCGCACGTGGTTTTCAGACATTACAAAAATGATTATCCATTATCATGTCCACGTCCGGACATAATAGTTTGACAGACTTGAAACAAATGACTCTCTTTTCATGCTCCTTAAAATTGAATTAGTGCAGTCGTAATCATCATGAGAACTTGGAAGACCGAGAGATAGGAGCCGCGCCGAACAACTGCGCCTAATTACAGACTTTGCATGAGCCACAAAACTAATTAAATAATAGTGCGTGCACCGAGGGTTGTTAATTATCTATTGTAATGCACCGTAGCCGCCTTGCGCATCTTTTAGCTCAGGGAATGGGTAAGGAAATGAACTGTGCGTTTTCCAATTAGTGTTTCTGCATTGTGTAGTGCTAACTTCCCTAATCTGGCTCCTCTGTTGGTAGGCTGAGAAAACATTCTTCCTCTACTGATTACTCGTCTGTGTCACAACAACCATTGTTCAGTTTCTGAAAAGCAAACAATGCTTAGAATACCACTAAACATGCAAATCAAAAACTGAAAATTCAGAAGACAGGCGTGGTTCTGTGTAGTGTGTCTAGATAATGATCCGTCACATTTACCAGTTGCTGTACAAGAATTCTAGAAGCCTTACCCCCAACACATTCTAAAAATAGAGAGGGTCAAAAGAATTAAACGATACAGAAGTCTAAAGAAACAGAAGTGTTGAGCCACGCAACATGATTTTTTATCGATGGTGGTATTGTTGGCCTTAGTCTTGTTAATGTTTTAAATCAGATGTACAAGGTGGAGGAATGGAGTCTCTTAACCCCATAACTGCTGAGCCCCCACAGGCTATATGAGGTTGTTCGCACTTAGGGCTTTTAGACTTTTTTTTCCACATAATGTATCCACGCCAAATACATGTCCTTTTTTCCCAACATCCTGGATTCCCAGGGTTTGTGGATTGCCCTAGAAGGGACCGAAAAAGTAGGCAAAATATAGCTAAATCTTCATTGTTTAGGGAAAAATTGAAATAAAGTACTCTGGATAAAAGTGTCTGTTTTCTTTTTCCTAAACGTGGCATCATTAAACTGTTTGCTGTGCTAAGGTCACCATCGTCCCAACTTTCAGGAGCATGCAGAGATGAATACAATTTTTTTTTTTTACCAGAGTTGGCATTTTTGAACGAGGTAGCCAATTTCTCCTATTTTTGTGAGTTCTCAACCTACTTGCAGATTGTGGTAGAAACTAATATGAAACCAATAGGTAATCCAAGAAAGCTACAGATTTCTGAATCATTCATTTTCCTTACATTTCTGTGATAGAAACTTCTGGAAGGCAGAGTAATACGCAAAATCCCAACCACCCAGCATTACCCCACTTGTTCGCATAAAAGCGTAGTGCCACTTGTGTGGCTGGACAAAGTGCCCGCAATAGGATCGGATCAAGCCAAGGTCAAACGGTTGGTTCGGTTTCAGTGGTCTGAGGGCAAACACAGCCTCAAATCCCACAGCTACCCCTATTGCTAATCTTTCCATGTAGCATGTTAGGGACTTTTAGGTCAAGGTCTCTTGTCTTACCCACACATGTGAAGTAACATTTATATCAGGCACCTTGGAGGAATGCTGTGTGGTAGAAAATGTGTGGCGCCCCAAAGATTCCAGAAATTTTCTTCACAGATATGTGAGGAAAATTTGTGTTTTTAGTCATAGTTTGAGATTTTCAGTGCACTGTATGTAAGAGAATTGTGTGGAATCCATGCAAAGCACACCACCCTGAACTCCCCTAGATATCTATTTTTTTTAACCATCTGAGTCTGTTAGGTTTTCCAGGAGGCAGCCTACGAAAAACTCAAAAAGCGCACCCATTCATTAGTGCAAGTGGGATGATATTATCAGTTAGCCCCACTCTCCTGACTCATATATAAAAACAATCAAAATAATCAAATGTTCTTTTACTTGCTATTGGGATGGAATGCTTTAGTCCCCTAGGGAACAGACAGACTGTTGAGGTTCCAGGGGTGAGGGTGGGAACTGATGTTATGTTGGGAAGACCCATCCCATTATTTAGTTAAAATATATATATTCCTTTCATACAGTGGGCTTTCTGCCCCATCAGGGGCAAATAGGAGGAATACCTACTGTCAGGAAAAAAGACCGGTTTGCTCCTTTTGGGGTGGTGTGTGAGGTGTACTTTTACCCCCCCCTCCCGGCCAAGTTTGGAGCCTCCTTCCCAATTGGGATAAGCCTCCTATCTGCCCCCAAAGGCGCATAAATACACTTTTGAGCCAACTGGTGCAGAGGTGTTGCTCGATGTAAGGGTAAGCCACCCCGTCCATTTGTTTATTTTGGTGCCTTTTTGAAATCCCTGGTGCTAGTGGGGTTTCTATACCCCAGGGGGAAATCTGGGGTAGTTACCCCATCTGCTCCCCAGAGGGGCAGAAATCGTGTTGCCTCATTTAGTTGAACTGGCGGAGTAGCCATGCTGATGGTGGGCAAGCTCCCACCTTTATCTATATGTATTTTCTTAAACATGCACTGGAGTCTAATCAGCTTTCTGCCCCCTAAGGGGGCTGTTTGGGGTAATAACCCCATCTGCCTCCATGGGGACAGAAAGACTGTTGCCCCATTTAGTTGGGGGTGGAGGAATAGCCCTGCCCATGGTGGGTAGGCTCCAGCCCTATATAGAAATATATATATCAACAGCCAGAAATGCATCCGCCACTATCTGCAATAAAGCCTCCAAATACATCCCCTTGGGTCTCTGCTCTCTCTTCTTTCGGAAGGAGTGTTTCCTGCACATATCCACGTGTCAGCCTGAGACGCTATCACAGAGTACCCCGCCTCACCTTGGGCTCGGACATCACAGACTGGGACTGTTCGCAGTTCTTCTTGTTTGCACCAGAGTGATTTGTACGGTCCTGATCCCTCCTCGGAGCACAGGAGGAAAAACCGGCAGTGGCGAGGTTATTTCAACCTCGTTCTGGGCTGTAGGCACTGTCCTCGCCACCCCTGCTCAATGGACACCTGTAATCTGGGGCTAGGCGTACGAGGGGAGCTGAGGAGGCTCCGTTGTGGACAAACAAGCTTTTAAAAAACGGAGCATGACATTTTGTTTTGTTTTTGGACTCACCCTGCTATGTTCCCGCATCCACGCACAGAATTGTAACTTTACTTTATCCCCTCAGCACTAACCCCCATGGTCCACTCACAAGGGACTCTGGGACCTGGAGTTTTCCCAGATGCACGGGATACTACACAGGTGTGCTGCCTCAGGTTTCTCTGGGGGAGGTGCGGACTCGTGACATCGAGTTTAAGAGAGGGGCGGGACTTTTAACAGAGTGATATTCCTGTGGAGGCTTTGGGCGCTGACGAAGGCACATCAACAGCCAGAAATGCATCCGCCACTATCTGCAATAAAGCCTCCAAATACATCCCCTTGGTTCTCTGCTCTCTCTTCTTTCGGAAGGAGTGTTTCCTGCACATATCCACGCATCAGCCTGAGACGCTATCACAAAGTACCCCGCCTCACCTTGGGCTCGGACATCACAGGCTAGGACTGTTCACAGTTCTTCTTGTTTGCACCAGAGTGATTTGGACGGTTCTGATCCCGCCTCGGAGCACAGGAGGAAAAACCGGCAGTGGCGAGGTTATTTTAACCTCGTTCTGGGCTGTAGGCACTGTCCTCGCCGCCCCTGCTCAATGGACACCTGTAATCTGGGGCTAGGCATACGAGGGGAGCTGGGGAGGCTCCGTTGTGGACAAACATGCTTTTAAAAAACGGAGCATGACATTTTGTTTTGTTTTTAGACTCACCCTGCTATGTTCCCGCATCCACGCACAGAATTGTAACTTTACTTTATCCCCCCAGCACTAACCCCCATGGTCCACTCACAAGGGACTCTGGGACCTGTAGTTTTCCCAGATGCACGGGATACTACACAGGTGTGCTGCCTCAGGTTTCTCTGGGGGGGGTGCGGACTCGTGACATCGAGTTTAAGAGAGGGGCGGGACTTTTAACAGAGTGATATTCCTGTGGAGGCTTTGGGCCCTGACGAAGGCACATCAACAGCCAGAAATGCATCCGCCACTATCTGCAATAAAGCCTCCAAATACATCCCCTTGGGTCTCTGCTCTCTCTTCTTTCGGAAGGAGTGTTTCCTGCATATATATATATATATATATACCTACTGGCGGTCGCCAGTAGGTATATATAGTTAGGATTTTTTCTCTATGGGATTTTTGAAAATTCTATGTCTAATAACTTTGGCGTTTGTGGACGGAATTGGCTGAAATTTTCAGGAAAATGGAACATTTTGTTTCTGAGCAGCCCCTGAAAATTTGGGGGGGTTCGTCAAGGGGGGGCCGAGAAAAAAGGGGGTCCCAAAACGCGTTTTGCCCATGTTAATTTCCATAGGGCGGTTGGCCTCACTTTTAGCCCGAACGGCTGAATGGATTTGCACAAAACTTGGCAAAATTGTAGGGACTGGTAGCCCGATGTGCCTTTGCTAGGTCTCAATATATGTGCTCCAGTGGATTTTGAGAAATTAACGTTCAAAAAAAGATATATATCTGTAACAGCGATCCGGTTCGCGTACTTTTCGCGTTACGGAGCTTTGCGAAGCGAAGCTGATTGGCTCTCCGGTGTCTGTAAACATTCCAAACAGTCCGTAGCGGCCGCCATCTTGTCTCTCGGTAGGATCGAGAGACAAGAGGAGGCCAAAGCGAAAGGGGCAAATGACCATAAGGGGGCATAGTAGATCCTCCCTGACCCCCTAGGTTTGATGTGGAGGCTTTAAAAGGGTCCCGCGGGGCAAAAAAAAAAAATATCGTTTTTTTTCGTGGGTTGCGCCCGGTACGCGTAACGGAAAGCGGACTGGGGAGCGTACTACAAGGAAACAAGAATGATTGACTTTTAACTTATTGTATGTTTATCGACTTTTTTTTTTTTTTTTTTTTTTCTGCTGAGTGACGTCTCGGCCTATCTCCACGGGATGCAGTCCCTACTATCTCGGCGTTTAAGCCCAGGGGGACCGGTAGTGTGGGAGAGATAACGTCTGTTAACGTTCGATTCGAAGGAAATCAGGAAGTGTTGATAAACGTTGTCTGCGCCATCTTGCCTTTTTTTAAATGCCACACTTTTGTCGTGCACGGCAGCCATTTTAGATGCCTTGACCAGACCCACTCTCTGCACGCTGTCGATCCTTAGCATGGCTCCCCACCCTCGCAAGCATCTCCCCCAGGCACTGGTCACCCCCGCTCTCTGTCTTATGCATGGGCAATAAACCTCCCCCCATCTGCGCTGCTCTTCCCTGAGAATCACACTCTGTGCCCGCCCGACACCTCCCTTTCGCCCTATTCACTACCGCACCCTCTGACACTCCTCTTCCTCTGTGTCCGATTGTCCAGGCTATCAGCTAGCCCTGCAGATGTAGTTTATGGCTCCAGCTGTAAAGAATCACCCCTCTTTAAAGGAGTTATAGTAGATCAAGGCCCACACCCGATGAGATCCGTCACACCACACGTGTTCCTACTATCTGAAAACCATCCTGTATTGTGATTGGGGAGGGGACCGAGCCTGAAGCGGAAGATTCAAGGGATGCCTCTTTGTACATCAAAGTTTTTACAATTATGTGTCACATTAAAAATATATAGCACTCCAACAAAGTGGATCATTGTGAACTTGTATCAGGGATTGTATAAGAGAGTAAATATGTGTTAGTATATGTTTGAATAAGTAAGGTGTGTATAACTGTATAGTTGAGGAAATGGAGGTGAGATTGTTTCTTTGCATGACTGACTAGGTGTGTGAGTAACTCCATGGATGAGTGACAGTGTGTGAGTGTCTGTATACACTGAGTGTATCTAAGGTTATATTAGAGTCTGAAGAGGTTTATCGTATTAGCACAAGAATGATGTCAAATGAGATGTCATCAGTGATGTCATCAGGGATGTCATTTGAGATGTTATCAGTGATGTCATTTGAGATGTCATCAGTGATGTCATCAGTGATGTCATTTGAGATGTCATCAGTGATGTCATCAGTGATGTCACTGACCATGTCATGAATGATGTAATATGTGACATCATCAGCAGTGGATTGCAGGTGCGCAATATATAGTTAGTGCAACTAACTATATATGGAATTTCAATGGTTTTGTGTGAGTAAAATAAGGTTTTTTAAATGCTAATTCCTAACTATATATGGTCTATAACCTATGGTTTTTTCAGTGAATTTTCAAGGTTTTTTAAATGCTAATTCCTAACTATATATGGTCTCTAACCTATGGTTTTTTCAGTGAATATATATATATATATATATATATATATATATATATATATATATATATATATATATATATATATATTCACTGAAAAAATCATAGGTTTCACAGCAGTTATAGTTAGGTGGAAATTTTACTCGCATAAAACCATTGAAATTCCCACGTTATAGTTAGTTGGACTCACTATAACTTGCGCGTGCAATGCACTGCTGATGACGTCACATATTACATCACTCATGACATGGTCAGTGACATCACTCATGACATCACTGATGACAACATCCTTGTGATAAAGTGGCAGACCTCCTATCAGCATAAAATACCCTTTGACACACACATTCAAAAATAGAAACTAACATTTTCTTAAAAAAGGAGAAACCAATACCAATTACAACAACTTATTAGGTAATTCCAACATCTACATACACATCCACTCATTCACCAACAGTTCTATATAGTCACTCATGCATATACTTACTCATCATATGTACTCATACACCTATACATCCTGTTACACACTAATACTCATCCATATAGTTACTCACACACAAATTCACACATGCAAATAAACTATCAAAAAAACATTTACTTGATTATACTGCTATATACACACCACTACACATACTTCTACAGAAACGGAAACATATTTACTCTCTTAAACAATCAATTATAAAAACACATACTCACTAACCCACCCATACACACAATCATCCACCCATACAGTCTTGCACACATGCTGTCTTCAAAATACATACAAATAGTGAGTCACTCATTCATGCATCTGTGCTCTAAGTAATATCCCCCACCGAACCATACAGACACTGATACTGATACTCAAAAAAACAACTAATAACCCATATACACACTCATGTAGCTACTCACCAACCCATGCAGCCACTTATACACAAAGTGAGACACAGATACAGATATTTAAATATTTAAACATTACTCGCTAATATATGTATTCACTAAGATACATTTAATAAGTCAGTTAACCAATCAATTTTACACAAAAAAACATCCATTTAGACATTTATTTACCCATTTATTCTTCCGTCAACCTTTAGATATACATATATAAAAAATATTTATTTTTCAGAAAGATACACATTCACTGGATGATGTCATCAGTGATGTCATTTGAGATGTCATCAGTGATGTCATGAGTGATGTCAGTGACCATGTCATGAGTGATGTAATATGTGACGTCATCAGCAGTGCATTGCACGCGCAAGTTATAGTGAGTCCAACTAACTATAACGTGGGAATTTCAATGGTTTTATGCGAGTAAAATTTCCACCTAACTATAACTGGTGTGAAACCTATGTTTTTTCAGTGAATTTAATAGGTTTTTTGAATGCTAATTCCTAACTATAACTGGTGTGAAACCTATGTTTTTTTCAGTGAATTTAATAGGTTTTTTAAATGCTAATTCCTAACTATAACTGGTGTGAAACCTATGTTTTTTTCAGTGAATATATATATATATATATATATTACCTACTGGCGGTCGCCAGTAGGTATATATAGTTAGGATTTTTTCTCTATGGGTTTTTTGAAAATTCTATGTCTAATAACTTTGGCGTTTGTGGACGGAATTGGCTGAAATTTTCAGGAAAATGGCACATTGTGTTTCTGAGCAGCCCCTGAAAATTGGGGGGGGGTTCGTCCAGGGGGGGTCGAGAAAAAAGGGGGGTCCCAAAACGTGTTTTTAACATTGAGTTTTCCATAGGGCGGTTGGCCTCACTTTTAGCCCGAACGGCTGAATGGATTTGCACGAAACTTGGCAACATTGTAGGGACTGGTAGCCCGATGTGCCTTTTGTAGGTCTCAATATATGTGCTCCAGTGGATTTTGAGAAATTAACGTTTAAAAAAAGATATATATCTGTAACAGCGGACCGGGCAGCGCTGCAGTTCGCGTACTTTTCGCGCAACGGAGCTTTGTGAAGCGAAGCTGATTGGTTCTCCGGCGTCTGTCAACATTCCAAACAGTCCGTAGCGGCCGCCATCTTGTCTCTCGGTAGGATCGAGAGACAAGAGGAGGCGAAAGGGAAGGGGCAAATGACGATAAGGGGGCATAGTAGATCCTCCCTGACCTCTTAGGTTTGATGTACCATTTTGCCAAGTTTGGTGTAATTCCGTTCAGCCATTCAGGCTGTAGACGTATCTAAATGTCAATAATCGAACGGCTGAATGGATTTGCACGAAACTTGGCAAAATATTAGGGACTGGTAGCCCGATGTGCCTTTGCTAGGTCTCAATATATGTGCTCCAGTGGATTTTGAGAAATTAACGTTCAAAAAAAGATATATATCTGTAACAGCGCTCCGCTTCGCGTACTTTTTGCGTTACGGAGCTTTGCGAAGCTGATTGGTTCTCCGGCGTCTGTCAACATTCCAAACAGTCCGTAGCGGCCGCCATCTTGTCTCTCGGTAGGATCGCGAGACAAGAGGAGGCCAAAGCGAAGGGGGAAATGGCCATAAGGGGGCATAGTAGATCCTTCCTGACCTCTTAGGTTTGATGTACCATTTTGCCAAGTTTGGTGTAATTCCGTTCAGCCATTCAGGCTGTAGATGTATGTAAATGTCCTATGGAAAATTGCATGGGGAAAACACATTTGAAAGTGTTGAAATTTAGAACCAATTAAAATGTTACTTTGGTTTTGTATTTGTGTGTGATGAAAGTTAATTGGTTATGTATATATGTCAAATGAGAGGAAACCACAGCCATTTTGTGATACTACTGTCTGAGGTACATTTGTGAGGAATTTTTGGTGGTGAATTTCTGGTGTTTGATTTACACAGTACTAACACTTCTCCTACTTTTAAAAAGGTGAGTTGTTAATTTGTAAGGGGAACTATGTTGTACACTTGAAGATAATTTGAAAAATGTTTTCTGTTATTTATTTGCAGTCCTTTCTGTTATACTAAATACTTGATAAAGTTAGTTTTATATTATGTATTACTAAAAACGATAAATGAAAGTGATTATTTTTTTCTGCAATTTACAGCAAGCAATTTCAAAATAAAATGGCTCACAATGAAGAGACCGTGGCAATTTCTTTTGAATTGTCCACTACATTGATTGAAATTGAGAGCACCAATAATGAAATATTGTCACATGGAGGAGATGACTTGTATGATTCCATTAGATTGATTGAAATGGACAGCACCAATAATGAAATATTGTCACAAGGAGGAGATGACTTGAATGATTCCACTACATTGATTGAAATTGAGAGCACCAATAATGAAATATTGTCACAAGGAGGAGATGACTTGTATGATTCCATTAGATTGATTGAAATGGACAGCACCAATAATGAAATATTGTCACAAGGAGGAGATGACTTGAATGATTCCACTACATTGATTGAAATTGAGAGCACCAATAATGAAATATTGTCACGAGGAGATGACTTGAATGATTCCACTACATTGATTGAAATTGACAGCACCAATAATGAAATATTGTCACAAGGAGGAGATGACTTGAATGATTCCACTACATTGATTGAAATTGACAGCACCAATAATGAAATATTGTCACAAGGAGGAGATGACTTGAATGATTTTTTTGATCAATCTGTTGATGGCGAATTTATCGAATGTTTGGAGACCATAGAGTTACAAGAATCATCATTGCAGACTTTTCATGAGGAAATTGCTGATGAGGACATGTTACTAGTTCTTTCAAATTTAGAAAATTCTGAAGAATAAATTTATATTTAGAAATCAAAAATTGTTTGAGACATTATTCATTTTTATTTTTAATTTATGAGGTTGTAGCGAAGTGATTGTAGTATAAAATGAGACTTATAGTATAGAGTGCAACATTTTTATGTTACATGGTAAGTTTACTCATATTTACTTCCCTTCTGCCACTATATTATCTCCAATGTGTATTTGACATCTCTTCTTCATCTCTGGCCTCCTTTCTCTCACTGTGTGTCTCCGATGCATCTTATCCCTGCTATTTTGTGTAATTACAGAAGAGAGTAAAATAAAATAGTTCGGAACGTGAAAAGGGGGCAAAGTAGAGTACCCCTCACCCCGTAGGCCTTTTCAGGTGGTCCCAAAAGGATCAGTTTCTGCTTTCCTGAGAGATTATGGTATGAGTTCCATATACCACAATAATTTGCATTACAACATGCAAGATATCTATCTCCTATTACCAACTTTTGGAGATATTCGCGCTAAGCGCGAATATCTCCAAAAAGTTATACCTGCCCTGAGCAGTTCTTAGCCATGTTATCCAATGGGAGGTGGATAACATGGCTAAGAGCATTAGCTCGGTAATGCATGAATATCGCTGACTTTTTAGCGATATTCATGCATTGCGGCCGTTTTTTATCGCATTTGCGATAAACCTTGATAATAGCAAGGTTTATCTTTGATAATTTCTGACGATGCTTAGCGGTAAAAAATTCGTTGGTAAGCATCGTTAGCGATAAATATCGCTTAACTTTGGTAATATGCAGCAACGTCTGTTAACGTTCGATTCGAAGGAAATGAGGAAGTGTTGAAAAACATTGTTTGCGCCATCTTGCCTTTTTTGAAATGCCACACTTTTGTCGTGCACGGCAGCCATTTTAGATGCCTTGACCAGACCCACTCTCTGCACGCTGTCGATTCGTAGCATGGCTCCCCACCCTCGCAAGCATCTTCCCCAGGCACTGGTCACCCCCGCTCTCTGTCTTATGCATGGGCAATAAACCTCCCCCCATCTGCGCTGCTCTTCCCTGAGAATCACACTCTGTGCCCGCCCGACACCTCCCTTTCGCCCTATTCACTACCGCACCCTCTGACACTCCTCTTCCTCTGTGTCCGATTGTCCAGGCTATCAGCTAGCCCTGCAGATGTAGTTTATGGCTCCAGCTGTAAAGAATCACCCCTCTTTAAAGGAGTTATAGTAGATCAAGGCCCACACCCGATGAGATCCGTCACACCACACGTGTTCCTACTATCTGAAAACCATCCTGTATTGTGATTGGGGAGGGGACCGAGCCTGAAGCGGAAGATTCCAGGAATGACTCTTTGTACATCAAAGTTTTTACAATTATGTGTCACATTAAAAATATATAGCACTCCAACAAAGTAGTAGGAATATAAAACTTTAATAACATATAAATATATACAACAAAACAAAAACAGTAAAAACATTTAAACAACGAAGAGACCGTGGCAATTTCTTTTGAATTCCTGATGAGGACATGTTACTAGTTCTTTCAAATTATGAAAATTCAGAAGATGTTGCCTGGGGGTGGGTCGTCAGTAGCAGTCTGTTGTGCGAATAGTTCCAAGGCAGCAGAACGCGCTGAAATCTAGATGGCACGAAAGTGATGTCTAGTAAGTTGCCGCCCAGCAAATAACGGCGTGGGGCGCCGCGGGGGTGAGTGAGTCCAGTAGGCACCACAGCTATTCTTACCGGCATTGCAGAATTACTGCTGGGGACAATGCCTGTGCTGTAGCAGGGTCACAGCAGAAACAAAAAGGATTCTGTTGAAGATGTTGTTGGTTTTCAATTTGAAAACAGTTCTGGTGTCAATTGCTATGCTAATGTAGTGGTTAATGTTTTGTTTTCTCTAGAAAATGTAAAAGAGGGGGAGGCAGTCCAAAGTTCCGTTAAAAGGGCAAAGGAAAGGATCGGTGGTTTGAACTATCAGTCAAAAAGGGGAGGGGGTGCAACAATTTTTCCTACCGGGTCACACTGTGCTTTCACCGGAACTGAGGTCTGCAGGATTCTAGTAATTCAAAGTGAGGCTGGCGCCAGCATGGGAGCGCCGACGTCCCACGGATACAGTTTCGTCACTCCACGGGCGATCATGGCAGTCATTCCCCATCGGGGGTGTCTGCGGGGGTCGGAGACTCCCGCGGCTCCTGTAGAATCTTCAAGGTCGTGGAGGACTACGGTGGTGGAGTCAACAAGTGACCGGGCCATTTCTTTATGCTGGGCCCGCTCTTGCCAGGTCGACCGCCATTTTGAGAGTTCGGTAGCTACTGGCGATCGCGGGGTCAAATGAGCGGACGGGCTCCACCCTGCCGGGCGAGACGTTGCAGCATCGCCACAGTGGAAGAACCCTTTTCCGGGCGCTTGAAGCGCCGAGGGTGCAGGTGGGAAGCCTCCACTGGGGAGGCGGGAGAGGCCTGTTCGCATCGTCTCTCCCTCCCAGTGCACCCCACGGCGTCTCGCTTGAGATTTGTTATGGCCGGACCAGGCGATGAGGACGAGGGGGGGGGGTCGGAGGCATGTGCAAGACATCCCCCCCCAGTGTTGTCGCAGCCATTGTTCAAGAGAGAAGAAGTGTCCTGTCCATCTTCGGGCCGGGCTTCCGGTGGATGTCGGCCGGACGCCCCTGGCTCTGGCCCCATGAACGGGTTTCTTGGTTTATCGGCTGCAGCCGGATCCTGTCGGCCTCGGCCCCCCGACCGTTGGTGGCCGGACCGGAAGAGCATGTGGCGGGACTACCTGCAACTCTCAAGGGCCACCGCAGCCGGACTGGGAGAGAGAGGGGAGGGTCGAGGAGACATTCCCCCCCCCTGAAACTCTTCAGCGTTGTAAAGGCAATCCCCTGGCCGGGTCCCGCTGGCCTCGGCCTCTCCTCCGGCTACACCCTACGTTAGGATCTCCTGGCCGAGGCGTGGCAGCAGGATCCGCCTTATATGGGCTGCTCCCGGCTGGGCGTAGCCGCAACCCTGCCCCACCTTGGAAGTTTCCAGAGTGGGGGCGGATGTTCTACTGACTTGCATTTTCCCTAGTCTATCGATTTTTTTGGCGTGGCAGGCGGTGGGACAGCGAGGGGTGATTTGGTTTCTCTTACTGTTTTTCTGGTCTCTCACCACTGGCATATTTCTAACGTTTTCTTGTTTCTAGGACATTAATAGGTTTTATCATTACGTTATGTTATCGTTTCTTTGTTCGTTGTTTAATAAAAGTTTATGTTCATCAGTGGCCTACTGATTTTCGTTTTCCTATTCTTTTCTTTCCAGGTTGTTTCATGCTAAAGTTTCTGTTAACAGGATACAGTGATCACTTCGTTATTATTGCATATGTCCTTTTCACTAGGGGTGCTCTCTGGTCGGGCCAGATGACGTATCTCTAGTAAATGGTCCGGGTGAAACAGGTGCATCAATCAGTGGGGAGTAGATAGGCATGACAGATTACAACGGGGGAGAAAGGTCCACATTACGTACCCTTTCACTATTTGCAAAGATTTTCCTACGTATATTTGCAAACAGGGAATACCTCCAAAAAGAACCAATTCCCAAACAGTCAATGTTTGGGGAAACAATCAATCAATGAGGAACGAAATAGGCACGACGTGTTAAAGGTTTGCGTTACCTACCCTTCACTATCTGCAAAGGGAGAGAGAATATTCCTATTCTTCCTCGTTTGCAGGCAGAGAAGATTCTTAAGAGAACCAACTTCGAACAATTCAATGCTCGATTCAAACAATCAAGAAGGGGTACTGTGAACACAAATGAACGCCGCTTATGTACATACACATTGGTATTATCAACAGGTTGTTCCTAATGTTTCTATTTTAGGGAGGTCAAAAAGAGATCCCATTAGTGGCCTACTGATTTTGCTCGATTCCTTTTCTTTTTTTACACGATTTTTCGCTATCTGCAAAGACTAAACAGAGTATTGCGACTCTGTGCTTGTTTGTAAATAGAGAATGAACCAAAGAGAACAATCAATCAAATGGAGAGAGAAGCAGGCACGACGGATTACAACGGGGGCAAAGGCCTGCGTTAACTACCCTTCACTATCTGCAAAGAGAGAGTACTCCTAATAGAAATGAGGGGTGGGGGGCAGCATTCAAAGCAGATCAGTGTGCATAAACACGAAAATGTTTTTACTTACCACGTACTTGACATTCGACAGCTTATGATATTTACTATTAAAAAACCATTGAAATTCACTGAAAAAACCATAGGTTATAGACCATATATAGTTAGGAATTAGCATTTAAAAAACCTTACTTTACTCACACAAAACCATTGAAATTCCATATATAGTTAGTTGCACTAACTATATATCGCGCACCTGCAATCCACTGCTGATGATGTCACATATTACATCATTCATGACATGGTCAGTGACATCACTGATGACATCACTGATGACATCTCAAATGACATCACTGATGACATCACTGATGACATCTCATTTGACATCATTCTTGTGCTAATACGATAAACCTCTTCAGACTCTAATATAACCTTAGATACACTCAGTGTATACAGACACTCACACACTGCCACTCATCCATGGAGTTACTCACACACCCAGTCAGTCATGCAAAGAAACAATCTCACCTCCATTTCTTCAACTATACAGTTAAACACACCTTACTTATTGAAACATATACTAACACATATTTACTCTCTTATACAATCCCTGATACAAGTTCACAATGATCGATACAACCACTCACTCATTCAGTGGCTCTCATGCACAGTTATTTATATATGCCAACTCTCACATGTACTGTGTTTTACATATGTATTTAGTATGACATGTAGCATTGAGATATCCATTCACTCATCAATACACTCATGCACACAGTCAACTGCCCATGTAGCTGTTTCCACATGCACTCTTGAACTCATACACCTAGTGAATAAACTGCTCACACATCTATGCACAGAGTCACACACCTTACAGCCACCCCCACACAAACTCAATCTCCCATAGAAATACTTGGGCAACCAATTAATAACACCTATAGCCTCTCGTATAGCTAATGATCAACACATGCAGCAGTTTACATCACAACAGACATAATGATGCACAAATTAAGACAGTTTAGTCACTAACCCATGCATTCAGTGAGACATATTTAATCACTCACTCATACAGTCAGTCACGCACCTACTAAATCCTTCATCCAGACACTTATACATCCACTCATTCTTCAATATGTAAGACATATTTTAACTTTACAGAAACATACAGTCACTGGATGTTGTCATCAGTGATGTCATTTGAGATGTCATCAGTGATGTCATCAGTGATGTCACTGACCATGTCATGAATGATGTAATATGTGACATGATCAGCAGTGGATTGCGGGCGCGCGATATATAGGTAGTGCAACTAACTATATATGGAATTTCAATGGTTTTGTGTGAGTAAAATAAGGTTTTTTAAATGCTAATTCCTAACTATATATGGTCTATAACCTATGGTTTTTCCAGTGAATATATATATATATATCCTCGCTCCTCCTGCACTTGGTTCACGCACTCATGCACGGGTGCTGCATTTGCGGTAAGTGCTGCCGCAAAATATTACGCTCCTCGTCCCTTACCCTTTCAAAGAGACACAGCACTCACGGGGGGAAAGTCGTAGATTTTATTATGACTTTCAAACGCACCAGACGCGTTTCGGCATCCGCCTTCCTCTGTGGTACAGGTACCCCTGTACCACAGAGGAAGGCGGATGCCGAAACGCGTCTGGTGCGTTTGAAAGTCATAATAAAATCTACGACTTTCCCCCCGTGAGTGCTGTGTCTCTTTGAAAGGGTAAGGGACGAGGAGCGTAATATATATATATATATATATATATATATATATATATATATATATATATATATATATATTCACTGAAAAAACCATAGGTTTCAGGCCTTATATAGTTAGGAATCAGCATTTAAAAAACCTTTGAAATTCACTGAAAAAACCATAGGTTTCAGGCCTTATATAGTTAGGAATTCGCATTTAAAAAAACCTTTGAAATTCACTGAAAAAACCATAGGTTTCAGGAGTTATATAGTTAGGAATTAGTTTTTAAAAAACCTTTGAAATTCACTCAAAAAACTATAAGTTTTAGTGGTGTTATAGTTAGCTGGACATTTTACTCATACAAAACCAATGAAATTGCTCCTATATAGTTAGTTGTACTAACTATATTTCGCGCACCCGCAATCCACTGCTGATGATGTCACATATTATTTCATTCATGACATGGTCAGTGACATCACTGATGACATCTCAAATGACATCACTGATGACATCACTGATGACATCATCCAATGAATGTGGTTTGCTTCGTTATTTAAATATGCATTATATATATAGCAATTTACATTGAAGAATGAGTGGATATATATAAATAAATATTTGGATGGAGGATTTAGTAGCAGTGTAATTGACTGTTTACTTGACCAATTTATAAAGTCTCACTAAATATAGTGGATAGTGACTAAACTGTGTGAATATCTGTATCACTTTGTCAGTTGTTGTGTAAACTGATTCTACAGTTGGTTACTAGCTATGTGAAAGTCTATATTAGTTATTGATTAGTTAACTGAGTATTTGTATGGGAGTGTGAAAGTGTGTGTGGTTCGGTGGGGGGTGTGTGACTGTCCAAAGATGTGTGAATAGTTGATTCAGTAGATATATGAAGTTAAAACTACATGTTCTAACAGTTTGGGTGAGGGAATCTCTTTATGGGTGTGGTGATGAGCAAATATATTTCTCAAAGGTACAGGTCCAACAAACTAGAAAAATAAAAGGCAGTGTATGTGTCAGTTGTTGTATATAAATAAGTATACATAAGACACAATGATTGTGTGAGTGACTGTATGGATAACTGTATACTTGTAATAATGATTTTATAATTCACTAAGTATGACTTACTATCTAAATGAATAGAAGAAGTGGTGTTTGTATAAGTGTTTTGCTAAGTAAATATGTAAGTATGATCCATTGTTTGCATAAGTGAGTAGGATGACTTCATATGTGAATAGGATGCGTGCTGTTGTTTAATGTCGATATAGATGTATAAGTATTTTTGATAGTGTTCTATTGTTCATTGACAGCAAGTAGGAGTGAATCCATAGGTAAGTGATTAGATGTGTGTATACATCTATGAATCACTGAGTGGATTTTTAGATACTTGTATTGCTGTGACAATGGATTTAAATATGATACTCTGTATTTTACAAACAGTGATGAAAAATTGTAATAGTGTATGAAAAGGTGTATGTGATTGTCACGTGGATGATGTCATCAGTGATGTCATCAGTGATGTCATTTGAGATGTCATCAGTGATGTCACTGACCATGTCATGAATGATCTAATATGTGACATCATCAGCAGTGGATTGCGGGTGCGCGAAATATAGTTAGTACAACTAACTATATAGGAGCAATTTCATTGGTTTTGTATGAGTAAAATGTCCAGCTAACTATAACACCACTAAAACTTATAGTTTTTTGAGTGAATTTCAAAGGTTTTTTTAAAAACTAATTCCTAACTATATAACTCCTGAAACCTATGTTTTTTTCAGTGAATTTCAAAGGTTTTTTTAAATGCTAATTCCTAACTATATAAGGCCTGAAACCTATGGTTTTTTCCGTGAATTTCAAAGGTTTTTTAAATGCTGATTCCTAACTATATAAGGCCTGAAACCTATGGTTTTTTCAGTGAATTTCAAAGGTTTTTTAAATGCTAATTCCTAACTATATAAGGCCTGAAACCTATGGTTTTTTCAGTGTTTAAAAAAAAAAAAAATTGTTTGGTTAACTGGCTTATTAAGTGTATCTTAGTGAATACATATATTAGCGAGTAATGTTTAAATATTTAAATATATGCATGAGTGATGTAATATGTGACGTCATCAGCAGTGCATTGCAGACGTGCAAGTTATAGTGAGTCCAACTAACTATAACGTGGGAATTTCAATGGTTTTATGCGAGTAAAATTTCCAGCTAATTATAACTGGTGTGAAACCTATGGTTTTGTCAGTGAATTTCAAAGGTTTTTTAAATGCTAATTCCTAACTATAACTGGTGTGTAAACTATGGTTTTTTCAGTGAATATATATATATATAAATAAAATTTCTATGGCAAAATGAAACCCCTCATTTTGTTCCTTTTCAAATTAAATGTATTAAGTGTTACCACTTTATTCCAATCAAGATGACTTCAGGTGTGCCATACTTTTGTCGTAAGTAAGACTGTTAGCGTTCTAGTTGTTCTTTAGAACACTCTGGGACATTCTGTCATTGGGCTATAGTTGGGCTACATCTGGATGATATTTGGGCTACATTTGGGCTCTTTTGTCTCTGGTGGCCATCTTGGGAGACTGCATATTAGAAGTTTTTTTAATGAAATATAAGAGGATTTGAGAAGTCACTCAAAATGTGCCCTAATTTTTCTTTCTTCAGCACTAATCATAATTTCTATGGCAAAATGAACCCCCTCATTTTGTTCCTTTGCAAATTAAATGTTTTAAGCGTTAACACTTTATTCCAATCAGGATGACTTCAGGTGTGCCATACTTTTGTCATAAGTAAGACTGTTAGCGCTCTAGTTGTTCTTTAGAACACTCTGGGACATTCTGTCATTGGGCTATAGTTGGGCTACATCTGGCTGATATTTGGGCTACATTTGTTTTTTTTGTCTCTGGTGGCCATCTTTGGGCTACATTGGGCTACATTTGGGTTCTAATTAGCCCAATGTAGCCCAATATATATTTTTTCAAAGTTAATTTTCGTAAAAACCACTGTAGCATATATCTTGAGACATAGCAAAGGCACATCGGGGTACCAGTCCCTACAATTTTGCCAAGTTTGGTGGAAATCCATTCAGCCGTTCGGGCTAAAAGTGAGTCCAACCGCCCTATGGAAATTAACATGGGGAAAACACGTTTTGGGACCCCCTTTTATCTCGGCCCCCGCTTGACGGATCCCCCCGAAACTTTCAGGCAACGAGCGGAGCGCAGCAAGGCAAAGTTAAGGAAAATTACAGGCTGATCCCTCATTCAGCGCCAAAGTTATTCCCAATAGAATGTTGCGGATTTCCTATGGAAAACGATCCTAACTATAACTACCTACTGGCGACCGCCAGTAGGTAATATATATATATATATATTAAATGAATCTGATGTCTAGTGGACTTTTGGCCCCCACTAGGGGGCAGCTCGGGGTTGTTACCTCATCTATCCCACAGAGGGAGCAGAAAGACTGCTGCTCCATTTTCTTGGGGTGGGGGAATGACCATGCCTATGCTGGGCAGCACACACAATTATATGAAAAAAAATACAAATAACACCTGGCATCCAGTGGACCTTCTGCCCCACATGGAGAGAAGATTGGGGGTAGTAACCCCCATCTGCCCCTCAGAGGGAGCAGAAAGTCTGTTGTTACATTTACTTGGGGTCGGGCATGGTCATGCCCATGCTGGGCAGCCTCCACCCCTATAGTTAATACAAATGAAAACACTCCCTGGTGTGTCCCAGGCTTTTGTCCCCTCAGGAGCAAATTCAGGGTAATCACCCCATCTGCCACTGGGGGGGGGGGCAGAAGGACTGTTACCCCATTTAATTGGGATGGGAAATAGGCAAGCCCGTGGTGCGCAGCCCACAGCCCTATATTTTATGTTATATTAAATTGGTACTTATAGAGCACACAGCTACTTAGGAAGAGTGTCCCGGCACTAAGAGACCTCTGGGCAGAGCTGTCACTGTTGCTAAAGGCAAGTGAGGGCTATTGGTGAAATAGCCAGGTTTTCAGCTTCTTCCTAAAGGCAAGCAAATCATGCAACCGTCTGAGTGACGCAGGCAGACAGTTCCACTGGCGAGCAGCCTGAACTCGGAAGGAGCAGCTGCCTATACGGGCGTGGGAGAACTGTGGGCAACTGCCTGCTGCTGAAAGGAAGACCTCAAGACTCTACCAGGGATATTGTACTGAACTCTCTTTCTGATATTGAGGGCACCAGTATCATGTAGAGCTTTACAAGTGAAGACCAAAGCTTTAAAACAAATTCTCTTCCGAACAGGAAGCCAGTGCAATGCTTTTATGTGATTAGAGACCTGCGTTCTATGTCCCAACATGAGAATCGCCCTGGCCGCCGCATTCTGGATTACCTGGAGCTTATTCAATAGGTATTCCGGGAGGCCTAGGTACAAGATGTTCACGTAAGCCAGCCTAGAGACAATGAGAGCCTGGACTACTGTCCTTCCTGTGGGTGATAGATAGTAAAGGGAGAACATTCCTTAGCACTCTTAGGAGGCCAAAGCAAGATCCGGCAACTGTCTGAATCTGAGCTTTCATGGATAGAGTGTCATCCAGCTTGACCCCCAGGTTCTTAACTGCATTTACTGATGTTGCAGGAGGTGACATGTCTAAAGGTCATTATTGGCGCCATACGTCACAAGATGAAGAACCAAAGAAGATTATCTCAAATTTCTCAGGATTTCACTTTAATTGATTCAGCCTTAGCCAGGTGAACACCCCTGTCAAGCACTTGTTAATCTCCTCACCCCTAAACTCCTCACCCTTGTCACATGTAAACAAGAGTTGAGTATCATCTGAGTACAAAATAATTGTTGCACCCTATGACTCAACCAGGAGAGCAAGGGGGGCCACATATAAATAAAAAAAGCGTTAGGCTCAAAATCGAGCCCTGAGAAACACCCACCTTCATGGGGGAAATGGGGGCAGCAAAAGGCGGAGACCAAATCAATTGATGCCTGTCCTTCAGAAAGGAGGAGAACCACTTGAGTACCATGCCACCAAGGCCACACTCCTGAAGTCTCTGCAGCAGCCAGTCATGAGGCACAGTGTCAAAAGCCGTGGAAAGGTCTAGCAAAATCAGCACTGCTTTGCCTCCTTTATCTAATTCTCTTTATTAACCTCAGAGACTTCAAGCAAGGCCGTCTCTGTGCTAAAATTAGATCTGAAACCAGACCAGCTGTGATGGAGCAAATGGTTGGTTTCCACGTTTTCTGTGGTAACTAAATGCACATACTTCTCAAGGACTTTGGAGAAAAAAGTAGTAGTAGTGATATTGGACTACAGTTTGATGCCATCAAGGGGGCTGCAGAGTGTTTTTTTAATAGTGGGAGGATTTTTGCATTTTTCCAACTGTCCGGCATCTGGCCGTTATTCAGCGAGGCATTGAGGATCCCAATGCCGGCTGTATTAATGATCGCTGCAACAGATGACAGCACTTTGGCTGGACAGGGGTCTGAGGGAGAGCCAGACTTGAGGGATTTCATAGTCTCCAGAGAGTTTTCCAAAGGAACAGGGGGGAAACTGTGTAAGGGATGCACCTTTCTCAGGGGTGACTGAAGGTGGAGTGCCTATGTTCAGTCCTGTGGCCAGGGTGGAATCCTCAAAGGAATCTTGAATCGTTTTGATTTTATTGCAAAATATGAAGCAAGATGGCTAGTCCATTCAGAGGTGGGAGTAAAAGGTCTGTCGACCACCCTAGGGGAAGTAAAGTCTTTCACTACTTTAAAGACTTCTTTACTTTTATTCCCGGCTCTCTCAATTTTAGATGAGAAATTTTTCTTTTCCCGTAGAATTTCATTATAGTGGACCTTAAGGGCCTGTTTATAAGTGTCTTTATCTTTGGGATTAAATCTTTTCCACCAAGCCCTCTCCAGGCACTTTTACTTTTCCTGAGAGCTTTAGTAAAGCATGGGGCTTAGCCTCTAGCAGATTTAGCTGGGGAAAAGACAAGACGTGCAAGCTCCTTGGTGGCAACCACTCTCGAGGTTGCCACTAAGGGACATCAGATGGTGACTGAGAGCTTCGCTCAAGGCTGCTGGGGTGATCTGATGGAAAGGTCTGGAAGTGATGGGATGAGGCTTCACATAAGATTGAGGGAAATGTGTCCTTTTAAATACTCTAAAGCCTAAAAGGTGATGGTTAGACCGTACTAGGGAAAGGGGCACATCTGTTTCTATCTCTACATCGGAGAAAATCTGATACAATGTGTGTCCCTCCTCTTGTGTCGGGAGATAAACATAATGTAGCAAGCTAAAATTAGCCAATGATTCCCGCAGCATGATGGACTCCTGTTCTGCTGGTTTGTTCATATGGATATTAAAATCACCTAGAACCAAGCAGTGCTTGTATTTGGAGACAAGAGGTGAAATTGAGCACCTAATAGAATCGAGGAACTTCCCGGCCGGGCCAGGGGGCCTGTAAATTAATACTCCAGCCAAGGATTGATGTGCAGAGACAAAAAAATGAAATCCAAGGCATTCAGCCTCGTCTAATTCTTCTGTGGGGACTATAGAGCAGGCAATGTTCTTTCTAAAAATAATCATAACTCCGAATCCCTTACCCACTGCGCGATCCCTCCTTATGATCAGGTATCCAGCGGGAATGGCGCTTGCAAAAGTAGGGTTGGAATTTTCATTGAGCCATGTTTTGGTTAGAAACACTATATCAGGGTTTAATTCTAGCAACAAGTCACAAATATAAAAATCATGTTTTTTTAAAGAGCTGGTATTAAGAAGAAGTGCCTTTAAATAACCGTTATTCCCAGATTGAGTACCTGATTGAAGCGCCTTGGTGCTCTTGACCTCTGTCACAAAATGAATCTCACCATTGGGAGAGGAGGCTGCCCAAATGCAATGAGTGCATGCAGGGATGTACCTATCAGAATTTAAAGCCGAGCGGGAACGGCAGCTCGCATTCTTGTAATGTCGAGTAACCTTGCTCTGCTGTACATTAAGAGCTTCCCTTGATCAGGGGGAAAACTGGTCTCCGGGATGCTGACGTCACTTTCGCGCCTTATATTGGTCAGACTGATTTGCATATGGCCATGTCTGAACTGGGGTGGCGGAGTGAGCTAAAGAATGGTGATGGATTAAACCCAGATCTGTTGACTGGGGATGAGTGTTTGATTTGCTCAAACGCTCCGTCCATCATCCCCTTTTGTATTGCTTTGTTCGCCCTAAGTTGGCAGGGTATGCTCAGATGTGAGTCCCTTGCTCACTTTGCCACTGGATTCAAGATTGCCTGGCTGATGAGGATTATGAATCCGAAACCGGTCCCAGGATGCTTGTTTCCGGTCCAGGGAAGACATGGCTTGGCAGTTTGGGCTAGACTGTTCCCATGAGGCACAGGGTCAGACTGATTTGCATATGGCCATGTCTGAACTGCGGTGGCGGAGTGATCTAAAGAATGGTGATGGATTAAACCTAGATCAGTTGACTGGGGTGAGTGTTTGATTTGCTCAAACGCTCTGTCCATCATCCCCTTTTGTATCGCTTTGTTCGCCCTAAATTGGCAGGGTATGCTCAGACGTGAGTCCCTTGCCTGGCTGATGAGGATTATGAATCCAAAACCGGTCCCAGGATGCTTGTTTCCGGTCCAGGGAAGACATGGCTTGGCAGTTCGGGTTGGACTGTTCCCATGAGGCACAGGGTCAGACTGATTTGCATATGGCCATGTCTGAACTGGGGTGGCGGAGTTAGCTAAAGAATGGTGATGGATTAAACCCAGATCAGTTGACTGGGGGTGAGTGTTTGATTTGCTCAAACGCTCAGTCCATCATCCCCTTTTGTATCGCTTTGTTCGCCCTAAGTTGGCAGGGTATGCTCAGACGTGAGTCCCTTGCTCACTTTGCCACTGGATTCAAGATAGCTTGGCTGATAAGGATTATGAATCCAAAACCGGTCCCAGGATGCTTGTTTCCGGTCCAGGGAAGACATGGCTTGGCAGTTCGGGCTGGACTGTTCCCATGAGGCACAGGGTCAGACTGATTTGCATATGGCCATGTCTGAACTGGGGTGCCGGAGTGATCTAAAGAATGGTGTTGGATTAAACCTAGATCAGTTGACTGGGGTGAGTGTTTGATTTGCTCAAACGCTCTGTCCATCATCCCCTTTTGTATCGCTTTGTCCGCCCTAAATTGGCAGGGTATGCTCAGACGTGAGTTCCTTGCTCACTTTGCCACTGGATTCAAGATAGCCTGGCTGATGAGGATTATAAATCCGCAACCGGTCCCAGGATGCTTGTTTTTGGTCCAGGGAAGACATGGCATTGCAGTTCGGGCTGGACTGTTCCCATGAGGCACAGGGTCAGACTGATTTGCATAGGGCCATGTCTGAACTGGGGTGGCGGGGTGAGCTAAAGAATGGTGATGGATTAAACCCAGATCAGTTGACTGGGGGGTGTGTGTTTGATTTGCTCAAACGCTCCGTCTATCATCCCCTTTTGTACCGCTTTATATTGGCCAGGGCACAGCACCTAGAGCGCTCGCCAAACAAGATGATGGCGCTCTGTTTCAGCATTCAGAACTCCAAACTCAGTGTTCGATTCCCACCCTCCAAGGAACACAATTCAAATTCAAAACAATTGGTGTTCATTTATTTATTTTAAAAATCGTTCCCTGACATCTAGCTGGAGAGCAGATCAGGTTTAGTTACCCCATCTGACCCAAAGAGGGAGCTGATGGACTGTTGGCCAATTTACTAGGTCCACCCCTATATTTAATTTTAAAATAGGAAATCCCTGATCTCTATAGGCTTTCTGCTCCCCCCCCCTCTCAGGGATGGCATATCAAGGGTAAATTACCCCATAACTGCTCCCAGGGTGCCGAAAGATTGATAAAATATAAATTTGGGATGTGGCTTTGCAATGGCCTGGTGGGCAGTCTCCACCCCAATATTTTTATAAAAAGAGAAAATCCTTGATGTCTAATGGGCTTTCTTCCCTGTCAGGGGCATAGATTGGGGGTAATCACCCACATCTGCACCTCTGGGGTGGAAGGAAGACTGTTGCTATATTCTGCCCATTGCCCCCGATCTGCCTCCTGGGAGTGCAGAAAGCACACTAAACACCAGGGACTTTTTTATATAAAAATATAGGGGTGGTGGCTGTCCACCAGGGACCCCACCCCTATATTTTTATTTAAAAAAAAAAATCCCTAGTGTCTAGTGTGCTTTGTGCCCTCGCAGGAGGCAGATCGGGTGCAATGGGCAGAAATACTGATAATTTTAAGGGGCTTTGGAGGAGCATAAGCCCTTGCCTAAGGGGCGGCTACCCTTATCCCTTGTGTCTAGTGGGTGGATCCCTGCTTGGGAATCAGTCTCCTGCGGTGATCCCCTGGACAGAGGTACCATTTGAAAGGGAAGACTTGTCCCTTTCCAACAATACCTCTCCTGAGAGGGTCAGTACTCAGGGAATGAGATATGCCCAAACACTTGTTCAGTGAAAGTAAGCCCATTGGCTTGCTTTACTTTCACTTTAGGAAAGTAATGACGTCAGCCTGCCTTGCACGCTGATTGTCAATACAAATTTTAAAAAAACACGCTCAGGCTGCTTAGGAAGCACTTCCCGAGCAACCCGAGCGGCTGAATAAAAAACAAAGGAAACCCTCTGGTACAAAGCACCAGAGGGTCCTTTCTAATCATCCCCAGTGTCAGGCATTGGCAAACAGATGCGCTGGGAGGAGTGCGGCTCTCGGCCTTTGGCTGAAGGCCACATTTAAAGGTTTAAATGGACATGGCCAAAGAGGCATCACTAGGCACCATTTACAAGAGGCGTGACCTATGTAATTATGCATGTGGCTTAAACATATGAACTATAATCTGGTGCTTGATATAGCATGCCTTCAGACCAATACTTTAGTGCCTGTATCTTTATTTCTGTTCGTACATCCACAAATTTCAGTCTCTCCACCTGCATGTCTCACATGCCCTCTCCTTCCTCTCTTTTGCTATCTTTTTCATTTAATCTCCTATCCTTCACCATCTTTTTTCAATCATTCTAACATCACATTTTATTTTCCTTTGGGGATATGAATATTTCAAAAGCTGGATACTTCCTTCACCCACTTCCCTATAGAATCATATTCAGAACTGTTGCATAAGTGCAGGGCAGGCCCTAGGCATCGGCCAGCTGGGCTGCTGTGTGCGCCTTTGTACAGATTCAAGCACACCGCCGAAACTGGAAGCAATGCAGATTAAGGATAGGTGTACTAGGGAGCGGGAGCCATGGAATTAAGGTTACAAAATATCTACCAAACACGTTTAGTGATGCTGATGCCAGAGTTCTACTTAGCACAGTTCTAAAGCCTTCAGTGATTTCAGTGTCTGTCTCTTTTTTCCCTTTGATGTTGACTGAGTTAAATATTCTTTTTAGATTTCGCACTGCGAACCGATAGCGAAGCGATCGTCACTGCAAATCTCTATTGTAATCGTTTCTGCTTTCAAGGAGTCAAGGGAGACAGGAGACAAGTGATGTGCACGTGCGCATAAACGGATCAGGTCACGCGCGCTTCCTATCTCCCATGACTCCTTGGAAGCAGACACACATGCACGCACACACACACATACAGACTCCCCTGCCGCCGCACATACACACACTCACACACACACACACATAGAGAACCCCCCCAACAGCCACCCTGCCGCCGCCGCGCATACACACATGCACGCACACACACACATAGAGAACCCCCCCGCCGCCGCACATACACACACACACACATAGAGAACCCCCCCGCAGCCGCGCATACACACACGCATGCACACACACACACACACACACACATACATACATACAGAACCCCCCTGGCCCTCCGGCGGTTACACACACACATCCCCTACCTCGGCTCGGCGTGTCTTCTCATCACAGCTTGCGCAGGGATAGCCAACGTGACCGGCGACGGTGATGGCGTCTCCTGCGCTACAACCGTGGTTTTGGTTTCGCGGCCTAACCTTGTTTTTTTTTTGCGTCTGATGCCCGTTCCAAATAAAAAACACAATACAGGTAAGCACACACCATCTTTATGCTAACAAATGCCATGAGGCAGATTACTGGCTGACGAGGTTATCAATAAGTACTGTATACATCCAGCCTCTGTGATTCAAATACAAATGTTAATAGTCTGTTTATATTGTATTGATTCCACATTAGACTGTAATGGGCTCCTATCGAATTGAAAATCTGCGGCACACGGAGAGCACCATTTCTTGGCTGTCCCCACACTTGCTTTTTCTTGGCTGCACGCCCAGTGGGCGGTTGTGTTTTATTGGTTGCGATGCCAAAGGTCCGGTTTATTTACTTGTAGTTTTTCATCAACATTCTACATGTATTGTCTGCTGAGACTAACGCGCTGCTTATAGCGACACATCTATCTATAAGGTGGTCTGGTGTGAGCCAGCTCTGTATACACTCCCTTTATGCCGCCTCTTGTGCTGGGTTTAGAAAACAAGTTCTCAGGTCTGCCTGCAGACCCTGAACCCCCTCCCCCCCTTCGCGTCTGACACAGGAAAAGCTGACAGCAATGTCAGTGGCACATTGTGGCGTTCGACAGAAGCTCTCACGTGGCGACACCATAAGTACTGTATACATTCAGCCTCTGAACTTGGGACAAACAAGTTCTCAGCTCCGCCTACAGACCCTGCCCCCCCCATTCCTCCCCCATGCCCTCCCCAACTTTGCATCTGACACAGGAATAGCTGACAGCAACGTCAGTGGCACATTGTGGCGTTCGACAGAAGCTCTCAGGTGGCGACAACACTCCACGTCTCACATACAAATTAAACTCATCGTCGCCTTCCTAATGAGCCCCAAATAGATGGTCAAACATCTCAGGCTTCCGTAAAGAGGGTTGTAATTTGCGGTCGAAAAATCTGCCATACCATGGGCTTCAAAACTTGTATGTGGAACAAAGCATTTTAATCACCACAAACAGTACCTCAAAATACTGCACAGCCTGCTCCTCGCATCATAAGTATTAGTATTCTAATGGCAGTCATCTTCTTCAGGCCAGCTTGCTATCCAGGTTAGGAGCTGCTCAATGCTCCCTTTTGACGGCTGCTAAGTCTGCAATTTTTCCGAAAAGTTAAGGTGCAACATTTGGAATGTTGCACACTTTTGTTTCCATAAACAGCCCCCAATTTTGCCTGACTTGTATTTTTTTATATTGGAGTAGCAGGACTGGAGTACAAGAATAAGAAGCATTTGCAATGCAATAGGTCGCTCATTCCTGAAAGTATGAGCAATTGGCCATGTATTAATATTTGCATCGTCAATAGCTCAAACCTTTAGTAATGCGAGACCTATTGCATTGCAAATGCTTGTGTTTAAAGGTGATCATAAACATCCAGTCTTCAATCCTGATGTCCCTGTGGTTATCCTTTATGCTGATGTTGGTACTCGGGAGTTTTCCAATGCACACCAATTGCTTTCTGCAAAAGTTTGCGGTGGTGAAATCGGCTATGTGCTGCGACATTTTATAGCAGTAAGTAACTTACGATTTGATCAGAATAGTGTAAATAGACCATCTCAAAAACATGGTTGAAGTCGATCCCACATCAATTTGTGACTATGCATATTTATTGTTGTAGAGAATAACATTCACTTGTAATAATGTACACACCTCCACCTCTTTGATGCAACAGTGGATATTTTACCCTATTTTTCTTCTGTGTAGCTCGCCGATGCACATTTTACTAAGCACCCATTGAGCCTCACAACTTCAGAACACTACTGACCCCAGCATATCAATAGAAATGAAACTGGCTAATATGGAACTATAATGGTTATATATCTTTTAAGAGATTTCTACTGACTTTTAATACCATCTCTAGATTACTGCAAAAAGAACAATAGATGGAAAGAATGCTTAACAATGTCAAACATTCACCCCCAGTACCGAGATCTGGGCTTAAATGCATTGTTTTGTTGCTCACCACGTCATTCCACTTTGGACCAAAACTTATGCAAATAAGTCTTGACCCTGCTCCCCATGGGAGCAGTCCAGCCCAAAATGCCAGGCCTGGTCCTCCATGGACTGGAAGCAAGCATCCTGGGACTGTATTCAGGGTATCACCCCTCATTAGCCAGGCTAGCTTGACGCCAGTGGCATGGTAAGCACAGGACCCATGTCTAGGCATACCTGTCCCATTCGGGGTGACAAATGCAAACAAGCATTTGCAATGCAATAGGTCTCGCATTATTAAAGTTTGAGCTATTGGCATTGCTAAATAATGCAACACCAATAGCTCCAAGTTTAATAATGCGAAACCTATTGCAGTGCAAATGCTTGTTTATTTTATTGGGTGGCTGATGTGAGTTAGAACACATTATTAGGTCACCCCTGCAGGGGACATTCTGAGACTGGGAGGAAGGGCACCCCATCCAGCTGACTGTTGTTATTGAGATGGCATGTCCAAAGGAAGAGAAAGGGGTGATTTCTCGCCCTGGAGCAGGGTAGGTTCACTACCTTGTATGTCATACCTTTCTTTGCAAACCAACTATCTCTGTGTTTAAGCGGCAGGAAGGCAGCTGAGTCCTTAAGTTGTAGCTCGAAGGGGTTCATGGAGCTCAGAAGGTTATTTCAATTGCCGGTGCATCTTCTTCCTTATTGGCAGTCCTTAAATTTAGTAATTAACATGAAAGGGTTTCCCCCCCCCCCCCGAACCGCAGGGGCATGCATTATGACTACCCTGGTATTTTTCCAGAACATAATCAAAATAAACTCACATTTTTCCCAAGACTACAGGAAGCTGTGGATTAATTTACATTACGAGACCATGGGACCCTTCCTAACCATAACAAAGAGGTCTGGTGTGCCTTTCTCTGAACATTTGGCCACTGTTGCATAGCAACAATTTTGAAGGTTGTCTCTTTAGGGAATGAGGGTAGCACAACACCTCTGCCTAGCATGTCACGTCACCTTCTGACAGTCTTTTGTCTGCTGTGGGGAACCAAAAATAGACCATGAATAATTGCTGTATTGATTGGAATATTGGTGATTGTGGAATACCTCATGCAACAAGCAGCATTAACAATTTATTTTCATTAATTTTGGAACCTGTGTCCCTTCTACGGATGGTGACAAGCTAGCACTAGAAACAGTCCGACAGCTAAAATAATGAAACCGTGGTACATGATGTTTAAGGACATGTTGTCACGGGAACCAGCATCCTTTTTCTAAGTACCCCAAAAGTTTAAAACTGATAGCAAATTGTTTTTGCTATGGGCATTCACAAATCTTTTGGAGGCTGTTTCTTGGCATAGACAATGCATTTAAAATATCTACTCCTATCAAGGGCAGATGAAAAAGTGAATTGGAGTAACCTCACAGTTCATAATGTGATAAAGGAAGGTTGAAATACACAATTCAGCCTTATTTAGTCATGCCATTGTTCTAACACATGGAAAACCATTGAGTACATTTTGAGAAGTACAGACGGTCCTGGAAATCATGAACAACTATATAGGCCCTGCTAGCATGTTAGAGGTACATTGTGAATCCCAAACAAATCGCTCACATACTTAAAAAAAGACATTTGCATTAATGCCCCAAGATTAAATCACAGCCATGTGATTCCTGAATGAGACGATGAAGATGAGCAGAAGAATAAGTGAATGGAAGAGGAGAAGAAGGACATCAGTCATCGTAGTTATAATTTGATTTTAATAGTTATAAAGTACATGATAAAGGGAGGTTACCTGGACTGCTTTTATTTTGCTCTTATTAGGATAGGAAGTAGCTAGTGCAAAAGTGTTTTCCATGAGCAGTTTTGTCTAACTCCTTTTGTTAGACATGTTAGCCTTATGGTGGTATTTCCCCACATTTTTTGCCTTCCTCCTCCATTTTTACTGATATTTTTGTTGCTGGCCTTTTGGACATTGCACACTTTACCACTGCAAACCAGTTCTAAAGTGCATGTGCTCAATCCTCAAATCATGGCAACATTGATTTATCCCCAATTGGCATATTTAATTTACCTGTAAGTCTCTAGTGAAGTAATACTATATGTACCTAGTGTGCCGCCAGCACTTATTATGCCACCCACTTAAGCAGTCCTTTAAACATGTCTCAGGCCTGCCACCGCTGCCTGTGTGTGCAGTTTTTAAACTGCCATTTCGACCTTGTAAAATAAGCTTTTTGTCAGGCCCAATCTTTCCTTTTTAAGACACATAAGTTGCCTCTAGGGTAGGCCCTACACAACCAAAAGGGAAGGGTGCAGTATATTTAACAAGTTGGGCATGTAGATTTAAGTTTTACATGTTGGGCTAGTAAAAAACAGTTGCATTTGTTTTTTAACTACAGCAAGGCCTACCTCTCCATAAACTCAATCAATCAAACAGCATTTGTAGAGCACAGCACTGTCACACCTTAGGGTATCTCGGCGTTTGGGGTCTATGTCGAACAGCCGGGCCTTGAGCTCAGTTCTGAAATCCTCATGGGAGGGAACAGTTCAGAGGTGGAGGGACAAGTCGTACTAGGTCTTGGAGGCAATGTAGGAGAAGGAACAGTCACTGCTTTGGCTGCGACCAATATGGGAGATATGCGTAAGGGCTAGCGGGAAGGTGTGCATGTGTCTTGCCGGTTGATGTAAGTTGAGTTGGTTGTTGATGTAGGCTGATCCTAACTTTGGAATTGCCTTATCATACTTAATAAGCAGTAACTTCCAAATGTGAACATTTCATGTTTGGAAAATGCCACTTTTATAAAGTTAAAATGTGTTCGGCCTGGTCCCAAAAAGGTCACCAGGGCTCTAGCACGCACTACAAGAAATCTCAAATTCTCCAATTATACGTTTCGAAACAGCTTTATCAATAATTCATCATTGTTTCATTATTATTCATACATTTGTTACACGATGAACATTATTTCCAAATTTAAACAGTTACATCATTTTATCATGAATACATGTTTCACAAAACAATATATTGTAAAAAACCCAATGCATTTCGGGGCTCAGGCCCCTTCGTCGGGAGTCTGTTGAAGAAAAGAAGGAAACTTAATTACTAAGGATGCCGCGGAGGCTTTTGTAATTTGAATTTTATGTCATTTAATTTTAGTGTTTTTTACCACAGGCGTAGGGTAGCTCGATAGAAATTAAATCGAGTGGAATATTCTGTAGGTTACAGTCGATCTACAAATAAAGGGATTGTACAGGCTTCTTATAAGCTGTTTCGAAACGTATAATTGGAGAATTTGAGCTTTCTTGTAGTGCGCGCTATAGCCCTGGTGACCTTTTCGGGACCAGGCCGAACATATTTTGATTTACATAGTTAGCAGGCACTAATCTAGCGCAGCACACCTACCGAATAAATATTGAGCTACGTCAAAACAGAGTGCAATACCCATATTCAATCATCATTTTTATAAAGTTGGCATTTTCCTGTTTTACCCATTTAGTGCCTGCAGAATGTCCCTGGATCACATGAGTATGCGTAGCTGAAAGTTGGCCTTTGTGTGTTCCTCCTAGACAGACAAACACATTAGAGAGCTTAGGTGTGCCTGGATGGGCCATAACTGGCAGGATGAGAGCTGCACCCATCCCTACTTACACTTGAATAGGCTGTAACCTGCTTCCAATGAAAAAAACTCCATACCCCCTGTAGTTAGGTCTTATTTAATTCATTACAATTACTCTATTTTTCTAAACCACTTGTGGGATCATTTTGTGGTGTATTTTTGCGGTGTTACAAATACATTAAACATGTTATGTTATGTTATCATTATTTATAAAGCGCGACAATTACCCGAAGGTGTCCTGGTGCTAAACCACTAATTCTCTGAGATCCAGGTGAGCTATCTGGGAGCAGTGCATGAACATCCAGGTTTTAAGGACTCTCCGAAAAGTGAGTAGGTCCGTGGCATTTCTTAAAAATGGGTGAAGCTCGTTCCAGGCTTTGGCTGCACATAAAAGTAAACTTTTCCCTGCCCATGTAGATTTTTTAATAAATGGCACAGTCACCAGCTTGGCTCCTCCAGAGCGCAGGGTTCTGCCCGGTGTATACCATTGTAATTTCCGTTTTAGGAAATCAGGTCCTGTCCCATGTAGTGCCTTAAACACCATACTCAGAGATTTAAAACGTACTCGATGCTTGACTGGCAGCCAATGAAGTTTCCTTAAATCATAAGAAATAGATGCAAATTTGGGCGTGCCTGTGATCAGCCTTGCGGCTGCGTTCTGTAGCATCTGGAGTTTGTTTGCAAAACATTCCTGAATATTTAAATACAAGCCATTACAATAGTCAAGTCTGGAAAAGACAAGGGCTGTGACTACTGTTCACTGACAGGATGTAGGCAAAAAAGGCAGTATTTTCTTGATCATTTTGATTAAAAACTGGATGGAAGAAGCCATAGCATTGATTTGGTTCCCAAAACTAAGTTTCTCGTCGATAATGACTCCTAAATTCTTCACTTTCCTTACAGGAACAGGAGGCGATCGCATATCTTTAGGCCACCATCTAGAGGTCCAAAAGTTAGGGTAAGTACCAAACAGGATGACTTCAGTCTTCTCAGAATTCAATTTTAGACAGTTCTGTGACATCCATTTTCCAATTGCTCCCATCCAATCGTGGAACCTGTCTTCAATTCCTGAAGTCTGACCAGGCCGCAGAGCCACCACTCTTTGTGTGTCATCTGCGTATGAAGTCAAACTGAAGCCAAATGATCTGAACAGGATCGCTAATGAAATAACATAAATGTTAAAAAGAGTAGGACTAAGGAAGGACCCCTAGGGTACTCCATACAGCAGTGAAAAGGGTATAGAACTAAAATTACCCAATGCCACAGTCTGAGATCTGTTTGACAAAAAGATGTAAGGAGGTCATGGGCTTTACCTTGGAAACCACATTCAGCCAGACGGTCCATCAGAACACCATGATGGACAGTGTCAAAGGCTGCGGACAAATCCAGCAAAATCAAGGCAGCTTTGCCTCCCATGTCCACAGCTTCCCTGATCTCCTCTGTAGATTTTATCAATGCAGATTCAGTACTATGCCCTTTTCTGAACCCAAACTCAGTTGTATCCAGAGCGTTTTTCCCTATTAGAAAAGTGTTGAGCTGTGAATTCATATTTTTCTCGACCAATTTTGCTGGTAACGGAAGACGGGATATGGGTCGGAAATTATTTGGCTCCTTTGGGTCCAGGTTGGGTTTTTTCAGTAGTGGCAGTATCGAAGCCAATTTCCAGGGGCTAGGGAAGAGTCCGACTTCAAACATTGCATTAAACAATGTCGTGAGGACTAGCGCTACAGGCACATGTGCCTGTTTAATTATTGAGACTGGGCAGGGATCATAGGGGGAACCTGATCGGGTGGAGAGAAGAAGCTTTTCAGTATCTGTTGTGGACAGATCCTCAAATTTATTAAAGATCATCGGGGAGTCAGTAATTGGTAGCCTTCCCTTTGTCCGTGTACTTATTTCCTCAGAATTAGGGTGACTGAAGTTTAAAAAGATAGCTTCTACTAAGGGGCGGCTACCCTTATCCCTTGTGTCTAGTGGGTGGATCCCTGCTTGGGAATCAGTCTCCTGCGGTGATCCCCTGGACAGAGGTACCATTTGAAAGGGAAGACTTGTCCCTTTCCAACAATACCTCTCTTGAGAGGGTGAGTACTCAGGGAATGAGATATGCCCAAACACTTGTTCAGTGAAAGTAAGCCCATTGGCTTGTTTTACTTTCACTTTAGGAAAGTAATGACGTCAGCCTGCCTTGCACGCTGATTGTCAATACAAATTTTAAAAAAACACGCTCAGGCTGCTTAGGAAGCACTTCCCGAGCAACCCGAGCTGCTGAATTAAAAAAAAGGAAACCCTCTGGTACAAAGCACCAAAGGGTCCTTTCTAATCATCCCCAGTGTCAGGCATTGGCAAACAGATGCGCTGGGAGGAGTGCGGCTCTCGGCCTTTGGCTGAAGGCCACATTTAAAGGTTTAAATGGACATGGCCAAAGAGGCATCACTAGGCACCATTTACAAGAGGCGTGACCTATGTAATTATGCATGTGGCCTGAACAAATGAACTATAATCGTGTGCTTGATATAGCATGCCTTCAGACCAATACTTTATTGCCTGTATCTTTATTTCTGTTCGTACATCCACAAATTTCAGTCTCTCCACCTGCATGTCTCACATGCCATCTCCGTCCTCTCTTTTGCTATCTTTTTCATTCAATCTCCTATCCTTCACCATCTTTTTTCAATCATTCTAACATCACATTTTATTTTCCTTTGGGGCTATGAATATTTCAAAAGCTGGATACTTCCTTCACCCACTTCCCTATAGAATCATATTCAGAACTGTTGCATAAGTGCAGGGCAGGCCCTAGGCATCGGCCAGCTGGGCTGCTGTGTGCGCCTTTGTACAGATTCAAGCACACCGCCGAAACTGGAAGCAATGCAGATTAAGGATAGGTGTACTAGGGAGCGGGAGCCATGGAATTAAGGTTACAAAATATCTACCAAACACGTTTAGTGATGCTGACGCCAGATTTCTACTTAGCACAGTTCTAAAGCCTGCAGTGATTTCATTGTCTGTCTCTTTTTTCCCTTTGATGTTGACTGAGTTAAATATTCTTTTTAGGTTTCGCACTGCGAACCGATAGCGAAGCGATCGTCACTGCAAATCTCTATTGTAATCATTTCTGCTTTCAAGGAGTCAAGGGAGACAGGAGACAAGTGATGTGCACGCGCGCGTAAATGGATCAGGTCACGCGCGCTTCCTATCTCCCATGACTCCTTGGAAGCAGACACACATGCATGCACACACACACATACAGACTCCCCCGCCGCCGCACATACACACACTCACACACACACACATAGAGAACCCCCCCAATGGCCCCCCTGCCGCCACCGCGCATACACACATGCACGCACACACACACATAGAGAACCCCCCGCCGCCGCACATACATACACACACACATAGAGAACCCCCCGCAGCCGCGCATACACACACGTATGCACACACACACACACACATACATACATACAGAACCCCCCTGGCCCTCCGGCGGTTACACACACACATCCCCTACCTCGGCTCGGCGTGTCTTCTCATCACAGCTTGCGCAGGGATAGCCAACGTGCACGGCGACGGTGATGGCGTCTCCTGCGCTACAACCGTGGTTTTGGTTTCGCGGCCTAACCTTGTTTTTCTTTTGCGTCTGATGCCCGTTCCAAATAAAAAACACAATACAGGTAAGCACACACCATCTTTATGCTAACAAATGCCATGAGGCAGATTACTGGCTGACGAGGTTATCAATAAGTACTGTATACATCCAGCCTCTGGGATTCAAATACAAATGTTAATAGTCTGTTTATATTGTATTGATTCCACATTAGACTGTAATGGGCTCCTATCGAATTGAAAATCTGCGGCACACGGAGAGCACCATTTCTTGGCTGTCCCCACACTTGCTTTTTCTTGGCTGCACGCCCAGTGGGCGGTTGTGTTTTATTGGTTGCGATGCCAAAGGTCCGGTTTATTTACTTGTAGTTTTTCATCAACATTCTACATGTATTGTCTGCTGAGACTAACGCGCTGCTAATAGCGACACATCTATCTATAAGGTGGTCTGGTGTGAGCCAGCTCTGTATACACTCCCTTTATGCCGCCTCTTGTGCTGGGTTTAGAAAACAAGTTCTCAGGTCTGCCTGCAGACCCTGAACCCCCTCCCCCCCTTCGCGTCTGACACAGGAAAAGCTGACAGCAATGTCAGTGGCACATTGTGGCGTTCGACAGAAGCTCTCACGTGGCGACACCATAAGTACTGTATACATTCAGCCTCTGAACTTGGGACAAACAAGTTCTCAGCTCCGCCTACAGACCCTGCCCGCCCCCATTCCTCCCCCATGCCCTCCCCAACTTTGCATCTGACACAGGAATAGCTGACAGCAACGTCAGTGGCACATTGTGGCGTTCGACAGAAGCTCTCAGGTGGCGACAACACTCCACGTCTCACATACAAATTAAACTCATCGTCGCCTTCCTAATGAGCCCCAAATAGATGGTCAAACATCTCAGGCTTCCGTAAAGAGGGTTGTAATTTGCGGTCGAAAAATCTGCCATACCATGGGCTTCATAACTTGTATGTGGAACAAAGCATTTTATTCACCACAAACAGTACCTCAAAATACTGCACAGCCTGCTCCTCGCATCATAAGTATTAGTATTCTAATGGCAGTCATCTTCTTCAGGCCAGCTTGCTATCCAGGTTAGGAGCTGCTCAATGCTCCCTTTTGACGGCTGCTAAGTCTGCAATTTTTCCGAAAAGTTAAGGTGCAACATTTGGAATGTTGCACACTTTTGTTTCCATAAACAGCCCCAAATTTTGCCTGACTTGTATTTTTTTATATTGGAGTAGCATGACTGGAGTACAAGAATAAGAAGCATTTGCAATGCAATAGGTCGCTCATTCCTGAAAGTATGAGCAATTGGCCATGTATTAATATTTGCATCGTCAATAGCTCAAACCTTTAGTAATGCGAGACCTATTGCATTGCAAATGCTTGTGTTTAAAGGTGATCATAAACATCCAGTCTTCAATCCTGATGTCCCTGTGGTTATCCTTTATGCTGATGTTGGTACTCGGGAGTTTTCCAATGCACACCAATTGCTTGCTGCAAAAGTTCGCGGTGGTGAAATCGGCTATGTGCTGCGACATTTTATAGCAGTAAGTAACTTACGATTTGATCAGAATAGTGTAAATAGACCATCTCAAAAACATGGTTGAAGTCGATCCCACATCAATTTGTGACTATGCATATTTATTGTTGTAGAGAATAACATTCACTTGTAATAATGTACACACCTCCACCTCTTTGATGCAACAGTGGATATTTTACCCTATTTTTCTTCTGTGTAGCTACTCGATGCACATTTTACTAAGCACCCATTGAGCCTCACAACTTCAGAACACTACTGACCCCAGCATATCAATAGAAATGAAACTGGCTAATATGGAACTATAATGGTTATATATCTTTTAAGAGATTTCTACTGACTTTTAATACCATCTCTAGATTACTGCAAAAAGAACAATAGATGGACAGAATGCTTAACAATGTCAAACATTCACCCCCAGTACCGAGATCTGGGCTTAAATCCATTGTTTTGTTGCTCACCACGTCATTCCACTTTGGACCAAAATGTATGCAAATAAGTCTTGACCCTGCTCCCCATGGGAGCAGTCCAGCCCAAAATGCCAGGCCTGGTCCTCCATGGACTGGAAGCAAGCATCCTGGAACTGTATTCAGGTCATCACCCCTCATTAGCCAGGCTAGCTTGACGCCAGTGGCATGGTAAGCACAGGACCCATGTCTAGGCATACCTGTCCCACTCGGGGTGACAAATGCAAACAAGCATTTGCAATGCAATAGGTCTCGCATTATTAAAGATTGAGCTATTGGCATTGCTAAATAATGCAACACCAATAGCTCCAAGTTTAATAATTCGAAACCTATTGCAGTGCAAATGCTTGTTTATTTTATTGGGTGGCTGATGTGAGTTAGAACACATTATTAGGTCACCCCTGCAGGGGACATTCTGAGACTGGGAGGAAGGGCACCCCATCCAGCTGACTGTTGTTATTGAGATGGCATGTCCAAAGGAAGAGAAAGGGGTGATTTGTCGCCCTGGAGCAGGGTAGGTTCACTACCTTGTATGTCATACCTTTCTTTGCAAACCAACTATCTCTGTGTTTAAGCTGCAGGAAGGCAGCTGAGTCCTTAAGTTGTAGCTCGAAGGGGTTCATGGAGCTCAGAAGGTTATTTCAATTGCCGGTGCATCTTCTTCCTTATTGGCAGTCCTTAAATTTAGTAATTAACATGAAAGGGTTTCCCCCCCCCCGAACCGCAGGGGCATGCATTATGACTACCCTGGTATTTTTCCAGAACATAATCAAAATAAACTCACATTTTTCCCAAGACTACAGGAAGCTGTGGATTAATTTACATTACGAGACCATGGGACCCTTCCTAACCATAACAAAGAGGTCTGGTGTGCCTTTCTCTGAACATTTGGCCACTGTTGCTTAGTAACAATTTTGAAGGTTGTCTCTTTAGGGAATGAGGGTAGCACATTGGCACACTCTGTGCAACACAACACCTCTGCCTAGCATGTCACGTCACCTTCTGACAGTCTTTTGTCTGCTGTGGGGAACCAAAAATAGACCATGAATAATTGCTGTATTGATTGGAATATTGGTGATTGCGGAATACCTCATGCAACAAGCAGCATTAACAATTTATTTTAATTAATTTTGGAACCTGTGTCCCTTCTACGGATGGTGACAAGCTAGCACTAGAAACAGTCCGACAGCTAAAATAATGAAACCGTGGTACATGATGTTTAAGGACATGTTGTCACGGGAACCAGCATCCTTTTTCTAAGTACCCCAAAAGTTTAAAACTGATAGCAAATTGTTTTTGCTATGGGCATTCACAAATATTTTGGAGGCTGTTTCTTGGCATAGACAATGCATTTAAAATATCTACTCCTATCAAGGGCAGATGAAAAAGTGAATTGAGTAACCTCACAGTTCATAATGTGATAAAGGAAGGTTGAAATACACAATTCAGCCTTATTTAGTCATGCCATTGTTCTAACACATGGAAAACCATTGAGTACATTTTGAGAAGTACAGACGGTCCTGGAAATCATGAACAACTATATAGGCCCTGCTAGCATGTTAGAGGTACATTGTGAATCCCAGACAAATCGCTCACATACTTAAAAAAAGACATTTGCATTAATGCCCCAAGATTAAATCACAGCCATGTAATTCCTGAATGAGACGATGAAGATGAGCAGAAGAATAAGTGAATGGAAGAGGAGAAGAAGGACATCAGTCATCGTAGTTATAATTTGATTTTAATAGTTTTAAAGTACATGATAAAGGGAGGTTACCTGGACTGCTTTTATTTTGCTCTTATTAGGATAGGAAGTAGCTAGTGCAAAAGTGTTTTCCATGAGCAGTTTTGTCTAACTCCTTTTGTTAGACATGTTAGCCTTATGGTGGTATTTCCCCACATTTTTTGCCTTCCTCCTCCATTTTTACTGATATTTTTGTTGCTGGCCTTTTGGACATTGCACACTTTACCACTGCAAACCAGTTCTAAAGTGCATGTGCTCAATCCTCAAATCATGGCAACATTGATTTATCCCCAATTGGCATATTTAATTTACCTGTAAGTCTCTAGTGAAGTAATACTATATGTACCTAGTGTGCCGCCAGCACTTATTATGCCACCCACTTAAGCAGTCCTTTAAACATGTCTCAGGCCTGCCACCGCTGCCTGTGTGTGCAGTTTTTAAACTGCCATTTCGACCTTGTAAAATAAGCTTTTTGTCAGGCCCAATCTTTCCTTTTTAAGACACATAAGTTACCTCTAGGGTAGGCCCTACACAACCAAAAGGGAAGGGTGCAGTATATTTAACAAGTTGGGCATGTAGATTTAAGTTTTACATGTTGGGCTAGTAAAAAACAGTTGCATTTGTTTTTTAACTACAGCAAGGCCTACCTCTCCATAGACTCAATCAATCAAACAGCATTTGTAGAGCACAGCACTGTCACACCTTAGGGTATCTCGGCGTTTGGGGTCTATGTCGAACAGCCGGGCCTTGAGCTTAGTTCTGAAATCCTCCTGGGAGGGAACAGTTCAGAGGTGGAGGGACAAGTCGTACTAGGTCTTGGAGGCAATGTAGGAGAAGGAACAGTCACTGCTTCGGCTGCGACCAATATGGGAGATATTCGTAAGGGCTATCGAGAAGGTGTGCATGTGTCTTGCCGGTTGATGTAAGTTGAGTTGGTTGTTGATGTAGGCTGATCCTAACTTTGGAATTGCCTTATCATACTTAATAAGCAGTAACTTCCAAATGTGAACATTTCATGTTTGGAAAATGCCACTTTTATAAAGTTAAAATGTGTTCGGCCTGGTCCCAAAAAGGTCACCAGGGCTCTAGCGCGCACTACAAGAAAGCTCAAATTCTCCAATTATACGTTTCGAAACAGCTTAATCAATAATTCATCATTGTTTCATTATTATTCATACATTTGTTAGACGATGAACATTATTTCCAAATTTAAACAGTTACATCATTTTATCATGAATACATGTTTCACAAAACAATATATTGTAAAAAACCCAATGCATTTCGGGGCTCAGGCCCCTTCGTCGGGAGTCTGTTGAAGAAAAGAAGGAAACTTAATTACTAAGGATGCCGCGGAGGCTTTTGTAATTTGAATTTTATGTCATTTAATTTGAGTGTTTCTTACCACAGGCGTAGGGTAGCTCGATAGAAATTAAATCGAGTGGAATATTCTGTAGGTTACAGTCGATCTACAAATAAAGGGATTGTACAGGCTTCTTATATTGTGTGAGTTTATTATTAGCGAAGAACATAAGCAGACATTTGTCGCGTATAAGCTGAGTTCTTTATAAGAATAGTTTGTTAATAATGACGGTCGAAAAATACTCCTCGACTAGTCCTTCAACTTTAGTCATGTGTTAAACCCTTCAGTTCGAACAAACCAAGGGCTTTTGATGCTTCAGTCTTCCTTTCAATAATGGCGGCGGTTCAACACTTTTCGAATAGCCCTTTTTGTATTTCGACACCTTTCAGTCCAAACAAAAAAGGACTATCGTAGAAACGGTTTTATCCGCATCAAACAGATCGGTCGGAGACGCCGTACATAGAACAAGCACTTTTTCAATTGGTAAGAATAAAATTTTACCTACACGGTAGCCGCATGGCGGTTTAACCGCGAACCAGTCACTAAATGCGGTTCTTTTTCATTTTCAGTCGAATCGCCTTAATTTTTCCAGCGAGACCGTTTGAACTGACAAAAAGGCTCGCAGGTAAATGATGTTTGTTTCTTACATGAACTGCGGTATTTTGAGCCATAATTCGCGATACTTAGTGATGCCTTTTGGATTTTTTTACCCCCCCAGATATTTACAATTGTGGCCACACGTAATACTTGCAGGTGAGCCAGCAAATCATGATTGTTGTGATTACTTTTATTTTGCTTATGTATCACGCTGAAATTGTGATATACGGTAAATTCCTTTTGAATGACCATCAATATAATCTTTTACAGATAATCTGCGTTTAAAATTCAGGTAAACCATTCTATTAATTCAAAACTGCTTATGTTCTTCGCTAATAATAAACTCACAGAATATAAGAAGCCTGTACAATCCCTTTATTTGTAGATCGACTGTAACCTACAGAATATTCCACTCGATTTAATTTCTTTCGAGCTACCCTACGCCTGTGGTAAGAAACACTAAAATTAAATGACATAAAATTCAAATTACAAAAGCCTCTGCGGCATCCTTAGTAATTAAGTTTCCTTCTTTTCTTCAACAGACTCCCGACGAAGGGGCCTGAGCCCCGAAATGCATTGGGTTTTTTACAATATATTGTTTTGTGAAACATGTATTCATGATAAAATGATGTAACTGTTTAAATTTGGAAATAATGTTCATCGTGTAACAAATGTATGAATAATAATGAAACAATGATGAATTATTGATAAAGCTGTTTCGAAACGTATAATTGGAGAATTTAAGCTTTCTTGTAGTGCGCGCTATAGCCCTGGTGACCTTTTCGGGACCAGGCCGAACATATTTTGATTTACATAGTTAGCAGGCACTAATCTAGCGCAGCACACCTACCGAATAAATATTGAGCTACGTCAAAACAGAGTGCAATACCCATATTCAATCATCATTTTTATAAAGTTGGCATTTTCCTGTTTTACCCATTTAGTGCCTGCAGAATGTCCCTGGATCACATGAGTATGCGTAGCTGAAAGTTGGCCTTTGTGTGTTCCTCCTAGACAGACAAACACATTAGAGAGTTTAGGTGTGCCTGGATGGGCCATAACTGGCAGGATGAGAGCTGCACCCATCCCTACTTACACTTGAATAGGCTGTAACCTGCTTCCAATGAAAAAAACTCCATACCCCCTGTAGTTAGGTCTTATTTAATTCATTACAATTACTCTATTTTTCTAAACCACTTGTGGGATCATTTTGTGGTGTATTTTTGCGGTGTTACAAATACATTAAACATGTTATGTTATGTTATCATTATTTATAAAGCGCGACATTTACCCGAAGGTGTCCTGGTGCTAAACCACTAATTCTCTGAGATCCAGGTGAGCTATCTGGGAGCAGTGCATGAACAGCCAGGTTTTAAGGACTCTCCGAAAAGTGAGTAGGTCCGTGGCATTTCTTAAAAATGGGGGAAGCTCGTTTCAGGCTTTGGCTGCACATAAAGGGAAACTTTTCCCTGCCCATGTAGATTTTTTAATAAATGGCACAGTCACCAGCTTGGCTCCACCAGAGCTCAGGGTTCTGCCCGGTGTATACCATTGTAATTTCCGTTTTAGGAAATCAGGTCCTGTCCCATGTAGTGCCTTAAACACCATACTCAGAGATTTAAAACGTACTCGATGCTTGACTGGCAGCCAATGAAGTTTCCTTAAATCATAAGAAATAGATGCAAATTTGGGCGTGCCTGTGATCAGCCTTGCGGCTGCGTTCTGTAGCATCTGGAGTTTGTTTGCAAAACATTCCTGAATATTTAAATACAAGCCATTACAATAGTCAAGTCTGGAAAAAACAAGTGTTGTGACTACTGTTCACTGACAGGATGTAGGCAAAAAAGGCACTATTTTCTTGATCATTTTGATTAAAAAATGGATGGAAGAAGCCATAGCATTGATTTGGTTCCCAAAACTAAGTTTCTCGTCGATAATGACTCCTAAATTCTTCACTTTCCTTACAGGAACAGGAGGCGATCGCATATCTTTAGGCCACCATCTAGAGGTCCAAAAGTTAGGGTACGTACCAAACAGGATGACTTCAGTCTTCTCAGAATTCAATTTTAGACAGTTCTGTGACACCCATTTTCCAATTGCTCCCATCCAATCGTGGAACCTGTCTTCAATTCCTGAAGTCTGACCAGGCCGCAGAGCCACCACTCTTTGTGTGTCATCTGCGTATGAAGTCAAACTGAAGCCAAATGATCTGAACAGGATCGCTAATGAAATAACATAAATGTTAAAAAGAGTAGGACTAAGGAAGGACCCCTGGGGTACTCCATACAGCAGTGAAAAGGGTATAGAACTAAAATTACCCAATGCCACAGTCTGAGATCTGTTTGACAAAAAGATGTAAGGAGGTCATGGGCTTTACCTTGGAAACCCCATTCAGCCAGACGGTCCATCAGAACACCATGATGGACAGTATAAAAGGCTGCGGACAGATCCAGCAAAATCAAGACAGCTTTGCCTCCCATGTCCACAGCTTCCCTGATCTCCTCTGTAGATTTTATCAATGCAGATTCAGTACTATGCCCCTTTTCTGAACCCAAACTGAGTTGTATCCAGAGCGTTTTTCCCTATTAGAAAAGTGTTGAGCTGTGAATTCATATTTTTCTCGACCAATTTTGCTGGTAACGGAAGATGGGATATGGGTCGGAAATTATTTTGCTCCTTTGGGTCCAGGTTGGGTTTTTTCAGTAGTGGCAGTATCGAAGCCGATTTCCAGGGGCTAGGGAAGAGTCCGACTTCAAACATTGCATTAAACAATGTCGTGAGGACTAGCGCTACAGGCACATGTGCCTGTTTAATTATTGAGACTGGGCAGGGATCATAGGGGGAACCTGATCGGGTGGAGAGAAGAAGCTTTTCAGTATCTGTTGTGGACAGATCCTCAAATTTATTAAAGATCATCGGGGAGCCAGTAATTGGTAGCCTTCCCTTTGTCCGTGTACTTATTTCCTCAGAATTAGGGTGACTGAAGTTTAAAAAGATAGCTTCTACTTCATTCAGAAAGAACTTGGCAATGTCGTTGCAAAGTTTCTGACTTGCTTCGACTTTTGTCATAGTGGGGGAGACCAGACTAGAAACAGTTTTAAAAAGCTCTTTCGTAGAGTTATTTGCCAAATTAATTTGTTTAGTGTAGAAGGTTTTCTTTGCTTCAAATATGAGATGTTTGTAGATAGATAGACTTAGTCTGTATTTCTGTTTGTCCTCTTCCAAATAGTGTTTTCTCCAGATCCGCTCAAAGAGCTTACAGGAAAGTTTTTGTCTCCTCAGGTCTTCTGAATTCCAGGGGGCTGTGGGATTTGTTCTTCTGGGGCGTATCATTCTAGCTGGGGCTAGCTTATTGCAGGCTGAGTCTACCCAAGCTGTGTAGTGGGTGACTGCCTCTTCTGGATCTGCAGATAACTGACCAATAGAGGCCATAAGTACTGCCTGTAGGTTTGTGCTATCAATGGTGTTCCAGGATCTGCATAGAATCTGGTTCTTAGGGTTTTTCTCTACCATAGGACAGACGTCGAGGAGAATTTCAAATTGAACTCCCATGTGATCGGTCCAGGTCAAAGGCTGCATGCCCATAAACTGTAGATTGGGATGGTTTGAGAAAATACCATCGAAAGTGTGTCCTGCCAGTGTGTGGGGCTCGACACCTGTTGGATCAGGTCAGCACTCCTCATCAAATCTGTGAGGGCTACTATGTCAGAGTCCTCCAATACCTCTAGATGGTAATTGAAATCCCCTAGTATAGTGAAGGAGTCTGAGCTCATCCCCTCTTCCATTAGATTCCCAAAAGAGGATGTGGCAAAGCGTCTGGGTCCTGGAGGTCTATATACCAGGATGCCCTTGAACGTATGACGGCTTGTTAATTGGAAACTAAAGGCCAGTGCCTCACAGGCCAAGATATATGGAAGGTGGCTTTAATTAAAGCAAGATATATTATAGCCAGGCCCCCTCCTTTTTTATGAGGCCTGTTAAGGAAGTGACAAAGGTAGCCTGGAGGAGTGACTTTTACAATGACAGGACCAGAACTAATATCTGTCCATGTTTCTGATATGAAGGCAATTTGAATATTCTTTTCTTCTATTAGCAAGGCACATTAAACACCGTGCTTCACATATGACCTAGCATTCAGTAGAAGACATTTACACACTGAAATATTGTCAGTGGATTTTGTTTTCACCACTCCAGCCTTAGTAGATCTAATTGGCATGTAGGTGATCCTGGGGAGTGTGGTGTTATAATTGGGGCATGTGATCAATCCAGCCCTAGGACTTAAGTAAAAAGTGAGACACAAACAGCCTGGTCTGTTACCGACTGGTCTAAGTTTCATAAGTTGGGCCCTCGTACATCCCTGGAGGACCGAACCTTCTGTATTACATCGGGCTGGGGTGCTGGCGCTGTGCGCGGATGGAGCGCGGACGGTCTGAGTTAAGCCTTTGGCATTGCCTCTGAGTTAAGCCTGACTGCTTTGTGAGAAGCTTCCTGAGTGTTGTGGCCAGGTTAATTTCGGGTTTGCCTGTGACTTCAAACCGAGAAGAATTGTTATGTTAAAATATTTATAAGGTACGCATACACCAAGCGGTTTCTTGGAGCTAACTGTGGTTGCTGCTTGAGAAAGGTTTCCCCCATCCTCAACCAGTAACTCAATTTCGTACCTCTGACTTAAATTAAAGCGATCTTGATTATCCAGGCCTGGTTTAGAACCATTTTTGTTTTGAATAAGTATATCTTACTCCTGGAAAATCATGACTAAGTCATACAAAGGCCTGATCAAGACGCAACATATCTGTGAATCATACCTAGGTATTTAGGTTATTGCACTTCTGGCCCTCAGTGATTCCCTTCTTTAACTTTGGTATTCTAGCAATGCAGGAAAAGCTACATAACTAATTCCAGTGGTTCATTCAGTTCTTATTAGATCTGGCATAGCCAAAGACCTCCTGTGAACAATATAGAGAAGTGGGCTCTGGGTCAGCTTTCTTCAGCCATTGGGTAGATTGGCTCACTCCCCTTTAGGCATCGGTTGAAAAAACATCTTCTCACGTACAAGCCCACTAGAGTATCATGAAGATATGTATTGTGCAACAGTGATTTATTATAAAAGGACTGTAGCTTATTGCAACCAATGAAACCACCATAACACCTATGCACTTTTCACAGTACACCATGCCAGATCAGCAACATCCTTAGCCAGAAACCTTTGCTATGGCAGTGAGAGTGGTGATGGCATCCCAATGGCTGCCAAGTAGCAGTTCCACCTAATGGTCATAGTGTAAAAAGCATGTTGGTGATACACCTGAAAGGCCTTGGGCAGCAGCCAGCTAGCACAGAAGCACAGACTTAACATCTCCCTCACCTCTCATCATCCATTGTATCCATCCCCCTGCTGCTCAGCTGTGCTTCTTGATAATCTGGTTATGTAGGTCAGTTCCTAAGGCCATGCCTTGCTATATGAGTCCTATTCTGTGTCGCTGGTGCAGGAGGAAGAGCTCCTTTCCCCTGGGTGTTTTTTCCCCTTAGGCTGTTTCAACAGCCATGGGTGTGTGCTATGGTCTAATGAAATCCCCAGTGTATCAAACTCCCATCTGAAACCTTTGAGCCTCATAGTGTAAGCACAGCTCAGAAGCAATATCTTTGGTTAACTGTGCAGCCACAATACACATTCATCCAACATCATGAAAGAACCAGCAAATTGATCTTCTCCAAATACCAACATCTAAGAAAACCAGTGCCTAATTTGAACCTATAGTTGCTGGTGGGGGCCATTATCATTCATTTTTGTGAACTGCCACCTAGTTTTCCTCATCAAACATTTACTGAAAGCAAGAGAGGGAAAACACAGAAGGGGGAAACATTAGGAAAATAAAGATGGAAAACTGTCACTATGGTAAAAGGCAGGAATCTGCAAGAGTGATAGACTATTAAGCAGAATGAGGTGGATTCAAGACTTCGGAGCCTTCGTGTTTATTGAGCCGCCATTTAATACCATCGCCCATGGGCTTCTGAGTGGATCTTTAGGCATCAGCACGCATTCTTTCACAAATTAAGCTTTGAGAAAAACTGAAGAATGGCAAGCACATACCAGCTTTCTAACAGCTGTATATATTGTTTGTAGATTGTCCTACATCTGCTAATAGAATGAGATAGTTAGCTGCCTTAACCTCCAGAAACGGATATCTTTCTTCAGTCTCATGTCAGGAGGCACAAACCCTGGCAGACCCACTGGCAGTTATTGACCCTTGAGCCCTCACAAGACAATAAAACTATTAGTTGAAGCACTAAGACAAACTGCCTACAACATTTCTAAAGCAGTACAATGCTGATTAGGATCAGCTAAAAGAAAAAATGAATATTTCCGATGTTAAACAGCATCGGCAAAAAAAGCACTAGTACAATGAAGAGTGCATCCATCTCCACAAATGTGCACAACTGCATCATGACTCCATGGTGGTCCCAGCCAGGTGACGTATGCGCGAACATCCATCACTATGCATGTATTCACAAACGTCATGACACAGCTGTCATTTGAGCTTTTTGTTTTTTGGGGGAATTTTATGTAGTGCAAACTTGACCCGAAGGTATCAGACAGCTGTACATGAGCACCTTTTGCATTATAGAGGGACACACTGTTTTTGTTAGGCAAGGAGAGATTAAGTGATTTACCCAGAATCACAGGATGTTGAGCGTCCCTGCCAAGGCTCAACCCCAGTTCCCCAGCTTCGAGGTTGACCACTCTAGTCATTATTCTACAAATCTGAGCACTTGAATAATCATATATAAAATAGCGTGTAACTTGCAGTCCACTTTAATCCAAGTTGCAGGCCCTTAAAGTATAGTCCAAGTCTTCACAATGACTTTGTGGTAGATGTCATTACAGTTGTATCCGACAGAAAGACAATCCAAAACAATTGTATAATGAGCTTAAAAATAACATGCCAACACGTGTTTTGTTGATAGGTGGTAAGCACCTCAACTTCTTCAGGGCTGTGGGCATTAAATAGACCATTTTAACTTTATATACTCTGCATAAACATTGTGCTCCATCACCAACCACTGATGTGCAGAAACCATGAATTAGAAAAGAGAGTGATGAAAATTAAATCGATGAAATACATTTCTACAAAGGTCTAAGAAAGCAAAATCCCATGTGCATGTAAAAGAAAAGGAAAACTCAACAAGATAATATAAAAAGCAGAACGAGAAAAAAAGCTGTAGAGAAAAAGAAAAGGAAGGAACAAGAAACACCTAAAAGTGATTCAAAAGTCAAAATAATGTGACCAGTGTTCACAACACATCGTGCATCACCTAGCGCAGACGTTACAAATCATGAGTGATAAGGGTCCTCTCATTTTGAGTAGCCCATTATATCATAAATACTTGAGAAATTGTTCATAATGACCTGTTTGAGTGATATGTGAAGAACTGTCCACACGGTAAATATCGAATCTGTAAGGCAAAATAGTGCCAGAGTCCAGTAGAAACATAAGATACATAAGTCCTAGGTCAAAAATATATATCAAAAGTCAAATGTACGGTGAGTCAAAATATGGAACAATTCACACTTGATAAATGCAGTGAGCACCTGCTATAAAGCGTCTGCCTTATTGCTAATACTACCTTATATATAAGGAGTAGAAAAGCAAGCCCAAATCTTATCTGATAAAGGGTTTATATATAACTTGAAAAACATGAGCATAGTGATGTAGTATCAACTAGAACTTAAGCTACACAACCAAATATCATATAACATAACTTATAATTAAAAGTCGACGTACATCAACAATAAGAGTACTCCAGGAGAGAAAGTAAAAAGATTTTCAGTGCAAAAATAATAACCCCATATGGGGTACTCACATATATTTAGAGAAAAATCTGTGCCTCCCAGGAGAGTACTCCTCATGTCCATATAGCGTGGGCCAACCGCGCCATATTGGATGTCCAATATATAGCCCACCATACCTAATGTCCTAGCACGTCTATTGTGAAAAAATGTTTGCGGCCATCTTTGAGCGGTAACTCCAAGCCGGTCGTAGCACAATATTCGATTCTAAGTATTAGAACCAGTCAGTAACTCTATGTCAATATACATAATAGATGTTAAGATTAAAATATATAACTCCCCATGCCTAACGTTCTAGCACATCTCATACAAAAAGAGTCACTGCCATTTCTGAACAGTTACTCCGAACCAATCCAAAAGTCAGTAATGTTAGGACTCGTCAGTAATGCTTTGGTGCATCTAATGTGAAAAGGAATGCGGCCATTTTTGAAAGGTTGCTTCGGACCAATCCAAAGCCAGTAATGTTAATGCTCCTTAGTATCTTCAATCCATATCGATAATACGTATTAAGAATCCATTAAATAAGAACTCCATAACAGTATGAATAATGGGTGTTACAAATCCAGTGTGTAGCACTCCATGCCTAATGCTCTAACGCATCTTTTACAGAAAAGGTTGCACCCGTTGTTAGAAGGTTCCTCAGAACCGATTGAAAGAAAATAATAATGTTAAAACCAGTCAACGACTTCATTCAATGTAGGTGAAAGGTAATACAAGTCAATAAAATGAAAACGTATAAGAAATACAGTTAAGACCGAACATTATCAAGTCATGTCCAATCATAATCTCTATGTATAAGAGTAGCGAACAATATAAACTCAGTGTATACAAATCTGTGCACATTTTACGATATTTTATATATATAAATATGTAATCGCAGTACTAGTATACCACCTTTATATCTAATTATATTGGTGGAGTTCAATATATATAAACGAGCAGAAGTAAACTCTCAAACATACGTCACAGCACCCATATTGTAATAGGCTCTGCATCGTAGATTCATGTGTCCAGTAGATTTCGATCAATTCAAACTCAAAAAGCATATAAGCAGGATAATGTAGATTATCGTCCACATTATAAAGAGTTCACTGACCTTCATCTACAAACACCCAATCTTCCAATGTTATAATTGAATATCTAAAGTCATAATAGAGAACAGCAATATCTACTCTACTAAATCATCATATGGATATCTAATAAAACATATCTCTTTACCCAGAAGTGAGAAAGGAGGAAAGCATAAATGTGTATCTGCAGAAATAAGAGGAAAGAACGTCAATAGAATATGTGGGCAGTGCCAGGTACAGTACAATTTAGAATACATCCTAAATACATGTCACATATATAGAATACAGTAGATCACCTTCATTAGCAGTAATCATGTGAATATGGTAAAACCGCAATACCACACAGATACCCAGGCATATAACAATTATAATCACACGAATACTCAAAAACATGAGTATGCAAAGATTTCACAATGGTTAACAATTATATCTCGTAACATCTCATCCAATCACATTCATGGGCTTGTGTTACAGAATGGAGTACTAGACGTTCTAATCCTATAAAAAATAATGCATCTTATTGTCTATATTTAACCCCTGTTCCACAGCATGCAGTTTCATTATCCATGACGTTTCACAGCATCTAAGTAGTTCTCTATTACCCCCACGGATATTGCTCTTCACATGATCTATAGCATGAAATCTGAACTGGTGAACATGCCCCTGTGTACTTGTGTTCATGGTATGTATAAAAATCAGATGTTTGTAATCATTGCTTTTCAGTGCCCTAAAATGTTTAGCAATACATTCTTTCAGGGGCTGTATAGAACTTCCCACATATATTTTCAAGCATGTACACACAATCACATATACTACAAATCTTGTTGCACAGTTAATAAACATGGGGCTCATGAAATTGCCTGTATTATTGAAGTTAAAACACATGACTTTGTCTACCGCCCATCTACATACATTACAGTGACCACATTTATGAAAGCCCTTAATGTGGTCACTAAGCCAGTTGCCTTATCTAGAAGATAATGGGTAGCTGGAACTAATCATATTAGCAAGTGTACGTGCTCTCCTAAAAGTCATACTCGGATTTTCAGTCAAGAAAGGGGCCAATAGTTTGTACGAAGTCAAAATGTGCCAATTCTTTTGATGTAATGTTGTGCAATTCACCGGTATTGGAATAATAGTTTGTCACAAATCTAACCTTATCACTGGAGCTAGACATTTTCTTAGAGCTCTGTTTCGGTCTCAATGTATTGTCACATGGTAAATTCCATGCTCTTTCTGCTGCTCTGTTAACAATAGATTCTTCATATCCTCGCCTGAGGAATCTACATTTAATATCTGTCAGAGTTGTGGCAAAATCTGCATCCTCACTATAATTTCTTCGTGCTCTGACCATTTCGCCAAAGGGGATTTAATTAATCTGAGTCTTTGGGTGGCAGCTGGATGCATGAACTACAGCATTACAAGAAGTACCCTTTCTATACATATGACTGCATATCCTGTTCCCTACTATGAATAATTCCCCATCAAGAAAAACAATGCTATTGTTAGGGCTGATTTTCTATCCCTCTCTTTTGACCATAGCGTTATATTGTATGCATGTGGATATATCATGATGCATGCATTCGTAAATGGTGTGAGATGCTTTCATTTTTCTTTTCCCTTTTAAAATTGTTGACACACCTCAAAAAAGTATATGAAACAAATAAATAATTGAAAGGGTCACAAAAGTGCTTTTAGAGAAAGGAGTGGCCCAAAAGCAAATTGTTGTTGCCAGACCCTCATAAAAATTAAAACAAAAACAAATTAAATGGAAAAAGAATTAGGACTCACAGGGGCATTGGAGCAACCAATCAATGGGTGGGAACTAGTTAATGTCACAGGTGAGTAGCTGTGTTCAGGGAGTGATGGGGAAGCAGTGCAGGAGTCCAGGAGGGAATTAAAAGAAAATCCGAGTAGATAGGGAAGCATGGGGAAAGCAACTAAAAACTGAGACAGTGGGAAACCACAATAAATACGGAGAGCATGGGGTAAGGCTGGGGTGCGAAGGCAGAAGGAGCATACTGCAAAAAGGGAGAGAGAAAGAAATATCATGCACTTTTATAGACTGCTGAAAGCAAAAGAAAAAAGTAATTCCTGAAAGTAAGCAGTGCAAGGATGCAAATCATCCACTCAAAAGGATGGTAAAGAAGCTGTGTGCCAAAATCACCCCCACACATCAGATAGCTAACTGGCTTTGGCACTGTAGGACTTTCTAAATGCTTAAGTCACACCTCTTGATATAAAGAAACCTTTTGACTTTTTTCAGTGGTCATATCTGAGGGCAATGTTGGAAAAGAATAGCAGTAGGCTAGCAATATCCAGGCAAAATCCACCAAGTGATAGTCTCCTTCTTGGAACACGACACACTCCAAGCCACAATGTCTGTGGATAGTCCAGTTGCTGTCCCTTCTGCCTTAATGATTCCTCATGTCAATGCCTCAGTAGCGATGCAGCGTAGTATGGTTCTAAATTCTAAAGTGTCTCTACTTTCGGAGGCCAAAATACAAGTCGATATACCCACAATGACCTTTGAAGATACAATCAGCTCAAAAGGCCAACTTTTAAATACACAGGCCCTCTCTAAATGTTGCCCTGTCTGCCATCCTGCCCCGGGAGGTTTGATCACCCCCAAGTAACTGTCCCAGAAGGCCCTTTTCAGTCAGATGTCCAGGGTTTCCTGTGAAACCCTCGTTTATGGCCCTCTGTCAGGAATGCACAGATGTGTCTGTCCCCATAGCACCCTGTTGCAAATTAAGAAACAGGCCCAAGCATCAAAAAGCCCGGTTTCCCAAAGTGACATATCCATAACCTTAATGTTGAACCCAGTCACACTTCCAGAGAGGATTCACCATTACGAGCTCATCGATACCAAACACTATACAGTTACTATTCCGCCAGTAGAAAATAATGTTTGATAGGCTTTCGCTACATCCCCTCTTGCTAATCCAATGTGAGAAGTAGGCGTCATCATACAAAACACATCACCCGGTGCCATTCACGGCCCTTGCAGGTAATGTATTCATGCACCCTGTCACCAAGGAGAACTCCTATATAGCAAGAGACATACAGAACCTTGGCACAGAGCTTTTTAAATGCCAAGCAAAGTAACAGTAACCCATGCACACAGGTCCCACCTGGGCAAAACTGTAGCAACACCATGGTGCTACCTCTGTGAATGGCACAACCAGTGTGGCAGACCCATGGAGACACATTTGAGATACATGCCCCTGGTACAGGTCTTACCCCCGTGCCAAGGGACTTACAGCTAACTCAAATCAGCCAATCATAAATATAGGGATCCACAGTATGTATATGAGTATATGGCAAACTCAGTGCTTTGACACTGCACAGCAGTGCCAAACACGCTTCAGTCCTAAGGCTAGCAAAACAAGGTCAAAACATTAGGTCGTCAACCAAAAAGGTTAGGGGAAACCATGCCAAAAAAGGCCAGGTCTTACAGGTAGGATACCAGTAATGATGCCCCCTGTGACACATATTATTCGCTTTGGTCATGGAACCTTTGAAGTAATCTTTCAGAACATTTGGGATGGAGAAGGGGTTAGAGATTTCAAGACATCACCATATAATTTCACTGTACTTGGATGACATGCTGCTATAGATCAGAGAAACAAAGTCTCAGGTGGTTGACATAATGACACAGCTAAATATGTTTAGGGAGCTATCAGGCCTCATACTACCTGGGGCAAGCTAAGCCTATTTTGACTCTGCCACCCCAATTGCACAGACAAACGGCAAACTATCTCCAATGATATTGGATGGACAACCTTTTGGTTTCTGGATATTCAAATCTATTGCTCAAATGTCTACCTTTTGTGAGTAGAACTGGATATACAGTCATGAGGCCCTCGGAAACACAGCGTGATTCTGGCTGATGTCTTTAGGTTTTTTGGGTAGAACCACATTATTCAAAATAAATATGCTCCCTTGCCTGCTAGTTTACTGACAATGTACCCATAATTTACCACTCGTTGTTTTCTCTGAATGGAACACAAAACACAGGTCCCTCCCTCATATGGAAAGAAGAGCGGTGTAGAGTTGCACTGAAAACACTAAAGCTTCCACTTCCACTATTAAAAAAACGGCTAAGTGAACCACACTAGAAGTTTAGTACTGCTTTGTCACCAAATGGGCCCCCATTTTTTAATCACTTGAACCCGATTCCTTATAGCAAAAAAATGACCCAGATATGGGTTGGAAATCTGCCACTCAGAACAAAAGACAACCTTTCCCCAACCTTGTTACCACATCAAATATTTTTGGAGCATATAGGAAACGGCCAACATTTGCGAGTGTACCTCCAAATGTGTGCCCTGGCCAGCTTTGCTGGTTGTGGAACTCTGTGCACTTTACCCCTGCTAAACAATAGTAAAGTGCCTGTGCTAAATATGGTTGAATTGGCATAACCTAGATTAGCATATTTAACTTACCTAAATGGAGGTAGTATATGCTACATGGTGTACCCATGGCCTGTAAAGTTAAATGCCACTAGTGCACTGCAGCACCTACTGTGCCATCCACAACAGTGGCAGTGCAAACATGGTTTGAGTGCCTAACATTGAAGTGAGTGGGTGAATAATAAAGGAAATTATCCAATAAATGAATCCGCAAGTGAAAATAAGTGAGCACGTGCATGCATTAAGCGTGCACATGCATGCATTAAGCGTATTGGAATGCATAAACTCAACAATTCGTGTCACTTTTCAGAATTAAGGTGAATACATGTTCTAGTTTTTTTTTATCATTTTAAGAGCATTCATTTTGCTTGCATTAAGGAGATTTTCTGATATGCTTCAGTCTTCTGAATGTTGGCCTGTGATATCAGAATATTTAATGCACTCTATTGAGTTGTTTAAATAGATGACTGTGTAAATCTGTGATATGCAGAGAGAGCAACACAAAAAATCCATTCAAACAAATGCAAATGGATTGACTGGCTTTGACCTTGACCGTCCGATGCAAAACTCGTTATTTATACACATAGCAAAGCTTTTACCTCAAACTCTTTGAGCAGATCAGATGAAGTTTCTATTATTATTTTTGTTAACTCTTACTAATTACGCTCATCTGTTGCTAACTTTATTACATATTGGCATCAACTCCATTACCTCTCCTTCTCCTTTAGTAAGGCTTTAAAAACCTTTCCATTTTGTTAACGTTTTCCCAGGTTTTTGGTCTGCATTCCTTCAATTGTGTTGTTCTGCATAGAACCAAGATGTCTTGGGTGAAAGTTACGCTCTGGAAATGATTTTTCATTCCATTCCATACTAATAATCACTATTTTAAACAGAAAGAGTTCTCTTGTCTAATGTTATTTAGTACATGGCATACATATTGGAATTAGGAATTTTGTCTGCTCTTTCTTCTTCTCAAGACTACATTTTAAGAATGTTTCTCTAGAATTTTCTTGATTGTTTCAAAATAAATTACCATGTTAAATTGAGCCCTATTTAAGATGAGTTGGAAAGCTGGGATTTGTACTCAAATGTACCCGTTATGAGCCCTAAAATCACGAATGTTCTTTGCTCTGCACAACGGAAAGTGAAAAGGTGAAAGAACTTATTTCACTCCAATTGGGTGTAACTCTAGGAATGTAAAAGGCTAGTCTTCCTTTGAAAAAAGGAAAGAAAATACTGTGCTTCTTCTCCCGGCATGTCATTCGTCTTTTGATTCTGAACCTACTTCATAGAGTAAGGTTTCCCGCTAAATGGCAAATTGAGGTTGAGGGCGAAAGAAGTCTAAGCAAAGTAAATGGCACTTCATTTAAGAAAATGCAGTATAGTCATGTGCTCCCTTACAAGACATGGAACAAAACACATACAAATAAAGTGTTTAAATTAGGAGGCTGTCTTGCCCTGCAGGATGGTGCCACCACCTAAAAGAATTAATCCAATTAAAACAACTTTTGGCAGAGGCAAATGCCTAATTATTTCATAATTGAAAGTGCAGCTTTGCCGATTTGGTAGTTTGCATTTCAGAAGTGTGGATGGGTGCATGAGTGATTAGGAATCCACAGTTGAAAATATGAGTGAACGCATGGGTTTTTAACAGATAAGTGAGTGGATGGGTGAATGAGTGCAATAAACAGTGTGTGCATGCATAAATGTGGGTGTTGCCTCAAGGGGTGGCCTCACACAGCATTAATGATGTGATTAAATAGCCAAGCATGATCACTAATATGCAGGTGCAGGCATTACACCAGGGCTTGACACCATTATGCCAAGAATAGCAAAAATGTATAAAGAATTACTAATCTGTCAGAGCAAGAATTGCACCAGGTAGAAGAACCACTGAGCCAAGAGGTGCCTATAAGAGATCAATAATTACTTGAATGATGCCAATATAACTGTTATGCAGGACAAAGCACCATCGTGCCAAGAATACCCCCATATGACACCATTTACATTATCTGAAAACTGGAAAGTCAAAGGGCATCTCTTAAGGGAAATTCAGGCTACAGGTGCAGTAACGGGCAACGAGACATCTGGGCGCAATGCGTGCCATTGTCACAGCTGACACTAGAGCGAGCTGTGAATTAACTTAACTGTTGTGTCACAGGCTGAAATGTAATTTAGGTGCCAACTCTCTGCAGCCCTGCAGTACCTCCAAAAGCTCCTCTTGGTGGCTCCTTTCCTGCAGCTAGTAGCAATGAACCCGAGGTAAACTGCAGTGCCTGGGCACGGTGGTGAATGCGGGTGTCGAGAGGTGAGCACAGGACTCATGTTCTAACACTCAGAAAAGACTACTTTGTTGTGTGGAGCAAGAGCTAATGGCCCCAGACCTCAGACAGCAGCACTCTCAGAAGGAGGCATGGGCCTCTTTAACCTGCATGGTTGATATATGTTCCCCAGAGGAGCAGACAGAACTTTGTTGCATCATGCCAGCATCTCACTGTACAGCAATGGGGTTCTTGCTCTTGCTTAGGACTGTGCGTCCCAGGATTCAACACACATTCTTAAGACCCTAGTACTGGCTCTCATCCCTGTCTCGAACAAGAGACAGAGCCTCTTTTATTAAATTCAACAATCCAATGTGGTAAGCAATGGATATCTGTGACTGTACGTACCCCTACTGCTGTCCAGGCCTGCATTGTACCCCACTGTAAAGGGATACCCAGCTCACAAAGACAGAGGAGATTGATTACCACTCTTAATCAGACAGTTCCACAGTCATAGTAATTTAGTGGAGCCTGTGTGCCACTACCTGTATTGAGCAATAAACACTGCTTCATGTTCACCTTAATGTGTAACACCCACCCCACCCGTGAAGGGAGCGGGCCAGCCTCACACAGAGTTATGAGGAGGAGCACGGGTCTGAGCATGGAATGCACACTCAACTGTTAAGAACAGATGTGATCCCAAAGAAGGCTGCCATCAACATCAAACGTCACTGCAAAATGGAAACCAATGGTATACTTCTCGAAGCTAATTAAAACTGTGAATGGCACATCAAATAACCAATGGCTAAAAGGCGTGTGGGTGGGGGGTAACCCAAAACATTTCTGTGTTCATATTCCTGGAAAAGAGTATTTGCAGACCTAAAAAGGCACATGTTGACCTGTAGAGGCCAGCCTCCTCCCACAGTGCATTAGATTAATATGCAACATAATATTACAAGTTTATTATTAAAGTGCACCTTCATCCCAACAAGTCTCATTGCACCATATATATGTATTATTGCACTATTTATATTATTGTGACAAGCTCAATAGTACTCTTTTTTTTATCATCCTTAGGAGAAGGAGAAGTTCAGTGGACCAGCTGAAAATGTAGTCTATGAGCATGGGCACCAAAGATTCACTGGTCCATTGAGAAAGCCTGCACTTCCATACCCTTGCCCTTCTCACGTTTATTGCACGAAACAACACAAGATCTTTGAGAGCAAAACTTGGGAAAAGCATGACATGCCAACAGACCCCCAAATCATTTAGAATTTGTATTGTTCGTGGTTTCAGCAAATCATTTCACCATAAGCTCTTTCCAGTAGCTACTGACTACTGAAAGCAAAACTACATGGCACAACACGAGTACAGCACTCAGTCAGTCAAATCACTTCATCCAATCATAAGAAAATAAGATCATAAAAGCACATACAGAATAAATAACAATCTTCATAAGATTTAGAAAGACATAGTAAAAATTCATCTAATATGTAAAGATAAAATATACATTTCATTCTTAATAGATAATCTCCTAGTCTTCCAGGCAAGAGATAAAAAGAAAGCAAGACGATAACAAATATGATTGTCAGGAAATGATTTTAAAAAGAATAGCCCTGGACGACATTGTCTAAAACTATATTTGCGCATAATAGGTAGTATAAATATTTTACAATGCTCTGTATAAAATCTGCAAAAGTAGACAATGTGCAAATTAGATTGGGTGGATACTGGATACAGCATCACAGTTACAGGGAGGGAGATCGTGGGGTGAGAATATTCCTGATGGGTATGCCAACATACAAGGGATCAGATCTGTGCGAAACCTAGTAAAATAAATCAATGGCGTTGGTTTGTTACAGACAGTGAATATGGGTCCACCCCTTCATCAGTAATCGGTCCCTCTAAATAAGAATTTACTCTGTGTTTTGGCATATTGATTTTAAGTCTTTCCTTTGATATGTGGCTCAGGAATCGTGTTTTAATCTCCTTTTTGTAAAGGATGGAGCAATTACTAGGGTTTTTCAAAATATGTGCCAAATCCAACGAGATTAGGCTCTTCTTGATATACATGATCCAAGGGATCCTAAGCAGTTGTTCCAGTGAGAGGCATTTTGTAATAAAGTCTGTACGTTTATTGGATTCCCATCTCCAAACTGAGTGCAATAGAAGGATTGGAGCGAGCCTCACCAAATCGGATTCAAAAGGGACATCTAGCTCTGAAAGTAGAATAAAGTTTGAACAATTTATGGGGAGGCCTGCTATTTTTTTCCAGACTGTGTTGCTATAATCTAGAGAGCAGAGGCGTTGGAGTGGCCCCAGATAACCGTCTCATAGGTTGCAACTGAGATGGATTTAGCCAAATATACTTTTTTAACCGCATGCGCGCTAGCGGGTTTTCCCGCTGCGCGCTGAGATTTTGAAAATCGCGCGTTACGTGACAAAGTCAGCTCGTCATGCGCGTAGAGCAGGTAACGCCCATGACGAGCTGGCTTTGTCATGCGCGTCGAAGGGGTTAACCATGTCTAAAGGCTTCGCACCCAGCTTTTTGATGAAAGAAAGGAGAGCGTTGATGCTTTTTTCCAACATTAGGCTCCTAATTGTTAGCATATGGGACCAATTTAGTGAACTATCATAGGTCATTCCTAAATATGAAAAATTGTCTAGCTGACCTACCTTCCTCCCTTCGATATATAAAAAGTTGGGGCCTTCTTGTCCTTACGACTAGTAATTAATACAAAGGTCTTCGCCTCATTGGTTCTGAGGTCCAAACTGTGCATATAATTAAGATATGTATTTATCAATTTCTGGAGAGCTGATCCTATACGAGCAATAAGGACAGTGTCATCCGCATAGAGGAGGATGGGGACACGCACCTGATTCACCTTTTGTACATCTGTGGTAGCTTCTAGCAGGGGGGATTCTACCCCATTGGTGTAGATAAAAAATAAAAATGGGGCCAGGACACATCCCTGTCGAACCTTCCTCTTTATTGGAAAACACCTGGTGCTCTCCCTCTGCCTGCCATAGCTGACGCCAAAGGCTGAAGAGTATAGCTGCTTAATAAAAGTAATATTTGCCTCTTCAATGCCTATCTCCTTCATTATCGTCCATTAAAGATTGGTAAACAACGCAGTTGAATGCTACAGAGAGGCCCATAAATGTCAAGTATAGTGTTGTGTGCTCACGTTTTTACATTTGAAGCTGATGCGAGTGCGCGAGCGCTCGTATCTGCTTCAATGTTCTTCTCACAAGGCATTGTTGTGTTTGGAAAATACCGCATGTTATGCGGTTGTGTATTGTTATTTGAATAAGGAACCATGTAGTTAGGGCAGCTTGAGGGGCGGTTTGATTATTCTGTTATGAAACATGTTACTTGACGGAAGGAAATAAACAGCTCTTCAGCATACCTGATTCTTCTGGTTCTTTACTGGATCGTATGCATTTATCTTCATAACACTGGCGACGAGGATGGTTAAAGATTTAGTTTTATCTTTTAAAAAAAGGGGGAGGTGTGTTGTGTGCTCGCGTGTCTACATTTGAAGCTGACGTGAGTGCGTGAGCGCTCGTATCCGCTTCAATGTTCTTCTCACAAGGCATTGTTGTGTTTGGAAAATACCGCGTGTTATGCGGTTGTGTATTGTTATTTGAATAAGGAACCATGTAGTTAGGGCAGCTTGAGGGGCGGTTTGGTTATTCTGTTATAAAACCTGTTACTTGACCGAAGGAAATAAACAGCTCTTCAGCATACCTGATTCTTCTGGTTCTTTACTGGATCGTATGCATTTATCTTCATAACATATAGCATACCTTATTTGGCTTGCGTATACTTGGTAATGAGAAGACTTAAATTAAGGCACTGATCCCGGATGCCTCCCCCCTTTCTGAAATCATATTGAGCTTGAATAAGAACATCATTACTATCAGACCACTCCTCTAGTCTGTTCAGTAGGACTCGTCCCATGAGTTTGGCGGTACTCTCCAAAAGCAAAATTGGCCTGTAGTTTTTTAATTCAGATTTTTCACCCTTTTATATATAGGGAATAAAATAGATTTTAACTAGGAATCTGGTGGGCCTATAGTGGCAACTACACTGAAAAGGTTTGTCAGTAGTAGTCTCCAAAGATCCAGATGATCTACTAAAAATCTATTGGCGTACCGTCGGGTCCTACTGCTTTATTAGGGTAACACTGCAGGAGAGCTTCCCTAACCTCCAAATAGTTAAAATGGAGGGTTGATTGTGTGGTTAGCTTGGTCTCTTTCTGCATTAGAATCCATGCCTTTTCGAAAGGGTCAAAGATTTTAGAAAAGGGTGCGACCCAAGTTTCTTCATCCACATGAGAATCTAAATTTGGGTCTAAAGATGCTTTGAGAAAGGGAGCATTAATTACATCCAGAAATCTCTGGAGTTATTTGTAATAGCAGTCTGATGAAGTCGATCCCAAGATTCTTTCTTAGGCTGTTTAAGTTTGTTGTTCCTGGCCTCTTTGTACTGGAGACACTCATTAATCTGCAATGATAACTTCCTACATAAAAGCACCACTGTGAAAAGCCACATAATACATGCACAATTATAATACCAAAATATTTAGCAAAATTATCCATTCAAAATTAAACGGATGGCTGGACAGCATGACATGGCAAAATCATTTCATTACACAATCACTTAGGTCCTGGCTAATAAATAGGAGCGCCTGCGAGTTTGACTGACTTTCTAAAAGGAAGAGCTGATAACTTAATTAGTTGATTGATTGGAATGTCACCCTTCAGTCCAAAATCAACCATCATTTATATTTAAGCAGAGTTGCCACTTGCTGCTTGTTGGCTGGACTCTGACAAGTTTACATTTCAATAGAAAAGTACGTAGTGTGCCTCTGGCATCCCTAATTAAGAGATACTCTTTTAGCCTTTTTCAAAGTAGAGCTTGATTCACAATTATTTCACTATTCTGAAGTCGCTACAAATGTCAACATTTCTGCCTTATATTTCTTTTCACATTTGTCGGCTAAGCACTTTCTGAGAGCAGTTAGTAAACAGAAAACAAAACACAGTGCAGGGGCCTAATTCACCACATACATGGAGTGGTCCTCTTCCCATGATCCTGTAACACTCCCAGCCTGTATCCAGTTGTGATCTGCACCTAGATCAGATTCTTCATATTATAAGTGGCAGTACTAGCACTGCCTCAATCGTTGCAAGTGCCAGAGCTATTCTCATGCCTACTGCCTGCCCTCATACAATGAGCAGTGCACTCCCCTACATAAACCTCATGATGTTCTCTAAATGTAGTCCAATACCTACAGCAGACCCAATACCTTTCCTCAGCTATGAACTGCATGAGTTGCCATCTGAACATAGCCTGAGAGCACCTGTGCAAAATAATACACAGAACAATATCTGCTACAATCCTGTGAAATACAGAGATGTTTTGTGTCATATCAATTCTAAATCTGGTGTTATTAGTTCCTAAAACACTAAAGATCCACTGATGGGCAGTGGTTAATTTGTGCACGTGGTTACCGTTGGGCAACTTAGGCACTTTTTTTTTACTGCAAATTCTTTGGTCCCTCCTACATGTGGCAATGTGCAGATACGATCAAAAATGTCCTAGGTAGGCTCAGACTGCCTGTCATGCCGAGCCATGTATGTCTTTTCGATCTCTTCTCTCTTTCTCAGGTGACAACGATGTGGCATGATGGGAGAAAGAACGAAAGATTGGAATGCTAACCCGAGTGACTGCCAATGGCTAGACTTATTGCAAGCATTCCTCCTATCACCTTTGATGTACCACCCTCAGTGGCAAGGGTGTGTCTAGACTTAGGTTCCATGCTCATTGTGACCCTAGACCCAAGCTGCACCTGTCCAATGAACACCAGTCAAAACCTGTTTGGAGTTCCTTATGTTCCAGTCGAGAGAGGACCTAGCCTGGCAGTTCCTATTGGAGCAGGGTCAAGACTAATTTGCATATGGCTGGGCCCAAACCTGAAGTGACAAAGTGAGCAAAAGAATGATGGTTTGGAATGCTACCTCAAGTGATTGCCAAAGGTTAGATTTATGGCAAGCATTCCTCCCTTCACCTTTAGTGTGTTTGATGTACCGCCATAAATGGCAGGGGTGTCCCCAGATATGGGTCCTGTCCTCACTGTACCCCTGGACACAAGCAGTATCTGACTGGTGAACCCCAGTCAGGGAGAAGCCCATCTTGGACTGCTTGTGCTGCCGTTCAAGCAGGACCGGGCTTGGCAGTTCAGGCTTCACTGTTCATATTGGAGCAGGGTCAAGTCTGATTTGCATATGGCTGGGTCCAAACTGAAGTGTCAAAAGAACAATAGTTTGAAATGCTACCCCAAGAAGTTGCCAGTAGTTAGACTTATTGCAAGCATTCCTCCCATCACCTTTGTTCTATGTCGTCACTAATGTGGCATCCATGAGACCTGCCTCAAATGCCATGGTTGACTTCCAATTGGTAGCAGCTGGGATGGCTCAGCTGGGGAGGGGCAGGCTGCTGTGTAATATGCACAGTACTGGTTTCTGACTTATGAGTGCAGTGGACTCGGGATGGGTCCAGTGTTCTCAGGAGTTTAGCTGCACATTTCACGATGCCCTCCTGCTGTCTATACCCGCCATGAGTATCTGTCTTAATCTAAAGCTGAAAGCTCGAGACTTACTCTGCTGGCCAAATATGTTCACAGTTCATGTCCAACATTAATTGTGCTGCTTCGTGAAAAAATGTGAAAGCTGCTATGAACAACGGTTCTGACACAGTCCAGAATGCATTTTTAAAATGATAAAGGGAAGCAAAGAACAATGTTTGCTAAAGCAGAGTTCTGTATGTTGGGAATTTGGTAATAGAGGCTTTACTTGGTGTGATCACAGAAGGCTTCATGGAAACAAGCCCTGTTTTCACCAGCGATTGGCAATTTACACAAGCCTCAATGGAAGGACAATCAAACAGCACATCTGTTGCATCCTTCTATATTTTTGGAATGAAATGATATCTGTAGGATGTGTAGGTACAGGTCCCTGTTGTGTGAAGCCTCTGTATGCCTTCAAATGCTACATTCTCTGCAGGCCCTGCGGTGCAAACATCCCAATTATGATTTTACACCTATTATGTGCCAGTCCACTACAAATTTCTGTTCTGTTCTAACAAGAAGACAATCACAGGTTGATATTTTGTATTTACAACTGGGTTTGCTGCATATGTATTACTGAATTGGACTGCCAGTGTAATTGGCAACTCAAGAACTTAAACTCCAGTGATACAGTACAGTACAGATGGTTACATTCTAAAATATAGGGAAATGTGCCTCCCAGGCAGTGCTGTGCCGGCAGGGCGCTGCAGTTCTGTGTGTATTTTTATTGAGGGATCCAATATTGGGAGGAGTAATCTGGCGACTAAGGTGCTGCTCTCGGCTTCAGCACTGGACTGCTTAATCTAGATACCATCTGATTGGAAAACTGGAAAACACAGTTCTGTTTGATAACATTTTTGCTAAACCTTTGCAGTTTTTGCAACCCAAAGAGACATGCTAAGCGTATGCAATATTCAATATACGAAGGCCTAATTTGAGATACTGTTGCTGTGCCATTCATTAGAAGGCTTTAAACCAGTGGTATCTAGCTTCATTAGTGTATTGCAAATACATCTAAATAATTTAAGGCATTTAAAAAGACTGTGTTGTAAGTGTAATGGATTTGGGATCAAAGGGCAATGGTATCTAAATTATTTCAGTCAATTCTGTGTAATTCACGATATAGCCTCCTTACCACAAGAATCTGTCAGGAACCACTAATCCTAAAATATAAATTCAGTTTACAGAAATTGCTTGCCTGCCCTTGGCCAACATTTCTCCTTGCCACCAAATCACAATCAGTTGTGCATACTAGCTCAATCTCTACTTTCAAGGGAGCTTCCATGTGGGGCATGACTTGACACTGACATAAGATGGCTGTTGTTTGAAGCTGCCTTGCTTTCATGTCCAATAGCCATGCAGTTTTGGAGGGAACCTGATTTAAAATCAGCACTCAAGACTCTTCCATTCCAGACAATTCATTTAACTGGCCGATGACTTTAGAGGACTTCTCTGCTGATAAACATGATAATGCGGAGTGCATTCTGAAGAGGAGCAACGTGCCTGCCATTTTGAATCAGATTCTCTTTGGTAGTGCCTTATATTTGCCACATTTATTATGCAGTAGTTTTACAATTATTTCAAATGCACAAACACTTCATTCTGAGGGGAAAGGATGAATTCAAGCTGCATATGATATATTGTTTGCCACTCCTTTATGTTCATGACAAGCTACTACTATTACTAGCGATCACTTATTCTTGCTGCTCTGACATGCTTATATGTCATTGGTCGCACAAATGTTAGTATATTTTATTGAAACAATTGAATTTCACAAATCAGTGTCAAAAATTCAACTCTAAGAGTCTTGCACAATACCTTCTTCTTTCTAAATGGTTAGAACAAGACACTGGAGGTCACTCACCTCCCCCTCAGAGTCTTATTCTATGAAGGTTTTGCATTCTGACTCCTTTCGCATAATGTCTATATTAAACGATATTGAAGACTCATCATTTACTCACCAGGAAATCTCTGTACCAATATCAATTTGGTATTTCAACGCTTTAAGAAATTCAACAAATAATAGAGCAAATAAAGACCCTCCTCCCGCAGTAAAATCTCCTACCCCCCACTAAATGAAATTGATACCTGGCCGATGAGGGGTGAAACCCAAAATCAGTGGGTTGCTCCACAAATATTTAGTTAGCTGAGAAAATTAATGTACTCATCTGCCCAAGCCCTTATTAATGCAGATATTGGCCCTATTGTGTTGTCTGATCATGCCCCTGTCTCAATCAATCTCGACATTATACCCAAGATTATTACTCCCAGAAGATGGCGTTTTAATAACACCCTTGTTTCTGATCCAATATTTACCTCCTCCTTTACCGATTTTTTCAATTACTTTTTTATGATTAACCAAAATGAGTCAATGCCCCTCTTAACAATGTGGGATGCTTTCAAGGCATCTGCAAGAGACTTTGTTACTAGATGTGTAGCCAGAAAGCGCAAAACTGCACGTACACAAGCTAATAATATTCTCCAAGACATTAAAAGATTGGAACACTTATATTATACTTCAAATACCAAAGAATGTCTTACAGCTCTTATAGATGCTAAACTCCATTTCAATAAAAAGTCGACTGATAATGCCTCACTTTATCTGCTGAAATCTAGTGCGAAATTCTACAGTGGCAAAAACAAAGCTGGGAAAACTCTCGCCAACTACTTAAAAATAAAGCATACTAAAGTAAATATTGAATCTATCTTTGATGACCAAGATATTCTAAAAAACAAAGATGAAGAGATCGTAAATGAATTTTCTCTCTTTTAGAAATCATGGTACACCTCGGAAACACAGACTTCTGAGTCTACCTTATCACAATTTTTTTCCAACATCAAAACACCTCAAAAAGGCCTTCCTTATTTGTCTTCCTTGGAGTCATACATCACACAGCAAGAACTCTTGGTTGCTCTCCAACATCTTAAAAAAGACAAGGTGCCAGGCCCTGATGGCTTTACTGTTAAGTTTTTTCTTCATTTTTCCAAACTTTTACTGCCTAAATTACATAACCTAATACATTATTTTTGCTCCAAGGGCGGGTCTATAGGCTCATTTACAGAAGCACATATATGCCTTATTCCCAAAGATGGTAAAGACCCACATTTTTATAAAAATCATTAACCCCTTTCCCTTGTCAACATTGATTATAAAATCTTCTCCAAAGCACTCGCCCTCCAATTAGAATCCTATTTACAAGATTTATTAGATAAAGTACAATCTGGTTTTGTTAAAGGACGACTTATAACGGACAACACACAATTATTTTTTAACGTTTTATCAAAATCTTCCCATTTAAAACAACCCTTAGCAGCCATAGTACTAGATACTGAAAAGGCATTCGATAGGGTGGAATGGCCTTATTTATTCCACTCCCTGAAATGGTTTGGATTTGGCCCTCAATTTAGTTCTTTAATATCTCTTTTATGCTCCAACCCTTGTGCTGCTATTCTTTGATTTGGGCAGAGGTGTCCGTCAGGGTTGTCCTCTATCCCCTTTCCTTTTTAATTTAGCCTTGGAACCATTCCTCTCCAGGGTACGTCAAAATCCAAATATGCATGGCTTCCATACAACAACTTCACACGTTAAACTTGCAGCTTATGCTGATGACATCTTGTTATTCATATCAAGACTAGTTGTTTCAATTCTGGCCTTCTTAGCAGAAGTGCAGGCATTCTCCCTTATATCTGGATATAAACTAAATAATGATAAGTGCGAGATATTGCCCTTAACCAAATATACTTTTAAATTGGACTTTACCCAATCCAATTTTAAATGGAGCCCTAATCATATTAAATATTTAGGCCTACACTCTTCTCCCTAAATCTCAGATACTGTCACCGCCTGTTTGAACAACTGCATTAAAAAAATCTCAGAATTAACAACCAAGTGGCATCCTCGTTATTTATCACTAGCAGCTCACCCCGAAGTTGTCCAGGTATGAAATAGAATGTGTGTAATGTGTGTATTTGGCAAGGGCAATTTATTTTAAAATCTCGCGGTAGACAACAGTTTTTGTTTCATTAGAATAGGGACGGAGAAGGCCCAGCTGCAGCCCTGGTTGATGTTAGCAGGCGCGTGTAATTGGTGTAGTGATCTGCCGCCTGAGCCCGGCTACAGCCCTGGTTGATGTTAGCAGGCGCGTTTAATTGGTGTAGTGATCTGCCGCCTGAGCCCGGATACAGCCCTGGTTGATGTTAGCAGGCGCGTGTAATGTCGTTGAATGAGAGAGTTATCAGCCGCGGGTACATCCGTTTAATGAGAGAGTTGAGTGACAGCGAGTAGGAGAGGCTGCAGTAATTGTCCCCGCAGACACGCTCAGTTGCGTGTTCCCCCACTTGAGGCCCAGCTGCTGCCCTGGTTGATGTTATCAGGCACGTGTAATTAGTGTACTGATCCGCCGCCTGAGCCTGGCTAGAGCCCTGGTTGATGGTAGCAGGCGCGTGTAATTTCGTTGAATGAGAGAGTTCAGTAACAGCATGCAGGAGAGGCTGCAGTAACGTTACTTACCAGGCCTCCAGGTGAACGCGTTTGTCACGCCCCCAGCACACGGCCACAGCAGACGATCTTCTGATTAATGTACGACCCACATGGCATGAAGGGCCAAACGTAGCACACGCCCCCAGCGTTTCTCACGCCCCCAGCGTGCCCCTTGATGCGGAGCAATTGCGTTCACAAGGCATGAAGGCTGGACACACGCTCCCAGCATTTCTCACGCCCCCAGCGTGTGTCACGCCCCCAGCACACACCCACAGCCCACGATGTGATGGCCGTAGCACACACCCCCAGCATTAGTCACACCCCCAGCCCACGCCCACAGCACAACGCAGACACGCCCACAAGGGACTACTTTGCTGGCACAGTTCTTTTACCTTTTAAATGTATAGAGGAGTTGGCCTAATGGCTAAGGCGCTCGACCTCGAACATGGGGATCTGAGTTCGAGTCTTGGTAACGACACCAAACATCCTGTGATTCTAGGCAAATCACTTAATCTCCCTGTGCCTAACAAAAATGAATGTGTGTCCTCATGTAACGTAACTGGTGCTATGTAAAGCGCTCTGATACCTGATTCAGTTCGGGTCAAGTTTGCGCTATATAAAACTCTGCAACAAAAAAAAGAAATATATATATGGTGCCCGTCTGCATAGCCTATGTCCTTCTGCTGCGACTGCCCTTTCCAATGCTGTATTGGGTGTTGTGATTGGTGCTGTGGTTACTGAGATTACCCGCCTCAAAGGTTTGGACTCTCTCTTTATAATATTAGTATGGATGGTGGGGCCATTTGGACACGATAAAGATGATGCTTTCCTCTATAGTTATATATATCATTTCCAATATTCCAGTCCCTATTCCTGCTAAATTCTTCATAAAGATCAACTCTGTTTTCACTTCCTTTTAGTGGAATAATAAGAAACCCCGAATTTCTTAATCAAAATAATTTCTCCCTAAAAATGAAGGTGTTAATTTCCCTAACTTTGCGGCATATCAACGAGCTTTCCTACTGCGTCAAGCTTCATTTTGGCTGCTTGACTCCATAGAAGATTCCCCCTTATGGACTTCCATTGAACATTCATACATCTCTTCCTTTTCTTTCCATGAATATCTTTCCTTCTCACGCAAACCACAATCACTCTCTACACCCATAATCAAATTTACTTCCAAACTTTTACAACCTAATTTTTCAGCACAGAGTAATACACACTCCTTCCTAAACTCAACAATCTGGCATAACGAGTTTGCTTATTCGCAATAAACCTTTTTATTGGAAGACCTGGAGGCAAAAGGGTCTAATTTGGATTCATCAACTTTTTCCCAATTGGAATTCATGCCTTTTTCTGCACTAAGCCAATCATTTAATCTGCCTCCCTCTTTCATTCATAAATATAACCTCCTTAAAAGAGCTGTGTTAGATGTCCATACTCACATAAATACTACACAGGTGAACACACATACACCTGATACTGTTCATGATCTTATACTCTGTTACGCACTAGGCCCAAAACGTCTACCATTTACAGTTACCTACAAGGCCAGGACACTATTAGACAAAAATCCAAGACTGAGGAAACCTGAGAGCATGACCTCATGATCTCCTGGCCACCGAAAACCTGGAATAACATTTGTACTAAAATTTGAAATTCATCCAGAGCTGCTAACACAAAGCAAACATTATTTTTCGTATATAATAGACTCCTACTGACCACAAACACTTTAAGTAAAAGGTTTCCGACTATATTTGCTGGACTTGTTCATCCCCATACGCTGATTTATTTCATATGCTTTTCTCCTGCTCATATGTATTTAAGTTTTGGAAACAAGTATGGTCCCACATTAATTTACTTTTTGGAACTAAATTTCCTTTTTCCTTCATTCATATATTTTCAGGAAGCCTCTCACCTATATGGGGAAATATTACTCCTAATATCAAAATTATTGACTTATTACTAGCGGTTGCTTTTCAGCAAATTACTGTAAACTGGAAGGACTCCGTAAAAATTTCATACAAAGCATGGTGGTATGCGGTCTGCCATAATCACAGATTAGATATTTCCTTTTGCACAAATGACAACAAAACGTTTGGAATTATGGTTGCCTGTTACATTGTATTTTGATACTACTGCCAAAAAAGCTTCTTAATAAACACCCATACAACCAGAAGTCTCTAAACCACCTTGAACCCCTAAATATTCCTCATGTTTAATTCCTCGCTGAATAATCTACATCCCTCATATTACTCGCCTTATATGTTTCTTAACAGTCAATCCAATTCATGATAAAATGCTATTGTGAAATTTGTAATGCAATGACATAAGTATTTTATCTTGTATAATGACACCTCTTCTTTTCAATAAAACTTTTTCAAACTTAAAAAAAAAATTACTCATCTGTAATTTCGATATCAGTCATTAAATAACTATCAGAATCAATGAGAAAAGCTGCTATTACATATTGTAGCACATCCAGAGGAATCTTGTAATTGGCTGTGTTGAATACAGACAAAACATTTAGGGCCTGATTACGAGTTTGGCAGTGCAATCCCTGCAACCCGCTCTCGCACCACCAAGTCTGGGGTCAGGCCTCCCACCAGATTCAGAGTCTCCTCATGCTTGGCTGGCTTCTTTTTGCCATTCTCACGGTGGTGCCTCTAAAAATAGGCACTGCCATGGGAACGCCAAAAACAGTTCTTGCACGGACTGTTAAGTTGATGCCATGCAGGAACTGGTGTGCCTACACACAGGGGGGGCACACCTTGTGCCCCCCTGTTTGCATTCACATGGCATGAGTCACCAGGGGGCCTTGTAAGGAAATACCATGAATACCATGGTGATGAGGATACTTGTAATATGCTTGGCTGGAGCACAGCAGTCCCGCCAAGCATATTGTAGTCTCAGGCATGCTGCGCCACTGTCAGGGAATGGTGGTTCCCTGGTAGCGTAATCGGTCCCATGGCAGTCCGACCACCCAAGCCATAATGGGGCCGTTGGAACACCGGTGCGATAGTGGTTGGACTGCCACTGCCGCATCACCATGATTCTGGTGGTCTTCGGCATCCAGACTCATAATTAGGTCCTTTGGACAAAGGCTCAAGGTCATTTTTGAAAAAACTTGAACATATCCCACATTTACAGCAAAGTCCTTGTATTCCATGACCTCATCTAAAGCAGGGACTAAAGAGGGTCTAGTAGGTTTTCTTTAGTTATGTGCTTAAGGTTGTTCTAAAAAATTCCCATTATAATGTGAAGCATAAATGAGGTCAGAGTTGTACAAGGGTATTATAAAAGTTTATTGTTTAAGCACCTGGGTGCATTTTAGTGTTGCAATTTTATTAACAAGAGTATTTGGGCTTCTTCTGTATGTGTGCATTGAGTATGCTTCTTAATATTATCTCTTTTGGTTTCTTCCGCTTTTGACTTTTTTTGATTCCATTAATTGGATCTATTAACCAATCATTCAATGTATGTTTGAAAGATTTTCTTAAACTATTCCTTCAGGACTTTTTTTTTGTTTGTATGAAAAGGAAGCATTAAATCTATAATAGTGACAACATATTTTTTCAGTCATCAGAGAGATTTCCTAAAATTATGTTTGCAACATTAAATGGAACATTAGTGCAAAAAATCGTCTTTTTTTCAAACGTGTAACGAAAATGCATAAGTATATGGGAAAGTACACAAATATGATTCAAATGAATCATAAAAATTAGTATTGCAAAGAAAAATGTGTGTTGTAAGCTGGAGTTTATTTTGTTTAGGGTTGATGGGATGACACAGTATAAATAATGAATAAAGTTTGAGTTGTGGTACAGTCTAGGAAACTTCCTAATGTTAAGCATATGCCATGATACGTTCAAGTCATCTTCTCATTGTGTTTCAACAACCATTTTTAGTCTAGAAGTAGAAAAAGCACTAAAGGTCTTGCAAATGGCAGAAGCTGTTGGACATAATGATAGCATTTGTAAAAAGTGAGGTTTATGTGTATCAGTGGTACTGGTATGTTATGTTATTGAGAATTTGTAGAGCTCATGTTCACCAACAGGTTTATTGGCGCTGATATATTTTCTCAATCCAGCCTTGGAGACACCACTAAGAGAAGGCCAGATCTAACTGTAGGCTCGCGAAAAAAGCCATATCTTTTTCCTGAAACGCAGATGGTCAGTTTCTATTCTCAATGACGTGGGCAGGGAGTTCCAGAACTTGGGTCCCTGAATTGAGAAGCGCAATCCTCCCGTTTGTTTATGTCTGAAGCCCGGTACCACCAGTAAAGTGCGAGTTGGGGAGTACCCGGGAATTGTACTTTGGGCCAGTAACATGAATGGCTTTGAACAGAATGCATCCTGTTTTAAACATGGAACACTGCTTTACTGGAAGCCAGTGCAGCTCCTTCAGCAGTGGTTTAATGTGACAGCATCTGCCTTGTTGATAGATAATTCTTGCTGCCTGATTTTGTATCAGCTGCAGACGGTGTATCTGGTTAGATTGCATTGGCATAGTCAATTTTAGACGGGATCAGGGCAATGATGATCTGAATGCTGACCTCCATGCTGAAAAACCTCTGACTTTGCGCAGTTTCCTAAGTTGGAAGAAACAGGCTGAGGTAACTACCCCAATCTGTGAGTTCATGATGAACACAGAGTCAATATGAATGCCTAGGCTCTTAATCGAGTTCTTAGGGGGAGGTGCCGGTCCTAGTTCTGCGGACCAATGAGTAGGGGTCCAATGAAGAAGTTTATTGTTAGAGATAATTATTTCAGTTTTATCTGAATTTAATTTTAGCTGATTTTCATGCATCCAGTTCCTAATAAGTAGCATAGTATTCCCTAGGAACTCTTTGGAATTTATGGAATCATCTATGGAGAAAATCAGCTGCATGTCATCAGCATAGTTATAAATCCGTGCACCCATCTAACAGACCATGAATATGAGGGGTTGGATATATACGTTGAAAAGGTAAAATGATGAACCCTGCGGTACTCCGCAATTGAGGATGCTTGTGCCGAATTTGGAAGGCGAGAGCCACACTGATTGTCTCCGGTCTACTAAGAAGGATTGAAACCACTTTAGAGCAGCTCCTCTGAGACCTGCTGCAGCAATGCGTTCCATCAAGATGTCACGATTGAGGGTGTTGAATGCCACCGACAGGTCCAGGAGGATCAAGGCTTGAGTGCAGTCAACATCAACTGGAATGATAGATTAAGTTGAGTGGGATGATCAGAAACCTGCCTTCCAGGAACTGTTCACTGCTCAGGCATGAGAGAGTAGCCATAGCCAGTGTGTTAGTGATTCCAGGCAGTTCAATCACGTCCCTGTTGTTGGAGTCTATAGAATCCAGAATTTTCTTAATTTTATGTTCAGAAAATGGTTTAAATTAAGAATTCAAATTTGCTAATATGTTTTGAAATAAAGTTAAGCAAACATGGTGCTTTCTAGAAGGAAAGTGGAATGTCATTTTATATAAGCTGACGTAGCCCTAGTAAAACATTTTTCCTCCATGAATGTATTTAATTTAGTGAGGTTGTTATGCCACAATGTTGAGTTCAACTTCAACTTCAAAGAATCTTTATTCGATGATTAAAAATCACCATAAAAGCACAAACATATTTACATAGATAAAAAGTCATTAAACATTTTCAAGATCCTGTAGCTAAAATATTAATATTAACATGGGACACAAAGCAGGAGAAAAGTGCAGCACATTACTAAAAAGAAAATCAAGAACACATCATTCATCCCCCCTAGTTACCCTTAAACGGACCGCCACTTTGATAAAATTCATTATACAACACAGTGTAAAAGGGTCCGAAGCTTTTTGTAAAAAGACTAGTGCCTCACTAGCGTGTTCCAATTTGGCTTGTTTTAGAACTTTTACTAGATATCTACGCCTGGGCATTGTAAAAAGAGGGCACAGTAAGACTAGGTGAAGGGAATCCTGCGGAGACCTATTATCGCAGCCGCAGGATCCCTTCTGTTCAATTGATGTAGAAAACCCTGCTGGTGATGCCAATATAAATGGGAGTAGGTTAAGTCTAAAACGGCACATCAAAAATCTGTCCTGTGCATTATGCATAAGGTACAAATATGGCTCCATTCCCTCAATGCTCTTGACCAGGTTATGGGCCCTCACTGTCTTTTTAAGCCCTTCCGCCTCAGCTCTACGTTGACTTTTCAGTTCAAGAAAAACTTTCTTTACTTGCATCTTGTGCTGGGCTAAAATTGTTGCAGGGTTAGTGAAGAGGTTTCCATAGCCTATTTCCTCTAGAATATTCTTCACATAGTTGAGCCATGGTATACGCATACATTTGTCCCTCTCTAAACAGTCCTTTAAAATTTCTCTGCTTAGAGACGCATCAGGGTTAACCCAGATCTTTAACCAGGCCACAATTGGCCTGAGTTTTACCAAATCATCTAAGTGCGGACTCCCTAATTCCCTGTGTGCTATGAAGCCGGCAGTACTTGGGGGTACCCTCAGGATGGTTTTTAGGTATTTGTTTTCCTCCCGTTGGATTCTTGTGGTGTTAACGAAGCCCCAAACTTCAGCCCCATAAATTACTTTAGAGCAGGATATGGAGCTGTACAGGTTCATCACCTGTTCCGGACTCCATCTATCTACCCTCCTGCCAAAACTTGCTATAGCCCCATTGGAAGCGATCATTTTACTGCAACGCTCCTCAACCAGGGAATTGAACTGTAAGGCACCATCAAAAGTTACACCTAGGTAAGGAAACGTTTTAACCTCTTCTACTATGTGACTTCCAATTGTGTAAGTAAATTTAGTGGAGGGTTTTTTTACCAGCCAGGAGCACATAGGATTTGCCCAGGTTGACGGAGAGATCTAGGGCACCCATGAACTTAACAAATCCGTCAATCAGAATTTGTAAGCTCCTTGGTGTGCGTGCGAGCAGGACCGCGTCGTCTGCGTAGAGCAGAACAGGAATGTGGCGCGACCCCACCCTTGGGCAATCAGCCTTTAAATCTAACAGAAACTGTTCCAGATTATTTATATAAAGGGAGAACAAAAAAGGGGCAAGAATGCAGCCTTGCCGAACTCCGCTCATACAGGGAAAGGAATCGGTCAGTCCCCCCTCCCTGTTAAATCGAACCCTGGCCGAGGTGTCACTATGAAGTTCCCTTAGTATGTTAATTAGGCCACCCTCTATCCCCATACAAGACATCATGTCCCAAAGTGTCTCCCGGTTGACGTGATCAAATGCCGCTGCCAAATCCATGAATCCCATGTAAATGGGTTCATCACTGGCCATAGTGTATTTGGCAGTCAGCATGTAAAGGTTCAGGCATTGATCACTAGTGGACCTCCCGGTCCTAAATCCGTATTGAGTGTCCGAGAAGATGTTATTTTCTTCGGTCCACTCGGACAGTCTATTAAGGATCGCCCTACCCAGGAGTTTAGCCGATACATCAATCAGGGAGATAGGGCGATAACACTTGGGGTCGTCCCTATTACCCTTCTTAAAAATCGGCACAATTATGGCTTTAGACCATGACGGTGGCAGGCCACAGGTGATGGCAGTGTTTATGACCCTGGTCATTAAGGGGGCCCAGAGTTCTATGCAGCTCAGGAACAGATCGGGGGGAATTCCGTCAGGGCCAGGGGCTTTATTTTTAGTCAAACCCTCTATCCCAGCAGTGATCTCCTTAATGGTAAATACAACCGTTGAAACCTGAATTGGGGCTTCAGGTAGCTCCACGGGAGTACTGGACTCATAATTATACAGGCCCCTATAATGAGTGACCCACTGTTCTGGGAGGATGTTAGACCCTATCTCCGGGATGTCGTTTTCCTGGAAAGTAGGTTTATTAATGATTTTCCAGAATCCGGCTATATCCTTTTTTTCCCCTGCTTCTCTTAAGTCTGCCCACGCTTCTCCCTGTAGAGCAAGTTTCCTCCTCTTAGTCTCTTTCTTGTATTTCTCCCTACACACCCTGATTTTTTGGGGGGTCCCTAGGTTTGGATTTAAGGCTGCTTTTAAGCTCCCTCAGTGCTTTAGAGCAATCTCTGTCGAACCAACGAGGATTATCAAGGGTCCTTGTGGGCGCACTAGTTTTTAATAAGCCATCAATCAGGTTGGCAATCTGATCGAATGCTTCAAGTAGCCTAGGTCCATGAACTTCTGCATCTAAACAGTCATTAAAAGCGGATTTACCAACGTCCGCAAGGGCCTTATAAAACCTTTCCCCATCTATTTTGGACCACCTTAATCTCCTACCCTGATCTGTTACCTTCTCCGTGGTTGTACGCTGGTCTCTGCTTTTTGAGCCCACCCGGTACATCAACTCCAGTACAAGTGGGTTATGGTCGCTAAAACTGCTCCAATCGATCCCTACGCTAATAATTCTATTTAGCAGGGATCTTGAGACCAAGATGTAATCTATAACAGATGAGCATCCTCTGCCCTTAAAGGTGGGTGGGAGTGTGCCATCCTTTTGTGTACCCATCATACTAATAGTATGCTCAAGGTCATACTTATGCCGGAGCATACTAAAAGCTAACCCTGTCGGCGTGTGGGAGAAATGCGGCCCCTTCTCCACGGAACATTGAGACCAGTCTGTATTTGTTGTGACCAGTGCCGGACAAAGGTGGCAATTAAAGTCACCCATGACCAGCAGCGCATATGACTGCCCCTTTTTCTGGACTGTTATTTCCTGGACCAGCCTATATTCCAATTCTGCTACAAATGATGTACGGTCTCCCGCAACCTCGTTGTTATAAATGTTCAAAACTGTGGCTCTTAACCCCTTCCCGGTAAACCGTACTGCTTGAATCACTTGGGAATTCCAATCTGGGGTAGACCAACTGCCCGGTAGGTCTAAGTCTACATAAATAGATAGTCCTCCCATGGCTCTCCCTGATCTAGATTTTTGCGCAGGTACGAAGAAGCACTTGTACCCCTGCAAGTGGAAATTGTTTTCCGGGGCCCATGTCTCCTGTAGGCTGATTACATGAAATTTTCTAATGTAATCAAGCCACTCCTTCTTGTTGAATTTAGCTGCCAAACCTGCTATATTCCAGGAAATAATTTTCAATGCCTCATAGCTCTGCTCTGTTCCCCCTTGGGACCCCATTTGTGTCTCTGTCTCTAACCCTTGTGTGTCCAACCCATATCTTCCTCCTATACTTTCGATATCTATGACCGTGGACACATCTGACACTATCCTCCCAACACGGCTAGGTGAAATTTGCTGTACAAAGGGGCTTAGCTGCACCGTCTCCCCTTCTAAGGCCCCTCTTTCCCCTTCTCCTAGAGGGACAGTACCCGCAGAGTTGGACAGCCTGCCCCTTTGTCAATCAACCCCCTCCAGGCCGTTCAAACAACTGAACCGGTTGAAAGTATGAAAGGGTAACTCTGAGCGGCTGTGTAGTGGCCAGGGGTTAAATTCCTGATGTCTTCCCCGCCTACCAACCCTCATCCAGCTGTCATGTGATTGAGTCGGGTGCACAGGGGTAAGGATAGGGGGAAAAAAGAAAGACACACGGAGAGTTTGAATAGTTGATTCCCGTGATCTATTCTTCCCTTGACATATATGGGAGACAGTTCCAGCATCCCTGAGACTCACCAATATGCAATCCCCTATTATGGATTTATATGTTTTGCCCACCCAAGGCACCCTTCTAACCATTATGATTTCATTATTTAGATATACCGGGAGAGGTCTATTCACATTCAGCCACTTGATTACCCTACTTTTTAGTGAGCAAAAGTCCTCAACTTCGCCCGCTTCAAGTGGAGGAACGCCCGCCATGACTACCGTGTAATCATTAGCCTCTGGGGGTAGGTTAGGCCTACGTGGCCTAGGGGGGGGCTTCATTAAAGGTGTTGGGGCAATGCTGTCTGCAGGTTGTATTAAAAGGCCTGGGTCTTCAGTGGGAGATGACCTATTGGAGTTAAGTGACTTGGCTGGTACAGGATTAGTCCTGGGAGGTTGTGGGGGGGCCTCGGCATTCACAGCCTGTGGGGGGGCCGAGGTCACTGCTCTATTTGGGGGCTGCTGAGAAGCCGTGGAAGTGGGAATGAGCTCAGGAGATCTTCCCTGGCAACCAGCCGAGGTTTTCATGCTGTTTAATGTGGCCTCCAGGATAGTAAGTCTGATCTCGACCTTTTTAATGCTCTCGCTAATTGGTAATAATAGCGACCTGAGCATAAATTCCAAATTGCCTAACGGGACAACAGAAAGGGGGGCACTAGCGATGTTATTTCCTGTGTCATTAATCAAAGCGGGAGTAACGGCCACCTGCACAGTGGGTTTGAGGGGTAATTCGTCCACTAATCTCTCAGTGGGTAGGGTGAGTTTTAATGTCTTCCCAAACTCGGAGTGAGGGATTTTGGATGTGTATTTAGCCTGGGCACCCCGCGACTTCCTCCTACATTTTTTTGAGGGGGCCCAAATGCTCCTTGCACGAAGGCTAGCTTGGATTTGGCTTTCCTAGCTTTGAGGGCTGGGGGGGTTGGGAAATTAAGTCAATGGTTACCCTGCTTGGGCTTGGGGTCTTAGCGGAGGATAAGCTCGTGCTTAGGGCCGGTGTAAGATTAGTACAGTCCCTCAGCAGGAGGGGGACATCGTCTATAGAGAATGACTCCTCACTTGGTGAGGTAGAGTTTTCACCAAGAGGCCTATGTTTCAGGTTATCTATAGAGCGTCTCCGCTCCGCCCTGAGCCTGATCAAGGTGCTCTCCTTGTCCCCATCACCCGCAGCCCGGGGAAAGTAGTTGTCTAGGGTCCTGTTTTTTGCCCCTCCCTGCTTCATAGGGGTACCCTCCCTTGCCGGGGAAGGCATTTGTGCCTGAGATAGCTGATGGATTATGAGAGCTATGTCAGGTATTAAGACCAACAACTAGGTATGTAACACAAGAGGGTAGGCCCAGCCCAGCCTGCTCCGGCCTATGACGGCCTTGGAAGGTCCCGCCCTTGTCCCGGGCTTCTCCCGGCGCGCTCCCGCGAAGCGGTAGTACGAGTCACTTTTATACCAACTACCCCAAGCTCATAGGCTGATTGGCGGGGGGCGTGGCCAGCGGGGAGAGCAGCCCAGGTGACTCCAATCGGGCTCGCAGGGACTCCTGGACACTGGAGTCCCCGCGTTTTTGCTCGCAGCCCCGCTGACGCTATTGCCTGCCCCGTGCTCCTCTCCACCAGTTCCAAGGCAGCAACAATCCAAAAGACAAAGCGCTGCGGGACCCGCAAAGCGGGTCTGGCGGGGCGCTGTTAAGATTCAAAGTCAGAACCACACAGGACGCAGGAGGATACACCGACAGCAGGTGGGGCTTACACACGGCTTCCACAAGGGTCCCAACGAGCCGGTGGCTCGGTATCCTTTTCACTCCGTTGGCGGGGGGGCGTGGCCAGCGGGGAGAGCAGCCCAGGTGACTCCAATCGGGCTCGCAGGGACTCCTGGACACTGGAGTCCCCGCTTTTTTGCTCGCAGCCCCGCTGACGCTATTGCCTGCCCCGCGCTCCTCTCCACCAGTTCCAAGGCAGCAACAATCCAAAAGACAAAGCGCTGCGGGATCCGCGAAGCGGGTCTGGCGAGGCGCTGTTAGGATTCAAAGTCAGAACCACACAGGACGCAGGAGGATACACCGACAGCAGGTGGGGCTTACACACGGCTTCCATAAGGGTCCCAACGAGCCGGTAGCTCGGTATCCTTTTCACTCCGTTGGCGGGGGGCGTGGCCAGCGGGGAGAGCAGCCCAGGTGACTCCAATCGGGCTCGCAGGGACTCCTGGACACTGGAGTCCCCGAGTTTTTGCTCGCAGCCCCGCTGACGCTATTGCCTGCCCCGCGCTCCTCTCCACCAGTTCCAAGGCAGCAACAATCCAAAAGACAAAGCGCTGCGGGACCCGCGAAGCGGGTCCGGCGAGGCGCTGTTAAGATTCAAAGTCAGAACCACACAGGACGCAGGAGGATACACCGACAGCAGGTGGGGCTTACACACGGCTGCCACAAGGGTCCCAACGAGCCGGTGGCTCGGTATCCTTTTCACTCCGTTGGCGGGGGGCGTGGCCAGCGGGGAGAGCAGCCCAGGTGACTCCAATCGGGCTCGCAGGGACTCCTGGACACTGGAGTCCCCGCGTTTTTGCTCACAGCCCCGCTGACGCTATTGCCTGCCCCGCGCTCCTCTGCACCAGTTCCAAGGCAGCAGCAATCCAAAAGACAAAGCGCTGCGGGACCCGCGAAGCGGGTCCGGCGAGGCGCTGTTAAGATTCAAAGTCAGAACCACACAGGACGCAGGAGGATACACCGACAGCAGGTGGGGCTTACACACGGCTTCCACAAGGGTCCCAACGAGCCGGTGGCTCGGTATCCTTTTCACTCCATTGGCGGGGGGCGTGGCCAGCGGGGAGAGCAGCCCAGGTGACTCCAATCTGGCTCGCAGGGACTCCTGGACACTGGAGTCCCCGCGTTTTTGCTCGCAGCCCCGCTGACGCTATTGCCTGCCCCGCGCTCCTCTCCACCAGTTCCAAGGCAGCAACAATCCAAAAGACAAAGCGCTGCGGGACCCTCGAAGCGGGTCCGGCGAGGGGCTGTTAAGATTCAAAGTCAGAACCACACAGGACGCAGGAGGATACACCGACAGCAGGTGGGGCTTACACACGGCTTCCACAAGGGTCCCAACGAGCCGGTGGCTCGGTATCCTTTTCACTCTGTTGGCGGGGGGGCGGGGCCAGCGGGGAGAGCAGCCCAGGTGACTCCAATCGGGCTCGCAGGGACTCCTGGACACTGGAGTCCCCGCGTTTTTGCTCGCAGCCCCGCTGACGCTATTGCCTGCCCCGCGCTCCTCTCCACCAGTTCCAAGGCAGCAACAATCCAAAAGACAAAGCGCTGCGGGACCCGCGAAGCGGGTCCGGCGAGGCGCTGTTAAGATTCAAAGTCAGAACCACACAGGACGCAGGAGGATACACCGACAGCAGGTGGGGCTTACACACGGCTTCCACAAGGGTCCCAACGAGCCGGTGGCTCGGTATCCTTTTCACTCCGTTGGCGGGGGGCGTGGCCAGCGGGGAGAGCAGCCCAGGTGACTCCAATCGGGCTCGCAGGGACTCCGGGACACTGGAGTCCCCGCCTTTTTGCTCGCAGCCCCGCTGACGCTATTGCCTGCCCCGCGCTCCTCTCCACCAGTTCCAAGGCAGCAACAATCCAAAAGACAAAGCGCTGCGGGACCCGCGAAGCGGGTCCGGCGAGGCGCTGTTAAGATTCAAAGTCAGAACCACACAGGACGCAGGAGGATACACCGACAGCAGGTGGGGCTTACACACGGCTTCCACAAGGGTCCCAACGAGCCTGTGGCTCGGTATCCTTTTCACTCCGTTGGCGGGGGGCGTGGCCAGCGGGGAGAGCAGCCCAGGTGACTCCAATCGGGCTCGCAGGGACTCCTGGACACTGGAGTCCCCGCGTTTTTGCTCGCAGCCCCGCTGACGCTATTGCCTGCCCCGCGCTCCTCTCCACCAGTTCCAAGGCAGCAACAATCCAAAAGACAAAGCGCTGCGGGACCCGCGAAGCGGGTCCGGCGAGGCGCTGTTAAGATTCAAAGTCAGAACCACACAGGACGCAGGAGGATACACCGACAGCAGGTGGGGCTTACACACGGCTTCCACAAGGGTCCCAACGAGCCGGTGGCTCGGTATCCTTTTCACTCCGTTGGCGGGGGGCGTGGCCAGCGGGGAGAGCAGCCCAGGTGACTCCAATTGGGTCTCGCAGGGACTCCTGGACACTGGAGTCCCCGCGTTTTTGCTCGCAGCCCCGCTGACGCTATTGCCTGCCCCGCGCTCCTCTCCACCAGTTCCAAGGCAGCAACAATCCAAAAGACAAAGCGCTGCGGGACCCGCGAAGCGGGTCCGGCGAGGCGCTGTTAAGATTCAAAGTCAGAACCACACAGGACGCAGGAGGATACACCGACAGCAGGTGGGGCTTACACACGGCTTCCACAAGGGTCCCAACGAGCCGGTGGCTCGGTATCCTTTTCACTCCGTTGGCGGGGGGCGTGGCCAGCGGGGAGAGCAGCCCAGGTGACTCCAATCGGGCTCGCAGGGACTCCTGGACACTGGAGTCCCCGCGTTTTTGCTTGCAGCCCCGCTGACGCTATTGCCTGCCCCGCGCTCCTCTCCACCAGTTCCAAGGCAGCAACAATCCAAAAGACAAAGCGCTGCGGGACCCGCGAAGCGGGTCCGGCGAGGCGCTGTTAAGATTCAAAGTCAGAACCACACAGGACGCAGGAGGATACACCGACAGCAGGTGGGGCTTACACACGGCTTCCACAAGGGTCCCAACGAGCCGGTGGCTCGGTATCCTTTTCACTCCGTTGGCAGGGGGGCGTGGCCAGCGGGGAGAGCAGCCCAGGTGACTCCAATCGGGCTCGCAGGGACTCCTGGACACTGGAGTCCCCGCGTTTTTGCTCGCAGCCCCGCTGACGCTATTGCCTGCCCCGCGCTCCTCTCCACCAGTTCGAAGGCAGCAACAATCCAAAAGACAAAGCGCTGCGGGACCCGCGAAGCGGGTCCGGCGAGGCGCTGTTAAGATTCAAAGTCAGAACCACACAGGACGCAGGAGGATACACCGACAGCAGGTGGGGCTTCCACACGGCTTCCACAAGGGTCCCAACGAGCCGGTGGCTCGGTATCCTTTTCACTCCGTTGGCGGGGGGGCGTGGCCAGCGGGGAGAGCAGCCCAGGTGACTCCAATCGGGCTCGCAGGGACTCCTGGTCACTGGAGTCCCCGCGTTTTTGCTCGCAGCCCCGCTGACGCTATTGCCTGCCCCGCGCTCCTCTCCACCAGTTCCAAGGCAGCAACAATCCAAAAGACAAAGCGCTGCGGGACCCGCGAAGCGGGTCCGGCGAGGCGCTGTTAAGATTCAAAGTCAGAACCACACAGGACGCAGGAGGATACACCGACAGCAGGTGGGGCTTCCACACGGCTTCCACAAGGGTCCCAACGAGCCGGTGGCTCGGTATCCTTTTCACTCCGTTGGCGGGGGGGCGTGGCCAGCGGGGAGAGCGGCCCAGGTGACTCCAATCGGGCTCGCAGGGACTCCTGGTCACTGGAGTCCCCGCGTTTTTGCTCGCAGCCCCGCTGACGCTATTGCCTGCCCCGCGCTCCTCTCCACCAGTTCCAAGGCAGCAACAATCCAAAAGACAAAGCGCTGCGGGACCCGCGAAGCGGGTCCGGCGAGGCGCTGTTAAGATTCAAAGTCAGAACCACACAGGACGCAGGAGGATACACCGACAGCAGGTGGGGCTTACACACGGCTTCCACAAGGGTCCCAACGAGCCGGTGGCTCGGTATCCTTTTCACTCCGTTGGCAGGGGGGCGTGGCCAGCGGGGAGAGCAGCCCAGGTGACTCCAATCGGGCTCGCAGGGACTCCTGGACACTGGAGTCCCCGCGTTTTTGCTCGCAGCCCCGCTGACGCTATTGCCTGCCCCGCGCTCCTCTCCACCAGTTCGAAGGCAGCAACAATCCAAAAGACAAAGCGCTGCGGGACCCGCGAAGCGGGTCCGGCGAGGCGCTGTTAAGATTCAAAGTCAGAACCACACAGGACGCAGGAGGATACACCGACAGCAGGTGGGGCCTCCACACGGCTTCCACAAGGGTCCCAACGAGCCGGTGGCTCGGTATCCTTTTCACTCCGTTGGCGGGGGGGCGTGGCCAGCGGGGAGAGCAGCCCAGGTGACTCCAATCGGGCTCGCAGGGACTCCTGGTCACTGGAGTCCCCGCGTTTTTGCTCGCAGCCCCGCTGACGCTATTGCCTGCCCCGCGCTCCTCTCCACCAGTTCCAAGGCAGCAACAATCCAAAAGACAAAGCGCTGCGGGACCCGCGAAGCGGGTCCGGCGAGGCGCTGTTAAGATTCAAAGTCCGAACCACACAGGACGCAGGAGGATACATCGACAGCAGGTGGGGCTTACACAGGGCTTCCACAAGGGTCCCCAATGTTGAGTTAAGTATGTGTTCTTTTTCTCACAGACTGGTTTTAGCGTGGTTTGTTAAACAAGTGAGACAGAATATTTATAGGAATTATAAAAGAAAAAAATAATGGGAACTACCATCATTTTAATGAATTGAAGGTGGTCACACCAGGACTAAAACAAAGGATTCAATTTGGAAAGTCTGATCATTTACTAATAGTTTCATTAAGATTCAACGCAGCAGTTTCTTTAATAGATTTGGTAAAGCAGATTCCTATGTATTTGATGTTATTTGTATTTCCTGTAAAATTAGATGTACTGAAATCATGCTTCAAACATAATCCATGACGAGGAAGAATTTCACACTTTTCTGAATTCAATTTGCATCCAGAAATCACCAAACAATTGTTGACATTCTCCATAAAATCAGCCTGAGTAAGTGAACAAAAGTTGGGCTTCTCCAAGCCTCACCTTTAATTTTCTTGTGAAAGGACAGGCCCCATTATAAGTTAATGACGTTCCTGGGTCCATCCTAACTGGTATTATTCCCAGTAGAAGAAAAACACATCTCCAAACCCAGGCCACAGTCTTTTCACTGAGAGCAGGTTTCTCAACCCATTAAGGCTAAGCATTGTCTGAGCAGCTTCCGAAGAGCTCTTGCAAATTAGCCTTCAGGAGCTTCAGGGAGGTAAACGGTAACTTTCTAAAGTCTGTTTTCCTAAATATTCATTAAAAAGCAGACTTTAACATTTGATTGGGTTTTTCATATTCAAAATAGTGGTATAACTATTTTTCTAGCTGGTCCAAAACTTGAGATAGCAGAATTAATATTAATATGTGAAAATACCTTTTGGGGCTTTCCCACTGTGGGGACATTTTACAATTACATTGAAAAAGTCCCACTTTTAAATACCCTGAACCTTCCATTGTGGGATACAAGGCCTATATATGGGATGAATTAACATTATTAAAAGGGAGGTTTTTTCTGTCAAAAAGGGTTATTTTGAGAGGTAGGTCTGCATGTTTAAATTACGCAGTCTGGCTTCAGTGGTAAGCCTGAAGCCATGTTTTCTCTACCACTCTAGTGGATTGCACTTTAAGTGCTGCAGTATTCAGGTGACATTTAACTTTTCTATCCACAGTTGTATTTTTTAACTATATGCCATGGACTTTTAGGAAAGTTATATACGCTAATTAGGAGGTCTCCATTTTTACTGCATTTTAGGGGCCAGAGCACATGCACCAGCACCTGATTAGCAGTGTCAGTCCAAACAAATGGGGGTGGTCATGCCAAAAGGGTGCAGAGTGATTCCTACTTCGAAGATGGAAATTGAAGAAAGGATAATATAAGAACCAGGGTTAAGAAAAAGTTTGTAAAGAAGAGGCCACCAACCAGTTATGGTCCAAACAGGAAAAGGACAATTCATCGGAAACTGGACACAATATAAATAGTTTGATGTAGAACAGATTTATTTAAATCTGAGTTATTAGTATGTGAGAAATGTTATTGAACATCCCAAGTTTGGGATTTTAAAATATTTTGCCAATTTGTGGCAATTACTTGGCTGAAATCCGGAGAAAGTGCCGGAATGTCATTGGTGTTGCCAATATCGGTGTCTGCCACTACAAGCTGTTTTAGAAAATCCTGTGAGTTGGTTATAATGGTTTGTGAGCGATCTAGATGATGAAGTAGAAATGCATTGGTCACACAACCCAATAAGTATAATTTGTTAGCATTTTATTTACAGCTTAGAAAAGATAAACCCAGTATGGCACCTGCTTTTATAGCATCTATTAAAATTGAGGAGGAAGGGAAGTAGGACACATGACTTTTGGGCAAGTGGAATCCTTGCCACTTAACTGCAGAAACCATGACCTGACTGAGCATCTCATCCAATGCCTTTAACATGTTTCTCAAAACGAGGATATATGCAGATCCATTAATTCCATGTATTCTGCAAAAGCTGGGTTTCATGCCTATTATTAACCTACATTCTATCAATCATTTCCAGAAAGCATTTTAAGTAGGTATAAGAGTTAAACCAACAAGAGTGAGTAAAGAGGAGACATTGTCTCTTGGCTCATTTTCGAGCAGTGGTGAAGTCAATGTAGGTGATTCTGGGGGGGGTGCAGGTTTAGCTTTTTCAGCAGCATTCAAGGTTGTGGTAGGGGACACAGCCATAGTAAACAAACACACAACACTTTGTGGGCAGCAAGGGCATTTGTTGGTTTAATGTAACTACTGCTGAATAAGGCAGATACAAATATGTGCCCACAAGGGATACTGGCTAGTGCAGAGACTTCAACAGCTCAAATGTCCTGAAAAAACAATCTAAGCACAGTGAGTGGCATGGTTTAAGCCAACATATACGAAGACTAAGTAAGTCTTTGGCAGCTCAGTTAATACATATGTTACAACAGAAGAATCTGCTACTCTAGCCCTCTTCTGCAGTTCCAGATGCTCTGCATGCTCATGAGGAGCCGGGATACCCGCTGCCTAAAAGTCACATTTTCTGAGCTTGGCTCCATTGTGAACCCAAAAAATGAATTAAAAAAAGAGGACCCCTGAATAGAGAATGCACAGGCAGACAAATCAGGGAAGTAAATGCATATACCTAAAGAACAAACAGACTGCCTGTAAAAGATTACACTCCAATCAGCTGCGTGAAGGGTAAGAACCACTCAAGAGCAATGACACTGTTTCAAGCGAGGTGACTAAATATTAAAGTTAGGTTCATATTGGTGTATCCTGGGAAGCAATGAATTAAATTACCATCTGTCAGTATTACAAAGGCGGAGCAAAGATGTACTCCTGCAGCAATAGATTGTGGTAGCCAAGGATGACGTGGTAAGCATCCTTTAAGTATGGCGAGATATTCCGCCAAATAATCTCTACAGGAAGTCTGTTTGTTCTTTAGGTATATCCATTGTGAACCCAGGACATTGCCTACTGCTTGGTATCACTGAACATCAGCTTCATTGTTCACATGTAGTCCAGTAACATGCATTGCTGCTTTGAGATCTCTAGGCGTCAACATACTTCTTCTTGAACAGCAAAAAATACTGACTATGGTTGAATGCATTCGTCATGCTGCATCTACACTGCCCCCAAATAAGAAGAGTCTGCTTTCCTTATGAAACAAAAAGTCCCCAAATTATATGTCTCTTGCTGTGGCCAATGGTGGCAAAAATAAATACAGCCAGGCAATGGTACGGGTACTGCTAAGCCAGGTCCTCCCTGTATTGGAAACAAGCATCCAAGGACCGGTTTCGGGCTTTCAGCCCTCATCAGCCTGAATAGCTTGATTCCAGTGGCATGGAGAGCACGGGACGCACGGGACTCACGTCTGCGCATACCCGTCCCACTTGGGGTGACAAATTGAAAAACAACAGGTGATGGACAGAATGCAGAGCAATGCCATACATTCACCCCAGTACAAAGATCTGGGCCTAAATACATATTTTGTTTGCTCACCATGCCATTCCAGTTTGAACCCAGCCATATGCAAATCAGTCTTGACCCTGTGCCCCATGGGAACAGTCACCCGAACTGTCAAGCCAGGGCCTCCCTGGACTGGAAACAAGCATCCAAGGACCTGTTTTGGGCTTTCAGCCCTCATCATGCTGGATAGCTTGATTCAGGTGGCATGGAGAGCTCGGGACTCACGTCTGAGCATACCCGTACCACTCGGGGTGACAAATGCAAAAACAACAGGTGATGGACAGAATGCAGAACAATGTCATACATTCACCCCAGTACAGAGTTCTGGGCTTAAATCCATTGTTTATTTGCTCACCATGCCATTCCAGTTTGAACCCAGCCTTCTCCCTGAAGTACAAAGAGCCATATTTATGACCCGGTTTGTATCGCTCTTGCATCACACAATATGATATTGTTGAAGCCATGGCTTTGAGTTTGTTCAAATATTTGGGGTTACTATGCCCTAAGTCGGCATTACATGGACATTGCATGGGTGTTCCCATGCAACTCCCATGGTTTTTGGCACATTCCCAATTTTACAAGACCTTGTAAACTGGGGAATGCCCCAAAAAGATACACATCCCAACAGGAGAGGCGAAATTTGGATAAATCTTTATTTGTCTTTGTTTTTTCCTTTTTCTATGTGTGCTGCATTGTGCAGTAGAGATAGACAGACCCTCAGGATTTCGCGATTTCGCCATTTCGCGGTATGCCGCGAAATCCGCACTTATGTAAAAATGCAGCGATCTTTACAAAAGTGGCCACGAAATTGGCACTTTTGTAAAAATTCCACGATTTTTACAAAAGTGCCAAACACCTTAGTATTGTTCATTCTCTTAGCAGGGGCGGTTCCTTAATTAGGGCTGAGGGGCGCCACCCCCACCTCAATTCTAGTCTCCTACTTTATTTTTTCGAACTAGAGACAGTCACTATACATTTAGAACTCTGACCTCGTTCTGTTCGAGAGTCAGGCACAATCAGGCTGGGCGCTTTGGAAAGGCACATGCGCAAATTAGCATGTGCCTTCCGTCGCAGGTTTTAAAGGGCTTACCTTGTATCAGCCCTGGTCCTCTGGGCCCTGCAACAATGTTAGGCCACTGCCCCCTATGACGCAGAGCAGCCTCTCTGATAGAAAACGAGGCTGGCAGCGTGGCAGGCTCTCCACAGTGAAATCTGTGACACGCATTCCTTGTGAAATAACAGAGGTGAGCAGAACATAGAACTGCTGGCAGTTAGTGGCAACTACGATTTAGGGCAGGAAACAGGAAGAGGGGATTTAGAGCCGGATTTTCATTCATGGTTCGATTTATTCCGGTACTGGCACCAGAAGTCACAAAAAAGAGAGAAATTTTTTTTATTTACAAATTTGAATTGCTCAAACTCCTCCTATGTGCAATGGAGTGCTTTACAGGAGCACTAGATTTCATTTAAATGTGTTTATTTTTTATTTTTGCCACAGAAGATTGAATGGTGTGCCTCGAATCACATAGCTTGGCGCACCCACAGCGAGACTCGATCTTCCTTCTCTAGATGCAAAATTGGCATCTATGGCCCAAGTCTTCCCACCTTTCTTTGTCAAACTAGCCCCTTCTATGACCTTAATGGCTTGACCTTCGCTCACATGTGAGTGGTGAGGTTGATTTCCTGGCTAAGCTCTGCCAATACAGTCATGAAAAAGCATTTAAAGACAACTTGAAAATTATAAGGGACAAGGTCTACCTGTTATTTAATCTCTTCTGTGCTAAACCTTTTTTCTATTTTTCGTTGCTCTAAACATCCGTTTAGCATTGAGGAAAGGCCTTCTATGGGAAATTGGCTTCATGACAGTCTCTTCTCACAAAACAGCCTTTATTGAATTCAGAACCTGGAATCTGGCTCGCTAGTTTGATGTTTGCTTGGCAGGCATGATTCCTGGGTGTATTTACTGACCACAACGTTTAATGGTTTTAAAAATGTTGCATAGAAATGATTAAACAGGACAAGTGTGCTGCGCCTTCAACAAATCTCATGCAGTCACTAATTGATTGTTGTTCATTTCTGTGTGAAAATTATTAAACAATTGAACTTTATCGTTCGTGAAAATCGCATGGTGAGCAGTTGTACATTTTGTCACACGACCTTGCAGTCTCTAAATTGTTGCTAAACTGAAATGAAAGGAAAAGGTTGATAGTGCACCCCCGCCTTTCTCCGTGCTGAGCTGTTATGGTCAATGTATATGCACAATGCACCCTCCCTGGCCTGTGCCCTACAAAAGTATTAGTAGGGTGCAGGGCCATGTTTCAGTCATCTTCCTGAGAGTCATTTAAGATTGCAACAGGGTTGGGAGGGGACCAAGGACAGGGCAATGAGCATGACAAAAGGTGCTGCACTCCCAGGCAAGAGCAGGGCTTTACTTACGGCCACATGGTGCTGCATGCAGTACACCATTCCTGATTACGTCTACAAGCAGGCCACGAGGAAGTGACTGAAGGCAAAACACACATGTTTTTGGCACATGCTCATTTCAGGGTTCTTAGCTGCATTTTAGATATTGTAGTCCTATCATTTAGCCACTTATAAAACTGGGACTACAAGTCCCAGAATGAAAAGGAAATAAATCTGATCTGGATGAGCTGGGATAGTTTAGAACATCTCTTGCAACCTCTTTCCTTTCCAAGGGATAACAGCCTTCACCTGTGGGGGCTGCTTCCTCTGTTCCATATCCCAGGTTGCCTATTTCAAAGCGGAATACTCAGCTAAAACAGAGTCCTTTGATTAAAGGCTTAAAATGAATGATTATGAGTACAATAAAGTGCCGCAAAAATGCCGCTAAATTTCCATATTTGTGCCGCTAAATTTCCATATTTGTGCCGCTAAATTTGCTAATCCATGCCGCTATATCCTGGGGGGTCTGGATAGAAAAAGAAAAAGGCCTATCAGTATTGTTTTTGTGCAGGAAGGTGCCCCTTTAACTCATGATGTAGAGGCGCCTGCTTGTGTGTGAGGCTGCAAAACTGCGCCAGGGCAAGGGAAAAGGACTAGAATGCACCGTATCGGATAAATATGGCACATTTCTGCCCTTTCCCTGTGATGAAGGGCAGTGCAGCAAGGTGACTTGCTGTGCTACCCTGCACCACAAAACACATAAATATGCCCCAAAGTCTTTATAGCCTAACGATGCAGTTGGGAGTATTTGAGTAAACACAGAACACATTTCTTAAAACTCAAAAATAAATATATCAACTGACAACACTGGTAGGCAACAGCAAAATACTATTTGAATATAGTTCAATTGGGTACGACGTAAAAGGAACAATGTTTCTTCATTTTATTTGATTTTATGATATATCTGGTAACTGAAGTCCTAATAGACAAATGATTTGGACAAGCCAAGTGCAGAGGAAAGTTTTTTAAAAAGGATTGCGTCTTAACATTACCAGACATCCAACCCGAATAATCATAAAGAGGGCCTATCTCGCTCTAACTTGCACATTAAGAAAATTAAACATGTTGGGGCCAATTTACAAAAGCATTTGTGCGTACAGAAAGTAGAACTAACTACAAGAGTAATCTTTCATGTACTCCTAGAGGCATGAATCGTCCACCAATGGCCCATCTCCCCATTACCAAAAGTGAAAAATGGCACTGTCCTTTCTAATTTTACTAATTGTTAGTTTAATTCACATTTTAGATGTTGTGAGGCTGATTCACAAAGGCATGTAACAGTACGTAAGAGAATACTACAGACGTTACAGAAGCACTACCTTGCCTACTTCCAAATGTCTTTTCTGAATAGGGCCCAATGATTCCAATTACATAATGTGTGCAGGTGTTCGTAAGCAGTGAATTATCGCACTAGATTATCAATAGCATGAAGAATGTAGCACAAATAACATAGCTGTGCATACAAGAGAGAGAAAAGACCTGCAATAACATTTTCAGGCCATGAGGTTTTCCGACTCCCTTCCCCTTTTTGTATTTGACATAATGAACATGGTATTTCATCAATATAGTCTCAGAGAGTATTTTAACACAAATTTTCTAAAATCAACACAAAACAAGCATTTACAATGCAATGGTCTCGGCATCATTAAAGATAGAGCTATTGGCATTGCTCATGTCATTTTATTTTTTTATTTTTTTTAAATCATAAATAAATGGCATTGTCATTTACATTGCCAATAGCTTAATTGTTAAATAAATGGCTCTGCCATTTACAATGCCAATTGCTTAGTTGCTCGCAAATGCATGACCTATTGCATTTACACCCACACAGAGCCACACACATACAGAGCCACCCACACAGAGCCACCCACACAGTCATTCACAGAGCCCCCTACACAGAGCCACCCTCACACAGACAGAGCCACCCACACATAGAGCCACCTAAAAAAAAGCTATCCACACAGAGCCACACACACACACAGAGCCACACACACACAGAGCCACACACACAGAGCCCCCCACACACACACAGCCCCACACACACACACAGAGCCCCCCACACACACACAGAGCCCCCTCTACACACACAGATCCCTCCCCCACACACACACACACAGAGCCACACATACACACACACAGCCCCCCCACACAGAGCCCCCCACACACACAGAGCCCCACACACACAGAGCCCCACACACACAGAGCCCCACACACACAGAGCCACAACACACACACAGAGCCCCCCACACACACAGAGCCCCCCACACACACACACACCCACACACAACCAGAGCCACACACACCCATAGCCACACACACCCAGAGCCACACACACACTCAGAGCCACACACACACTCAGAGCCACACACACACCCAGAGCCACACACACACACACAGCCACACACACACACAGCCACACACACACACATACACACACACAGGAGAGCAAGCACAGCGAGGGGCAGGAGAGCAAGCACAGCCAGGGGGCAGGAGAACCAGGGGGCAGGGGAGCAAGCACAGCGAAGGGGCAAATCCATTAGACGAAGAAGACATCGCTGAGAATTAAAAGGGAATTACATAACCTGGAGATTGCTGCGCCGTGCAGCCACTCTCTCCCAGCCTGAAGGTATTTTATGCAACAAATCATGTTTAGCTCTGACTTAACAGCGCTGCTGATAACCTTAAGTGGTGCCCAGGTGGCAATACATCTGTTATGTAGAATAAGCATGGATATTCAGCGTCTCTTTTGTTAATTTGGGCTGAATGAGCGGGTGCACTGATTCCCACAGAGAGTGTGGTTGTGCATTTTACAGACTTGGGTGGTGAGATGCTGGCCTCAATGGTGATAATACGGATGTAAATATCAGGTGTTGGTATTGTTGTGTAGGCCTATGTCGCAGGGAGTGGCACCGACGCCGTAGTGGACGGTGGACTGCAAATCAGTTAAAGGATGTTCACATGCACGCAATGTTATGTTAGCAGACTTAGGGTGTGCACTGATTCTCGTGGTACATAGTGGGTAGTTTGTGCGCCAAATTTTCGGAAATAGATTCCTTTTGTGTAATGTTGCAGGCGGCGAGTTGTGTGTGCACTGAGGCCATGAAGAGCATTCTGGAGTGGACGCAGGGTTGTCGGTTCTGGTTGACTGAGACTGCGATCGCTGGGAGTGGGGCGGCACGTTTCCCTTCACGGCGGTTTCGTGATGGTCTTCTTTACGAATGGTTAATGGGTGGCCAGCTGCCCTTTACATTTTGTTGTCAGCGCCAGGGTTACAGGGGCTCGCAGAGATTAAATTAAGGAGCGGTGCTTTGGATTAAACTCGCAGGGCAATGCAGGGATGGGGCTAGCCGGAGTGAAACCTCGGGACAGGCAGGTTGTGTCCCGGGGTCGGGAGAACCTGATGTTCAATTGAGGAGAGATGCTTGGTGCAGCCTCGAATGGGCAGGTTGTGTCCCTGGGTCGGGTGAACCTGATGTAGCAATAAAGGAGGGTTGTTGCTTTGTGTAGCCTCGGGACGGGCAGGTTGTGTCCCGGGGTCGGGAGAACCTGACGTCTCAATAGAGGAGAGTGGGTGCTTTGTTAGGTCTGTGTCCAGCAGACAGGGACTGGCTTTCCTGTAGTGCAGCCACCTAGTCTGTACACTGGTACACGTTATGTCATAAAATTTACAAGATTTCCTCGCAGCTGCTTGCGTTTATTTGAAAGGCTGCAATTTCCTTTAAGTAGTAATTGAGGAACTATCTTGCGCCCGGGAATGTATGGGGATGGTACCCTGTCATTGCGTGAATATTGATAGGCTGAACACGGGGTTTATGCTAATTGGTGATAACGATGGCTGGCATCAGGAACTAGGCGGTTTGAGATGGGCGTTTATTTATTTGCAATTTTATATAGCGCAAACATTACCCGAAGGTGTCAAAGCACTTTACATAAGAACCAGTTGCATTACATAAGGACTTTGGATTACATGAGTTATATAAGAGGTACAAGGTACAAGGTACAGAGGGAGTCGTTCTTAAGGGTTCGTGAGTTTGTAGGGTGGCTGGAGGCTATAGCGGTAGTCTGCGAATTTCAGCGGGAATGCTCAACATCGGCCAATTCTGGGCAAATCGCTTTTTCCCCCAATTCTTGGTGTGCGCTCTGTAACGCTCGGGAGCTCGAGCGAGGCACTCTGATACCACATGGCTAACCGGTTGGCGGTAGTGTAGCTAGTGAGGAAATTAGACTGGTCACATTGAGGAGATCGTAGTGTACCCCGGGTTGGGTTTCAAGTTTCAGTAGTATTGTGACGGTAACTAGGGAGGAAATTATTCTGGTCACAGGGGGGAGATCGTAGTGAATCCCGGTTTGGGTTTCAAGTTTCGACTGGGTCGCGCAACATCCTGCAATCTTGGGCGACTTCCTTAATTCTTGCATTGTGTGCGTTCGTCAGTAACACACTGGGTGCTCTGATGCCCACATTAATAATCGGGTTAGTTTACCAGATTTCGATCACATGGCTTAGTGAGGACTTGGCACACCAAGGAATAGGGGTGAACCCCCCCTTGTGGGGTTAGAGTTCGTCAGGGACACTCAGCAGGTTGGGATTGGGCCTAAGCACTTGATAGTCACAAGGGTGGTCAGTCGGTAACGCACGGGGGCACCGCAAGTGCTCCGATACTCTCCTTACCATTCAGTGGTTAGTTAATAATTCTGCCAAAGTGGTTGGTGCCAAATTTAGCTGAAGACTTGTAGTGTGCTACGTGGCCCTGGTGCACGCTGCGAGGGGGATTGTTGGGGCAATTTGTATCTGAGGCTTAGGTGAGGGGGCGTCTCAGCTTCGGGATGGCATCTATAACACAAGGCATAAGGTTGCAGCAGGGGATGAGGATGCCTATGTAGTAAGGGCGTCAGGAACTTCGTGCGGAGGAGAAAAGAGTAGATGGCAAACACAGATCGGGGAAGAGTGAAGAGGGGATACTGTCCTAGATGTACACTTTAGGGGGCTTACAAATACACTGCCCATGTTCAACCCTGGTTCCCCTCCCCCTCGGCTGCACGACTCCTTCCTGTGGAGAGCGGTCAGGGGCCAGGGGTGGGGATACGGAATTTATGCAAGCATGCTTGCTGTGGGATTAATCTGTGTTCCTTGCTTTCACGGGTAGGAGGCGCCTTTTATCATAGGGTACGCATCGCGGAACCAGCCATCTGAGCTTCCGATCAAGCAGGCATCAGTGGAAGCTGAAGGGACGTTCTCCGCCTGCGATACAGTTCCTCTCTCCTCATACGACCGCTACTCCCACCCTCCTGATCAAGCATACCCCTGCAGGTGACCCTCTCGGCATCCTTTGCTCACCATGGTTGCCAAGTCCGCCACCCCCTGCTGTCTCTCTCGCCGCGGGCGGCGGGGTTGAGGTCCTGGGAGTAGCCGCTGTCTCGGCTCGCAGTCGCAGCTCTCACCAACACAGCTGCAGATCACCGGGAGCGGCATGAACACTGAGGAAGGACAAACGCGTCATAGGCACTCCCAGGGAGCGCGTTGCCGCAGAGCTAATAAGAGAGCTCGAGCGAGGCACTCTGATACCACATGGCTAACCGGTTGGGGGTAATGTTGAGACGGTGTAGCTAGTGAGGAAATTAGACTGGTCACATTGTGGAGATCGTAGTGAACCCCGGGTTGGGTCTCAAGTTTCAGTAGTATTGTGACGGTAACTAGGGAGGAAATTAGCCTGGTCACAGGGGGGAGATCGTAGTGAATCCCGGGTTGGGTTTCAAGTTTCGGCAGGGTCGCGCAACATCCTGCAATCCTGTGCGACTTCCTTAATTCTTGCATTGTGTGCTAATAAGAGAGCAGCAACAACAAAAACAAAAAAAAAGAAATGGCTCCCGCAAAGCTCCGAAATTTTCGGAATCGGGGGCGTGTTTTCTGCTGAGTGACGGATGACATCACAGATAGAAAGAACGCAAAAAACACGCCCCCGAATCCGAAAAAGACGGGGCTTGAACCGAGTGACGTCCCTCTCCTCCAATGGCTGCCACCATTTACTAGGCCAACCAATGGAGAAGAGGGGCGGGTTCCAAGCCCCCTCTAAGAAACATAAAATCTTCGGCTCCGCCCACTGCTACGCAGTGCGACGGTCCTCGACCTAAAAAACGAATATCGCCCAACTACGATGAGATGTTAAATTTAATTAAAACATTGCAATCTGGTTGTTTCTATGCCAGTGAGTTGGGTGTCAGTCTGCTACTGTAGTATTTAACAGGTGGAAAGGAGATGTCCATGACAATGTAGTGTCACAACTTCCCAGCATGTGTATAACATCTCGATGGCACTGCATCATTGCCTAGCATCAAATAGTCTCTTTGAAAGAAGGCACATAATTGTAGGAGCCTAAGAGTATGCAGCACCTTGGAAGTGCAGTTGCTCTCCAGATGGAGCCAAGAGACTACTTACATGTACCAAGAAACACTTTCTCTAATCGACTTACTTTGCTGCTGCTGCTGAAGTTTAAAGTGTACAGGACGCGGGATATGGTGTGGTTTTGTAGGTGTTTCACTTTACCACCTTTAGTCTTTTTTTACTTCCTATCTATATGTAAGGACACCAGATGGCACAATATAGCTTAGTATAAATGAGATTTTTGGATTTAAGACTGGGCGAGACATCAATTTATCAGTTCACTTTGTCCCTGGAAAACCTGCCCACTCTTTCTTTTCCTTCTCATGCAACCTCTTCAGGCAGCCTGATGCTAGTAGCCTCTCATAATCGAGTAAAAGTGTTTATGAACATTCTTTGTTCCAGATAAAGTCCTAAGAAGATTCAAACCTACTTAGACAGGATGTAGTGGACTCTGCCAACTTGTATCTTTTTGATGATCTCCTCTTTGTCCTGGTCATCAGACTCTTGCTCACATTGCACAGTTCCAACAGAATGAAAGCAGGAAACCAGTGGTCAAACGACACCCTGATCTTACTTTGTTGAACGTTTCAGTGCTGGGATTAGGCTACACATGATTCAACAAGATGACTTAACAAACTGATAAAGGTGAAAATTGAACATGCTTAAAATGGTCTGGAAAATGAAGTAGTCGTTGCTGTTCTGCTAATGGCCAGGTTCCGGACTGTAAAGCCGCACTTAGTTCTGGTAATCAAAATGAATGCCTGTGGGAGGGTTCAGGGCAGTAGCGGCTCCTCGAGGGAGTGCTGCGGGGCGGTGGATTGGGCCGGGGCGGGGGAGAGGCTGGGTGTGGGGTAGTAAACTCTGGCATCCAGCCGAACGGAGGTAAGTAAAGAAATACATTTAAAAAATGTATTACATTGAGCATGCTGCAACGCCAAATGGCATTGCAGCGTGCGCAATGTACTTCGTTTTAAGTCTTTCTTTACTTACCTGCGTTCGGCCATAAGCTGGAGTTTACTACCCCCTACCCTGCACCGGCCCCTCCTGGGACCAGCCTCACCGTCCGCAGCACTCCCTCGAGCAGTAATTTATTTGTAGTGTGTGTGAGGGGCAAGCAGAATCAAATGTACCCGTTGACTTCGTCGATTTGACTGGGCATGGACTGGTTGACAATCTAAGATGTACCCTCTCACAAGGATCTGATTCACTGAGGTATAAGTTTTTGTACACCACGGGGCTCCAAAGCAGACTGGAATTATAGAGGGTTGTGGGGGTGCTACCACATGTTCCTGCAGCATAGAAAGATAAAGGAACAATGCATTCCATTAATTAAGCAGTTAAATTGCCAAGCAATAATTTTGGGTACAGAGAAAGAAAACACTTTTGCCCGTGTCAAAAGGTGGTTTAATTCATACACACTGACATATGCCAGACAACAGATAGGGAGATTAGTTGATAAATGCACCATCTTGTTAAATCAGGGAACATGCCTGCTGCTAGAGCATGTCACTTACAAGCTCAATATTTAAAGTGGCTGCGCTTGATTCAGGAGGTCCTTATTGAATGTTATTCAGTGGAGGGCTTAGAACCACTCTTTGCCAGGAGCCATGATGGGATCAGGATTCAGTGCAAGCTGCTCTATGGTTCAGTGTAGGACTACTTTCAATGACCGGTTTAGTCAGAGATGCTTGGAGCCACTCATGCCTAAGCAATTGCAATTGACAATGATATATGGAAGAAGGGAACTTGTGAAACGAGGGTTGCTAAATGTGGAGCTTTAGGTTGACTCCTGCATTGTGGTTCACATGTGCCATACATAAATGGGGTTTATCAGAAGCTAGTAGCAATATGACTTAGGAGCAGAAAATTCTTTGGGGCATAGGGGGAAGCCAAGAAGGAAAGACTGTCTGCTCTGGCCTTTTATCATCAGGAGAAACTTACTGCAGAAAGCAATGGAACATGACCACATCCACAGTCTTCGTTTCTAACTATGCTCCGTTGCCAAAAGAATAGGCAGTGATATGAGCTACCTAGTAAGTTAAATTATGCCATTTTACTCTGGTAGGAGTTTTCTGAATTTTGTTCATCATTCCTCCTGCTTGGTTATGCACCTACCCATGAAGTTACATTTTCTGATGTAGATTGTAACAATTTAAGACAAGACAATGGCTAAAGAGAGGCACCTGAGAAAGGTAGCTCGCTTCTTTCCTACTGCATTTTTGGCAGACCATGATCCGGCATCTCACTACTGTTTCAAGAAACATCCATTATGGAAACTGTTGGAAATGACCCCCATTTCTAACAGCAACTCTTCCTCCAGAGTATTTCCGTGGTCAATGATTGAGCATATCCACAAGAATCAGAGAATTACAGGTGGGTGCTTAATAATGGTCTGCAGGCCACAAAATAACATGCATTGTGGGGCCCTATAAATTGGCTATACAGTAGCATGGGAAAACGGGGAGTATATGGGATTTGATTTTTTCAATGATACAGCAAGTAGATCTAGTTTTAAGTTCGTGGTAGATGACTTTGAGCTCTGATATGGCATCAGAAATGGGTTGGCACAGGTTTAGGCAGGGATCTAATTTTCCTAGAGTTGTTCTAGAACATGGAGGCATTGAATGTTGTGTGAAGATTTCTTTAAGGACAAACAAACTTAGTCGCCCCATTGTCAATAGGCCATGCTCAAAATGTGCTATTATGCTAGCCAATTTAAATTATTACTTAGTGAGCATCTAGTGCATGAATATTTCTTCTATTTAATCCTTTCTTTACAAGAGCACTGTTTAAAGCATCAGACATAAAAGTGTACCAAGTCTTAAACACATATTTAGGTATTCGATTTTCTAAGTACATGCATGAATTAGTAGCTGTGAGGTACTGTTATAGACACCAACTTGCAACAAACGTTAACATGCATACCGCAGTTAGGGCCAGATGTATCAAAGGGTTTTACCCATTCTGTGTCTATGGGAAAATGTGTTCATACATATGGCCCTTAATCTGCAAATGAAGACTGGCTTGTATAATTTAGAATGGTCACAGCTCCTTGTGACTATCATGTATGTGAAATCAACCTATTAATCTGTGATATACAATGTAAATAATTCAAGGTGTCCCTCTTCTACTCTCCTTATCCAAGCATACTTCATTACCTCACTATCCCCCAGATGCATCAACAACCCATTTTGCGATTCCTTAATAGCGAAAAATACCGATTCACTATTAAGGAATAGCAAAATGGAATGCATCAAGAAATCACTAAAAAAATAGCGATTTCTTAGAATTTCTTAATTGCTACTCGCAAATTGCGAGTCACAATTAAGGAATACCTCCCCATTCATTCCTATGGGCCTAGAGGCCCATAGGAATGAATGGGAAGACAATCTCAATTTGCGAATCGCAATTAGCGAATCGCAAATTGAGATTGCGATTTCAAGGGTGCAGGGGTGTCCAAAGGACACCCTGTTGCACCGCTGAAATTGATCTGTGCACATATGTTGCGCACACACATGCCCTTAGGGCGTGTGTGCGCAACATGAAACTTTGAAAAATGCACTTTAGTGCATTTTTCAACGTTTTTCCAAATTACCATGAAGTTCATGGTCATTTGAGTGCCCTATTAGCGAATTCGCTATTTTTAAAACTTTCATGCATTGCATTTAAGGAATCTCACTTTGAGATTCCTTAAAAGCAAATCATCGCAATTTAGCGAATTCTCAATTAGCGATTTTTGCATTTGGGATGATGCATCCCAAATGCAAAAATAGCGGTCGCAAAGGGGCAGATTCTGAGAATCTGCCCCTTTGCGAGCGGATTTTTGTTTGATGCATCTGGGCCTATGTACACACACATTGTTACATGGAGGGAATAGCACATTGCATCATCATTTCCATTACCCTCCCTTCTGTTCTTACAGTCCAGTGTAAGAGTCTATAGAGAAGAGTATGGCGAGGCAGACAGCAAATAACAGTCAATTTTTTTAGCCTGAGACCAATCGTGAAGTGGTCAAGAATGAATTGAGGTAAAAAGTAACTGCTCTGTAGCCCCCCTGCTAAATAAATATAAAAGATTTGGGGAGAAATTGTGGCATGGTCAATGCAGCACAAGAAAGTGGCAGAAAATAGCAGTCTACAGGAGGAAGAAAAATTACAGAGAGATTTTACAGGGAAAGTATTAAAATACTGCAAGTGGAAAAGGTATGGGGGACTGACATAGCAGGGCCAAATAAATGGTGATGTTTCTTTGATAATATCAGCAAAGAACAATTATTAAAAGTGCAGTTTCAACAGCATTTTAACAAAGCAACTGTTGCATGACATTGTTTCTTTTCCATATAAAAAAAATCCTGTCCTTGATTTCGGACAACTAAGTGTAAGTAACCATTTGGCAAATTATATATGTATAGGTTTGATATATTAATAGAACAAAAATGTTGGCAACTTTAGAGTATTGCTAGCATTGATGATTTTGTGATATTGTGATTCAAAATAGAGGCCATATACTGGGCTGTTGACCTCCATCAGCAAATGTCCAGTTTCACAGTGACATAGCAAAGTGAACATATATTCTAATTCAGTCGATTTTATCTCACAAATGCAGTGCACTTTCTCCAAAAAGAACAATTTATTAAAGTCCCTGTACTTACTCTTGCCAGGCTGGTCCCTGTAGGAACTTTGTAAGGAACATACTTCCTGTAGATATGCCCAACTCTTGAACAGGGTACATCAAACATGGCACCACCACACATCCACACCTAAGAGACAGAAACACACATTTAAAGAGAGATATTGATTGACATATGAGTTATTAAAACATGTATTAACATGGTGCATGGATATTTATCAAATTTTTAAATTTAAGGTACTACACCATATTATTAGTGGAACAGTACATATATGTTCTTAAGCTATATCAATAACGGAGGCCAGAATTATGACACATGACACAAAAACGTAAAAGTCCCAAGACCATTAGTTAAGGTTGCTGTTCAAGCTTTCCTCCACTCCCACCAAATGTGCTGCTGAGTATCTCATTTATAAGTCCACAATAAGAATGTTAAAGCCTTTCTTTACTCAAAACTGATAATGAAATCATAGACCGCCTGGCCCACAAGATTTTGTAAAAGAAATACAGAGGAAAAGTCAGTCTGTAATTATCTCTCACCTCCCCAAAAAATATCAACATGCTTATTTTATAATTCAAATGTATACTTCGTTTAACAGATTGAATTAGATTTATCTTCATCGATGATGCAAGTGATTTCATAACATTTTCCTTTGCAATTCTGAGTTTTGAATAGTTTTTAATGTCTCATTCTACCAGATTTTCTTGCTGCAGCTCTAGTTACCCAGAAATGCGAGGATGCAAAGAAATTAGAAGAGTAATATCTCAGAGACAATCATGAAAATGGGAGGTTTTTAAAGCATGATAAGCTTAACAGGTTTGTCTTATTACAGCCAGAAATGTATATAATTTGTACTGATGCTTTCAAAGCACTTAGGGGCTCATTATGATGGTGGAAGGCCAGCCACAGACAGCCGGTCGGTGGCGGGCCTTCCGCCATCGTCCTGCAATATGGCAGGGGGAATCATTGGGTATGCGTGGCGGACGTAAGGACTGTACGCCATGGTTCTGACAGGCGGTCCTTTCCCAACCGCCTGTCGGACTGAAACATAGCCCGACATTGCGGCAGTGGCTTGCAGGCACCGCTGTAGGTATTAGGATACCCCGCCCTTTCATCCATTCATTTTGCAGCGGACAAACCGCAGCATAACAAATGGTGGAAATGGATTTGGGGGTCCATAGCGGCCCCCTTGATCCCTGGGACTGGGTCAAGGGTACTGGGGGGCACCTATGGTGCCCCCCCACATATCCCTGCACCATGTGTCAGGCACCGCATGGTGCCTGCCACATAGTGCAGGGATATGCAAGTGATTTTATTTTTGCATTGCTGCGGGGGCTGTTGAATGCATCCCTGTCACAATGCAAAATATAGGTAATGCGACCCCATGGTGGCAGTCGCATCATAATTTGGATTGTGGGGAGGCCTTCTCATAGGTAGCTGGTCCCAAATCCGGAACAATGGCGGACGGACTGTAGTCCGTTCGCCATCGTAAAGAGCCCCTTAGACGTAGTTATTCATTATTCACTGGCAGAGGTGTACCATAAACTGTGAAATATATTTTTGAACCAATGATAGCATGTTGTCTTGCTTTCATTTATTTATTTTTACATTTCAATATAGTGCAGCATAATCAATAGCTTATATCAACATATCAATATAAATATATCTGTTGCTGAACATTAAGAAGAATTGATCTGCTTAATCATAAACCAGGATGAATTCATGAGTGATATTTTGGGCCTTGAAACTTATTGAAAGAGAGGTACAAATAAAGGTTTGGAGAAGGGAAAATTTGCTCAAAAGGAAAGGGGGTAGTGAAGACACATTGGAGTGAAGGAGTAGCTATAAGATGAAACATCTAAGGACTGAAAGAGTGTTAACCCTTTAGTGAATTAGGGAAGACAATTGAGGATCCAGAAGTACTAAACAGAGGCAGTAGGGTGATAATCTAACTGTACAAATAAGGTAAACAGTTTATTGCAGGACACAAGTGAAGGATGGAAGACAGTTGAGAAGGTAAAGGAAAGAGCATTTGATAAGCAGGTCAAGATTTGGTGGAAACAAAAAGGCAGCAAGGGTTTGAGTGGATAGAAGAGAGGAAAACAAATGGGAATTTACCGCAGAAGTGTAAATCTTACAGATGGGAGTCGAATGAATGGGAGAACATTGTGAGAAGACAGATGAATATTTTACATCTTGGTTTTGAAATAAATGTATCTTTAGTTTTTTTTCCCAAACGTAGGCATGTCCTTGCACTTGTGGCACCTTCTGGTAAACATTCCAAATGGCGAGTAGTCCCAGAAAAAGACTGGCTTGCATCCCAATTATATAAGAAATTGCTGCTTTTAACAGGAAAAATGGCTTTGCTCCTTAGTCCTATTAGACCACTAGATCATTTTTAGTAAGCTATAGATGTAGTCTGGATGGTTTTTATGAAGTGCTTATAAATTATGCATGTGCTTTTAGACTGGGACATGGCTTCCAAAGGATGCTAATGCAGGTCTCCTAGGACAGGAGTAAAGTGGTTGATTTTTTTATCTACCAGAATCCAGTCTGGCCACCAAGAGACAAACCATTTTTATGGGCTCAAAGTTTGTTTTAGGCATTCCGATTGCTGTGGAATTCCCACAATCAATGCAACAAACAAGACCCTGAAAAACTAGTCTGATTTTCAGAGAGGGCAAAAATGTTTTAAACGAGTATATTATTGAATTGGCTGCATGCACTTTGTGCGCACTATTTGAGGACAGGTTAATGGAGTATCTAGCCCGAATCGCCAAAATGCAATCTTGTGTGCAGGTGATGATAGGAACCCAATTGACTGTAGGTTTGAAAGCATCAATAAATGGGTGTCATTAGATCTGTGTATGAAATTGTATTCAGTGTTATCAGGTTTGAGATTCAGTAAACTATGGGACGACCATTGTTTAAGATTTCAGAGGAAGGTTTTTTAGATGTGGATGTCTCCGAATGATGAGATTTGAGATACAGGTGGGTATTATGCACATATTGATAAATTGAGATTTCATCCAAGAAGTTCCATACAGGTGTTTAAAAAGGCTGGAGCTAAAATGGAACCTTGAGGAACACCACAGAGTATGGATGTGGGATCAGATGTTGAGTTGCCTAAACTTACTAAGTGCTTTTTATTTGACAGGAATTCTTGAAATATATAAAAAAAAACATCCTTTGTTGTATATTCACAAATCTAGAATATCGGTCTGAACATCAGAAACAAAACGTATTAATGATAACTAATTCTCCTCTCACTCATCCATCACCCATTTGGTGGTTCAGATTCAAATGTACTCTAAAATACAGGGAACACGTTCCTATGATACCATACCTATCTCCCACATTGCACCGAGTTCACAATTCCAGGATCAAGACAAAACTACTTCTCTACCTCTAATGCGCCAGACTCTCCACATATATCCTGCTGATCTGACAATATCTGGTTTTCAGAAAAGCAAAACCTTGAGACCCCTACACAACAGCAATTTGTACAGTAAAATGTATAATTGACCGACTGCTTTTTTAAAAGCAAACTTGATAGCATCCTTAACAAGATTTAAAAATCGTGTATTCACTATGCCAACCCTTGATGTTCTTTCCAAATAATTTTTGCCCAGAAATATTATTCAAGATTAGAAACCCTCAGAAATGCAAACCATACCATGACAGAGAAAGGAACCAAGCATCACTTAGATCCTCCTTGTTACTCTCTGTAAAACATATCTTTGAACATTTATGTGATTACAATTGATTGCAATTCAAGCAGCCAGTCCTATGTACCAATAATCCCAAGTCATTGCACAGGGAACAGCTCTATCTGATATTAATTTGAACGTTTAGGAATAAAATTTAAAACTTTTCCGTATTGTCTTCTACATAAATGTAGACCAAATACTCAGAGTTAAGATTACTGACAGAATTCTACTCTTTATCTAATTCGAATGCTCCTGAAAGAAGCATGGCTAAAGGAAACATTTGAATCCGTCTTGGACATCCTCATTCCTAGCATTACTCCATTTTAAAGCCTGTCCACGCATGCAAAATTGGTGACAGAGTTGGAGTTATCCATAAATGCTCTATTGACAATCCTTCAATGTGTATCTCACTGCCTATTTCGAAGTTTAGTTATAAAGCTAAAAACATAACCACTAGCTGTCAAGAACTGTTACTGTAAGAAATAAGGATGAGGTGGCACAGGGCAGATATGGATTGTTGGGTACCAATTGTAATGAGTGGGGTATTTTACCATTAGTGTCATGCCCCCATAAGCAGAATTTTAAAATATAAACCACATACCCCACTTTAGCACTTGGCTCTCAGAGCAGCAAAGCAGGGTAGTACACGGCTTACTGGAGGCACCTATCAACAGTGTGTGCATTAGCAAGCCCTGAATGCTAAAACCTTATACTGCCTATATGCGTAACACCAAATATTGGGTGTATTCCATAAAAGTCAGGTCTATTAAAATTGTGAGAGCATCACTACAAAAAGTAAAGGCAAAGTTGTGTCACCACACAAATCAATTATTAGTAAAATATTTGGGATAGTATTTGTACTTTTAATGGCATTCATCCATATATGTAGTAATGTACCATCTACCATGTGTATGTCAATAACATTTTCAACGTTCAACAAAATGCAATCTATTAGTCTTTATACCACTATTGGCCATGTTGCAAAACAACACAATTATAAATGTCCATGCTCATCAGAATCATAAAACTGTTGTCCCAGCTCCAAGACTACTTGAAATTGTTGAAACTCTCATTTGGTTAATCTATTCTCACCCCGGGTGACTACACAAAATTCCAAGCCAGACTCCTTAAGGCAGCTGGCATGGTATTTAAAAGTAGGACATGTAGAAATGTATGTTAACATAGCCTTACATTGACTAGCCTCAAACATCTATTTTCACTGTAGGACAACTGGCTGGCCCACAGATAAAGATTAAGGAGAAATATTCATTGTGGTATCTCAAGGTAGGGGCCAGCTACAAATATGATGCAATATCACTTCTTCATAATTATTAAAAGTCCACCATAATGGCAAAGTCACATTTCTAAAAATATTTAGGAAAAGTAACTTTTCTCTGTCTGAAAATCCCGAAGGATAAATTGCATGACCCTTCGAACTGGTAAATGGCACTGAATGAGGTGTGAAAACTGCTGCCACACACTGACATAGGCCTGGGTGTTGGGAGGTATTCTTGTTCCTCTGGCATGATGACCATTTGGTTTGTACCCAGGACCTTAATTTGCATCAAAGCATCCCCCCCACGTGCAGATGTCAGAGGTCAAATTCAAGCAGTTGTCAGATACTACGTGGGCAGGCCCATCCTTTAATAATTAAATCAGGCCTGCACTAAACCCAATGGGGGAAAGCTGCCCTTAGGCTTCGTTAGCGGTAACCACAGAGGAAGGGCTGATCTTACCCCAGTCACACCTCTGGGTGGGCACATAAGCTCTACACAAGGGGCAAAGGGAATTGCCATTTTGGATTTTAGGTGTGAGGGGTATACTGTGGAATTGTTTGCAGTAGAGGAGGCAGAAACATTGGTTTACCCCTGGGAACTTTCACTCAATTGGTTAGGGAGGCTTTAATCATCACCTAACTCACAAGCTAGTGGCAGGCATATATGTGGCATCCCTGGACACCCTTCTCAGAATAATACTGGACCTGAAGAAGATCAGCAGAGGACTCAAGCTGCTGTCTGTGACCTTAAAGACATCAAAGCCCTAGACCTGCTCCCTCTTGTAACTAGGACAAAGAAGTGAAGTCCAGGGATCATAAGGTTTAGCTCCTGTTCAGGTTACGAGTACACAACAAGCTTGAAGGGGCCTTTTTCTGCAACTATCCAGCAGAAGAGTTCCAACTCAACCTGCACTGGACCCTGCTGTTGCCCTCTGCTGGAGTGAATCCTGCCCTCCAAATGCTGTTACTGAGGACCTAGATCCCATGGCTGTATTTCCCTTGACTTCTCCTACCACCCTTAAAAACCTGGGAAAAATACAAGCTCTTCAGAGGACAAGACCACCCTGTGAACTCCATACTCCCAAGGAGCATTGCTACTTGGCTGAAGATTATGTGTCTCCCGCTCAGAGCTTCTCTGCAGCTTCAAATCAGCTGGAACTCACGGAAGGAATCCAGCCTTGTGGAACCCTCTTAGGATATAGGCTGCAGCCTTGCCCCGCTGAAGCTCTGAATACATGATTAAGTGAGAACATAGAAATCTTGATCGGTCAAAGGAACCAAATGTATCAAGAAGAAGAGAGAAATTCCCTGGATTTGAAATTTGAATTTCTTTCACTCCAAGCTTTTCCTGCTAAAAGCAACAGTCACGGGGGCCATGCTAAACGGACATCTGACCCTGTGGAGCCCTGTTTGGCTACAGCCTGATGCTTTGCCCCGCTGAAGATTCTGGACTTCCATTTTTTTAAACTAAAGGCCTGATTATAAGTTGATACCACAGGGTACAATATAAATTGGGTGCAATACATGACACCTATGATGAGTTTACGGGGACTGAAATGCAGATTTTAGCATGTAACACACCAAATTCTGGATGTTACCATAAATATAAAGTATGTTTTCTACTGTTAAGTTTAAAGAATGTTAGGTTATTTAACTCATCCAATGATTATTGGATGTATTAAATAAAGCCAAACTCCTAGTTCTGTCCCGTGCGTAAACAGGGGATTACCCACAGGACGGAATTTAACTAGCCATTGATAATTTATAGGTGGAGGGCGGTAAACTCCACTCTTCGTGCAAAGCATTCTGAGTCCAGTGAGTTTTGCCCACTGTCCACTCTGCTTGGAGTACAGAGTTTTTTTTAAAACTCCACCAACCGCTGCATGGTAAGTTGGCGAGTGCAGTGAGAAAATCAAGAACTAGACCAATGCGGACGGTCACGTAGAAAATCTACTCAAGAAGCAGAAAGAAGCAGCGCCCTCTCACGCACAGTATGGTGCAGTTCATGGAGATTTTACAGCAGGGGACAAGCTCCTGGCGCTAAAATCAGCACAAGCAGCACTAAGTACTGTAACTTTGGCACTCGCGGAATTCTGTGGAGTCTTATGTAGTCTTTGGGTAACTCCGCGGAACTCTATTAGTTCCGCCCACTCCTAATAATTAGGCCCTAAGTCCCATGGTAAAATTTCTGACTGGCTTAAATCTGGTTTCTGTATCCAACGCATACTTCACGGCGGTCACCCTCATATCGCTCCTAGGATCCAGTATATCACAACTACTTTACTGTGGTAGGCACTTAACACTTTTGGCGCTGTTTTTGTTTTAAAATGTCCAAGTTTATATATCTGGTTTTCCTTATTGAATTGTTGTTGTGTTGATGTCATTTTATTTATTAATATTTACTCTTTTGTTCTAATTCAGGGACTTTTATTGTACGTTTTTTTAACTTTATTTATTTTTTGTACCTGCAGAAATAATCTCGACATTGCCCTAAGTTACACCTGTCTTCTTTGTGCCATGGATACCAGGGGTGAGCTCGAGCTAATATATGAACTTTAAAGGTTTACCTATACAAAGATCATGATTATTATTTTAGGATGGGGGATTAGTCATCACCTTCAACAATTAATCCAATTTCTTAATATATATTATTACATTTGCATACTAGGCATGCAGCGTGTCAGGCGAGAAGGGGTACCACAAAAGATATTGGTTTGCTTTCTGGGCCCCCAGCTGCTCAACTGTAAAACATTTTCAGTCCCTTAAGATAAGCAGGGGAAATACAGTCTTGTTAATGCACATTATAGATAAAGCACTCTTTAAGTGACTCTAAATTAGAATTTCTGTAGCACTTCATACCAAATAATTTTGGGGAAACTTGATAACTGATATCAATCAATATTTAGATTAACAGTGGGTGCATACACCACTGAACTATTTTACTAGGATTGCATCTTGTGATAGGCATGTTGCTCAGGAATGTCTTAACAAATGCAATAACCCAAGAGAAACTTTTCTATGTATGAAACTGTGAACCACGGGTTACGTGCAGTACTCTACAGGAGAGACATATACTTTATGGATGTGATTCACAAAGGTGAATGTACACTTTTCTGCAAGTTTACTCTTTTAAGGTATTCGCCAGCTACAATTTGATGGCAATAGTAGGACCAGAGAGATTTCGCCATCGAGGTGAAGAACACAACACAGAAAAAGATCTCCGCAGTCATAAAGTTTCTGTTAAATCAATTTCTCAATGCCAAAAAGAGTAAACTAACACAAAAGTGTATGTTTACCTAAGTAAATCAGGCCCTCCGAGTTATTTATGAGGAGTCAAACCTGAGAACAGTGGATTGTGCATATAATTCTACAGGAAGAGAACTGACCACCTGAGCATTCTATTCTATTACATATATGATGCCCCAATGCTTGCTAGATACTCATAAATCTAACAAATCTAACAGCCCTGACACAGTTAGCAGAAAAGGCCAAAACAAGAAAAACGCAGCTATTTGCCTGTTTTATAGACCTCAAGTCTACCTTTGATCGAGTGCCATGGGAAGACTTGTGGAAAAAAATGGCTGCATGCCATACCGACTAGCCTCTTAAAAGCAATTAAAGAGCTGTATACAGGACCATGGGTACATGTCCAAATTGCAGATGTCAAGAGTGTTATAAACAAAGTCTACACAAGTAGGAGCTTAAAACAGGGCCTGTGTATTGGCTGCCAGTTTAATATATATCTTGCAGATCTTGCTCAAACTATACGGAACATCAATGCTCACCTGCCCACACTGGCTCAAGAAGAAATAGATTACCTACAGTACGCCGACAATATAGTTTTATTGAGCCAAACTCCAATAGGACTTTAGCGACGTATGGATGCACTTTAAACACATACATGTACAGAAATGGGCTAGAGCTAAACCTGAAGAAAATCATAGTGATACGTTTGGTAGACTCGAAGAAAAAGAAGTCCACCTGGTTCTTGGAAGGGAACAAAGTCGAGGAAGTTAAGTCATGTAAATACTTAGGATTCATTGTGGCTCATTAAATGAAAGGTAAACAATACATACCTGATGTATGATTTTTTTTTTTACCTAACAAGCCGATTCATAAACATCTAGATTACATTTTCAAAAATAGTTGTGAGCATGAACAATATATCGTAATCATCCTTGATGGAAGTCTTTATACTTACACTTAAGTGACCAAGAATATATTATTCTACCAAATAAAGCAGATTGAGTTCAAAGCAACATGTTCAATGTATAAAACTAATGGTTTGTAAGTGGTGTTTAACTGGAAAAACACTGCTTTCCAAACACTATTCATTTCCAATACAGAATTTGTAAACTGCAAACATCTAAATATGCTTAATTAGAATATACTTAAATTGCTAGTTAAGACACATTTACCCATTAATAAATGATGAACTAAAGCACCATTTGTAAATCAATTTTAATGATTCATTTGTATATATAATTAGTGGGCTGTAAACTCTCCTATTTGAATTCACAGTGAACTACTTAAATATGAAATTCAACTCCGCGTAGTTAATGTGAACCAATTACTCTAAACAGCAGGGTGGACAGAGTAATTGTCAGAAAGCAGAAGTCACATTTGTAAGAAAGCAAAGTTACACTTAGGAGGCGGCCTCATGAATAGGAAACTAGAGTGTATTTCTGTGATTTTAGTCGGATTCTGAAGAGGAACTGGCATGTGTGGCGGGATATTTATTTATTTATTTTATTTATTTATTTCAAAGGTTTTATATAGCGCTACTGGACCCCAGAGTATCAGAGCGCTTTACAAGGATGGTGAACATAATGAGATAAAATTAACAATTAAGCGAAAAAGAGTTACAGTATGATAATGCATTCAACAGGGCTAAGGGGGCAAAGAAACAGAGAGATAACATTAAGTGGAAAGTGAATATTAAAAGTTAGGAGAGAGAGGGGGGTGAAGAGAGGGGGAGTGAGAAAAATGAATGGATTGAGAGGGGGTGGGAAGAGGAGTGGACAAGGGAAGAGAGAGGAGTGGAAATTTTCAGAGTCAGTAACATTCGATACCTCAGTATTTGTTGAGAAGTAGTACTTTGAGTTCCTTTTTGAAGTGAGGGTAAGAGGGGTTGCAGCGAAGATCCTTAGGGAGAGAGTTCGAAATTGTAGCAGCGTTACCAGAGAACGCACAGGATTTGGTCTTTTGACATTTGAGTCTGGGTGGGATCAAGGCAAGGGAGTTTGTGCTCCTCAGGGACCTGGAGCAACCTGCTTTGTGTAGATTTGTTGTAAGGTAAGAAGGGGTGTTTTGGTGAAGAGCTTTGTGAGTGATGCAGGCAATCTGGTAGGTGGATCTTCCTTCGATTGGGAGCCAATTGAGATTTTTGAGGACAGGGGAGATGTGATCAAATTTTTTACCATCAGAGATGAGTCTCGCTGCTAGATTGAGGACAGATTTAATCGGAGCAAGATGGGTTTTAGGGGTGCCAGCAAAAATTGCCTTGCCATAGTCAATCCTGGAAAGGTCAAGCGATTGGACAACAAGTTTGAAATCGTCTGCTGGGATAAATGATTTAAGTTTCTTGAGGTGGAGAAGGGTGAAAAGTGCACTTTTGGATGCATTTTTAATGTGGGGGATGAGATTTAGATTCTGGTCAATCCTGATGCCTAGGGATTTGACAGAATTAGAGGTGGAGAGTGGGCAGTTAAGAGCTTTAATGTCCTTTATCCAGAGTTGAATGAGAAGGGAGTTGTTTTTGAGGGAGAAAAGGATGATTTCAGTTTTATTTGGGTTCAGTTTGAGATGGTTCCGATGGAACCAGGTTTGAATTCTGGTCAAGGTCTCATTGAGGTGGAGAATGTCTTTGTGGGATTTGATCTTGTAATATAATTGGGTGTCATCGGCATAGAGGTGGTAATTGATATTAGCTTGTTTGAGGATGAGGGTGAGTGGTTCCATGAACAGATTGAGTAGGGTTGGGGAGAGGATGGATCCTTGAGGGACGCCGAGTGAGACAGGTTGAGGTTTAGAGAGAAAGTGGCTGAGCTTGATTTGCTGTGATCTGTTTTGAAGGAATGAGGAGAACCATTTGAATACATTGCCATCAAATCCGAACCGGTCTTTGTGAGTGTTGAGAAGGGTGGGGTGGTGGACGGTATCAAATGCAGCTGAGAGGTCGAGGAGGATTAGTAATGAGGATTCCCCTTTGTCTAGGGAGCGATGAATGTTGTCAGTGATATTTAGCATAGCAGTTTCTGTACTGCATCCCTTTCTAAAGCCGGATTGAAAAACATCAAGGAGGTTGAAGGAGGCGATATGTTTCTCTAATTGCAATAGGACACATTTGTCGAGGGCTTTAGAGAGGAATGGAAGGTTAGAGATAGGGCGAAGGTTGTTAAGGTCATTGGGGTCAGCAGTGGTGTTTTTGAGAATGGGTGAGATTTGACCAAGCTGAAGGGAGGTGGGGACACAGCCAGTGGAGAGAGAGGAGTTGATGATTTTGGTCCATATAGAGGCAATGATAAATGTAAGTTCTTGAACCAAAAGGGCGGGAAGAGGATCTTTGGAGTGGGAGGAGGGTTTTAGTTTGGCAATGATATTAGTGATCATAGATTCAGATACTGTACTAAAATCATTCCATGAGGCATTGTTTTTAGCAGGGGGGCTTATTTTCAGAAAGGTATCTTGTTGGGGGAGAGCAGGGAGGGGATGAGAGGGATCAAGAGGTGTGGAAAAAGTGGACGGAGGAGAGTTAGGAGTGTTGGGGAGGGTGTATAGGGTGGGAGTAGGTTGTAGTGAGAGTGGGAGGGAAGAGAAGGATTGTTCGATCTTGTTGATTTTGTTCTTAAAGAAACTGGCAATTTCTTCGTATCTGTCAATAGAGGCTAATATGTTAGGAGGGCCAGTGGAGGTTTGTTTTTTAACAATGTTAAAGAGTACTCTAGGGAGATTTCTGGCTTGATCAATTTGTGATCGTAGAAAGGAGGCTTTCTCATTAAAGATATGTTATTTGTACTGGGCTCTAGCAGTTCTAAGGAGAGCCATATTGTCAACGGTTGGATGATTCCTCCAGACCCGTTCAGAATGTCTAAGGGTCCGTCTTTCGTTATTAAGTTCAGAATTGAACCAAGACTTAGGAGGGTTGTTTTTTTGTTGTTTGAGTTTGATTGGAGCAATTAGGTCGAGGGCATCAAGAATAGAATTGTTATAATGGTTTGTTAAGTCGGTGGTGCTGTCAGAGAGAGGGGGTAGAAGTAAGTGGGTCTTAATTGTTGCTTCCAATTCGCCAGGAGGAATAAGGTGAAGGTTGCGTGTGGATTTCCTAGGTAAAGAGCTGATGGGGGCGGGGTGAGTCATGGATCTATTTATGGTGAAGAGGATAAGGTAGTGGTCAGACCAGTCTACTGGAAGCATATTTGAGAGGGAGGCCAGGTCGTTGTTAGTCATAATAGCATCAAGGGTGGCACCTTTGTTATGGGTGAGATAATGGCAGAGTTGGGTCATATTGGTGATGTCCATGGTATCATTAAATAAGATGACAGTAGGATCATCACTTTTGTTCCAATGGATGTTGTAGTCACTGAGGAAGAGATTATTAGAATGTGACAGCGATGATTGTATGATAAGATCAGCCAACTCTTCCGTAATGGGGATGTTATTTCCAGGGGGATGATAGATAGTGTGCAACCGGGGGGTGGGGGAGTCAGGCATAATGAGATCAGCGCAAAGGTATTCAAAGGATGAAGGGTCTTGCAGATGAACGAGCGAGATGTTAAGTTCAATTTTAAAAATTATGGCGAGTCCTCCTCCTGTTTGTTCGATTCTATCTTTTCTAATGATAGAGTAACCAGGGGGGATAAGCAAGTCGAGGATGGGAGTGGAGTGGGCAGTGAGCCAGGTTTCAGTTAGGAATGCAATGTCAATATTTTCACTAAGAATGGTTTCAGCAATCTCAGTAGTGTGGCAGGAGGCGGATCTGCAATTAATCAGCATGCAACAGAGGGGATTGGGGTCGGGCAATTTGGAGGGGGGACAGGTCTAAGTTGTTGGGGTGGTCTAGGGGAAGACGGAGGAAAGGGGAGTCTGCTTAATCCTAAGAGAATTGGAATGGTAGACAATTGGGTAGGGGGAATAGTGGACGAAGGTGGTAAGGGAGAGGTAGTTAAGTTAGTGGAATGTTGGCTTCAGAGGTTTTTGGGCGAGTACCAAGTTGTGGCGGTGTGGGTAAGTTGGTATTGTAGGGAGTGACGATTAAGGAGGGTTGAGTGGGTAAGGTGCTGGTTATGTAGTTGCTAGAAGTGATAGTTTTTTAGTGTGCATACACCAGGTATGGACTTCCATAAGAAACTGGATAATATCACAAATGAGTAAAGAATGGTATGATGCTTTGGCACAGCAGAAGATGAAATGTGTGGGGGAAAGCATGATGGAACTAATTACCACAGAAATATTATTGAAACTGGAGAGCTGAAGAAAAAGGTTTAAGTCAATTAATCTCTAAATACTAAATAATATTTACAGGTAGAATTTTTAAGCAGTGGTTGCAGCCATATTGTACCGCTTTGCTGTGTTGTTATTAACAGATATTGATTGATAGTTCTTCAATTTGTTGGAGAGAAAAAGGTTTTCCTTGTTGAATACATTCTCTAAAATAGATTTTCACTAGTTTGGGGCAGTCAGGATGGAGTTTTCTTTTGGATTTTCTCTAAAATGAGGTGCAGTCTTTACTTTTTACATGATAAAATATTGGAAGCGGAGTAAAGTCGCTGATGTTCAGACAAACCTGTGGCCAGCAGTTTGCACGCAGTTCGTTCTATAAATCAACACTGATACACTCCACTAAGTTATCTAACTATGGTATGCATCTTCCTTGCTCGAGTAAATTTGAAGTTTTAAGAGAATCATTAGACATTGAAATTCCAGAAAATCATAATTGTTATTTATAAAGAAAACCTTATGACTAACTTACAAAGGTAAAGTGGAAAAGCCTTACAGAAATTTTCTGTATGAGTGTTCCTATCCTATTTCTATCATGGAAACACTGTTACTCCTGCCTTTGGCAGTTATAGTTGGTATATAGAAAGAGAAAGCTAACCTACCATCAAAAAGCTATAAATGTATGCAAATGTTCACATCTGGGAGAATTTTCTATACATACAAAATTCTCTAACATATGCAACATTTCATTTTTTGTTTTGAAAATTCTCGACTTCCTCTTCTATTTAAAAAAAAATAACATTCTGTACAATTGTCTCCCTCTCTCTCTACATGAAGGAAATTCATCAATAATATATTTCAAAACAAAACACTTTTCAAATAAAAAATAAAAAAAGAACACCAAAACAGGTAATGAATTCTAAAGCAAATATCCAAAATATACAACAATACAGCATTCAAGTCATGTTCTAAAGGAAAGGAAACATGTTTTATGAGACCTTGTATACTTTATCTCGATTAAAAACCCAAATGAAGATCATCGGTTAATAAACGTACCCAATCATCTATTTAGCTGTTGCTAACACAAAAAAATCCCTAGGCTCATCTTTAAAACACTTACAACTTTTAACCAAGAAGCTAGTAGCATCACCGGCATTGAAACCTCCTGAGTACGTTTGTATGATTTCTGTGGCATTTTTTGGCATTGTGCCCCAACTACAAAATGGTATGTTTGGGTATGTTATACATCAAAAAGAAAAACGGCATGTACAAAACAATTCAATCAAAGTTTAAAAACACAAAGCTTATTTAATCATGGCCCGTCCTAATGGGCTGAGAGTCCACGCCTCCTCACCTTTTGGGTACTATAAAGAATATCTGTCAGACTGGAGGGGGGCATGGCCAAGAGCCGAAGATGGCAACGCGTCTTGCTAACGGAACGCATTTAATCCCCCGTTTATCCTGAGCATCCACTTTCATTGACGGTATTCCCTACCTCGCTGCGTGCCTACCATGCTTCGGAGAGGTGGCTCCATCAGATGAGGGTTTCCCAAGCCTCTGCGATGTTCTGCGGAGGCTCCGGCTGGTGCGGCCTGTGGATCGGTGGGAACCCGGCTCTAACAGGGTGTTTGGGGTGGTCACAACACCCTTGCTGTTCCCATAACTCGTGGTGGTCCTGGTGAAGATACGGGACTGCCGTATGACGCTGCCCCCTGCCTTGACGAAGCCCCAGAGGAGTGCAAGACATATGTGGGTGGGGACTGGTGAGGAGGCGGTGATCGCACCTAGGCCTACTGCAGATCACTACTGCAACGAGGGCCTGAATCGTTGCCGAAAGGGTCGATCCAGTTGTCTGCCTGGTGACACTTGGTGGAATATTTGCAGTCCAGGTAGGCCTATAGACTTTGGCTGCAGTGCCTGCTCGAGGGTGGGGGGCCACGGGAGTTGGTCGGGCCCAGGGAGGACTGCATCTGGGCGCAATGAGGAGGTCACCACATGGCTGCTGAGACTGTTGCTGCAGTGTATTGAGGTGGGAAGCCATGAGGGTCGGTCGGGCCTGGGGCCCCCACCGGGGTGTGGAGCTGGGAACGCTGTATGCCCTTGAACTGAGCCTGTTCTGCCTGGCATGTGGTGGGTGACCAGAAGGGTCGGTCAGGTCTGGGGTCCCCACCGGGGTGTGGAGTGGAGATTGCTGTGTGCTCGTAGGGAAGTGTGGCTCAATGGTTAGAGCGGCAGACCCTGATGCAGTAGTCTGGCCGGGACCAGGGTTCAATTCCCACCTCGGCGGGTCTCGGGCTCCATTTCCTCGGACCTGATAATTCTCGCCTCGGTGCCTATTCCAATCATGAGTCCCACTCTGCACCTCTGGGCAATAGCTTGCTTAATCTCTACAACGGCCCCAACAACGCTGAGGATGCCTAACTTCACCTTGGGGGTGCCCAGGAGTGGGCTCCTCACAGGGAAAGGCCAGGAAGGGTTCCTCGACGGTATTCGTTCAAGCGCCGAGATGCCTACGGGTAGTCGTGCGCTTTACAAGTGCGAAATCATTTCATTTAATTTCATTTCTCTTGAGCTGTGCCTGGTCTATCTGGCCAGTGGAGGGTGGCCACAAGGGTCGGTCGGGCCTGGGGCTCCCACCGAGGTGTGGAGTTGGAATCACTGTGTGCCCTTGAGCTGTGCCTGTTCTGCCTGGCCTGTGATGGGTAGTCACGAGGGTCGGTTGGGTCTGGGACCTGACCGGGGAGTGGAGCTGTGATCGCTGTGTGCCCTTGAGCTGCGCCTGGTCTCTCTGGCCTGTGGTGGATGGCCACGAGGGTCAGTTAGGCCTGGGGTCCCCACTGAGCTGTAAAGGTGGGATCACTGTGTGTGCCCTTGAGCTGCGCCTGCTCTGCCTGGCCTATGGTGGGTGGGCAAGGGGTCAGTCGGGCCTGGGGCTCCTACCTGGACCTACTGTGGAGTCAGTAGTGCGGTGGCTTGCCGGACATATGGGAGGCTACCGTGATACTCTTATTGGTGAGAGGACCAACCTGAGCCCAGCGCAGAGGGCAGAGACTGGCCTAACTTCTGTAGAGTCTGCACTTGCCCAGTATTTGCAGGACTCCCAGTCCTGATCCCACGCAAGAGATGGATCCCATTCTCCCAGTCTAATGGCCGGGGCGTCACCCAAAGACAGTGTGCGCTTTACACGGCGCAACCCACGAGTTATCTGGATACGGATGGGATTTAACACCGGGAGTGGCCCTACAATCGCTACAATCATGATTCCAGCGCTATTACCTCTCGGGTGATTCGGTCCTGGGCGTGACCTCGGACCCTGAGTGGGAAAGTTGCAGGGGTCTGACGTCCTGGTCTTGCTTTCTATGCAGAGCGCACAGCAAATAGTTATGGGCCGACAACACACCAATACCCACTGCGACATACCCCCTGAGGGTCAAGCCGGGAAGACACACGAGGCTCACACATCCATGACAGGGGTGAGCCAACCTGACCCTGCAGCCAAACTAGACACTGTATTAGCGGGGAAAGGGCGGATCGGTAATGCTCTGGACCCAACCCGCACCTCTCTGGAGGGTCAGATGGACACTATCAACTCGAACTTTACGCTCCTCCGGCTGAACGACATAAACTCTCAGACAGGGTCCGTGAGGCTGAGACCGCAATTATGGACCTTAAACCCAGATCCCAAAATCCCTCCTCCACACTACAAGATGTGCTGGAGCTGGTTTGCACCCTAGATGAGAAGGTGGACGACACGGAGAGTCGCTCATGTCATAACAATGTCCGCGTGGTCAACCTCTCTGAGGGGTCTGAGTGGCGGGATGCCCTCCGGATCGCTCTTCCCGCAATTTGTAGTAGAGCAAGCCCATAGGCTCCCCGCCTGCAGTCCCCCCTGGGGCTCGTTCTCGCCCATTCCTGTTCCGCGTCATGAACTGCAGGGACTGGGTCGCAATTCTCCGAGAACTTGGCAAACTTCCAGGCCCCAAGGTACAAAATGCCACTGTCTCCCTCTGTCCTGATTACACAGCTCAAGTACAACAGGGACAAGCCACCTTCAACACAGTAAAAAAAGCAGCTCCGTGCTCTTGACCTCCGTTACTCCCTGCTATTCCCCTCCCACCTGAGGATTATTAAAGATGGCAACACTAAGTATTTCGATTCCCCCAAAGAGGTCTGGGACTGGTTCTAGGAACAGAGGCTGGCAACAGCGCCCACACCACCAGAAGAGCCCCGACGCCGTGAGCACCCCTGCCGACGTAGTTGCTGGGGCAAGAAGAACAATGACCTGAGAACTAAAATCGTCGCCCCTTACCCTGACAAAATTCAACAGGAGAGCCAGGAAGCCCTACAAACGATGGTGGCCTTCAAGCCCATGCGATCTCCATCCCCGGCTAACTCCACTGCTTCACTGAAAAAATCCGGTGCCACTGAGTTTACCCCTTAATGGTCCATGGACACAGACTTCTCCCCGCTCTGGGGTGTCACTCCACAGACTGCAGACGGCATTACTTGAACTTAAATTGTCTCAGAATCTTGGAACTCCATCTTCGGTGGACTCCGCTGCCTCTCTGCCGAAGTCTGGAGCCTGCGACTCTACACCTGAATGGTCCTTAGATGCAGATCTCTCCCCGCTTCAGGGCGTCATCCTGCAAACTGCAGTTGGCATTATTTGATTTTAGTCTATACTAGAACGTGATGTTGTTCCAAAGCATGCCATTCTTAGTAATTCCTTGATGCACTTTCTCATTCTCTTTTGGGGTCAATGAGGGGGACAGTCTTTACACCGGCTCCTCCCTTTCACTGGTCTATTCCCCCCCTAGTCGTCAACAACACTAGTTCAGTAGCCATGACTTGGCGTGATTGTTTGGGCAGTTCCTCATGTTAGGGTCCCGCTTTTTTCCTGTTTCAAAGTTCTCTACTGCTGTTGGAGAACCGGGCCTTTTGGGCTGAGCGGCGCAGGGCACGTCTGTAATCTCCGGGTTCACCTGCCTTGTCATATAGAGATACGAGACACTCTGTTAGGCGTAGAAAATCAGGTTTATTAGCTGCAGCTAAGCACAGTTATCCAAGAAGTAGAGAAGGCATATTCTTAGGCGACTGCCACTTAATTCTGTGGCGCACAATCTTTTATAGTACACATATTTACAATGTCTACTCCCAAAACATACAGAACTGACAAATAGGAAAAGTTTGAAAACAAGCTATCGGGTATCTTGAATACGCCCTCTTTTCAGACCTCGTGTTCTATCTTCCCCTCAAATTAATCAATACTAGTGTATGTAATTCAATTTGCAGGTGGCAGGACATATTTGCGTGTTTCAAAGGATAGTTGTGTAATAGGAGAATACAAGGGAAGAATGGCGAAGGCCAGTCAAATTAGATAAAGTAAAAGAAGAATGGTGGGACCCAAACAGTCAACTGAGACAGGGATCAATCAGTCTAGACATGGATTAACAAACTCGGCCAGACCCTGACATCAGTTTCATAAATAAGGACAAGGGGTTACTTTTTAACTGAAGAGGCACATAGCAGCTGGGAAAGCAAAAACACTATGTTCGCCTTGCTGCCTGAGTGAAGGCAACACAAAATGGCGGCTGTCACAAAATGGCGGCTGTGTACGAAGCAAAGTCGAAAATCACAGAACCTCACTCTACATTATTATTTACCTCCCCCTACGCATGTCGCCATACCAACGGACCTGCTGCCTCTACACCCTTCTCCCCGAAAGGGTGCCTCACACAATGGGTACCATAGTACACGGGTGGGGTTTACTGATCTCAACTGTCCAGATGACCGATCTTAATATCATAACCTGGAACGTCAGGGGAGTTCATACCCCCTCCAAGCGATATGACATGTACGCCTATTTGCAATGCCGCAAGACGAGTTTGGCACTTCTACAGGAGACACTTCTGACAACTGTTGAAGCTACCCGCTTGCCCCATTGCTGGCGGGGCCAGATATACAGTACCAACTATTCGTCCATGGCCAGAGAGGTGATGATATGGGTTAAAACAGGGGTTCCATTGGGGGAGAGGGATGTCCTGACAGACCCAATGGGGCGCTATGTCTTAGTGAGTGGCAGGCTGAAGGGCCGGCCAAAATTGCTCGACTCCTTATATGCCCCAAATGTAACACAGGGTGCCTATCTGGATGATCTCTCGGAGACACTACTCCGGTGGAGAGAAATCCTGTGGCTCCTGGGAGGAGGCTTTTATAGAGTACTCGATGTCTCTCTCGACCGCTCCTTCCCCCCTCTCACCAGTACCACGGCCTCCTCCAATGCACAACTTTTAAAATCCTGGATGGGCAATTGGGTTCTTTCGGTCGTCTGGCAGGAACGCCATCCTCACTCCAAAGTAAAATCTTTTTATTCCCTGGTCCATAAATGACATGTTCACCTTGATCGCTTACTCGTATCCTCACCTTTCCTTCCCTTGATACAGACGACTGATTACCTTGGTCGGAAACACTCCGATCACAACCCTATGGTGATGCACTTGGCCTGGGAGGCACAACCTCCTCCGATACTGATCTGGCGCCTGCAGACCGCGGCCCTTGAAGACCCCCTCTTCCGAAGCTCACTAGAATCAGTGATAGCTAGTTATTAAACGCTTAAAAAAGGTTCCGCGGACTCGGTTCTCACTGAATGGGAGGTCTTTAAAGTAGTAATTAGGGGACATTCTCTGGGACAGACTTGGAGTATCCGCAGACGACTAGACACCTCACTATCCCGCACTGAGGAGCAACTGCTCCTACTCGAGACACAGGCCGTCAACAACCCGGATCGGCAGCAGCGCTAGACGCTGCCCATAATGAACGGAAGGCCCTCCTGGACCAACTGAGATGCCATAATTACCTGGCACACTTGTCCTGCTCTCACTCGACAGCAGACAAAGCTGGGAGACTATTGGCCCATTTGATCAGACAGGGACACCCCCAGCGCCCTGTACAGGTATTACTCAACGATCTGGGCCGAAAGCGGAGCACCCAAAGAGACATTCACATGCTGGTGACTGAACACTACACTCGGCTATATGAGACCCACCTGACGGACAATGCCCAGGATGTGGGGTTGCCCACTCTTACAGTAGACCAGTCCCTGGAACTGGACTCCCCCATCGCAGAGGACGAGATACGAGACGCACTGCGGTCCTTGTCCTCCGGTAAAACACCGGGACTGGGTGGCCTCCCGGATGAGTTTTTCAAGATCTATGCTGAATATCTGGTGCCGCATCTCCATTCAATGTACACAGAGGCAATCTCGGATACGACTCTACTCCCAACCATGCGTACTGCTAATGTGGTATCCCTGTCGAAACCTGGTAAGGACCCCACATCACCTGGCTCCTATCGGCCAATTGCAATATTGAACACGCAATATAAGATTCTGGCAAAAGACCTAGCCAATTGCCTGACCCCGCTGGTCCCTGATCTATTACATTCTGACCAGAATGGTATCGTTCCGCAGCGTAATACGACCCTTAACATACATCGCTATTTTCGAGTGGCGGAATATGCCCTGGTCGACTGGCCAAGCTCAGGCTGTATGGTGTTGGACCTTGAGAGGCCTTTGATTCGCTGACTTGGAATTTTCTCTATGCCGTCCTGGCTCGCTTTAGGGCTGGCCCCTATTTCCTTAGTTTGGTGCAATTGCTGTATCGTAATCCATCGGTTCGGATTCGGACAGGGCCCTACGTCTCGGACCCGATTCAGGTGCGGCGTGGAACCCGACAGGGATGCCCGCTGTCCCCACTGTTGTTTGCATTGGCAGGGGAGCCTCTGTTGATCCATATCCGCATTCATGTACATATGGGGATTGAGCTCGGAGATGGCACTCACACCATTTTGCTATACGCAGACGATCTGCTGTGATATGCTCGGGATCTCCAAAATATCCCCCACTCACTTGCTCGAGCCCTCAACCATTTTGTGTGTGCCTCAGGACTGCGCGTTAATCCGGCGAAATCTGTACTTTCTCTGTTCTTGGCAGATGCTCCCGATCCAGGCTACATACTGGGGGGGAACACCTGTGGCCTGGTGCATCGACCCTTTTCGCTTTATAGGGGTCCAAGTCTTTCGTACCAAATGCGATCACCTCAATGGGAACATGCACTGGGCTGCCACAGCAATTTGGTCGCAGATGGGTTTCTGGAGGACTCTCCCATTGGCAATCTCTGAGAGAATTGACCTAGTCAAAATGGTGGTACTTTCCAGCCTTTTCTACTACTTCGCCACTTTACCCCTTGTCATCTCTCCCCCCCTTTTTCAGACAATGGGAGGCAGTGGTGCTGGGCTTCATATGGGGGACATCACGCCACAGAGTGCCCAAGGGAAGGCTGTATCTGCCTACCGAGCTGGGCGGCCTGGCAGTACCCAAATTTTAGCATTCCTATCTGGCCTCCCAGCTATAATGGATCGTCAGGTGGATATCCTCCTGTTACTTACCAGACACAGCCTCCTTACAGCCTCCACTAACGCAGAGGAACCTTTTACAAATTTTCCATCCTTGCTCCAAGCTCAGACCCCCCAATACTCTTCTACTCACAGTAGCATACAAGTGCTTCTGTAGGTGCCTTTTCCTCACTAGAACCACTGTTCCGTACACGTCTACTAACCCACTGCTGGGCACTCCACGAGGAGACAACTACACGACGGTGACTGAGCTACATCATTGGGCCTCGGAGGGGATACAGGATGTGGGGAACCTGTTTCAGGACGGCACTCTTATCCCATACCAGGAACTCACAGCAGAGGAGAACATGTGCCCTAGGCAGTTTCTACTAAATAGTCAGATCAAAGCCACATTAGCGTCCAACTGAGGGACACTCTCTCCGGAACCTCCCAGACACCACACTTTGCAATACCTTCAAGTGATGTGGACAGGAGGACATCTCACGCGATGGTTTGCATCCTCTCTCTGACAACACATGGAGGTAGACCTCACTTGGCTTCGACTTCATTGGGACGGGGCCCTGGGGAGGGCGCTTACAGATAGAGAGTGGGCAGTTGTCCGGGGCAGCCGGACCTACGTTCCCCTCAACCATTCAATTCTGTGTACTACATCGGGCCTACCTTTTTCCCGCTCAAATCAACAGGTACTTCCTCAGCACTGATGCAGCTTGTCCCCGCTGCGGGCAATTAGATGCCAAAATTCTTCACATGCTTTGGGGTTGATCGGTCCTGACTGACTATTGGAACAATGTGATGGTCACCCTCACATTCTGCACCCCCGAACCATTCCCCATAATTGGGAGGCCCATGTGCTGCACCTCTACAGCAGAAACAAAAATATAGGGCTGCCAGACGATTTCTAGACCTGGGTCTCACAACAGCCAAACGCTTGATAACCAGGTGATGGAAATCCCCTGTGTTGCCCCACCCACTTGCTTGGCACCGATCCCTGCTCAACTGGGCTAAGGCGGAGGGTGTGGCAGTACTGCGGGAGGACCTGCTTGGCATTTGCATGTTCCCCCTAGCACCGCAGTGGGACACAATGGTTTCCAATCTCCAAGGGCTGGTCATAGACACAGGGGACCCGAATGCGCTCCATGAGGTCGTTACTCAAGGTATATCCCCAGCCGGCGGGAACATAGAGTAGTGCTGACACCCGAGCTGACCCAACCCTTCTGTCTCAGGGCCCCATTATTACCAGGTACAGACAGTTTTTGGCCCCCCTGGTTACACTAGACACGGAAGCAGGTCTTAGGCGACTCCACCCTACCCTTCCTTAACTTATGTTGTCCTCATTTTGTTGTGCCCTATGTCCCCAGTTGGGTTTGGACAGCATTATACCTGAATCGCTTACATGCCGTCTCGGTGCCTTGACTCACCAGCACTGCTCTATCCTCCCTGGGACATTGACTCATGGTTGGAAATACCCGCCATAACTTACATCTTTGTTTTTTCCTGTTACTATTGGGTATTGTGCATCGTGCTATTGACACTCGCTTTTCTCTCTTCTCCCGCTTGCTACATGAGCACTGCTCTGACTTTATGTTTTATTGATAATGTGCAAAATGTTAATAAAAACGATTTAAACAAAAAAAGAATATCTGTCACACTATTGTATTCTGCATCCAAACACAACTGGAGGTCCTCAGAGTTAGAACCACTTTATGTTTATTCAGCAGATGAAATCCTGTGCCTGACAAGCCAGAAACACCAGCGTCTTCCTGTCCTGCTCAACTGCCCTAGACCTTGCATCCATAAGATATCATCTTACAGAGTTACATTCCATTACATTAAAAGATGCCACAGCATGTACATGTAAGATTGAACCCCACAGGAAACTGCCTTATAACACATCCCCTTCCCTTCACAACATATTTTAGTGACAAGGATGGTATAGCCAGGCACCTGTGGACAGACGGGACAACGTTGAACGCATGCAGAAAAATCCTGTGTCGCAGTTTCCCATAAGTGCGGTAGTCACACTCTAGCCCTTTTGCTGCCAAGTGATGTTAATACTGTGCAGTTTTTAACCATTTGTTTTTGAGCAACATTTTATTGTTGTTTTTTTAAGTTTTATAGTTCCTGAAACGAACAAAACACATAGTCAAGAACCAGGGCGTTTAAACAATATCAGGAATAAAAATGGCTCTTGTTATAATGATAAATGTATACTTGAGACACTAATAAGCATTCTAGCGCAATAAAACTGTTAGAGGATGTAGATAGGAAAAGCGACATAAAGCAGTCACAAACAAGTTGCGACAGAAGGAACAATAAATTGTATTTTTCATTGTAATGCATAACGTGCATAGTGTTCTACATGAAACGGAACCAAAAAGCAACCACGAAGGACAATACAATTATTCAAACAATACAGACAAGAAGAAACAGGTTGTTAAACTAGCAACTGACAAATGGATAATTTATCTATTGCCAGAGAGCCATTTTGGCAATCAAATGGGTTGCATAAACTGTTCGTTTGAAAATGCTGATGACGTTTTGACTCCTTTTGTAATATAGGGTTTCATCAGGACCAAAGGGTATTGGGAACACCTTTAGGTGCAAAACATATGAAGTGACTACTTGGAGTTGAGAGTAGCATCAACTGAACTTTGTCAGGCTAAAGAAGTCACAGCTCCACCGGTGTGACATCTTCAGCCTGGCAAAGGACCTCGAATTCCTCCCTCTCGTGACGAGGGGGAGCGTCGATCATTGCCTTGGACCTGGGTGCTTCCGCTCTAATCCCTATACTGCCCAGGGCTGAGTGTCAATCACTGACACCTAGTCACAGAGTGTGGTGGGGGTCAGCAGTCTCACTTACCCCATTCCACCCTGTGACAAGTGAGGGACTGCTGCCATCCCTCATTGGCTTACCTAAGGTCAGTCAATGAGGGAAGGCAGCAGTCTCAACCCTCCTGGAACTCCTGCGCTTGGGACTGCTGCCTCCCTTCATTGTCTGACCTTAGAAAAGCCAATGAAGGATGGCAGCAGTACCAACCCTTGTGGGGTCTCCGGGGCAGAGCTGTGCAGGTGTTTTATTTTTAATATTTGATGCTTGCGTGCATGCATGATTATGTGGGAATGAGTGTTGTGAATGGATGTGGGTGCATGAATGTGTGAATACATGAGTGTGAGGGAGAGTTTATGTGTGCGTTTGTGCCCCCTCCACTGTTTAATTGTACAAAGACCTGTGGAAATAAAACTTCACTTCTCCTCTTACATTGGTAAAACATACTGCAATGTTGAACACTGTTCTCAAACTCGCACACTCATTGTTACTAACTGAAGACAGCTTCAAACTGAATTGTTTTTAAATTCTTCTGTGTATGTCACATGATGTTTGTTATCAATCAACTCGTCAAACAACTTAGGAGAGACGAACAAAAATGTCTTTCATTATGGTCCCAGTTCACCAGTGCTAATTACTCAAGAGAATTGGCGCATGTGCAAAATCAGCTGTGTTAGCCCACATCTATTTCTACTCCACACATTTTGTGCTCTGGGGCAAGAAAGGTGGTATTAGCAGTTATAGGTCCCAGCACAGATTTCATTCACAGAGAATTTACTGAAATATGCAAATTAGGTACTCCTGATTGTGAGCACACCATATCCACTCACAACTCCGGGGCAGATTTATGAAGGCCTTGCGCTGCCGGTGCGTCACTTTTTACCATGTTAAAAATGACGCACCGGCGGCGTAAGGCCTTCATAAATCTGCCCCTCCGTGTCTAAAATTGTGAATAAGAAATAGTGCACTTCAAATTGTAGAGATTTAATGTTGAGGCCATTTTTTTACATATCTTAATCATGTCAGCTGAATCTAAATCAAATCAACTATAAAACCAACTTATGTTGCTAAGCATTGTAGTCCTTTGAATGACACAGCTGTGAAATAGCTCAGAAAATAATTTAAAAAAACACGGGTTTGATCAAAACGAAGGGAAATGAATAAATGTGAGCGAACAAATGTCCTCTAGACATCAAAAATAATAAAACACATAAGCCTGGATCGGGAAATAAAATTAATCCGTCTACCAAATAACATTCCATCACTTGGCCTTACTTAGACAGGAGATGCCACAGTGTTTTAGCTTATTAACTAGGCTGCAATGAGCATTCTCAACTTCAGCAAATTCTTATGTATACCATACAAGACTGTTGAGATGGTCTTGTCGCTGCCACAGTTGAACCAGCATCCCGGAACCATCTTCCTTATTTCAGATGTCTCTCAGATGATTTACAGAGGTAGGACACTTAGGGGTCCATTAGGATGGCGGGCGGACTTTGTCCGCCCGCCACCCTAACGGAGATCTGGACTGCCCGCCATAAGGGCGGGGGTCCCGTTGTGGGAACCAGGATGTGCCCGCCACAGTGGCGGGCACATCCTATATGTTTTGCATTGTGGCGGGCAGTGCTCTCTGCACCGCCCGCCACAATGCAAAACATATGCTGACGCATTTCAAGATGCAAAGCGGCAGGCACCGTGCGGTGCCTGCCGCTTTGCATATGTACATGTGGGGGGGTACCATAGGTACCCCCCCATGTGCCCCCCGACAGTGATGGCAACCTGGGGGCCCTGCAGGGGGCCCCCGCAGCTAACTCCGCCTGCCTTTCCGTGGCGGCATTGCCGCCGCGGAAAGGCCCCTACTTTGTGCCATGGTAATATGGCTGGCAGTGTCCAATGGACACCGCCACCATATTAATCTATTAACGCTGCGGTCGAAAGGCGACCGTGGCGGTAAAGCGGCGGACGGTCTTTCCGCCCGCCACTGTCCCCTCAGGGGAAAACGAGAGTGCTTGTCAGGCGGATTGCCTCCGCCAGGGTGGCGGTGGCCACCGCCACCCTGGCGGAGGCAATCCGCCCGACATACTAATGGACCCCTTAATTCAATATGTGTGCCGAAACTCAGTGAAAAACAATACCAAAAGAACAACTGAAAAAGAAAATATTGAAAAAAGTACCTTAGAGATACAAGGGCTTAGAAACATTTTCATGATGATTTTGTTGTATCCCTGTCAAATATGGCAAACACACCTGGATATCCTGAATATTCAAGCATGATTCTCAAAGCATTTTCAGAGAGTATTTCTTTTTTCCTTAAGTTATACACTGCTGCTATGACAAGTGGCCATTCCAAGCTAATTGGTTGCTGTGATACCTTCCCACTGGGTCGCTTCACATGCACACTGCTGTTGGAACAAATGTGCATCTGCTTGCCGGTGTCATATAGCTCCTATATATCTTTATAATGCGTTAAGTTAGCATTGGCACATTACATGTTTAAACGCCATTTTTCCTTTTGCAGCTTCTGCACACGACACTTAATTGTTGATTTAGCTTTCAACCTAGTAGTTTGTTGTGGTTTACATGAGAATAATGTGTTATTAGTCTGATATCAGCTTTGCTCAATAAACTATGTCTGTACAGAGAGTGCTGAAGCTTCAGGAACAACAAGATACTGAATTGTTATGAGGTCTGATCTTCGCGCCTTCATAGACATAACATAAGTGCAGCTTCTGCCAATTTTGGCTTTTAGGCGGGTTTTATATTGCTTTGCTTGACACACACAAACACACTTGATGCTGTTCGCATGCAGAGAGAGCTGTTGTATGCTGATGTGATCTCTTCATTCTAGGATCCTGAGGTATGGGCCCGCCCTAATTCAACCCAAAGAGACCTTCTTAGCTATTAATATAATATGCGAGTTAGGGAGGGTGAGAAATAAGTGTTGTTAACCCTTATTCATTTACAGCATGTTAACATGCTGTCACCATTTGCTTTTTATGGACTAGTAACTATGCTGATAACTTTGCTTTTGATAATATGTTTCCTTGTATTATCTAAGATACTGCGCCTGAGAAGACGGCATTTGTAAATAAATATTTCAAATGTTCACGTGTTCTTCTTGACTCCACGTTCTGGTTTGAAATGATTGTATAACGAAAGAGTGCTCATGTGTTCCACGTAACCTGAGGTATTGTAAGCTCATGTTCTGGTTTGTCTAAACATTGGGATTTTGTTATGACCAATGAGACACTGTAGCTAACTCGGTAAGGGGTTTGTTGGATACTAAGGTGAGTTTTGGGTCACCCTAATTCGCTGAGGTTCCAATCCTCTGTGCACAGTTCTGTGGGAGAACAGAAACCCTGCAACACTGGCTTCTTGTCTCCCGGTATTTTGAGGCAGTGATGGGAGTTCTTAAGACCTGCAGTGAGGTAAGCCTGTAAAGTGGTTTTCAACTTTGAAATATCTTCGCTTCTCATGACTATTGGCAGCTGGTTTCTTTGTTCATTAAAGATGGGGAAACATTTGAGGAAACATTTGAGGAAGAAGAGGCATTTGGAGTCCTCTTTCTCCTCAGACTCATCTTCTTCTTCTCCCCCTTATCCAAAACAGCACAGGGGGAGTGATTAGGCACAGCTGAAGTGCCTTATCAGAGAAACTCTATTAGAGATGTTTCCTGATAAAGTCTAGGTATGGGATAACATACAGAAGGCATCTTTTGAGTCTTCAGAATCAAAAGAGGAAGCTCCTGGTATGGTGGGGAATAAAAAGAAAGTGTGAAAGACGCGTTGCCAGAATGTATTATGCATGTTAAATTTAAAATGGGGTTTATGGCGAAGAGTTACTGGAAACATCTTCTGCTTCCCGCCTTTGAAAGTTTCAGAGTGCCGCTCCCCAAGACATATTAGTGCATCCCTATATTACAGAGGTCCTGAAGAGGGAATGTAAAGAACCTGATGAGATAATTCTCCCAAAATGTACTTAAAAAGTATATCCACTTCAGGATAAGTACCAAATATGCCAGACTCTATCCCTTATGTGGCCAGTTTATTGGGGAGACCATCTTTGGCAGAGAATGTGTTTATCCAGGACTCTTTTGATGAAAACGAGTGATACAGCCTTAAAGAACATATATTCAGGCTCTCATTTGGCTCTCAGATTTCAGACAATAAATCTCTGTTCAGGTTCATCGATGATGCTTCAGATTATTTTGGCCTTTTGGAACAAATACAGGAGCAAGTGGCATATATGTCGGACATTTCCTTTGATGTGGTGAGAGCCACAGCTCTCTCTGGGGGATCATGTGTTGCTGCTAAGAGAAACCTGGTATTGAAAGACTGACACACAGATTTGGCTCAGAAGGCATCTGCACTTATTCCTTTTTGGGGTAGAACATTTTTGGGGTAGACAATTTGTTGGGGCTGAACTAGAGGAAAAGCTCCTCAAATTGGTAAAGAAGCATTCCTTCTCTCTGAAGCAGCCTTCTTCTGATAAACAGGCAGTAAAATCTAAGTCGCGTTTTCCTCAGCCCTCTTGTAGACAGCCACAGCAATGCATCAGTAGTCGGGATCAGGATTCAACATTTTCTTCTGGAGTGGGAGGTGTCTACTTCTGAATTATGGGCGCTGGGGATAGTTTGGAAAGGATACAGAATAGATGTTGCTTCCCTCCAAATGGACTCAGGGTCAGGCCAGGTCCATGGCCCTAAAAGAAAGTGAAGAGGATGAGCCTTAGAAGGGGCTCAAGTTCCTTCTTCAAAAGGCAGCAATCTCTGAAGTTCCTCAAACAGGTGAGGGGAGAGGGTTTTAGTCCATTGTTTTTCTAGTGGAGACGGCAGCAAGGGGCTTTTGCTTGGTGTTGCATCTGAAGGCCCTCAACAAGTTTGTTCAGGCCCCACCTTTCAGGATGGAAACACTGCAGCGTATAATAATCCATTTGATGATCAAGGAGCATCTCATAGGTACTTTGTATTTGCAGGATGCCAACTATCATGTCCTGAACGATCTCCAGCGCCGGCGTTGTTTCAAGGAGAGACACTTCCAGTTCCAGGTGTTACCCTTTGGTCTGAAGCCTGCTCCTCGGGGGTTCAAACAAGTGGTGGCATCTTTCCATTTAGATTCACCTGTATCCAAACCTGGATAACTGGATTCTGCACACTCCTATGAGGGACCGCATGCTTCAGGATCTGGACCTGGTATGTTCTGGGGTCCTGGCCCATGGATTTCTTCTCAACAGAGGGAAAGGCCAGTAGACTCAAGCAAGAGACCAAGGGGCCCATTTTTCCATGGACCTAAACAGAGTGTTTCTTGCTGAAACCAAACCAGCTGTATTTAGATCTCTGTCACTTCATATGATGGGCCTCCGCTCTCTTTCACTGTGCCAATGGTTTAAACTCTTACGTCATATGGCAGCTGCAGTCTTCACGGTCCCCTGACCTCAGTTTCATCTTCGGGCCCCTGTGGTATCATCTTCACTAATTTTGGGATCAGAAGTCAGGGGTCTTTGCACTTTTGGGTCCAGTGACTGCGGAAATGGTCAGCAACCTCATATAGTGGGCTCTGCCACTCTCTCTTTTCAGGGGCATTGCTCTACAACAGGATACACCATTGGTCCTGACGACGGATGCCAGCTCCTTTGATTAGGGAGCTACTCTACAGAAGGAGTCACTGCAAGGCTGATAAACCCTGAAGAAAAGCAGATATTCCTCAACTTGGAGGGAGCTGTGTACAGAGTAGTTATGGCATTCCAGCACGTTCATGTAGTTTAGAATCAGGTGGTCAGATCGGACAATCAGGTTAAAGTGGCTTAACTAAACATTCAAGGGGAGAAGCAGTCCAGTTCTTTGAATGCTGTAGCTACCCCGATTAGTCAGTGTGGGGACATTTGCAGCCTCTGGTGGCGGTCCATATGTTGAGTATACCGTGTTAGTGATGTAGGGGACGAGGAAAAGGGGTACCTGGGGGCAATGTCTCATTACTCACTGCAAATCTTCATTAGCCCTGATCGTGTTGTCCTCGTCCCATTCATCACGTCTCCCCCTCCCTAATTGCTGGCCTTCATATAGAGCACATGATAGTTCAGATGGAATGCTGGGTAAGTATTGCTTATGTAGTACTCAGCAGGAGTGGGAGGTTCAGTATTTATGGGTGTTCCTCTGTTTCTATAGGCTGATATGGTATCATCTTATTAGCGATGAATGGTAATGTAAATGTGGGTGTACTTGTAAAGCGCACTGCGACTCCATGGAGTATCCTGGCGCTGAAGACCGCAGGGGAACCCGTCCTGGTTTTCCCTGTGAGATGGTCCCTTTCTGGGTATCTCCAAGGTGAAACCAGGCATCCCCGGCGTCTGTGGGGGGCCGTTGTAGAGATGAGGCAAGCTTAATGCCCAGAGTTGCCGAGTGTATTCCCTGGTTAGAGTAGGCACTGAGGCGAGAATTATCGAGTCCGTTTTGACCCTGGTCCACGACCCTGCCGCGTCGGGAATTGAACACTGGTCCCGGGCCGTTCTCTGCTTACGGGTCTGCCGCCTCTAACGAGTGAGCCACACCACTCCACTGTAAAAGGAAAAGGAGAACATCTCACAAAATTTTAGTTTTGTACCTTTTAGAGGACAACCAGACAGGAGTCATGAAGATTACCAGTAAGTAATGAAACACTATCCCCAGGCTCCCGTTGTCCTGTTAAGTAATGAGATATTATGCAGTGGGCACTTAGAGTGATGCTCAGAAAAACATATGTTTCAAAAAGCTTCAGTATATCTAATACAAAGTAGTCAATTTGGTTTACAGCATCCAAATAATCAGCACAAAAAACAGCAAAAAAAAAGAAAAACAATATTGACTTCTGGTGGACACTCTCATCAAATTCAAGACTCTCTACGGTATACAACCGTTACAACGCAACTTTTACAACGCACTACCATTACAACAAAACTTTTACAACGCAACATCCATTACAACGCATGCATTTACAACGCAGTCATTACAACGCATGACACTACAACGCACACCACTACAACGCATGCCATTACAACGCATAGCATTACAACACATAGTACCCTTACACTATCCAACACTTACCCTACTGTTGCACCCCCTGGAGTTAGAATAGTAATTTTTACCCCTACACTATCCAACACTTACCCTACTGTTGCACCCCCTGGAGAAAGAATAGTAATTTTTACCCCTACACTATCCAACACTTACCTTACATGCAATGCAATGTAATGCGTTGTAATGGTATGCGTTGTAAATGTAGTATGCGTTGTAGTGGAATGCGTTGTAAAGGTAGTTTCAAAGAATTCGTTGTAATGGCAGGCGTTGTAATGGTGTGCGTTGTAATGGATGTTGCGGTGTAAAAAATGCATTGTAAAGGTAGGCGTTGTAAAAGTATGCGTTGTAACGTCATACATCCCTCTCTACATCACCCACAATGCGCTCTACAACAGAGAGCTCACTTTTTGGAGACTAAGAACTGTTTATGCCCCATTCTGTCAACAAAGGATAACTTTCCCGGATCTATTACATCACATTTTGCCAGATGCAGTTTCCAAGTGTAAGAACCCATGCAGTGGAATTGTCTGATACATACTTCCAGAGAAGAGCCAAACTTACCACGGATGCAGAAAAAGCCCAAGCCCTACCTTTTATCACCCTGCTTAGATTTTTTCACATTTGGCACTTATGGTGCTGTGCTGGCATCTCTACTCTTGTTTCTGTTTGGTCCTTATTATTAGTTCATCACTCCCTTGCCCAACTATTGCTTTCCAACTTCTTTCTTCTCAACCCACTCTCTTTTGAGCCCTCTGTGATCTGAAAATGATCCTTGATCCACATGTAGCATGGTAATGCTCAATAGAAAATACATAAAAAGCCATTGCTACTGGCCTCCAAAATTTACAATAATCACTCAGAGACAGGAAAAGTACTTTCCACAACTAGAGTATGACAAGCAATATAGATGTGAAAATTGTGTACTGCATTGGCATCCTAATCATGGAGAACACATAAATGTCTCTCGGAATACATCCATAATGTTATTATATTACGCAGAAATATCAACCCACACATAAACTGAAAAACGTTCACAGAGGAGTAAGTTTAATGCAAATTGTAATGCCCTTTTTCTGGTGTTAAACATCGAAAAAACATTGGAAATCTAAAAGGTACAAAACTAAAATTTTGTGAGATGTTCTCTGTTTCCCAGGGGGAATCTCTCTGCCCCTCACTTCATCCCCTGGCAAAAAATATGTTTCCTCCCCATACTGAAACTTAGTTCAGTAGAAAGCACCCAAACGTGATGACTTTACATCATTATATTTTCTTTGTGATTGAAGATTCATATGTATGTATTTATTTTAAGCTATGTTGAAGGCTAAAATGTTCCCTAAAGCTTTATACTCATTTTTTGCACTGCATAATGTGAACTACATAATGAAGCTCATAGATTAATTCACCCCTTTTAGATAGACAATACATTGCAGCCAAACTCATCAGGACTATTTTACCCTGCATAACCACACACACCATTACACAGGTTTCAATATTTCCGCAATATGAGAAAAAATATGAATAGCATATTGTCCTAGTTCAGGTGTTGTGTATCAATGTGTTATCTGTTTATTAAAATGTATCATAAAGTAAAAATGAGACAACTTTAAATGCAAAAGCATTAGTAGCTAGATAAAGAACAAATTACTATGTTAGTTTTCTTGTTGTACTTTGGACATAACATTTTAACATAGAATATAAAACTGATCTATCTCCCCTACCTCCTTCCATGTTTTCATTCATATATGTGTATCAGACCCTCTTCTCTATTGAATATCCCCTGCTAACTAGTTTACTCAGTGTTTAATTAAATATTGTCCTGCATGGCATTTCATCTATGTATTCATTATAAATGTCAGGTCAGATCCTACTAAATCAAATACACACTAGACTGACTTCAAATATAGCTCTTTAACCTGTAAGAGTGCTGTGCCTTACAACGTAATCTCTTAGTCAAATAGTTAAAGATGTTTCTCCATTGGTCATATGGACCTTTGTTAGCTGACATCAAGCAGTGAAAGGGAGAAAACATCAACAATACATTTACAACTTGTGAAGCCTATGTGAACCCACAATAGGGACTAGGAATCACTGAGTGTAGTTAAAGGGTTTTATTTGTATCACCAATCAATCCAGTATATATGCAAACCAAAAATAAGTTGAATAAGTACAACAATACCTAAGCTGAAATATCTCAGTAACTTATGGCGCAACAGTATGCGATACAGAATTGTGACAACCACCACAATACAGAAATAAATTAAAGAAAACAGGTGTTCCATAAAGAAACTAGCCTTATCTCTTCTAAACATGAGCCAGATATAGCGTCATCTATCATGTGTCTCTTATTCGTTAGAACAGAAGAAGGTATCAGCATAATCGAACTTCAGTAGAAGTCTTAGAAAAAGGAAATCTGTGTTTAGCATAAAGCTTCACACGTGCAGAATAGGCAAGTAGAATGGTATGTAACACTCTAAGTATAGAGGGATTCTCTGGTGACTCCAACTGTGTGAACACAAATTTAACAGGAGACTCAAAAAGTCCTCATCTCCTTTCACACCACCGGAGACCAATCAATCCACTACTCGAGTGCATTTGCATGTAGATTTCAATTCCCAATACAACAAGCTGAGATTGCCCTCCCCTTCCACGCTAAATACAACATGAAAGGGTGCCTTATTTACAAGGCAGCGTTAAGCCAAGTTAGGTGGCTTAACGCAGCCTTGTAAGTAAGGCGAGGCGCCTATCGCCATCACGACATCACTGAAAGTGACATTGTCGTGGCAATAGGGGCTTGTCAATATACCCGAGAATGTTTAGTTTACCCGTGATTAAATTTCATGCAAATCAATCTTGGGTGGCAACTTCAAGACCAGGTCAAAAAAGGTGTTTATTTTCTAATCACTTTGCCATGGTTTTATCGATCTGCATACAATCTTTTAGGGTGTTTACACATTAAGGGGGATATTAGCAACAACTTGCGATAAGTATTGCAAAAAGCGTTTAGCACGTTTTTTTTATTGCCGCCTATCACTAGTTATTATCGTGGAGATAACACGCTACACTATTAGCAACGTTTACCTCCTATGCGATAAAATATCCAGCGATAGCGGCAAAATGCATGAATATCGCTGGAAATCCAGCGCTATTCACGCATTAACGCCATGGTGGACTTAGCCTGACAATCCACCTCCCATTGAAAAAACAGGTAAGTCATGTTTTTAGCAGGTGTTAAATTCTAGCGATAATCGCGTTTAGCGCAACTTTTCTTATTGCTAATAGGGGGAAGTTGTTTTAGTGATTGTTTTCAGTTGCTTTTAGTGGGGAACGCCTACCTTGCATGTCATTAGCGATAATTATCGCTGGCATGCAAGGCGACACGAAAACCGTCCGCTATCGCCAGAAAGCTGTCGCTAACGCCTGCTAGCGACAGCTTGCTGATTGGGCCATAAAAAAATCGCCGCTTTTGCAGCAAAAAGTGCTGCTAAAGCGGCGATAAGGCCCTTGGTAATATGCCCCTAAGTTTAGTGCAGGAATTTTGGGGGCATTTCATCAAACTAAATTAAATTTGGCAAATTCTTAGCATATGTAGATTACATTTGATCTCTCGAGTTTTGTCCAGATATGTAAGTAAAGGAAGGACAGGTAAAGTGTTAATTTTCTAGTAACTGTGACAAATACACAAGAAATTGTACATGCCTAGTTCTCTGCTCGTATCTTAAGTTAAGCCCAGTGTGTGGATCCCTAGTTACATAGAGATCTATCAAGGGGAGTACAGATGGAAAGGGTCTAAAAAAATCTCGATTTGATAAGAACTTTTGTGACTATAGGAAGGTCTATGTGATATTCAACAGACATTTACAAATTTAGTTTTCTGTTGGTATGTGATGTTTTTGTTGATAAATTAGAGAAGGCAAATTTGAAAGGGGTCACAAATATAAATTTGCTAGTGATGTTGGGACTATTTGTAGAATCTGCATGAAAACTGGCAGGTGATTAGAACGTTAGGAAGTTTAGTCTCTAAAAGTGTGTAAACTTGTGCTAGAGTCTGCCGTTTGTCTGTCAACTTATATAAGCATTATGATGTATTCACTAGTTAAAATGTTGCATATCTTTCCACCCCAACAAAGTGCTGCTTAACTACCAGGAGATTTAAGACTCAATGGTAGGAGGGTAATATTACATATTTGCAACCTAGCATTGAACATGAGCGAGATAGAGAGGTCTGTACTCTTTTGGTACTTCAACTGCGATAAGGCAGCTGAAGGCTTGAAATAGTGCTTGTTAAGAAGTAAACTCATGATAAAGAAACAAAATGTTCTAAAAATTCATATTCCATTACTAGACAATGTATTCAACAGTTACTCGCCAATCCATACTTATATTCATGTTGGAATACAACTTAATAGGGTTAAACGTTGTCTATGTGGGTCGTTCTGAGGTACATGAAGTTCCTTACCCAGATTATACCCAAAGATATATATTGTTGTGAGCTGTATAATATATGTATAATCCATTATAAAGAGGGTTATATTTAAGGCTCAGTGCCTGGCATATAAGGCACTACAGGGGAAAGGGCCTCTGTATCTGGGAACACACCTCAGGAAATACATTCCATCTAGAAATTTAAGGTCAGCACAGGCACATTTACTGTTAGTCCCGAAGTTCAAGCAGTTACGCTGGGGGGAGGAGTTTTATTGTTGGAACTGCGCAAAGGTATGAAATGCCCTTCCCTTGCCGATTAAAAATAGTAATTCCCTGATGTCATTCAGAAGTTTGCTGAAAACTTGGCTGTTCAAAAACTAATAAGTTCAGATAAAATTGAATCAGTGGAAATTTGAGCTTTTAGGTAGTCCTAGCGCCAAGACGCCCTTGGGCATATGTTGCACTTTACAAGTTGTAAAATCAAATCAAATCAAAATTTTTCTCAACGTTCGCTACATGTCACTCCCCATCCCTTTCATATTTTTCCCCAAATCATTCCAAAAATACTGAGGTGAGTTACAGTGATGTGGCCTTTGAAAAGTATTCACGGGCAGCCTCCTTGTTATGGTATATTATTCTAAGATAGTAAAATGTTACTTACTGCACATAGCAGATGACCATATAGAGCACCCACAACATGTATGTCTCAACGTTAGCAGTAAAACTCATTTAGAACAGCAAAAATAGCACAGATAGTTTTCCCCCTTAGTTTTTGAGACAGTACATTAGTAAATGTATAGTACACATTCCCCTGACAGTCTGGCAGACAAGCAAGTCTAGGTATAGCTCACCTTAAGCTTGCATTAATAGGAGAATAGCATGTTTGTTGATAGGATAATAGCATGTTTGTTGATGGTAGTGGGGAGAGTGTGCCTTAGCAGACATTTATTTGATAGTTGGAGAAGACATTTTACCTCATTGCTGGCTGGTTTAATTGTTTGGGTATCTTATTTTTGAGATGGTGACACTCAGAAACAGGGTAGAATGTGCAGGTGGCAAAATAGACAAGCCTAAGGTATTCTTATCTCATAGATGTAGAGTAACTGAAAAGTGAAAGTGGTGATCAGCTCCTGAAATCTGCTGGGAAAAAACAGGGTTTTATTATACATAGTGCCTTGGAGCACAATGGGCATTTGTGCGTGCTTTTTGCAAGCCCAGTGTATTATGGCAGTACATAAGTGGCTGCAAACAGTTTGTTGGGCCCCTTCTGTAAAATCGATTGCCCTGATATAATTCAAGGTGCAGTGTGCTCATTCGCATGAATTGAAAAATAGCTCTAAATGCAGCTGAATACAGATAGCGGCCAGCTGCTCTCAGTTGCTCTGTGGGCTCTTGTGGTAAGGTTGCTTTCCCCTAAATTACTCTTAATTCTGTGAACAAGCATAATTGCATTTTTATCAGTAATTCAGTTATGCGTATTTACTGAAATTACTCCGATTACTCCAGCGTAATGAAAATGAAAATACTGTCTAATAAATGTTTGTTCCTGGGGACAGGCTATTCCATTCCAGTGATTTCTTCTACAAACTATGGTAATCTAGGGCTACATGTATGACACATTTTAGCAGTTGCAAATCGGGAATCGGGACGTTTGCGACCCTTAAATAGTCGTTTGCCATGTACGGAACCTACGTTTTGAGTTAGTAACTTATTACCAACTTTAAAAATAGAGTTTGCGAGTTGGCATTAGGAAGGGGCATTTCAAGGGCGTCCCTTACTAATAGCGAGCTACAGGGGCATGTATGAATGTTTTGTGACCGGAACATGGTTGCAAAACATTCATATTTTATTGACTTCATGAAGCAGGCGGTAACCCATTTACAAATGGGACCCAGAAGCGGTAAAGTTATTGAATGGATGATATCCGTTGAAAGATCAGCAGGGTTTACCGGTTATAGACTGAGTTTACAGATGATCTGTGTTACAGTATGTCAATGCGTTATTCAGCTTACTGGATACTTGATAAAGATCAATTTACAATGGTCAGGCGATTTCAGTAGTTGTTTCCTAAGTTAAATTTGCCCGGCGTAAAACGCCTCTAATACCATACGAAGTTATTCAATAAAGAGGCAGGCGCTGGAGACTGGAAGACAGGAAACAAGTTTTATTCCGACGGAGTAGAACACGTCAGATCGGACAACAAGGTATCGTCTCGAGGTGCTCTCTCAACCTCTCTGAGACCTGGTCTTTTATACACTGGTTTAAGACATGTGAACGTCCTTTATTACAACAGGGACATTGTAGAGCATGAGAATGACATCAGAACGATATCCCCGACACCCCCCAGTTCCAGCCCATTCCAACACATGACAACAGTAGAGACCCTTTCCCCTCATATGATTGGGAGGGGCTATCACGCAGCTGAGTGTTCTGCCGATCTCTTTGGAATGTGTGCGCCTGATCGAATCTCCGGGGGTGGGGATGTCATGATCAATAGTGGCCTCTTTCAGGAGAGGCGAGTGCATACGGTAATGGGCAATAAACTGTATCCTCAGGCTAAGGGATGACCAGCAGTCAGTGCTGACGTTCAGGCTCAGAGGAAGGGGTCATCAAAGGAGGGGTATTCATGGACGGAAAGGAGGTGTTGGTCAGGCGCGGGGTGCGATTCCCTGGGACAGAGTCATGGGAGGGGAGGGTTCATGACTTGTGCATGCGAGTGCGGGGGCAGCCAGGGTGCGCGGGGAAGGCTTGCATGGTCAGGGAAGTGTGCTGACGGGCGATCGTGAACAGGGAGACCATGGTACCTAAAATGGCTGTCGTGTATGCTCGTACGTGGGTCTGCAAGATGGCGTAGATGATGTTCAATACACGAACCAAAATTCCACATACTGTTGGCCAGTTTCACTTTCTTCTGCCTTTAATTGACTGCAAGTTCAGCGAAAGGAGGAAAATGCGCATTTTATGATTGTTCTTAAACAAAATTGCTTACTCGAGTTGGAGATACTTGAATGTGACTACTGTTTCAGGACTTGCAGTGTGTAGCCACACAGAGGAGACACTCGATCTGTGATTGAGCTGGGGCCGCTGACCTGAAGCTGCCGCCGGGATCTTATCTCGGAGCTGGGCATTTTCTCCGCAGCCGGAGCTGCCAGGCAGGTAGTCAGCTTCTTGGCGTGGCCAGGAGCCGCTGGCTGTCATCCGGTGCGGCGCGGCCGGAGCCGCTGGCTGCCCCTTTAGCTGCTGGAGCCGCTGGGCATGTTCTCTTGTGGCCGGACGGTAACTACAGACCCAGAGAGAGCAGTGAGAGCCTGAGGACCAAGTCCTATTCAACCTTCTGTCCTCACTCACAACTGTCCTACTGCACATTCACTGCGACAGGACAACACCCCTGATTTAGAAAGGTCAGGGAGAGCCTTAGTCCTCATTGATGATCCCCACCCAAGGCCCCCCCCACCACGGAGTATAATACTGTATCTTTGTTCCCCCTCTTTTTTTTGTGTACAGTCCTGAGCTGTGTGATTAAAGTACTTTTCTTTTTTCTCTTGCGGCCGGATGGCTTCTGGTGCGGCTGGAGCCGCTGAGACCGCTGAGACTCTTTCTAACGTGGCCAGAGCCGCCAAACATTTCTCTTGCGGCCGGAGCCGCCAAAATAAAAACGCCAAAAAAATGCCAAAAGGCATTGAGAAGAACATTGCTCAAACACTGCTCAAACGCTAAAAATCCCCCTCGAGCAAGAACTAGAACTAGAACCAGAACAAGAGACAGCTGCGTGGTGGCTCGGAGCAGCCTCTAGGTTTTTTTTAAGAAAGCAGTCTAGGTTCACCTTTCCTATCTCCCTGTGACGACCTTGGACACAGTGGTTGCTGTGGCTGCTGTGGGTTTTTTGGGGGTGCAGCATCGGCAGCAGAAGCTGAACGACAAGGGCAAAGGGGCAAAGTCAAAGGGGCAAAACCGCCTGAGTGTGTACTGTGGAACATCAAGGTCATCTTCTGTCTGCTGGACTTCCAAATCTTGCCGACCCAAGGCCTGCCTAGTGCAGCATGAGGTCAGGACGCGTCCGAGGAGGTCCTATGAGTAAAGGAGGCATAAAAAAACACAAACGAACCTCCAAGACGCTTGATGGGACCAGGGACGAACCCCCATCCAAAACCAGGCCGTCAATACAGAGCGTTTGCTCACTAATTGACATAACATCAGACAAATCAGATACAAACAGCTCAAGAAGCGAGCAAACATTAAAAACAGAAAAGCACAACAAAATAAAAGACTGCCAAACCATGTTCCAGCCAAAAATCTACACAAAGTTCTGCTTTTTAAAAAACACGGGGGACACCTTACTTTCAAACACCAAAGAATTGCCAGGCCTACAGTCACCTCTTGAACCATCCCAGCTGTTACAGTGCATCGGTGCACAGAGTGACAATAACAGCAAGGAAAGCCCTAGACCAACAGCTAGAAGCTTACCGCAAATAACATCAACCCCTCAGCATAACAAAAGCTGGATGGCCCATGATACTAGAACCATTGGAAAAAAGGTTGGAAGAAAAGTTGTAATAGAAACCTACCTAATCCAAGTACACAAGTCCAACGATGTAAAAGATTTGTCAGTAGACAAATTAGAAGACAGTCACACAGACATCTGCGACACTGCTGGGAGCAGCAGTCTACTTTGTGAGGAAAACACAATCAGCACGCGTATCGGCACGCGTATCGCAACCGACGCATTAACGATCTGCGAACAAAGAAGTCAAGAGGCAACAAAGTACTCCAGTGATACCAAAAATAAGGAGGTGAGCGCAAAGGAGCATCGCAAAGAAAATGAACTCTCTTTGGCAGCTTTAGCTACACCATACAATGTACAAGGGATTGACTATAATACAACGTCGAAGTCTGGAAGAAAGATAGACAAAGCAGACAGGCCAACAACTCCTTCTTCAGAGGTGATAGAAATATCCTCATACCTGGGAAAGGAAGAGTGGTAAGATCTCCTTGCTGCATATTCTCAAGACAAGAGCAGAAGCGGGATGACTGTAAATACACTGATCAAGACAACTGAAGGTATCCGGGACAACAGGCGGAGGGGTCGGGCGCACCTAAGGGGGCTCAAAATGATACAACAACTCCAGGAAGCCAAGAAGAAACCCCAAAATATATAAAGCACGAAAGCGCTTGGCCCAGCCTGTTAAAAACAACAATACAACTCCTGGTAGAGGCCCTTCACTACTAATCAGACAAGATGGACACTCAATTAACGCTATTAGACACATTGGCTGTATTTGTGGTTGCCATCGACGGGAAGCTGGGCACATTAAATACGCTTCTTGAAAATAAGCTTGATCAATCGCAAGACGTAAACAGGCACGACAGAGGTGGATGTGGATGCGGACCAATTATTGATAAACTGTCTACACTTCCAACAATACTGAGCGATCTGTGCATACAACTCAAAAGGCCTCCACAGTGTCTACAAACCCAACCTTCTGATGGCCTTTTTGGAAAAGAAACAGAAGTCTCAAGGAACACAGAAACACTGGAAACTAAAAAACAAGGACATTCCAAAACAAAAGACATCCTATCCCACACACCTAAAAGAACAGAGGCCAGTGAAACTAGAACGTTAGGTGCTCTACTCCCCGAAGCCTTGGCAGAAGTCAACACAGACAAAAAAATTAATGCTAAACAAAGACGAGCAAAAAAACGTAAAGGCAGGAAACAAAAAACACATTCTAACCGCGAAGGATTTATGCATCTCTTTGGGAGAACCCCTGTTGCAGAACAAAGCATACTCCAACTCGAGGGAGGCACTAGCACAGCAGGGACTCCTGCAGAGGTAATAGCACCAACTCAAATCACCAACAGAAAGGGGCAAACAATCGAGAATTTGACTATACATGGAAAAACTATGCGTGAAGATCTAGAAGACCCACTACAAGATAGGCCAATTACATGCCTCCAACCCCCCGGGGACAGTAAAGCATCTCCTGAACCCGATCAGAATCGACTACCAAAGATTAGCACAATGACTTGTTCTAATCCCACTCAAACTATCAAACAAGAACACATTCCGGGTAAAAGGTCTGGGAACAACCCAGAGCCTAAAAAGTTAGGAAAGTGCAAAGGGTCAACGGACAGTCAACTGTCTACCATTACTCAAGTGACTCCATCCGTATACACATAGGCTGATCAGAAAGAAGAAACATCAGCACCCGCAAAAAACGCTGAACCCACGTGCTACCCCTCTTGGCTCGGAGAGAACTACCAACTGGCTAAACCTTCTGTATCAAATCAACATATACCCGGTCAAGTAACAAGAGACGTGAAAGAAGTTACCAACAATCAGGCAAAAACATCAGTAACACGAGGAGTTGAGCCTATATCATTAAGCCAAATTCACAAAGAGACCAGGATTAAAGACGAACAAAGGAACGCAACAGGTACCACATGGTTCAATCTGGACTACAGCTCGAAAGGAAGACATGATACACTTAATAGAGGCAACATCCTACGGTTGTTATCTCACATCCCCTCTCTGGAAGAAGTGAAAACCTCTGATCTGGTCTCAATCGAATTCATAAACGATGATGGTACGGGCAGAGAAAAAACGAAAGCAACTTGGGCAACTATAGCAATTTCACAGAAAATACAAGCTGAGGCCGAGATATTTAAAAATTGGGGGATAACAATAATCCCATACATAAAGCCAAGATACCCAGAAATACTAATTCCGGTGGTAACAGCGGAGGATCAGGACACTGCTAAAAGCCCCAGAATTTTGGTTCCCAGAGGAGCGGTAGGGATATGCGGAACAAGCAATGACCAACATACCGGCGTTACTCGACGGATTGGAGACGATAAGTCATCATCAACTGGATTGTCAGATCTAAGATGGTTTTCTAGAACAATAAATAACAACAAATGAAAACCGGCCCAATTTCAAGAGAGAGCAAGCATAATCTACTACGTATATGTTCGTGGAATATCAACGGTCTAGCCACTAAAATATCTGACTCAGAGTTTGTAGATTACATCAGATCTTTTGATATTGTGGCACAACAAGAGACATGGCTAGTAGACCCTCCACATCTTCAGGGATATTTGCGTTTCTTCACTGGTGCAAAAAGGACAGCCAAATATGGGCACCTCCAAGATGGCCTAGTAACTTATGTCTCAGCCACAAGTGCCATCACCGTAAAAGAAGTTGGCCCACCTTCTTTAGCGTCATTGGCAGTAAACTTTCCTTTGGCACAATTAAAACAAGGAAATGTTGAAACTGACTTTACCTTGATCAACGCCTATGTCCATCCTAAAAAGGAAACAAAGGCAGCCAAAGAATTATGTAACTTCCTGGAGGAGTGCATAAGGGAAAGACCAACAACAAATCTCGTGCTCACCGGGGACTTTAACCTCAACCTCATGGGAATCACGTCAGATGATGAGATCCTAACTCAAAATTCAATTTGGGATATTCCACCACAAGGGAAGCCACAAGTATCCAAACAAACAAAACTAGGAAATCAGAGATTAGAAGAACTGGTAAATTTCCACATCAGAGCACTAAATGGAAGGTTTGCTGGAGACAGCCCCCCGGCCACAACATTTCACTCAACAAGAGTCAGTACTATACTGGATTACACTTTTATCTCATTACCTTTTTTTCAATATACGACCTCTTTCCGGATAGGTAAAAAAACAGACAGTGACCACTGCCCTCAAGAAATCGCCCTGAAAATTGTGAAGCCTAAATTTGAGCAATTCGCTGCACCAAAAGAGTCGGTCTATACCATTAACTTTAAAAAAATCAAATACTCGGCAGCAACTGATGAATCCTTAATAGAAAGGGCAAAAAAGCACTTTTGGGCCCGTTCCAGATCTAGTGAAATTGCGAAATGGGAACAATTTACAAAAACTATGTCCATCTACGCTACAAGACCTAAGACATATGTCAAACTGGGCCGTGGCAGCATGGAACAGTTTATGCGAGAGTACAAAGAGAAAATTAGGGGCACAAAAAAATCAATTTATCACATGATGAGAGAACTTCAGCAGTATCCCATGGATACAGGGAAGCACGATCACTTACGGAAACTAAAATCAACACTGAAAAAATTAAAATGGGAAGCCAATAGATCTGTGGAGTATAACATGTGGGCAAGACTACATTCTGACACCAAACGGAGCGATGGGGCAAGATTTTGGAAAACCATAAACTCCTTCATAAGACCGATGCATGATGGAGTTTCATCCAACATCACAAAAGAAAGACAAGTTATCTAGGAAATCACTTTAATCAGGTTACGGATAACAACCTGGGGTTAATACCGGATCGTGTGATGGATAATCTTATAGGATATAAAGCACAGCCACCCCAAAAGTGCACCAGCATCCAAGATGGTCAGAATCCAATTTTAAATAACGAACTGTCAAGTTTACAAAGCATCATCAAGCGCCAAATCAAGAAAGAAAGAAGTGAGGGAGCCCCAGGACCGAAAGGAATCCCGCCCATTCTTTACAAACAAGATGCGAACGGTTGGGCAGTAGCACTCGAACCCCTTTTTTGGGAAATCAGACATTTCAACAGCCTGCCAGGTTCCTGGAAGGGCTCTATCATCTCTTCAATTTTTAAGGCAGGGGACAAGGCTCTCCCACAAAATTACCGTCTGGTGGCCCTAATTGACAGCGAGGCAAAGTATTTTTCAGGTATACTGTTGGAGGAATTGCAGGCATGGGCCACAGAGAAATCCCTAATTCTGGTCAACCAGACAGGCTTCGCCAAATCAGTTGGTACAACGACCAGTATTCTATCTACGGGTATGTTAATAGATAAGGCTGAATCAAACAAAATGCCTATCCACTTCTGTTTTATAGACTATAAGCTTGCCTTTGACCATATAAATCGGAACATTTTATGGTCTAAATTGAATGGTTGGGGGATTCCGAGGCCTCTGTTGGACCTGCCGATTAACCTTCATACAGAGACCTGGGTTCTGATAAAGGTGGGGGAAGGATCACTTCTGTCAAGGCGCATACCGACCAATAAAGGCCTCAAACAGGGCTGCGTCTTGGCTCCCACACTATTCAATCTGTTTTTAGGTGACCTCGTACCAATCCTAAACAGCTGCAACTCTCATGCTCCCAAGCTGGGAGGGCTCCAATTACCGTGTCTTCTATACGGAGACGATATAGTCCTAATAAGCCACACAAAAGTAGGGCTATAACACCTTGTGAATACAACACATGGCTATTCTGAAGCAAACGAACTGACTATAAATTTTGAGAAAACCCAGTCAATGACCATCAGTAAGAACAAGAGAAAATCGACGTCGTGGTACTGGAACAACACACAAATTGATGATACGTCAGCGTACAAATACCTAGGAGTAAAGATCGACAATAGCGCAAAGTTTACTGCACAGAGAACGAGCATCAGAGGTAAAGGGCTTGCTCTGTCAATTTCTTTAAAAACACTAAACAGCAAACTCTCTGGGCCCTCTCTTCTACCTCTAGTACAAGTAATTTGTGCTAAACTTCTGCAAACAATTACCTATGGGAGTGAGGTACAGAGAGGCAGAGATGCAAAGACCCTCGAGAATACAATTATAGCTGCATACAGAATTATTTTTAGCCTGCCCAAACAAACCTCCCCAGCACAAATTAGGCTAGAGTTCGGTATTCAACAAGAGCTCCTGGCAAGACAGGGGTCCTATATTACTGTCTGGGATAAAGTAAGGAAATCCAAACAAGGAACTCTAAGTGAGTATTTATGGACGGAGCTAGAGCAACACCCTTCCTCACCAGCAGCCAAGTACCTTAAAAGCAGCCTGGTAAATACAGGCTTAAAGCAGCTTTGGGATGCCTCAACAAATCATACAATGCTCAAAAATCTGGTTAAGAAAACAATTAAACATCAATCGTGGGCTGAAGATAAGGCAGCCCTCTCAAAAAGAACACATGGCTGGATGACCCTGAACTCTTACTCAACACAAGCACCACAGAGTTACTTTGGTTTGGATTACGCTAAAACCGTTAAAATGTGTTTCTTAAGGTATAGGTTGGGTCTGCTACCCTGCATCCGACACCTTCCACACTGGCTAAAAGACAAAGCAGGCTCTCTCTGCCGGTTATGTGGCTTAGTGCAAGAGGATATGTTGCACTTGCTATGCTCCTGTGACAAACTGTTGGATGAACGAAAACATTTGTTGAAACACCACTTTAATCGACGAGGGATACGCACACGAAGGAATGCAGTTCTTGTCTGTTTTGCATCTCAGGACCCACGGTTGAACTGTAGCTTTGTGAAATTCATGAAGGCAGTGGAAAAGAAAATGCCAAAAACTGTCAAACACCTGCGGGGTTTAGAACTTTCCCTCACCTGCTCCCTGCAATCATCGTTGTTCCTCCGGTCTCCCTCCCGCCGCCGCAGCATCCCATCACCGCGGCCGCTGTGTGGAGGGGACTACAACCCCCAGGCACCTTTGCGCCACCACCACCTCCATGTCCGCGCCCGGAGGCACTTCAAAAGGGAACTCAGCCCCGGCGGAGTGGGCGCTGTCAAACACCTGCGTGGGTCAGAACTTTCCCTCACCTGCTCCCTGCAATCATCGTTGTTCCTCCGGTCTCCCTCCCGCCGCCGCAGCATCCCATCACCGTGGCCGCTGTGTGGAGGGGGACTACAACCCCCAGGCACCTTTGCGCCACCGCCACCTCCATTTCCGTGCCCGAAGGCGCTTCAAAAGGGAACTCAGCCCCGGCGGAGTGGGCGCTGTCAAACACCTGCAGGGGTCAGAACTTTCCCTCACCTGCTCCCTGCAATCATCATTGTTCCTCCGGTCTCCCTCCCGCTGCCGCAGCATACCATCACCGCGGCAGCTGTGTGGAGGGGGACTACAACCCCCAGGCACATTTGCGCCACCGCCACCTCCCCCTCCATTTCCGCGCCCGGAGGCGCTTCAAAAGGGAACTCAGCCCCGGCGGAGTGGGCGCTGTCAAACACCTGCGGGGGTCAGAACTTTCCCTCACCTGCTCCCTGCAATCATCGTTGTTCCTCCGGTCTCCCTCCCGCCGCCGCAGCATCCCATCACCGCGGCCGCTGTGTGGAGGGGGACTACAACCCCCAGGCACCTTTGCGCCACCGCCACCTCCATTTCCGCGCCCGGAGGCGCTTCAAAAGGGAACTCAGCCCCGGCGGATTGGGCGCTGTCAAACACCTGCGGGGGTCAGAACTTTCCCTCACTTGCTCCCTGCAATCATCATTGTTCCTCCGGTCTCCCTCCTGCCGCCGCAGCATCCCATCACCGCGGCTGCTGTGTGGAGGGGGACTACAACCCCCAGGCACCTTTGCGCCACCGCCACCTCCATTTCCGCGCCCGGAGTAGCTTCAAAAGGGAACTCAGCCCCGGCGGAGTGGGCGCTGTCAAACACCTGCGGGGGTCAGAACTTTCCCTCACCTGCTCCCTGCAATCATCGTTGTTCCTCCGGTCTCCCTCCCGCTGCCGCAGCATCCCATCACCGCTGCCGCTCTGTGGCGGGGGACTATAACCCCCAGGCACCTTTGCGCCACCGCCACCTCCATTTCCGCGCCCGGAAGCGCTTCAAAAGGGAACTCAGCCCCCGCATCGCGGGAACCGCGCGTGGGTAGCGCCGGGAGAAGCCCAGGACAAGGGCGGGGCCATCTGCGGCAATCAGAGGCCAGAGGAGGCCGGGACGGGGCCTTTCCCCTTGGTTCGGAACGAGGAGAAAAAGTATTAAAGGTACTGCTACCCTTTATCTATTCCCCTCCTACTAATGGTTCCTTCTCATTCGCCATCATAGTGGTACTGTTTAATCGTTTACATTGGAAGATGGCTGATGACATGACCTGCAAGGGGGGTATCAGAAAAATCTCCGCCCACAGTGACTTGTACAGAGGAACGATGGACCACTATCTAAAAAGGGTAACGCTCCTCATTGTCAGAGAACTAGAGCGAATAGAGCGATCCCCAGCCCTGGATAGTTCACCCACAATGTGTTCTCCTTTACAGACTGCTGATGTTGCTCCACAGATGTCTTTACTGGAGGAACTAAACAACATGTGTAAATCCACGTATCCTCCCGTGGAACCAGACAATGTGCAAATTAATTCTCCTATCTGCGCCATAGCAACTATTAGCCCTCGGTCTTGTAGCCAACCTCAACCAACTCACAGTATGCAGGATGCACCCCCTCTAACGCGATCAAAAGAAAACTCGCATTCGGCATTGACCCCTCAGCTCACTAAAGCTAAAAGGAAGAGAGATGGGGTCAATCAATTGGGTAGACAGGCCAAGCAACAGAAACCAAATCCTTATCCCGTATCCCCCAATACTCCCAACATTGTTATATCGAATGCACCTATCCATGCTTCTTTAATGGCTTCGATCGAGAACATGATTAAGACTATAATATCCCCGTTGATGGATAAAATGGCTAGTTTAGGGGACAGGCTCACGGGCGTTGAGGAAGCCATCAAGGCCAATACATTACATGTAAAAACTATGGCAGTATCCACTCGATCACAGCGCTTAGCGGCCACAGAAATGCCCGAAAACTCCATACAAAGCAAGACTATTCATAACCAACTAGTAACTTCACATGTGAAAATGTTTAATCCCCCTGTCACAACTGTACGGAGCTCTCGCACTAGAGTAGGGCTAAACAAACAATAAAAGGGAACAGTGGTCAATCACAACAATATGTTGCTCAAAACCAATCATCTACACTTGCCTCCAGAGGCGGCCCCTATTGTGTACGTCCTCTCGGGAGTACCCGAATTTATAAGGGTGAAACATGAAAGGCATATGGACCTAAGAAACAAGGTTACGTTTTGGCTACCCAAAAATAGACCTCTACCACCCAACATCGATGGCACTATACTAAATGTCAGAAGGGTGGGTTGGCTAGGACCTCTGCGCAAGGACTTTGCAGGCGATTTGGTACTTGTCAAATTCAGGACTAAATACGTTGTTCCTTTTCTCCAATCTTGGCAGCCTCAAATAGGAGATGGTCCTATATCTATCTGGAGCATAAGTGACTTCTACCCTAGATCATTATATGTCTAGTTGAAATGTAAAAAACCACAGAGCAACCATCTTATGGGCCGGTGTGATCTTGTATCAAGTGGCTGTATTCATCTCCACGCCTGATCAATTTGACTCATTATCTCACCCTAGAATGTTTAGCCGATTATTTTATCAACCTGATTTTATTTTTTACATATGTAATTTTGATGACATGTACTGGTCTATATTTATGTACTGTTGTTGCTTTTATGATTCTTATATAGAAATCGAATAAAGCTAAGTACTATAAAACAAAACTGTATCTATCGCCAAGGCCAATTTATCAAGACGCATGAAGGCACTGGAAAAGAAAATGCCACAAACTTGAATCCTAAATGCTTTTAGAACACATTATAAAACAAAACTGTACCTATTTAAAAGGTTAATTTAATAGGATGCATTTCTGTGTTTTAAAATGAACTGAGAAACTGTGATCACGTTACGTTGGTTTTCTCAAGTATGTAGATTTAATTTTTATATTCTGATTTTGAAATGCAATGGTTTTAATTAACTATGCAAATAAAATATTCTAATTCTAATTCGATCACAAATGGGAAAGCGGGTGCCCAAGGGACCCCTTCCCTTTTGTGAATATGGGCACCAACATCCATGGACCACTGCTGCTCTTAAAAAACTTAAAAGGTAGTTTTCATTTTTATTTTTGAAATGCATCCCGTTTTCCTTTAAGTTAAACTGGCTGCATTTAAAAACATATATATATTTATAAAGCAATCACAGACATGGTGGTCTACTGACCCTAGCAGGCCACCATCCATGTGATTACAGGCTATTCCCAATGGGTTGCAAAGTGTGACCTTCCTCATGAATATTGATGAGGCAAGTCAATTGCGGCCCCATTGGGAATCGCAAACAGTGTCAAAGTCACTGTTGTACATCGCATTTTGCAAGTTTCTAATTGCGAGTCACAGAAAGTCGCAATTAAAAACTCACAAAATGTTTCAGTTGTACATGTTGGCCCTAGAACCTAACTCTAATTGTTTAAGTGAGCTAAATTGTGACTGCAGTTTGCAGAATGCATTGACTCAGTAATTAAAAGCTTTGAACTGAAATATGGGGTCCCTGATGACAGAAAGTGATCTAGTCACAATAATCAATGAGCCAACTCATGAAGCAGATTCAGAGCAATTATGTGAACTGATTGATTAGCCTGGTTTAGGTGTGCTTTAAATGGCTACAGGAAAAATCTAGTGATCTGCCTAATCACGGGGATGGTTTTTTAGCATTTTCCACTTCTGCGAAGGCTCTGTTGAACAACTACTGAATACATATTGAAGTATACGAGTGTAGATGAAAATGCAGTCTTGCATGAAATGCAGTTCTGTACAGTTCGTAAAAATGTTATTAGTGTTAGTAAATGCCTGGAAAGATCATTAACCACGGAGAGAGACTACCACCATAATTTATTGTGTAGAATATTTATGCATGTGCTCTTGTTTTGTAGAGGATCTTGAAATAAATCAGTGGGTACATTCTTATACCAAGCATGTGTGTTTTGTAACAATGTAAGGACATTGTATTGCCCCGTGATATTTATAAGTGTTATATATGGTACACGTACTACCCTTCATACAGGTGATTTGCAATACATATTGGTTTGTATTCATCACAAATGAATACAAGGAATTTCAAGTCAAGACCCCGGCTCCAATTATGCTGTCTTTACTGCCGATTTATTCTCTAGCAGACAAATATGGATAATCTATATATATAAAAACGAATGTATGTCTGTCTGTCTGTCTGTTTGTCCTTTATGCATCACTACACCATTCATCCGATCGCCATGAAACTTTGGGAAGTTATTAAGTACACTCCCGCGAAGGTTTCTGGCATACATTTTTTTAAAATATCGGCCCCCTGGGCCCTCATAATCTTTCGAATACTGATGTACGCACCAGACGGAAAAACAACAAATCATGTATCCACAAGCACTCGAATAAATAAATAGAATTAAAACACCATTCATCCGATCGCCATGAAACTTTGGGAAGGTGTTGAGTACAGTCCGCGAAGGTTTCTGGCATACATTTTTTTAAAATATCAGCCCCCCAGGGCCCTCATAATCTTTTGAATACTGATGTACGCACCAGATGGAAAAACAACAAATCGTGTATCCACAAGCACTCGAATAAATAAATAGAATTAAAACACCATTCATCCGATCGCCATGAGACTTTGGGGAGTTGTTGAGTACACTCCCGCAAAGGTTTCTGCCATAAATCTTTTTAAATATCCGCCCCCCAGGGCCCTCATAATCTTTCGAATACTGATGTACGCACAAGACGGAAAAACAAAAAATTGTGTATCCACAAGCACTCGAATAAATAAATAGAATTAAAACAGCATTCATCCGATCGCCAGGAAACTTTGGGAAGTTGTTGAGTACACTCCTGCGAAGGTATTTGGCATATATTTTTTTTAAATATCGGCCCCCAGGGCCCTCATAATCTTTTGAATACTGATGTACGCACAAGACGGAAAAACATAAAATCGTGTATCCACAAGCACTCTAATAAATAAATAGAATTAAAACAGCATTCATCCGATTGCCAGGAAACTTTGGGAAGTTGTTGAATACACTCCCGTGAAGGTTTCTGGCATAAATTTTTTTAAAATATCGGTCCCCCAGGGCCCTCATATTCTTTCGAACACTGATGTACGTACCAGACGGAAAAAACAAAAATCGTGTATCCACAAGCACTGGAATAAATAAATAGAATTAAAACAGCATTCATTCGATCGCCAGGAAACTTTGGGAAGTTGTTGAGTACACTCCAGCGAAGGTTTCTGGCATAACATTTTTTTAAATATAGGCCCCCTAGGGCCCTCATAATCTTTCGAATACTGATGTACGCACCAGGCGGAAAAACAACAAATCATGTATCCACAAGCACTCGAATAAATAAATAGAATTAAAATGACTCTTTGAAATTTTTTCCATATTAAAATGTATGTTTCAATAAAAATTACACAAAGTAAATTGAATGTTATCATAACGAGTTTCCTTTAATTTCCTTTCTTCGGAGATCGCAGCAACGCGTGATGGGTAAGCTAGTCTACATATATATATACAAACGAATGTATGTCTCTCTGTCTGTTTGTCCTTTATGCATTACTACACCATTCAACTAATTGCCATGAAACTTTAGGAAGTTGTTGAGTACACTCCCGTGAAGGTTTCTGGCATAAATTTGTTTTAAATATCGCCCCGCCAGGGCCCTCATAATCTTTCGAATACTGATGTACGCACCGGACGGAAAAACAACAAATCATGTATCCACAAGCACTCGAATGTCAAGTCAAGTCAAGTTAAGATTTGTATTGCGCACTACTCACCCAGAGGGTCTCAAGGCGCTTGAGGGAGGGGGGGTATGTTAATTATCGAATATCCAAGTTTTTAGTTGTTTTCTGAAGAAGAGGTGGTTCTGTGTAAGGCAGAGATGGGTGGGGAGAGAATTCCAGGTCTTGGCCGCTAAGTAGGAGAAGGATCTTCCCCCCATGGTGGATCTTTGGATGCATGGAATCGTGGCGAGGGCTTGATTGGACGATCGTAGTTGGCGGGTGGAGGTGTAAAAGGTCAGGCGCATGTTGACGTATTCGGGTCCTAGGTCGTAAAGGGCTTTGTGTGCGTGGGTGAGGAGACGGAACGTTATTCTCTTGTTGACGGGGAGCCAGTGGAGGTCTTTCAGGTGACCGGAAATGTTAGCATGGCGGGGGATGTCTAGGATGATTCTGGCTGAGGCGTTCTGGATGCGTTGGAGTTTTTTTCTGTAGTTTGGCTGAGGTTCCGGCGTAAAGGGTGTTTCCGTAGTCCAGTCGGCTTGTGACCAGTGCATGAGTGACCGTCTTTCTTGTTTCGGTGGGGATCCAGCGGAAGATTTTTTTGAGCATACGTAGGATGTTGAAGCATGATGATGAGACGGCGTTGACTTGTCTGTTCATCGAGAGGGAGGAGTCCAGTATAAAGCCCAGGTTAGGTGCGTGGTCCGTTGGTGTGGGTGCGTTTCCCAGCGCCGGTGGCCACCATGAGTCGTCCCAAGCGGAGGGGGATGATCCTAAGATGAGGACTTCCGTTTTGTCAAAGTTCAGTTTTAAATGACTGTTCTTCATCCACTTGGCCACTTCTTTCATCCCATTGTGTAGGTTGGTTTTGGCGGTGTTTGGGTCTTTGGTGAGGGAGAGGATCAGTTGGGTGTCGTCTGCGTAGGAGATGATGTTGAGGTTGTGTTGGAGCGCGATGGATGCGAGGGGGCTCGAATAAATAAATAGAATTAGAACACCATTCACCTGATCGCCATGAAACTTTGGGAAGTTGTTGAGTACACTCCCGCGAAGGTTTCTGGCATAAATTCTTTTTAAATATCGGCCCCCCAGGGCCCTCATAATCTTTCGAATACTGAAGTACGCACAAGACAGAAAAAAAATTGTATATCCACAAGCACTCGAATAAATAAATAGAATTAAAACATCATTCATCCGATCGCCAGGAAACTTTGGGAAGTTGTTGAGTACAATCCCGCGAAGGTTTCTGGCATAAATTCTTTTTAAATATCGGCCCCCCAGGGCCCTCATAATCTTTCGAATATTGATGTACACACCAGACGGAAAAACAAAAAATTGTGTATCCACAAGCACTCGAATAAATAAATAGAATTAAAACAACACTTTGAAATGTTTTCCATATTAAATTGAATAAGTTTCAATAAAAATTACACAATGTAAATTGAATGTTATCATAACGAGTTTCCTTGAATTTCCTTTCTTCGGAGATCGCAGCAACGCATGATGGGTAAGCTAGTACCAAATAAAAAACAAAAGAATTACAATATCCATTAATATCCTGTTGTTGGACTAACAATGTAATCTACACAAGTGACTCTTTAACCAGTTTACTGCTTCGAACGTTCAGCGCCAGTGCTAAACGTTCAAAGAAACGGGTGCGGCCGCGTCGGCCGTTGGACGTGCGCAGCTCGAGGGAGGTAGCTCGCGCGACGTCCAACGGCCGACGGCAGCAGCAATAGGGTTAACAGTCTATAAATATACATATGAATAAATGCACACTATTTTTGCCATGTCTCCTTGCAATCTGCCCCTTTCACGATTTTTGACATTTGAATCTGGGGGTTCCTTTTGATTCTGGGGTCTAGGGAATAGCCCTTAATGTAGTTAAGGCAGGTGCAGGAGTTTTTTTTTTCATACGCCAGATTGAAGGAGGGGTGTGTGTGTGCCTGACCTTTTCCAAGTGGAGATTGAAAACTCTCAGAAAATCTGATTACAAGAGTGGATACATTGATCAGTGCTATGATCAGAATGCCATCAATGAAGCAATTCAGCTGCTGATGGCTAGTATAAGATGTTCAGTGTGAATGACCCATGCATATTTTTAAGCAAGTGTAATCTAGTATGAACCCCGATTATTGAGCTATGACTACGAAACCATTACAAGTAATTTATATTATATTTTACACTTACAAAGATAGCATAATTCTCACTCAAAGGAGTGTTGCTTTGAGTATACAACTCCCCTGCCTCGAAGATATTTAAGCAAGGATTGATTCTTGTCCTTTACCTTATTAGACAGCGTAATATGTAGCTCAGATGTTTGCTTATGTTAACCCGAGAGAGTTGAGTGTTTTCCATATGTTTTCTTTTTAGTTCCTGAAGATTAAGAAGGAACACCATAGTTTATCAGTCCAGGAGTGTATGTACTTAATTTAAAAAAGGGTAGGCCAGTCTTTCTTTTTTAAGGAAGTTTTTCACTGAAAAATGTGTCTGGGTTAGCCACCAGGGGGCAGTAGTTGTGTCATGTGAGGGTAGTTTGGGATGGACCACGGAAAATAGTATCTCAAACGGTTTTGATCCATGCATCCTGCAGCCTAATAATTTATAAAGCTCTGCCCTCATTGATTAAGGTATGGCTGCATGAAACAATATCTAAAAAATGAATAGACTGTTGTCGTGAGAAGCAGATTATGCATGGAACATGTGAAGAATGCAGCAGTGTGCTATCACTCTGTATAGAAAGAAAATTCTGTATTAAAATGTTGCATTAGGTGTGCATCAGGTTGTCCCCTCAGTTGTACTCTGGTGTGCAAACCACTCTTGATGCAATATAACATGGATATTGAATACCCTGTAGAGTACATATCACGTTTAGGTGAAAATCACCTTTTATGAAACATCAGCAAGAATGTTCAAACAATTTAAGAAGCAAAAATTACACTTTGGAGCAAATATGCCTTAAGGGGCAAAATAACTCTTGTTGCAACATCAGCAGAAGTGTTGAAACGTAGATCAATATATACAGAATAAAACGTTTCATTTATGTCTTAAAACACATTAAGGTAAAATATTCCATTCAGGTGCAAAAACAGATTTTGTAGCAAAAATCACATTTAGGAGCACAAACACAATTTAGTGAAAATTACACTGGGGCAAAGTCAGGTGGAGTGTAGTATTCAATTTAAGTTAATTGCATAGAGAAAATATAATTCAAGATCTTTTATTAGGTGTAAAAGGTAAGCATGTGTATAGCATTACATTTGGTTGACAGCAGGTTGTGGTGCAAAATCACACTTGGTGCAACATCAGTATAAGTATAGAAATGATTTAGAAGCAAAATTCACATGTATGTGCAAAACTGACATTTACCCACAAAATCACATTTAGACATCAATTTCCTTTTTGGTACAGATTCTGCGTGGTGCACAGTAAGTCACAGTATTGTATCACATTTAGGTGCATAATCACATTTAAGCTCAAATCACAATAATGTGCAAATTCCCAAAGGGTGCAACATCAGCAGAACTCTTAGAATATTCTTAGGAGTGCAAATCACATGCAGGAGGAAAAATCAATTTAGTCTTTAATCTTAATTGAAATTAAAGTAATTCTGCTGAAATGTGTGGTATTTCTTCTCATGTTTGAGATTTGTTTGCACGGAAATATTTCAACAAGGCATTTTCTACTTAAAACTGTCTCCTGCGGGTATTGCCCTTGACTTTTTTAAATATGCCCTTGTGTGAAAGAAGCAACTAACAACGGAGTGATGGATAGAATTCTTTAATTCATCTTAGCTACTGGCTTCATTTTAGCACATCTGGAGGAGACCTGGGGCCAGATGTAGGAAAATCGTATTTACCGATTCATAAATACCGAATTTTACCGATTTGGTATTTATGAATCGGTAAATATGAAGGAAGGAAATGTAGGTAATTTCAAAAACAGAAATACTGATTCTTTAAAATTCGGTATTTACCGATTCGGTAAATACCGAATCGGTATTTCCTATTGATTCCTATGGGCTGTGCAGCCCATAGGAATCAATGGGAAATACCGATTCGGTAATTACCGAATCGGTAAATACCGATTCCAGCAAGGGTGCAGGGGGTGTCACTTTGACACCCTCTAGCACCCCGAATACAGGCATGTGTGCCATGTGGCACACAGACATGCCCTAGGGGCATGTCTGTCTGTCACATGGCATAAGTGTGCATGCACAAATGTGCATGCACACCTGGATTCGGTATTTTACCACCCAATTGGATTGGGTGGTAAAATACCAAATCTGTAAGGCCTTTGGGACTCAGAAGAGTCCCACCTACATCAGGAAGTTACCGAATCGGTAAAAATACCGATTTGTTATTTTACCGATTCGGTAAATTTATCGAATCGGTAAAATAGGGCCCCTACATGCCAATTCTTAAATACCGGTCGGTAACGGCCGAAATCGGCCGTTACCGACCGGTATTTGGGCTCCTACATCTGGCCCCTGGTCTGGTAGTTCAGGCTTGATTCTTCCTAGTGGAGCCGGATCAAGACGGATTTGCATATGTCTGGTCTCTACCCAGAGTAGCATTGTGGACAAAGAACATTGGACTGGAATAACGCCCAGGGCAACTACCACTGCCTTCATTATTACCAGTATTACAACAATCCCTTTGTTAGTCTCTTGTTGAAAAAGGTCCCACAAGATACCAGCAAACCAAATTTTGCTTAACTTTGTGAATTTTCTATGAACTTTTGCAAAAAACGAAACACAATGTTGCACATGCTTTGAAAATCACATTTAGGTGCAATCTCACACAATGCAACGTCAGCAGTAAAATTCATTAAAGAGCACAAAATATCATATAGGACAAATTGACCCATGAGTCAACATAAACAGGAGTAGGGAAACCCTTTTAGGTGCCAAAAACATATTTAGCTGTAAAATCACCATTAGATTAAAAATTGCATTTAATTAAAAACACATCCATGGTGAAACATCAACAGAAGTGTTGAAACGCTTTGTAAGCAAAAGACCTCTAGGTACAAAATCCAACTGATTTGAAAAATTACCCATGGCACAACATCAACAGGGTTTTGAAGACACTCTTAGATGCAAGTACAGTTTGGGAAGTAAAATTTACATACATGGTGTTAGGAATAGGGGTCTCTAGTTCTCTAGTTGTCCAATTAGGGACCCTTGCTTCTACTAAGGGTAAGGGGATTACACAATTTAGGTAACTCCTGCTCACGCCCTTAGTAGCTTGGCATGAGCAGGCAGGCTTATCCCAAAGGCAATGTATAAAGTATTTTGTATTTGTTTTGGGAGTTTTATATAGTGCAAACTAGATCCTAAGTTAGAAGAGCACTTTAAATGAGCCCCAGTTGTGCGTTACATATGGACACAAGTGTATTTGTACCCGAACACACAGTAACACAGTGAAAACATCACAAATGGACAAAACACCAGTTTAGAAAAAACACAAAGTATCTTTATCTAAACCAAACAAAACTAAAACGACAAAAATTCAAAATATGACTACAAAGGGTTTAAGCAAATTGTTCCATAGAAACTATGAATGGATAATTTTACATCAAAGTACCTATAGATGCTTCAAAGTTCACAAGGCCAAACAGCCACAGAGGAGGGAAACATTGGAAAACACAATGATGCGTCAGTTCCTGAGTATTTGGGGAAGCGATGCAACAGTTCTGCTGGACACAAGAGAAGTGATGCATCAAATCGGGACCGTAGAGTGAAGTGAGGTGTCGAAATCTAAATGATTCAGGTCTGCAGGTGATGCGTGGAAAAATTTGGCGCACAGGTACGAAGCGTGACACACTAGGGGTGATGTGTCATTTTGCATGGCTTCATGCCATCAGGCGTTGCTCCTTGGTGCTGTGCAGCAAGAATTTGCATCACCCGGCGGGACTCGGCAAGACTTCAGGTTGCCCGGCATCGGTACCGAGAGTCTGGAACATTTACAGGGCTACTCGTGGCTGGCGCTAAAGGGTGCTGCAAGCTCACTAGTAGCATATGATTTACAGCCTCTGGCACAATCAGTGCACTGTACTAGGGATTTACCAATAAATCAAAATGCCAATGATGGATAACCAATCGGAATCACAATTTACACAGAAAGCATATGCACTTTAGCACTAATTAGAAGTGGTAAAGTGCACTGAGTCCTAAAGCCAATAAAAACAGGTCAGGAAAAATATGAGGAAGAAGGAAAACAGCATTTCCAACATAACCCCTTCCAACCTACATCAATCCATACCTCAATGGGCTTTCCTGCTTGAGGCGATAGAACATGGAACCTGGCCCACAACAGTAGGGGTCGAATACCGTTCTACGTCTCCCTAAACACAGTTGGATCTCTCTATCCATACTCTCAGGGCCCACTAAGCTGACCCATGAGGAACACTTCTCCTCAAATGTGGACCCCATCTGTGCAGCACCTAAACTTACTGTGCTCATAGATGTGTGCCAGCAGGCAGACTGTATGCACATTGCCAACACAGTGGTGTGGCCCAATCCACCCCGGGGTGTGACTTCTGTCCCCCCTCCCCAGGGGCAACTCTGTTCAGCAGGACAGCAAGCCACAGTGGCCACCAACAGCTGTCAGTGATGAGAGCCAGGCGTCAGACCTCGCATGGGTCTCTAATCTCTGTGGCATCAGAAGAGTGGTGGTAGCTCCAGGTGCTTGGCTGCCTTTGTCCATTCTCCCTCCTGCCAGGTCAGGTATGGCATCCCGACACCGGTCCACCAGTCAGTGTCTGTACCCGGCATCTGAACAAGAGACTGGGGTGGGCTCTCCCACACTCTGTCCTCCTCACTGGGGTTCTGCACCCACTCCCCTGGAGTGGTACCCCCCAGACTCCAGAATCGTCAGGGCACCTGGGGTATGTATCTTGCACAATTCTCCCATCAGTTCTGGGGTGCTATCCTGGAACTGGTACGCCAGCACAGGGGTCAGAGGTGAGGCTTCCTCCACCCTGCCCCTCTCCTATGGCTCTGCACCCTCCCACCTAGAGAGGTACTCCAGAAGATACACCGGTAGGGGCACTGCCAGCAGCTGCCCCTTCCTCCAGGTCAATGGGGACACCCTGAAGCTGGCCCTCCAACCCAGGGTTTGTACCCTTATGCTGGACCTATGCCTGGCAGGCCAGGACTCCTGGGTGAGTACAACCCCCCAAGGGAAACACACTCCTCATGAGTTGGGTGAGAGACTGCTTTGTGCAGGTCTCCAGCCTTCTGTCCACCTGACAGCGTGTGAAGACTCCCCAGGCAAGTAGTGGCCTCACCAGGGTCAGTCCTGGGGTGCTCTGACCTCAGAGCTTGCAAACGTTGACCCACTGGTCATTCCACTGGGGACTGGGTCCTCCTCTCTATACTCATGCACCCTCTCAACTGGAGTGGTGCTGCTGGGCACCAGAACTGGTGGGATGCTTATAACAGCAGCTGCCCCCTGCTCACCTGACACCCTGGGATCCCCTCAGGGGATGACCTCCTAGTACAGACCAGGCCCCCCTCCTGGTTTTCACTCAAGGAACCAACCAGGCCTTAGGACTGAGTTTCGGGCACCTTGGAACTCAGCCTACCCCACTCCCTCTACTCAGAGACACAAAATGGGACCCCTCACCCATCCCACTACACTGGGACCTATCTGGGCTACCACAACCTCCCCCTACCTCACTTGGTTGGGGAAAACCTGGGCCACCCCTTCAGGATCACTCCCAAAAGCTTCTTCAGACCCTCAGAAATCCACCAAAAGGTCTGCCTCCAGTGCAAGCTCCCTGGGGTCAGAGAACTCCCACTCCACTGGGTGTTGGCATAGCTCTGGAAAACAGGGACTTAAAATATGCTCTTCAACAATTTAATCACACAGCCCCACACATGTGTTAACTAAGCAACTCTTTGCCTCAACATCCAGTGCCACACAAAAGTACTTTACTTCATCCTCCTGAGATGGGTAAGACAGTGTCTGACGGCTTTTGTCACTCAACCCATTCTCTTCTCCATGGTCTCCACACACACACGTACCAAGACTTCTACCATGTAGGAACCCCTCTCCCTGAACCTCTCATCTAGAGCCACCATTAGGAATATGACCCCTTGTGCCAGTTCCCCAATCCACCTCAGGGACACTGCGCACTATTGGATCTACCTCATGAATCTGAACCCCCCTGGTGTGTGCCGACCCCCTCCTTCAAGTCAGGCACCACATCTCTAGGTGCATGTACTTTTCCCTCAGTACCAGATATCACATTTTTGCTACCACCATCTGAGCTGGACTCCGCCTTCCTGACTGTCATCTCCAGCTCAGCAAAACTCAGTTCCTGAGCAACACACATTTCCCTTTGCTTTGCTAAGACACTCATGGCCTCAAGTCTCTAGAGCTCCTCATCAAGCTCTCTCATTCTCCTCTCATGAGCCAGAATCATTTCCTTTGCTTCTCTCAAGAGCACCTCATAAAGCTCTCTCTTTCTTCTCTCATGAGCCAGAATAATTTCCTGTTCTTCTATTTTGAACCTTTCAAGCTACAACTCATGATCCCTGGACCTCTGCCTGTCCACCAGCTCCACTGGGGACAGACTTCTAGAGAATACATTGCTGTCAGACCAGCTGGCCTTCCACCAGGCACTCAAGGCCTTCTGCAGGCCATCTTTCCCATAGGCGCTCCTCATGGGGAATTCAAAGCTTATGCAAAATTGATTGAGTTGATCCACTTTGTATGTAAGCAACATTCCAATGCCAAACCAAACCAAATTCACAAGCAGGATACACAGCAAAGTACATTCTGCAACCACACTTGCTGGTTTCCCATTTAGAGGTATTGTACATGGATAGGAACAAAAGTTTTTTATTTTGTTGCATAGTGGTCTGCACTAGACTAGTGATGTACACCAATCACTGTGGGTCAAGTACAAATACCGGTTCAAATCCTCACCGCTGACCACCAATGTAAGAAATGGGAGTCTCTCGTTGGCACAGGTTTGCATCTTTGTCCAAGTAGGGGATTACACACTTTAGATAACCCCTGCTCATCCCCCTGGTAGCTCGGCACAAGCAGACAGGCTTATCCCAAAGGCAATGTGTAAAGTATTTGTACCCAAACACACAGTAACACAGTGAAAACACCTCAAATGGACACAATCCCAGTTTAGAAAAAAAATAAAAGGGTTTTAAGCAACTGGTTCCATCAAAGCTATGAATGCATGATTTTACACCAAGGTGCCTGTAAATGTGTCAAATTTCACAAGGCCAAACAGCTGCAGAGAAGAGAAACATTGGGAAACACATGATGCATCAGTTCCTGAGTCCTTGGGGAGGCGATGCATCACTTTTGCTGCACGCAGGAGAAGTGATGCATTGAATCTGTACTGTAGGCTGATGTGAGGTATCGAAATCCAAAGCAACTCTGGCTGTACTCGGCAAGGCGTTGCATCACCTGACATCAGTTCTGAAAGGCTGACAGCTGATTTTGCGAGATTTTGCGAGGCCTCGCCTCATCCTGCATTGTTTTCGAGAGGTTTTCAGCTGTTCGGCAAGACTTGGCATTGTCCGCCGTCGCGTTCAACAGACTTTGCACCATTTTATGATGCTTTGCACTGGTTCTTGCTGAGATTAGCTGCAAAACCCACCTCTGAGTACCTGTAACTGGAAGGAAGCACCATAGGCAAGGGTAGGACCCACCGATGGCAGAGTCCAGCAGCACCAGAACAATTTCATGAAGGCCTTTGTGTTAATGAGACTTCTTAACAGTAGGAAAGAACACACTAGCCCTTGAAGAAAATTCACAAGCAGGATACACAGCAAAGTACAGTACTTTGTCCTCTCCTTGGCAGAAGCAGCATTTGCAGGCCAAACCAGCAAAGCACACACAGCAAAGTGGCAGTACTCACAGCTCTTTTCCTTCACAGAGGTTCCTTTTGATTCCATAAGTAATCTAATTTTCTGGGGTTTAAGGTCAAATACTTATATCCTATATTTGCGTTGTTCTCTTGGTGGGAAGGGTCTCTGAGCCCAGCCAAACCAGTTCGGCCCTCTCTGGTGCAGCATGACCACACGAAGTGGAGTCAGCATTGTGTAAAGGAGAGACAGCCAATATTCAGGTGCAAGTGAAACCCCTCCCACTACTGTAACTAAGGCCTATTCAGCTCAGTTATGAGTCTTACAGGAAAGGCAGGACACACATGAACCCCCCTTTTGGCTGTCGACAGTGAATGCACATCCCCAGTTCCTGTCACTCCAAAACCAGACAGTCATTACACAAACATCAGAGTCACACAGAATGGTTAAACAAGACATTGCATCTTTCTAAAAAGTAGCCTTTGCAAACACACAATTTAAAAAACATCTTTACCAAAAGATGTGTGGTTAAATTCTGAGTTCAAAAAGCCTAAACTCGATTTCTCCATCTTGTCCCAATGGAAGTTTATACTTGGAATATGTTATAAAGTAACTCAAATGTTAGCCTTTGGGATAGATAGCCTTTCAATAGGGAAACACGAAAGTGGCATTAATTCACTATGAGGACATGCAAAACACATCAGCACATGTCCTACCTACACTGCCCATGGGAAATCTTGGGTTTACCTAAGGGGTGCCTTACATGGAAGAAAAGGGAAGGTTAGGGCCAGACAAATGGTTCCACTTGCCAGGTAAACATGGCAGTTTAAATCTGCGTGCTCAGACACTACATTTGAAGTTCTGAGACATATTTAGAAGGATACTCATGTGGGTGGCACCACCGGTGCTGCAAGCCCACTAGTAGCATTTGATTTAAAGGACCTGGCCTACAGAGTGTACTGAACTAGGGACTCACTAGTAAATCAGAAATGCCAATCATGGATAGTTAATCAGAACTGATAATCAGTAGTTAAGTGCCCACATTTCTAAAGCCAACACAAACAGGTCAGGAAAAATAGGAGGAAGAAGCAGAAAAACTTAGGAATAACCCTGCTGCAAAAGGCTATTTCCAACACACAGACAAATACAGGGACACAACCACAATTAAGTGCAAACCCACTCATGGTGCAAACCTAATACCAGTGTGATATCATATTTGCATGCAAAATGACAGCAATCCTAGCTAGTGCAAAGTCAAAAACAGCTCACGTCGTGCCAATTGAAGCTTTAGATAAGCATAAGCTATGAATATGAGTCTAAAATAAGAACATTTCCAAAACTAACCCAATCCTCTCAAAAAAGTCTGATTCAATTTTAAAATTTAAAAAACATTGAAGAATAAGTCCAACACCCTCTTATGTTATGTGTATTTGTAAACCACACTATGACCCGTAAGGAGATCCCGGGGCTGAGCAGCTCTCTGTGCCTGGCTTTGCCTATGGCAGGCTGGATAATTGAAAAGACAGGCCTACAGCTTCTTGCTGAATACAAGAAGTGGTTGCTTTAATGTGTGATGAGTGCTTTAGTAGAGCTGTAAGAGAATGCTTATCCTCCTGATCTGGCTTTGTGTATGCATGGGATATTAGCAAATAGGAGTCCTGGTTGGTGAATGGAGATGCAATTGTTCAGGTAGGTAGGGCCTAAGGTGTGTAGTGCCTTGAATGTGCTGGAATGAAAATCTGTTTAAATATATATGGCTCAGCATCTCTATCTCACAGGGTTGATCCCCACTCAGGTGTTTCTCTCTTCTTCTTTGCTATAAAACTTTGCAGTTGTTTATGAGAAGATCAAGAGCTAAGCTTCACAAAATCACAATACTATTTTAGTTTACTCAATAGTAATGAGTAATAATAATGAGAGTTAGGTGTAAGTTTTAGGGGTTTTATTTTCATTAGAAGTTTAATAAGATCTCTTTCTTTTTAATCAATTAGTTAATTGAATCCGTAACTCAGGTTCTCCACCCTCTACCTGGCCTAGTAATTAATAACAATGAAAACAACTCTACTCTGTGAGACAAAAATAATAGGAAGGATCAACACTATCCTAAGGGCTACCCCAGGTCCCACGTGAGTGTTCTCTATACACCACTATATTGTAGGACATGCCAGGGCTCTTGGAAAAAGATACTGAGGATTATGCTTTGCATAACAAGTCAGTGCATTGGTTGAAATCAAATTTGGGGTGGGCAGGGGATTTGTCTTGAGCAGTGGTACATGTAAAGAGTATGAAATGATCGTTAACCCAACCCAAGGAAACCCTAGGGGACTGTTTCATTGTGAATTTTTGAAGGGCAAATATTGTAGGGCAATTACTACAGCACCTTTCCCAAGGACCCTCTTGCGCGAGTACAATTGAAGCCCTCCTCTAGGTTACCTTTCCAGACCTACTAGATTTAGTAGATTAATTCCTCCTACTTCAGAACTCCGCAGCATCCCATATTGCGCTGAACTTCCACGAGAGCACCCGAGGGTAGTCAACAGGCCTCATATGGCATTCCACCTCACTTTATTGCCACAGCAAATACATGTGCCACACTTTCCCAGTTAGATAAACAGGATTGACATGATTAGCCCTTGGGGTATGTTAGTGTTAATAAGGGGTCATGGATACAGGCCTCAAAAAATCAAATGAAGACTAGCCAGGAAGGAGACCTCAGTATAGGAACTTTAGCAGACCATCTAAAAATCATGAGTGGGAATGATGCAGGAGTAAAATCAAAAATACACAACCAGTGCTGGCTACATATGATACAATAAAAACTGCCTATATAGTATGTATCCAGCAAACTTGGGCTAGGGATGACTTCCATATAAACTGTTTTTTTTTCTATTCATACACCAGCCACACCGTGGTTAAGCGAGAGAGGCTGTCTATACTTATTTCAAATATATTGCCAATTATTGTTAATAAAAATTGACCAAATCCCCCTATTACCAGTTGGTGTATATATTAATTGACCAAAGGCATGACCTAATCATAATACATTTCTACAATAATATCTTTAATAATACATGCAGCTGTGCTGTATTAGATCTGGCAAAGGATATAGATACAATCTTGAAAAAAATGGGACCAAGCTTTTTGTACTTGTGGATGGGGAATTTTAATAAAAGTAGATGCCAGAACAAAAGTAGCTGTGCCTGTGGCCATATAGATTGTTTTCAGTCTGATCAATCTCACTTTCCATACAATCCCTATAGGAATTCACTAAATAGGCTGCTATAAAAATATAATCTAGAAATAATTGATCAGGAGTGGGGAGAAAATGGCCTTGTGCTGCCCACCTTCTACGGTTACCGGAGTACTTTCAGTATTGACCATATGATTATCTCAGTGAAAGATGTAAGATTAATTAACATTCTTAAGAATGTACAAATTCAATGATCATGCTGATTTAGACTTTTCCTTTTCTCTATAAAAGAGTAGAGGTTCTTGGATCAGTACCGCCCATTGAAACCTCAGGAAAAATTTGATTACAATAAAATGTCTGGTGTAAATGAACCCAAGTTCCTTGAAACGATCATCGTGGAGGAATGGGACTCCTTTGATACCTGCAAAAAATGCGAGGAGGACCATGACAAGCTGGTGGAAGCATTTTGTATTATTACAGAAGAAACAATCCAGGGTGGCTTATTGCTTACTCTACTAGGGCTAACCAGGCCATAAGAAAGACTTTACAAGAAACTCTAAGAAACAGGGTAACATTTAAAGCTTTAGGAACAAATTACTAGCTATCATAGCTATTAGAAAGAAGGAACTCGAGGAGAAGGCCTGGGCAGACTTGTACTAGGCGGCAGCAGCAGGTGGCAATACTTTAGTCTGGAAAATTATCAACTCACCCTTCTTATCAGACATCTGGACCTCACAATTTGGAGTGATTTTAACCTGGATTTTGATGACGTAAACTCCGCATTCGATGTGTTAAGCATAGTAAACTATAGGTCTGTGGAGCAAATCACCATGGATGAGTTCAGTGTAGCCCTATAAAGCAGTGCCCAAGATGAAGCCACAGGACCCAATAGGGTTCCTGTAGATGTTTTTAAGTTGTATCCCTCTCTATGGGTTCTGATATGAACCCAGATTATTAATGCAGCGGCTAATGGCCACTATCTGAAAACTTGGTCTAACAGTGTGATTGTACCCATCTTTTAAAAAGGGGATAGAAGTTATCAAAAAATATCAGCCTACATTACACCTTATCTCTTCTGTGAAAACTAGAGTTCTTTTAACCTTCACCCAGTCAAGATCTTTCAAAGGCACCTAGCCTTTCAGGAAAGTGATCACTGCTTCATGTCTCTCCATCACTATAAGAGATGATACATTCTTCACTTGGCCATTGCACAACAACTTTACATGCAGCCCACAGATCATTTGGCACTGCAATGTAAGAGAATGTATTCAAATCAATGTACTGCGTTAAACAGGGACCCCCTGAGTGAGATCAGAATCCTGGATCAGGGCAAAACAGTTGATCGTAAAATAAAGTAAATCAAATCAATGTACAACGCCACAACACCTTTGAAATGTTGACATATCTGTCAGCCTTTGTGTACGACTGCATGGGTTTGTCTCTCAATTTTGGAAAATTATTCATAAACGCTGCAATATCACCTCTACTCCATGGTACATGGACATATACTCCACCCACATTCTCTCTCGTAGTCGATAAGTCAAAGCTTTGTTCACATCTTGTGAACTCGACTTTTTATTTCCCCAACTACTTCTGATTGTTTTTATACTTCTCATGCTTAATTGTCTATTTAGTTTCTAATCTCTCAAAATCACTCCGTTTACAGATTCACTTTACCAATTCAGGTATGTGTAAATGCATTCCTGAAGAACACATTGTTTTATTTGCTCCATCATCTAGAGATTCAAAACCAATTGCAGTAGTGAACCTTCAAACTGCACCGGTCCATATCCCCAAATTCCTGTGTATCTTGTCCTACTCCTAGCATTTTAACTGACCGCAAAACTCAACAACAATAATCCAAAATCTTTTTAGTAGGAGGGTGACATAATATCTATTAGGTCGTTCATTTTTTTTTACTTTCTACTTTTTACCTTTTACATAAAATATATCCCACAGGCATGCGTCTTATACACCTGTTTGAAACCACAATCCGAACTAACCCAGTTACACTTTTATGCCCAAACTTTTCACAAATTTTTGTGAAACGATCAATTACCATACACACTCCTAAGTCAATGCTTTCCTTGTGATCTTGTTTATTACAGCTACACAATAAGGCAATAATGGCTTGTTTCTTTCCTTGAATTCATTTCTCGTCATCCTGTGTTTCTAAGCGCATATAGTATATACCGGAGGGCCGAACCATTCCTTACAAGACAATTTTTTTATATTTCCTTTCTGAAAAGTCATCCATTCAGTTCTCATTGATTCCAATCCATGATCACACTATTATCTAGAATATTGTTCAAACGTATGCATAAAAATATATAGGGTAAAGCTAGTATTGTTGAATGCACAGGAAAAAGTGGATTGTTTAATATTGTGATTGGGAATACAAAGATGCCGCCCACGACATATGATTGGATGATAGAGTCTGAATGGAATGCTCATTGACATGCAATTGGACCCCAAAACATAGGTGGCCTAAGACAACAATGGAATGCTTTCTAGATATGTATAAGTACAGAAGGGGATAGGACAGCAATACCTTGAATTTATTAGGTGTATGATGGGAAACTGCACATTGTGGCATGGGAATAAGTAGGAAAACATGGCACCCATTGTAGATGACGGGACCATAGAGGAGAGATGGTAATTAGTTTGACCCCAGTGTGGGATGTCAGGAAATAATGGAGTGTATTTAAACAGCAAAGCAACTTTGAGGCACAAGGATTCAAACAGATGACATTATTTTTTTGAAGAGCAGGTTTGAAAGGGGGGTACGCTGGGTGAAGGACGGTGTAGAGATGATAAAAGTTTGACGCTGAGTGCAGGGGCATGTAATTTAGAATTAAATAACGATGGTTGGATTTGGGTGCCTGTGTTGGGAGATCAGATCACAGTAGTCGGATATCTTAACCCCCTAATACAAAAAAAAGCGATCTGGGTGTATTTGGTGTTCAAGCTAGAACAACGCGAGTGCAGCAAGATGTGAGTTTCGATGACGGTGGTGGAACAATGGTGTAGAGGTGACAGGAGTTTAACATAGAGTATGGGATTTACAAACTAGAATGAAATAATGTCCATTGTGCTTTGGCACATGTCCTGAGAAATCGGCATACCTGAGTTGGGACCTCAACACATAAATAAAGGAGAAGGACCTGTGAGCTTCAGTAGTACAAGTGGTAACAAGATAGGATTCATGAATGACAATGGAATATGCATTGAGTGGATGCATGGCTGTAGGGTGATTGACGAAGGTACATCTGATTAGTAGAGTAAGGAGAATGCAGAAAGATCGAATGAGGCGTACGCAGGAAACATATCATCCAGATTGTGAGAACAGTGGGATGAGATTATTGGTCTGTGAATAAGCTTGATGTGTTTATGGTCACACGTTGGAACATTATGTTTTTTATATTCTTGTTATTAGTGTTAATATAGATGGAAATTGATGAGAATCGAAAGGATGACATTGCTATTGTTAAAAGGAGTTCACAATAAAGGACCTATTTTTGACAGAGACATGGCTCCAGTTAGAAAGCGACCCGACTACAGTATGGGCCACTCCTCAGGGTTATACTCTCAAGCATCTGGATCGCCAGACAGGCAGAGGCGGTGGATTGGTTATCATTTATAGAGATATCTATAGATGCTGTGTCACCTCATCCACCATGCCAACCTGCGAGAGCCTACACTTCATTCTAGAAATCTCTCCTACCACCACCTTCTCTGGCATCCTAACTTACCGACCACCTGCTACCCTTGGTAATTTTGTTACCAACATAACGGCCAATCTAGTGCTCACCTCGGCAAATTTTACCTTGCTGGGTGACTTAAATCTACACCTAGACGATCCCCATGACTCTGCAGCCAATAGTCTCCGATCCAACCTTCAGGCTATTGATCTGCACCAAAAAGGCTTTCACTCGACGCACACCAAGGGACATCTTCTAGATCACATCTATAGTAATCTAGATAACCTTACGGTCGAGATACCCATTCCACTGCCCTGGACTGATCATTTTTTAATACCTTTCACTTGGTCCATAAGCTCCCCCCCACCTCACAAAATCACAAGAAACACTGGGGAAGAAAATGGGCCTCGCTCCTGCTCCCTGAATGGGAAGGGGCTCTTACCAAGCACCCACCTCCGAAGGTGACCAATCCTAATGTTGCCACGGTCAATTTTGACAACTGGATCTCCAGTACCCTTGATCAAGTTCTCCCGAGGAGTTCCCTGAAATCCATAACAAGATCCAAAGTCGCCCCTTGGTATGCTCCCGCCCTTAGAACGATGAAACAATCCTGTCGCAAACTTGAGAGAGCCTGGAGGCAGGACCGGTCTCAACTGAAGAAGGCAGAGTACAGAGCCGCTATAAGGCTCTACAAAAATAAAATAAAATCTGCACAAGCCCAGTTTTATGAATCGAAAATTAGTCTGGCTGTGAACGCCCCTAAAGAAATTTTCAAAATAGTTAAATCTTTAATCTCTCCCTCTCAGGAGCGTCTGTCAGCCGACGGCGCACAAACCCGTTGTAACAATCTAGCTACTTTTTTCTCCCAGAAGATTCAGGGCATCTATTCCTCTTTCAGTATAGGTAATGATGACACAGACCCCACCACCACAATAGATTCCGACTCTCTCGTCCCCTGTCTGCTGGACAGATTTCCACTTCTTGATTCCATCACATTAGATAAATTGATTCCCAAAATCACCTCGGGATCTCCTAATGATCCAGCACCTCCACAGACTCTCATGAAGGTCATTGATGCCATCCGTCCGGTCATCTTGGATGTCCTCAATGCCTCCATCACTTCTAACTCCGTCCCAGCCCCTTGGAAGTGCGCGATGGTTAAAGCTTTATTGAAAAAGCCCACATTGGACCAGAACAACTTGGCCAACTATCGCCCAATTTCCTTGCTTCCCTGGATGAGCAAACTGCTGGAGAGGCACGTCAATAACATCTTAGTAAATTATCTAGAGTCTAACAATCTGCTCTGCACTACTCAGACGGGGTTCCGTCCTCAGCATGGAACTGAAACTGCTTTGTTAGCGGTGACGGAAGAAGCCAGAGCTGTGCTGGACCAGGGTGGGAAAGCGGCCATAATTTTACTCGATCTCAGTGCCGCGTTCGACACGGTCAGCCATGTCACACTATTACATCGATTAGGTGGTTTGGGCGTGTCGGGCGCGGCCCTGGAATGGCTGACCTCCTTCCTGGAGGAGCGATTCTTCCAGGTGTTTGAAGGCGAGACAGTCTGCCCCAAACATCCACTTACTTGTGGGGTCCCCCAGGGCTCCTCCCTAAGCCCCACCCTTTTTAATGCTTATATGTGACCTCTAGAAAAGATAGTTCTCCCCTTTGGTGTGCGTATTGTCACCTATGCCGACGATACCCAACTGGTGGTCTCTTTGGACCACTCTGATGGGTCGTCTAACACCCTAGGCCCCTGTCTAGAGGCTGTCCCTAAGTGGATGCAATCTTCGTGTCTTAAACTTAACGGGGAGAAGACGGAGATCATGCTGCTGGGCAACCCTTCTCCGTCCACCCTAACATCTATCTGGCCCACATGTCTCGGCCCTCCTCCCCCTCCCAAACCTCAGATAAAGAGCCTTGGAATCTGGCTTGATAAAGCGCTTGACTTTTCGGTCCAAGCCACAAAAAACGCCTCTACGTGTGTGGGGCTAATGAAAATGCTTCGCAAAGTGTTTCCTTTGCTTCCATTCCAGGTGAGGAGGGTCTTGGTTCAGGCCCTGATACTCTCCCGCCTGGATTATGGAAATGCCCTTTACATAGGATTCCCGGCAGGAGTGATCAACAGGCTTCAAGTCACGCAAAACTGTGCTGCCCGACTACTGTATAATATCCCTCACTGGCAATCAGCCAAGAAAGCTCTAAAAGAACTTCATTGGCTCCCAGTAGCGGCCAGAGCGCAGTTTAAGGCCATGTGCATTCTGCACAAATCCTTCCACCGTACTGGCCCTGCTATCCTGCATCCCATAGTTGTGCCCTACGTCCCGTCTAGAGCCTTGCGCTCTAGCACATTACACCTAGCAACCACAACTAAAATTAACAAAGCCCGCTGGGGCGGTCGCTCCTTTTCCCATACTGCGGCTAGGCTCTGGAACTCTCTCCCGCTATCCCTCCGAGAGAATAGTAACCGGATGTCCTTCAGAAAGGCCTTGAAAACCAATCTGTTCGCTAAAGCGTGTTGAATCACCCTGAGCTCGCCACTGCAATCAGTTAAAAGCGCTGCGAGGCCTCCGGGTAGTTATGCGCTATAAAAATGCAATTTTTCATTTCATTTCATTATACGGCACTCTGTGTTGTCAACATCCATTCAAAGCGGAACAGTACACTAAATAACCTAGCCCAGCATGGCATTATATGAAGTATGATCTCACTCTTTGCAGCAGCATCCTTTACAATTTCTTTAGACAAAGCCAAAATAAATAATATTTGGGTACTTACCTAAAGAAATCAAAGACAATTCACCAATCGGAATATTTGAGTGTTTTACAACTTCCAATGTTTCACCGAAAAAGACTTCATCTAATGTCCCTATTTCAATTTGTATTGTGAATGGTACCTCTCCATCTACACCACAAACCTTTAGCAGACAAGAAAACCATGAAGTGTATTCTACACTTTTTTCAATATCTATTAGGTGTTTTCTACATGTATCTCAATATTCTGGGATCTTAGGCTATGCGGAGCCTTATAACTCTTTAACTTCTTCAAAATAACCAATTATCATAAAAATTCAACAAATCATTCAACTCACATACTCCAAATTACTTCAACAAATAATCACAAATCACAACATATCACCCTATTAATGCTCACACCTTCATAACAGCATCTGCATTTGAAAATTGCACCTTGTTGTCTGTCTTCAAGTTCTGGGCATTGGGCTTTGGGATTCAGGCATTACACTAACTCAGACAAGTATTTTATAGATTTTCTTCTCAAGACGTTAAACCATAACTTTGCTACAATATTCTTCTGGAGCAGAAATCAATTGTAAATATATATGGTTTATCATCTCTATCTCCCATCAACAGGGTTGATCTCCACTCAGGTGCTTGTCTCTTACTTCTCTGTTACAGACCTTTGTCATTGTTTATGAGAATATAAGGAGCTAAGCATCACAAAATCAAAATACTATTTACTCAATAATGAGAGCTAGGTGTAAGTTTTAAGGGTTTTATTTTCATTAGAAGTTTGGTAAATTCTCTTTCTTTTTATTCATTTAGTTAAATGTATCAGTCAAATTACAGAATTGATCATAAAAAGTATGGTTAGAACAAATCATAACAAATAAAGCATACAGTGTGTTCCATAAAGAAAAGAAAAATATATTTTAAAGAATGGGGCAAAATGGTGTTAGCAGAAACACATAAAGAGTTCAAGTTTGAGAAAAAAAGCGAGATAGAGCATGAAGCTCAAATTCAATCCATCAAACATAACTGGTCTTCCCATAAAGAGAGGTTCACCAGACTCAGTAGAGACTTAGCAATGTAGTAAATAACCAGATAGCAGCAGTAGCTTCTGCAATTAGCAAAGAAATCTTAATTCTGCACTTGTATCTTCTTCTCCTCTCATCCAATCGGCTTTTGATGTTCTTCTCTGAACAGACTCTCTCCTTACTTTCTCACAGTTCCGCACAATAAACGTACAAAGAATTATCATGAAGTATGAAACATTAGTAAAACTATTTCTGTGTATGAGGCAGTTCGATTCTGAGCCCTCCTTACCCATGAGTATGACTACACTCTTAACCTACTAATATAACAAATTGTATGTTTGCTAAACAATAGGCTATGTAATATAGAAACGTTAACAGCAAAGAATGCTATTCAGCACCTCATCTCTTCATTATAAAAAGAGAAAAATATGTTAAAAGATCAAAAAATTTTATTTAAGCATTGTATTGAACCCCTTGCATGCTGCCGTGATTCTACGCCTGTGCGGCAGAATCGCGAGTGGGTGGGTTTATGATGGCCCCCAGCCGTCATCAGCACACGAGCGCCGTAGTGCATGACGGATGGGGGCCGTCATCAGCATGCAAGGGGTTAATGTGTGAAAAAAGGATTCCTTTTATTTATCAGTTTCTAATAAAAAAATCAAAACATTATCAGTCAGGAACATTCTGCAATGTAATGTCAAACGTTTATTAAAGGCATGTCAGGGTAAGGTCAACTTTTAAGCATTTTGTGCATGTCTTAACACATTTGGTTTAGAGACTTAAACAATGAAGCTTGCTTACACATTTTGAGGCATAGTACTAATGGGTATAACTACATGCTGCATGTTGCATATTTTAATGTCATGTAAGTTCAATAGAAATTGAACATTAACATTGCACCTGTGACTTTAACTAGATTCAGTTCAGTTCAAACAACGTTTATTTGGACTATATAGTCCTTAAACATAGCAATCTTTATAAAATACAATTCATAGAAATCACAAATTACACCATAAAACCACATCATAAAATTCACGTTAAAATTATTCATTATTAACTTCCAAACCTAAAACATCCTAAACGTGTCATAAGTTTAAAACAAAATACATGATTGAGCCCATTTCAAATTACTTTTATCTTATTTTAAAACTCTCCCATAGGGCACTGCTTTAAATGCATAATCCTGCACTTCCAAGGCAAGAACAATAAGCCTTTTTCAACCATGAATCCTACCCATATCCTGTAGGCAAGCGCGCTTGAGCTGCTAGTTATTTTTCAAAAATTCTTTTACTTTTTGTATAAACCTTCCCAAAGCACAGGCTATATCTAAATCCTTCATTTCCAGTAAAAGTTCTGCTCCGTGTGCCCTGTTTTTTATACTATACTTGATAAAAATTGGACGTAAAATGTATTTCCGTATATCTAAATCCATTTGGCAATCTAATAAAATGTGTAGTAAATCACATGTTATTCCCAGAGAACAGTTACATTTCCCTTTACTATTGGTCATTACTCTTTTTACTTCACGGTTGGTGTAACAGGGGTTAACGCCAATTCTCAGTTTTAACACTTCTTTTCTCAGACTTCGGCATGATAATCTATCAATGTACGGGAAGTTGGCTTCTTTTTGCCATGAAGAAGCCACACAGCAGACTGATTTTTTCTCCCTGAGGTACTCCTGGTCCTTGACTCGTGAGGTTTCTTTCTCCAGAGACCTACGTTCCCTCCTTTCAGCCTCAATTTGTAGGGTCAGGGGACTAATCTTAAGCCTCAACATTTTACAAACTTTTATCAGAGTTTTTCTTCCCCCTTTTGCCCGTGTGAGATCACTCCTCACTATCTCGTTTCTGCACCACTGTGAGACTTTATTGTCCTCACCTAGTCCCTGGCGCTGCCAGAATATTAATAACGCCGTGCAGACCATTATGTTCCAAGAGGTGATATCCGTTTCTAACCTCACCGCTTGCACCATTGAGGATTTGGGCAATGATAATACATTTTTTTATGGCCTTCCCCTCTTCTCCGTCCCATCCTGTTTTCCCACTCAGGTAAAGTAGCTCAGCTCCATATAGAAACTGCGGTGGCACCATTGCTATATATGCTTTTAACAACGGTCTGTCTGATTTTTCTCCATTTACTCCATTACATTTCTTTAAACCACCAACAGAGGCTGATGTCCTTACTTTCAATGCCTCGAGGTGGGTAGACCAGTTCATATTTTTCTGAAACCACATGCCCAAGTACCTATATTCATCTACTGTTTCCAACTTTGTGGGACCCAAGTACCAACTGAACCTTATTTTCCTTCTTCCAAATCTCATGTTCTTGGTTTTGTCCATATTTACTACAAGTTTTTATACCCACAATATTTGTTAAAGCTGTTCAACTTTCTTTGTAGACCAATCTCTGTTTGGTCTACTATTACCAGATCATCCACATATAAAAGGCAGGAGATATGTTTTCCATCTACCTTTGGGCTGGCTCCCCTTTCTCTGCCTAAGACTGATGGTAGATATGCAATGAATAGAGAAAATAATAGAGGGGCCAGTGAACACCCGTGTCTCAGCCCATTTCCAATCTGTATTTTCTGCGACAATCCCCCCACTGTATCTAAAATCACCTGCGCCCAGTTCGCAGTGTGAAGTTCTTGTATCAACCTCAATAAATCTCTTGGGATGCCATACCCGATCAACGACTCCCACATCTTCTCTCTGTTCACTAAGTCAAATGCTGCACGGAAGTCCACGAAGCAGCAATACAGGCTTCGAGTCTGCTCAATCGACTTCCGCGCAATGGACCAGTGCACAAAGTAGTGGTCAACCGTTGAATGTCCCTCCTTAAATCCCCCCTGCTCTGGGGCACAATTTGGTTCCCTTCTGCCCACTCTTTAAGCCTCTCCAAGATTAAATTGGCAAATACTTTTTCACCTATGTCTAAAAGATTGATTAATCTATAGTTTTTGGGTGCATTATATCTCCTTTTTTATGGATGGGTCTTATTATTGCACCTCTCCAATTTTCTGGTATGATACCTGCATTTAGGATTTCCAGGAACATTTTTGAAAAGAAGTCTGCCCACCACTCCGCCCTATTTTTTATAATTACTGCCGGGAGATTATCTGGGCCCGCTGCTCGGGTCAATGTTAGATTAGCTATAATTTTTTTGATCTTGCTAGCTGTAAATTGCTCCTTAACTTCCTTGCTCACTCCTAGCCATACATTTGAGATTGATCCCTCATTTTCATTCCAGTTACCATGAATTACCCCCAGGTTAGTAACCCAGTCATCTTCTGGTACCACACAGTTCAAAGTGCCCAAAGATTTCCCTGAGCTTTCCTGGACCAATTTCCAAAAAAGCCTTTCAAATCTTTAGCTTCTATTACCGTTAGCAATTTAACCCAGCAGCTCTCTTTGTAGGATCTTTTTTTATGTCTTAATAACATTTTATAAGTTCGCCTTTGTTTCTTGAGGCTGAGAAGCAGTTCTACATTATATTTTGCTCTGAGTTTTCTTTCTCGTTGTCTGAAATTTGCTTTGGCTTTGCGACATTCCTCGTCGAACCATTTCCTCTCCGTTTTTTGTAGCTGGTTTTTCCTTCAACACCCTGGTTTTCTCCCTTTTATTTCAACCCTAATACATTCCACTAGTTGTCCAATAGTATTTTCGAACCAGCCAATATCATAAAAATTCGGAACAGTATCCAACGACAGTGTCTGCTGTAGGACTGTTAGCTTTCCTATAAAATCCTCTGATATCCGAGTTGTAAGGCGTCGTGGATAATTGACCTGGACCTGTAACACAGTGTCTCTTTGTTTTTTCTTTATGCCAAATACTTCAATCTTGAGAGGGTAGTGATCGCTTCCTTCTGCATTTACCACCTCTTAAAGCGCTTAACTAGATCAAAGTTCCAGGCATGCACAAACGCATAGTCTATAGGGCAGAGTTGCTGACCTGTCTTGAAAGTGCGCTTTGCTGGTCTATCCGTGTCCACTCTACCGTTCACGCAGACCAAACCCAGGGCGCCAAGCATTTGACCTAGAGACTTATCATATACTGACATAACCCCCCTTGGAAACAAGGCTTCCCTAATTTTATGTGAGATTAGAAATGTATTACACCATTGATCGATCCTACAAGGGTTTAACTTGTGGTTGAAATCGCCCAGCAAAAACATAACATCTTCTTGATAATTTTCAGATAGCTTTAACAAATCCTCATTTAATTTTTCCATTTCAGCTTTATGAGCGTTTCCGTCCCCCCTCTGGATATATACATTTACAATTATTATGCCTTCAAATCTATGGTCTAGATTCAATAACAGTACTCTACCACCTATACCTAATTACATGTTACCTCTAACAGTACCACCTTCCTGGCAATCTTAGATGAGACCAGTGTCAGTTGCCCCCCTGAGGGTCTACCAGAACTATTCTTTTTTGCTACCTTCGTCTGATGGGCAAACCCCTCAATTACTAGGGTTTCGTCGCACAGCCAGGTATCCTGCAAACAAATAATCTCACTGCTGTCGATGATCTTATTAAAGCTATCCTGGTTCACTTTTCTAATATAACCATTTATATTCCAGGATAGTGTGATTAGGCTGTGCGACGACCCAGGCTCCTAAACTATCTCACTCAGGCACCCGTCTACCTCATATCCTGGAGACGTTAGAACTCTGAATCTATTTTCTGCTAGGGATCCTTCATCGTCTCTCACACTTTCCCTACCTCTTATGGTAATTTCAAGATAGTCCTTTGTTTCCCAGCAAGTATCGATCAGTGTCACCTGCCTTCGTCCTAGCCCTGCATGGTTCATTAGAAAAGATCTCTCATCCTTACTTTCAGCTTGTAATTCTGTCCTTTGAACTAGTCTGATCCCTTCCTTATAAAGCTCTCGTTCCGCTTTTATTATTGAGGACTTCACTAGTCCAGAGTAAAGTAAAACCTTGGTTATATTTGTCCCCTTACTATTCAAGGTAAAGCCTACTTCTCTAAGATCCTCTGTGCCGATATTCCATAAGCTTTCACAAATAGATAGGGAGACAAGCAGTTGTGATCGATTTAAGGGAACTCATTTCCTCACTTTTTTCCCCCCTTCACCTCGGCCAATCGGCTCCAAAAATAACCACAAGTCCTGACTGCTTTTTGTCTCTACCTCATATGTACCCCTTATTTGATTGTGACAAAGTGACTCCTTGCCTTTCCCCATATGGTCTCTAATACTTCTGGTGCCTCCTTGCGGTGACTTCTCCAACTTCCTTTCCCTTTCCACCTCTTTTTTGCCTACTCGTTCTTTGATTATACTATTTTCCCTTATCCTATATTTTCCTTTGCCTTTTTCTTTCCTACCTACACCTTCTATATTACTCACATGTGTTCCTTCTCCTGAATTAATTACATTTGGTGGGGCTAACCTTATCTTCTTTCCTACGGGCCCTTGATCTACTTCTATTACTTCCTTCCAAAACTCCTGCTGTGATGTAACTAGGTCCTTTCTAGACTTCCTCTTCCAACTCTTTGGTCACGGGGTTCGCTGCTTATAACTCCACATTTCCCCCCGTTTTTGTATGATCATTGGGTGCCGTGAGATATATACATTATGCCCTTCATCCAGCGGTGGTTCCTCTGGCGGTGCACCTTCCTGCCGAAGCCTACTCCCCTCTTCATGGACCTCACCTACTGGTCTAACTATGGAGGGCATGAGTTCCCTGATTTTTTTTAGCTCCCAACCATGATTTTAAACTGATCCCTTTGGGTTTTTAAGACCTCATTGTTCATTACTGCTACCTCTAGCAGCAATTGCAGAGATTTTTGTAAGATTAACATTGCGTCCAGCATGGAAGAGCTAGAGGTAGCTGTTACCTCCAAATTAAATAAAGAGGGCCCTGAGATATCATTTACTTTGTCCTGTGCATTTTCCACATCTACATTTTTATCCATAAAACTTTATAAGATGGATATTACTCTGAACCTCATTGTCTATTTCTGTTTCCTCGAATCCTCCCACCATCTCTCTCTCTTATACGCTCGGAGAGGGGGAGAGATTAGGAGAAGAGGACAGCCTTGGGTCCAGATAGAGTCCGGAAAGTTTAAATTGACTATGATTAGGTGAAGCTTGCTCCTGGGGTGCCACATTGGCTGGTGTTAACAAGTTCTCTACCGTGCACGGTTCTTTTCCTTTCATGCCCTTTCCTGTAAAATGTTTCCCCACAAAGTTTTTAATTGAGTTGGTAACCGAGGCTCCATTTATAACCCCCCCTCCCGGTCTGCTTTGCTGCTGGGTTGTGGCCAGGGATTTGTTTTCTCTCTGTGGTGCTTTTTTACATCCGCTGATTTCACCCTGGGGGTTTCTTTCATTTCCTTTCTCTTTCAAGGACGAGGCTCCATCCTCTCCGCCCATTGTGCTAAGGTCGGGTGTTTTTTTTTTTAGGCCTTTCCGTACTTTTGTTTTACTTAGTGCCATCACCTTTTGAGTCCTTTTGCACCTTTCCTCCTGTGTTACTGGCAAAACCCGTTAATACCCTTCCCTTCTTTCCCTTATTGGCTTCCACCGTAGGTTTCCGAGCTACTTTCTGTTTCAATCACATTTTTCTTGCCTGGAACCTTCACCAACACCCTTTTCAATCTGCCCCAGCCCACCCTATCCCTGCACTTACCTCTGTTCCATGGCTTTGCGCTACTATCTCTCTACTGCGCCTCCACAGCCCAATAGGTTAGTAGGTTTCCTTCACCATGGCCCCGAGGCCAAAACCGAGTCCAAATGCTGCTCTGCGCAGCCCTGCACTGAGGGCGCTGGGGGCTCCCTCCAGGCTCTCTCTATTTACTAAGGCCAACATTTTCCCTTAAGCGCCTTCCCTCTGTGTGCTGAAATGCCTTCTCCCAGGGTTTCAGTGATTCTGAAACTAGATTTCTTTCACATTTTAATAAAACTTTCTTTCAAATGTGTGTGTGAGGAGTTTGAAATGAGCATGCTTGCGTATCAGGAACCAGTGGAGCACCCTTACGTCTGGCATGATGTGAGTTTTGTGTGGGAGGTTGAGGATGAGTCTGGCTGCCCAGTTCTGGATGATTTACAGTGTTCTAGGAGGTTCCCTTGGTGATCCTTGCAGAGAGGGTGTTCTCATAGTCCAACTTGGTGGTGACTAGAGCGTGAGTGACAGCTTTTTTCTCCTGTTGCTTGGTAGCTATTTTAAAATGTCCACTTCATCTTAAGGGTGTGGAAGCATGATATAGCAACAGCATTGACTGATACAGGCATGTCCAGTTTATTGTTGTGATTATTCCATTGTTCCTGACATGGATGCTGTGTGTAGGTCTGAGTTCAGCCACCCACTAGAGATGTTCCATTGTGAGATGTTTTTTTTTCACAAATCACTACTTCTGCCTTGTCAGTGTTGAGCTTGAAACAATTTCCTTTCACTCAGTTAGCAACTTTTTGTCATGCACGGAGTGAACTTGTGTCTTGCGGTGGAGGTATTTTCTGAGACGGAGGGTATGAGTTGTGTATCGTCGCATAAGAGAGGATGTTGCTGTCCCATGCATGGATGACATTGCCTAGAGAGATCATGTATGCACTGAAGATGGGGTGGCTCAGCGATGAGCCTTGCGGCACTCCACTTGATGGGTTTGCTTTTTTTTCATGAAGAAATACCAGGGACAAGTCAGTCTTGCTTTTCCTATGATTGCACATGAAAGGTGTTAGACCTGACACCCTTGGCGTGGTTTTCCCCCATCTTTTTGCCTCTGTCTACTGTATTTTTGATGCTGTGCTGGATTTCGTTTTTGCTGGTTTAGATGCTTTGGACACTCTGCCACTGCTGATCAGTGCCAGAGTGTAAGTGCTCCCTATGTAAATTGTCATATTGATTGGGTATACCTGATTGGCATATTTGTTTCACCATGAAGTCCCTAGTAAAGTGCACTGTGTGTGCCAGGGCTGGTGATGACAGATGCTACTAGTGGGCCTGCAGCGCAGATTGTGCCACCCACATGAGTAGCCCTAAAATGGTGTCTCAGGCCTGCCAGCGCAGTGCCTGGGTGCAGTCAGTGGACTGCCATGTCCGCCTGGCCAGTGTCCCCACTGGCTGGGGCTAACCCTTCCCTGTCTTTGCACATCAGTCACCCCTATGGAAGGCTCAAGGTACCCCCCTGGGCAGGGTGCAGTGTATGGGTAAGGTAGAGCATGTACTAGTGCAGGTCACATGCTCTGGTAGTGAGCAGCAGCCATTTTGTGTGCTCACTGCTGTAAGGTTATCTTGCTCCATAGAATAACATGGGGGAGGCTGGTCCCAATGGATACCAGCCTATCTTCTCATAGGAACAAGATGGGACATAAGTGAGTGATATCCCTGAACTCAGAATTTATTAACACATCTTTTAGGAAGGGTTGTTTTTAAATTCTGTGTTTGAGAATAGTACTTTTAGAAAGTGGCTGTTCTCTTGTCTAACCTTTCTGTGTGCCTGGGCCTGTTTGTGGATTGAATGTCTGGCCTGAGTGTGACAGGGGCTGCAGAGCCCCCAGGAGGTTGTCTGAGTCAGCCCGTGGATGAAAGGCAGCATCTGCTGCCAGGGAAGAGGGAGGAGATCGCACCTGATAGTGATAGGGCTGTGCCTGCCTGACCACAATGCTGGCTCCACCCCCCTGCTGGGCGACTGTCACCTCTGTCTCTGATACTGCGAGCAAGAAGGAAGCCAGGAAATCCCCAGTGCCTCAGCAACACCCAGAACTGGTTTAGACCGGGCTCAGGGCCCACTTGCACAAAGACTTCAAAGGACTTCAAAGACTTTTAGGGGTATAAGAGAAGGACCCCTGACAACAGAAAATCTGGATTCTACAATCAAGAGGAACCTCTGCCAGAAGAAGGACTGCTGAAGGAACTGAAGGAAGATTGCCTTGCTGTGTGCTCTAAGGGCTGACCTATCCTGCTATCCAAGCTATCCAACTGAAGGAGAGGAGAAGGGCTTTGCTGTGTGCTGTGCCCCCATCTGCTTGAACTACTAAGACTTTGCTGTGTGCTGTGTCTTCACTGAATCTCCAAGGGCCTGAGAAGAGCTGGCCTCCTGTTCCTGGAACCCAGGGTTAAAAGGTTCCTAAAGAAGCCCAAGACGCTGTGCAGATCGTGCTGTTTTGACCCGGAGCGTGCTTGGTGATCAACTGCTGAGCGTGAGTAGGGATCGGTGTGCTCATCGGCACATTCCCAGCGAGGGTCGGAGGTCTGTGGTGCCTCCCCTCGTGAATCCTCCTCTAGAGCGGTTGTGAGGCCGAGAGGGCGGTCTTTCCGTGACCTGCGCCCTCAAAAACCATCTGCTGCCTGTTCACCGCCGCTGCCCGGGGCCAGGAATAACCTGTGAAGTTGCCGTTCATAACCGGAGGCTGCCGCGGTGCAGATCGGAGCCGCCGCACTCCCATTGGCTGAAGGAGCCGAGCCCCCTCACTAACGCCGCGACGGGATAGGCCCGTGAGCCGCAGCGTCATTACTGTTGCCGTGCTGTGGTTGGCTGAAGAGAGGAGCATCATCGCAGGCCTGTCCCGGGAGCCGCACTGCCATTGGCTGACTCCCGGGTGTGTAAGGAGGCTCGCCCCGAACGCCGTGACAGGATTGGTCCCCGTCATCGGGACCTCTGAGAGAGCCGTGCGTTCAGCGCCGGAGCCGGGAAAGAGTGGGCTGACCTCGCCGAGGGATCCTGCGTGAGTGATCTCTGCCCCCCTGGCCTGTGTCCCTGCGCTGGAGCGCTGAGTCAGCTCCCCGCCGCTCCCCGAGTACCTGAGAGCGGGCGGAGGGCTGCCGGGACCGGCCGGGGCAGAGAGGAAGTTGAGAGTGCTGGCGCGAAGGCGCTGAAATCACCAGCGGCGCCGATCGGCCCTGAAGTGTCCCTGGACCACGTGGTGAGGCACGCTTGCAGCGCTTGGGGCCCATAGAATTGAAGGAGTAATTCATTTTAGTGAATCACTTGCGGGCATTACTTGGGCAGTCATTTTGAAGAGCTGATGACGCAATGAGTCAGTATTACTAGTTTCTAATACTGATTTACAAGAGACATGAGACTATTTTTATTAAGAGACTTCCTGCAGTACGTGCAACCATTAAGATTAAGTGCATTATTTACCTGAAGAATTAATTAACGTATATTGTTGATTCTTACTGCTACAAACTAGATAAAGATATATTTTTGCAAATATACTTACCTGTGTGGTCTCAGTTTGTGGTGGATTGGGGATTACTGTTGTGTTGAGTGCATTTATTATACACATTGCCTTGGGGATAAGCCTGCCTGCTCGCGCCAAGCTACCTGGAGGGAGAGCAGGGGTTATCTACTGTGTATATTCCTTCACCCTGACTAGAAGCAAGGCTCCCTACTTGGTCTAAGGTACTTACCTCTGCCAATTAGAGACCCCCAGATCTAACAAAAGCGAACCCAGGATCAGAGACAGAAAAGGAAAAAAGGAACAGATTGCTGCCTTTGTGAACATGTAAAGAGGACAAGAAAACTGTTGTGGCTGCAGAAGCCTAAAGAAGAAATATAACCTGCACATATCAATATAATACAATAATGTATTGTGTTAGATATCAATAAAGCCATGTGTTGTGTGTTTTTCATTTAGCATTCACAAATGAAGCTATTTATTGACAAATAGCCTATTGCCAATATTAGAGAGCATTTACATATTTAGTTAGCTCAAACAAGAAGTAATGATAAGCTTTCCTTTAAATGTAGTGTCTACATTCAGTAAATAGTCTTTGACAGCTGATTCGAACCTGAAAATAGCACACCCAAGAATGATACACCAAAAAGTAAATAGATTAATAGTGAGGAAGAGATACTGCTTTGGGCTGATACTAAATATTAACAGTACTGTCTTAAAGCAGTGGCTAAAGAGGGCTTACCCTAAGAAACTAATGGTTGAAGATGGTTGATCCAAAGACCACTCTCTGTGTAAAAGGCATTAGTAAAAGGCATTAGTTTTGTCAGGTCTAAATATCACCATGCTGACTGTTTATGGATGTTTGAATTGTGAAGCGGCACAGGAGAGCTGTGCCAAATTTGATGCAATATTATTTTGTGACACCTCCTAGAAAATCTGCAAATCGACAATTGGAATAGAAGTACAATCAAACATTTATTTTTGGTCTTTGTTTACCAGAATTACCTTGCCATGCATAGCACACAAATCATAGTGATCCATAACTTTTACTACTGTGACCAGTGGCAATTGCATGCAGTGTGTAAAGAAGGCACAGTTAGGTAGAACAATAATATGGTGTGGATGGGAAGTATAAATTGGAAGTCCTTACATCTTGAACAACATATCAGGAGTCACTACAGTACAGGAATGTTGACTTACATTGCTAAAAATATTGCTTTTCACTTTTATTGAATTTAACTTTAAATTGATTTTTTTTTTACTCATATCCTCAGTTAATTTACATTGCTAGATTGGCACACATTCATTTTTACTACATCCGTTGGCAAAATGCAGTCAGTCAGTCCTCCTCCACCTATTTTAGAATATTGTGGTGATCCACCTATTGACTGGAGATAATGGTGTGTTGTTTAGAAACCTATGTGGGTTGCATAGGTGCTTCAAGTTTCCGGGCAGAGCAAACAAAGGGGCAGATTTACAAGTCCCTTGTGCCACTTTCGCGTCATTTTTCCCATGTTAAAGATGATGCAAATGTGGCGCAAGGGGCTTGTAAATCTGTCCCAAAATGTTTAATTCTTCAATCATTGGGATTTGAACTTGCCCTATTTTGATGTAGTGCCTAGTTTGGTAGTCTGAGGTCCACATTTTTTAAAAGACCCCAGAGTCATTGAGAAAGTGTGGATTCCTATAGCACTGCTGTAAGACTGATGGGGGCAGACTGTCAGTTTAGGAACTATAGTAATCAGCGTGTTAGAGATCAGTACATTAGTCCAGGTAGTGACAATCTAATCAACAAAGACGCCTACTATGGGAAACCCATCTTCTAAAGAAATAATACGTACTGTAAAAGGTATTAAAATGTCCCTGATTTCGGCGAGAACTTTGGATGACAAACATTTTGATATTGGAGCGATTCAAGCTATATTTGATAAAGGTAAAAAGCAATTCACAGAAATTTTAAAAAAAATGTACATTTGTTTCAGAAGTATTTTCCATCTGTCACATGAGATAAAGAACCATATCCTGAAAAGAGTGATATGTGAAGCTTGTCTGGCAGAATAGAAAATGTTGCTAAAGCTTATCGAAGTACAAAATACAGTTCAACACTATAACCCATAATCAATGGATCGTGAGAACCTAGCCTGTGGAAAAGTAGTACAAGGGTTTCCCAACTTGGGTACGCCTTGTTGGAAAAGAAAATTCTTTTCTTGAGTCCCCTCACTCACCAAAGGTTGCCCTTAGGTGACATGCTTCATCATTGGGGCCATCCCAAGTATCTACTGCTTGGGGGTTTCTGAGACTTGTGAAGGATACGTAGGAGCACTTTTTGTGAGACTTATGTGTGGTGCAGTGTGTGGTGGTGGAGTGGTGATTGGTGTATGTTAAAAATACCTAGCTAGTAAGCCAACATATTTATTGTTGTCTCTAGTTGGTATAATAAAAGGGGGTTAGATATAGGAATTAGAACAATAATGTGGTCAAAGTCCCTACTATCTTGTCGACATGTTTCAAGGTGTCCCCTACACCTTTTCTTCAAGACAACATGAGAGCCAGCCCCATGTATGGCACTCCTGTGCTTCACCTTGATTAAGGTGCTAAGGAATGAAAAGACACACCTAATGTGTGTATCTGTTAGTTATACATACGGTTCATGTTGTATCCGTAGTATCTGTAGTTTGGAAGAAAAATAGATTTGTAGGTTAGTACATGATGCCTGCCCCTAAGGGGAGGCCAGGCTAAAATACATAAGTAGATCCTTGTGGTTGGTGCCTATGGAGTGAAAACTAACATTAGGTGCTTAGTCCGGTGCCCCTAAAACAGAACAAAACAAACGGTGGGTGGAGTTCCGTCTGCACCTGTAAAGGGTGTTCCTGTTCCAAGGATTTAAAATTTAAAAATATACAATTCTGTATACATGCAGAGTACACTCGTTTTGGCTGCACACTTACAATAACAAACACAACATGCAAAAAATTACATTGTCCCAGTCTGTGTTGGACAAGGAAACGTACTTATTCATTAGCAGTAATATGCCCCATGGTCCGTCTGGGTGGAGGGGCCTGTAGACTCTGTAGGGTCAGAAAACATTAATATGCAAGACGTGTAAAAAGAATTCATTATTCATTCATTATAACTGATCTGAAAGCTCTTATACTTTTACATTTTTTAAGGCTTGGGCGATTAAGGTAGTGTCAAGAAAGGGTTTTTAATCCCATATAATCTTCCTCGTAATGCCTCTGCCTGGAGTTGTAAGGTTTAAAATCTTGGAGAAAAGGTTGTTATTGTGCTCAATTATAAATGCGATATTATTTTGCGATATTGATTGTGCAACCCCAGATGTACCGACAAGTTCGGGTAACATAGAATTGTGATTGCAATGTCGGAGGGTTCCGGTTATGTCTGGAAACGTGCAAGGTTATAACACTACAGAAATTGGCAAAGTTGACTTGGCCATGGTGTATTTACTGATGACCAGGTGCAGGTTAAGGCACTGTTCTACAGTGCCCAGGCCTTTCCTGAATCCATACTGAACAGCGGAGAACTTCCCATTTACTATAACCCTAGTATCCAGTCTCTCCCGTATTATTGGTCCCATAATCTTGCAGGTGCTGTTGATTAAAGAAATTGGCCGATAGAATTTTGGTCAGATCTGTCACCCTTTTTAAATATGGGAACTATTGTAACTGATCTCCATGACTCTGGTGGGCCCTGAGCTGCATAACATCGTAATATCTTTGTTAATAGCGGGAGCCACAGGGGGATATTTGTTAAAAATAGGTCAGGGGCCTTATTCTTTACAGTCTGGGAAAGTGCCCTATTTACTAAGTATGGGCGCAAAATCCGTTCCGCTCGCGGAATTTGCGAATTTTCGGCAATTTTGCGATCCGCGAATCTCGCAAAATTGCCGAAAAATTCGCAAATTCGTTTGCGGGCTTATTTTTGCACATGCCTGACTTGAAGCTCAAATAATCAGCCCCCAAACAACTAGTGAGCACGGTCTAGGCTAGGCAGGTGTGCTTCCTCCCTATATCTACTGCCTACAATTAGATGTAATCCTTGATGGAGGTCTTTGCATCCACGAGTTTCTCTAGCGCAATCCCCTTGTACTTCCTGTGAACAGGAGGCTGCTTTCTCCTCATCTGGTGATCTGATCGGTCTCTGATCCTTTATAAACAAGAGGCATGTGTACTCACATAGAAGACCCGCCCGTTTGGCCCCGCCACACACACACTAGGGTATGCAACGTCTTCCCGCCCTTTCCTCACTATGATGGACAGCTCACTCGAGGGACCTTGGCGGCCAAACAACTAGTGAGCCCGGTCGAGGCTAGGCAGGTGTGCTTCCTCCCCATATGTACCGCCTACAATTAGATGTAATCCTTGATGGAGGTCTTTGCATCCACGAGTTTCTCTAGCGCAATCCCCTTGTACTTCCTGTGAACAGGAGGCTGCTTTCTCGTCATCTGGTGCTCTGATTGGTCTCTGGCCCTTTATAAACAAGAGGCATGTGTACTCGCATAGAAGCCCCGCCTGTTTGGCTCCTCCACACACACACTAGGGTCTCCCGCCCTTTCCTCACTATGATGGACAGCTCATTCGAGGGACCTCGGCGCCTTTCGGCGCGGTGGCAAAGTTACAGACACACGTGTCACAAATGGCAAAAAAATCTGCGATTTCGCTGGAAAATCCACAAACTCGCTGATTTTTTTGCCATTTTGCGAGAATTTGTGGACCGCGAATCTGCAAAATTCTCCCATGCTTACTATTTACCTCATCTAGATTTGGGGGTTCCAAAGGGCATATCTCATGTTGGAAGTGGGCAGCGCAATATTTCTCAGTGCTGTTACTATAGAGGCCGGAAAAGTGTTTTACCCACAGTTCGGGCATAATTGTTGCATCAATATGGTAATTTTTTTTTTTATATATATTTTTTTATTTTAACAGTAAGACAAGAGCAGGCATTACAGATATCATGTGTCAAACGGTAAAATGCAGAACAGGGACAGGCGGGGGAAATATTCATACAAAAACCATCATAAGGAACACATGGCCCATCACGATTACGCACATTAGAAAGGAGAAATAAACAGTCAATTATACGATCCAAAACAATCCCATCCGCGCGACCCCGTCCTCAATTATACAGGATAATTAAAGCCAGTGTAGACACCCGGACAATAAAGGATCTGTGGAGAGTAAATAGCCCGCCTCTCGTTGAAAGGAAAAAGGAAAGACAAAAGGGCCATAGAACAAAACAAAGGCAAAATAAAAAAAACCTCCCCTAACCCCCCACCCTGCACCCCTGCAATGGCTACGGCCTAACCCCACTAACAGCGTGCCTGTCGCCCAAGAACTACCCTAAAAGAAGGGAAAAAGAGAGAAAGTGGAGGAGGAGAAAGCAACACACTCCCGGTCTCCCGCACCCCCCGCCAACAGTGATCACCCCGAGACGTGGTAAAACCAATAGTCAGCAAAATATACAAACCAGTCGGGGGAGTATAGTCAATAACCACCCAACTCCCGTCACAGTATAGGCACAACCCCGGCATTGCATAAAGCTATTATATCAGATCTAAGCGATCAAGTTCAGCCCTGGCCAGTACGATCGTTCATAAGAGTCTTCTTCACTTGAGCCGCCATCTTGACGGAAAAGGCAAAGCATTCATAAAAGTTCATGTGAGTGCAGTAGGATCGAATACAGGATAAAAGTTCACGAATCGAACGAGGAAAGGTGTCCAAGAACAGCGAGTATCTCGAACAGTTACTGAGGAACTTGTTACCACACAGAAGACCGTCCATAGATGTGTTAGGCGGCAGCAGAATCGAGCAGGAGACGCTGGGGATAAGCACGGGCTGGCTTGTTGTTAATTGGGGACCGCCAAGGCTCATTAAATCCGGGATCTGCACGGGGACCTCGATTCCAGACGTTCGGTGCACCGCTGGTACCACAGCTAGCTGGAAACTTAACGCAGAGTCGTCCTCCGGTTCCAGGATACCGTCCACTTTCACAATCAGTGTCCGGAACACAGCGATGGTATGCGAATGGAGCGCCCCAATGGCAGCCATAACGGCCTGCAGCGATGGCGTGCCTTCCGTCCGCACCATCCCCTCTCAGTAGGCGACAGAGCAGGACTTGAACCCCGGAGGCCGGCTACTCCGGGGTAACAGGCCACGCAAATCTGATGTCGAACAGTGGGCGCTCCTCGTCTAGCAGAACACACCTACGCCGACAGTGAGGGCCCCAGCCCGCCGACCCCGGGAGGGCAGCAAGGTCCTCGGGCACCGGACCCCCACCCCGGCAGCCGGTGTGACACGCTGGTGCGTCCTCGGTGTAGGTCATGCACAGGATCGTCACCAAAAATCAACAATTCACGGCACACTTCGGGAGACCGGGCTCAGTCCAGGTCTCACGGCCGATGTTGATCAATTCCAACCCGAATAGGCTAGAAATCTAGGCCCCGGCTTCCACACGTTGTTAGGCCGAGAATGGAAACACGGCGTATCTTCGTCAGCCGATGAGGTAGAAAACTCGGGATTGCGCCATTAGAAGCAGAATAACTTCATGAACAAGGAAATCTGGTGTAAGTGCAGGATTAAAGGCAGGATATTCGAGCTGCTGGCGGAGGTCAGCGGAGCCGGGAGCTAACGCGGCCATCTTGGTTGCTAGCGTGGCTCCTCCTAGCAATATGGTCATTTTTTGAATCACCAAAGTACTCATCATTAACAGTTTTCCAAAAAAGTTTGGAATCTTTACTCTGGGATGCCACATAGAATTTGCCCCACGCCCCTTGCCTGATTTCCTTCTTACGTTTCTTCAGTGCGCATTTATAATCCATGCGTGCCTGTCTCACTCCCACCCTATTTCGTGGTTTGATTTTTAAAATCTTGATTAGTTTACTATGTAGTTGGGAGGATTCCCTATCAAACCACCTTTTATATTTCTGTGAGCTATTTAACTGATTTTTAGTTAAGAGTGCCTTTGTCGTCTCAGTTATTGCATTATACGATCTGAGCATGGATGTAACACTTAAATGTTCATCCAGACAGTCCAATACTTGCGCGAGATTACTCTTTATAATCTCTTCCAGAATGATATCAGGTTTGACAGTGGACCACTTCCGAGTTAACCCCTTATTTTTAGTATAGAATAAGGGGACTACCTTGACTGATGTGGTGGGAGGATCTAGTAAGATCGATAGTTGTAGTGTTAGTGGGTAATGGTCACTAAAATGATTTTTGGATATGTAAAAACCATAGTTTCAGACTTAAAATAATCCGACAAAATAATAAAATCAATCAGCGTTCCCTGACCTCTTCCAACATATGTTACCACATCGGAGTTTAAAGGCTCAATGAAGTCTAAGGTCAAGAAAAGTGAAAATTTTGACAATAAAAAATTGAAAGTCTTCCCACCAGGAGGGTGCTCATATCCCCCGTTAGATAATGGCAAGCCTTACGTTTAGACAATGAACACAATTTACAGTTGAAATCACCCCCCAAAGTATTACATAGTCTATTTTCAACTCCTCAATGTGTTTCGTAAGTGCAATTTCGAATTCCTGGGCAATAGTAGTATTTGCGCTGTTAAAATTATTATGATAAAAATTAGTAACCACAAGGGTTAGTTTTCTCTTCAACATAATGTTTATGATCTGGAAATGTGGAGAATCCAGCTGTAGTTTCCTAACTCTGCCATTTAATCTCGTGGAAATCAGAGTTAGTAAGCCGCCTTTATCATGTCCACCTACAGATGGTCTAGCCGATGTGTGAACAGAGTAAAAACCATTTATATAAGCTGGTTCACGCATCCAGGTCTCCTGTAAACAAATTTTGCTAAATTTAGTAACAAACTCTACCCAGTCATTAATGCCTAATTTGTTTGACAAACCCGCCACATTCCCGTAGAGACTACCATATGTAGATGTACTAATATGCAAGGTATCTTTATTCTCTACACAGCCAGTATCTATTGTACAACCTTCTATTGTCATCATGTTAGTTATTACGGTAGGGTTCGCAGTACCAACTGGCACAACAACAGAACATATTGGCACAGCATCTAATGTTCCATTATTAAATGGACTAGGGGAAATGGGCCCTGAGTATTATGTCGGGTTCAATAAAGCTTCCTGATTGGGCTGATATGGATTATTTAAACTTTTAATATTAGGGAAGTACGGAGGGCTACTTGAGGGTACAAGACGAATATCTCTTTCCATGTCAGTTAATGCTGGAAAGAGAGTTAAATTTAAATCTTGATCACCAGGCTCCCTAAGCAACTGACCATACAGTCATTCCACTTGTTCTAGAGGAGAAAAAGGATTAAAAGTTGAAATCTTGAATGGGGGAAATGTTTTAGATTGGGAATGTGCCTATTTATCAGTAAACTAGCCTCCACACTGACACATGTTGTTCATACATGAGGTTGTCACATTCGCAACACTGAGTCAAATGATAACACTTATTTATATTTCCCCTAGCGTAGCCAGTTTACAATATATGTGAATATATTTGGATATATACAAGACTGGCCATAGGATATCACACGTAAATTAAGATTCGGATTTAGTTAGTCCATCATCTTTCCACTTTTCCAGTATCTTACAGCTCCAATATAGTGCTCATGCTGAATGTCCCAAACTCTCAAGGTACACACAGGAGTGCTCTCCTTCAAGTATGTTGCTCTATGAATGAATGAAGACTGTCTGTGGTGGTATGCAGAGGTTAGGTGAGGCTATTGGGGATAATGGACCCATGAGACATGGATTTTGGTTTACTGCAACATATTATTGCTTTCTAAATCCCTTTTTTGTGTGCAGTGATAGATTGTGGTGTGCAACAATATATTATGATATTTTAAATACTGACGATTATGGGACATGAATGTGATGGGTGACAGCACATGGTTCCTGTTGTGCTGAATGTCCCACCTCTCAAGGTACACACAGGAGTGCTCTCCTTCAAGTATGTTGCTCTATGAATGAATGAAGACTGTCTGTGGTGGTATGCAGAGGTTACGTGAGGCTATTGGGGATAATGGACCCATGAGACATGGATTTTGGTTTACTGCAACATATTATTGCTTTCTAAATCCCTTTTTTGTGTGCAGTGATAGATTGTGGTGTGCAACAATATATTATGATATTTTAAATACTGACGATTATGGGACATGAATGTGATGGGTGACAGCACATGGTTCCTGTTGTGCTGAATGTCCCACCTCTCAAGGTACACACAGGAGTGCTCTCTTTCAAGAATGAGTCAAGAATTTGCACACTTCCTTCCTTTTTTGCGTCCTTTCTACCGCACACTGTGTGTACTTTATGCACTAGCTTGCTTCCTTAGATGTGATACTCGTTTCTCTTGCTCCCATTGCGGAATCCAACACCCTATCTGTGTAATGAGCTGGAAATCCAAAGATCCACTTCACTGACAAGGCAGTGGGTAGTTTGCGTGTCTCCAGCCTTTCTTATTTTTCACCTTTTTCATCTTCCACTCAATCAACACATCATCCACACATACACACAACTACTTGCTGCATTCCTTAGCTGTGATTATCAACTATTCTTCTATTTCATATTCCTATTCATAGTGCAGGCCTTTATCGAGCCTTTTTATTGTAGAGACTACCCCGGCCGAAGGCACTGTAAATTTGCACACTCGCTCCCTTTCTTGGCTGGGGTTATCAATTATTCTTCAATTTCATATTCTAATTCAAACTTAAGGCCCTTTATCGAGCCTTTTTGTTGGAACTACTGTTGCAGGAATTCTGCTCCTACACAGAGCTGTGCATAAAGACTTAGGACCTCAGTGAATTACGGTGTACGAAAACCCACCTTAGTACCCAAACCCCCTACCAGACTAGCAATCAGTGACTCATTGGTTCTGTGTCCTATAGCAAAAACACGAATGACTAGTCAACCCAGAACATGCGACTTAGATTACCTCAAGTAAGGTGGATAAAAAGAGCACTTTTTCGTTATAGTCGTACAGCAGTCCAAAACAAGGAGTAAATAAAGACACGTGCAAGTTTGAAATGTTTATTTCTAACGCCGTAATCTCAAGCGCAGTACCTTAGATAATACAACCAAACATATTATCAGAAACAAGGTTGTCAGCATTGTTACTATTCCATAAAATACAAAGGGAGAAAGCATCCTATAATGCTAAAGGGAAACAGATTTAAATATACCTACATTTCACCCTACCTACCTACCAGGTTAGTTTATAACTATAGAAGGTCTCATAGGATTACATGGGCAGATCCATACCTCTGGGACTCAGCCATAGTGGATCACATTGAGTTCTGCACAAACTGTCAGGATACGAATGTTCTCCAACTGTGTGTAATTATGCCTCCACAATACATTATTAAACGCGCCAGTATCAGAGGTGGCCACAGCTGCATATGTGTTATGGGTCGAGCGCGCGAGGATCATTCCGAATAACGGACACAGTATCCAAGATAACCTTGGTGTTCCATGCTCTCACTATACACACTAAACTAGCGAGGCAGTCTAGAAATGTAGCATAACAAATTATTCTCATGTGAAGAAAAATACTCAGCCTTCTCTAAACAATATCACAAGTGCGTGTCTTGTGCAAAGCAGAGCAGGAAAGCAAAAATGGAATTTAGGCTTCTAATAAACCCATGCTACCTTAAAACGGTGTGAGTGCAAGCCTCAGCCCCACCACACCCTTCCTTGATCGAAAAACGTGATATAAACGTGGACTAATTACGAACGCAGAGTCCAAGCCTGAAAATCACAGTCAAGTTCATATTTGCAAAAAAAATTATTCACTGTTTGATAGAAAACAGTAACTAAATAATAAAGAATAGGTAGAAAAATCAAAGTCTTAATCCAACAGCGTATAAGCACAGTATGTTGCAACAGCCTCCAAGAGGAAGTCATTGTTCTCATCTGAAAACATTTCAGCCATCCAATTCAATAGTGAGAATGAACATACATGTTCCTCAACGACCGGAGCCTCTATCACCATCGCAGGAAAACTCGGGTCATCTTCAATGTAACTGCGTGCCAAGAAGTCATGCGCCGCTGCAAAAACATTCCAACGTCCCAATATTCCATGTATCGCTGCTAAGGCCATAATTCCGCCGCCAGAAAAGAGCAAGTCATGAACCATCAGCAGGTCATAATCCGCGTTGGGAGACACCGTGCAGCAGAGACACACATCCAGGGGCCAGTCGAAATCGCAGCTCAGGCAATGGAAGACAGGTTTAACACATGTGAAAAAGGAGATTTGAAACGATAATCCATAAGCTGCACTCAATGTAGCCAGAGGCAGCACTTCATAATAACTAAGCATTCGGTTGTGGACCAGCAACAGCCGGGACATATTCTTGTGTGCTGCAGGATGTGCGTCCATATTTAAGTAAACAAATTAATAGAAGCACACCGGCAACTAATGCGAGTATTAAGGGGACTCCACCAAAGATGCTGGAAAACATTGAATGAAAAAATGCCGAGAAGACACCAAATATAGGGGCCGATTAGGATGGCGGACGGACTTGCGTCCGTCCGCCACCCTTGAGGAGGAGGGAACGTCCGCAAGGGCTGCGGCGTTCCCTCCGTGCTGATTAGGATGTGACCGCCAGGGTGGCGGTCACATCCTCTATATTTAACATTGCGGCGGGTGCAGCTACAAGCTGCAACCGCCGCAATGTTAAAAAAGCATGTGTTACATTTACATGCACAAAGCGGCAGGCACCGCACGGTGCCTGCTGCTTTGTGCACGCAAATGCAGGGGGGTACCATAGGTACCCCCCATGTGCACCCCCCACCCCCCATTCACCCCCCCAAAGTGAATGTCCGTATGCTTTTCCATGGCGGAAAAGCCGCCGTGGAAAAGCAGTTTTACACAACCATCATAATATGGCGGACGGTGTCTCATAGACACCGCCTGCCATGTTATAGCTTTTCCGCCGCGGTCGGAAGCCGACCGCGGCGGAAAAGCGGCGGACGGAATTCCAGACCCACCAGCCATCCTAATTTGGCGGTGGGTCTTTGGAGCCTCCGCAGAGGATTTTCCGCCTCCTCCGGGCCGGAGGTGGCTTCCGCCGGCCCGGAGGAGGCGGAAAATCCTCCATCCTAATCGGCCCCATAGTTTGAAAAGCAGTCACAAGGCCACTGCTTCTAACTTGAAAAAAGTAAGGTAACCCCATAGTCAAGGACACATTAAAGATACTCTGAATTAACTCCCCAAAATGCAGGGGCACGTCTGTATTTAATAAATCATGCACTTCTGTGCGGGTGTTTGCTACATGAAGGACAAATGTTTCTCTAGCAGATGTAAGAGCAACCTCTTTTTGAGACAATAGCGCTCTTATACGGCTCATTTGGTTGACTCTTCTTTCAAGGTCGGAATCGACGAGCAGATGGAAACATCCAGGTTCCCATGCAGGGGAGTAAACACAACTTTTTGATAGCAAACCACACGCTCAGTTACCGTATTCATGTAACGATGCCTGCTAACATTGCACAACAATCTGCATTATTTCAAATTAAATAACTCACGTTTCCAGTAAACTGAACGTTGGTATGATAGCAGGTGTCTGAGCCATTCAGATAGACTTCTTTTCCCTCCCTCAGGCACCTATATGTAAATGATAATAACCAAGCTTCATGGAGATAAGCGCTGCCTAAAGATCCATATCTGCCTATAGCATAGTATTTCATGCAAACCTCAAACTTATACAGGCTAAAAAGTAACGTTATGATACCGTGGTTAAGCCACACAGCTGAATCGGATCTCCAATTAGTGACCACTTCTAACTATTCTCATAGCGCGCCCTGTGCTCTGATTTGACAGTGAGAGAGTGATCGCACCATAGTTTGTACTTCTAATCATTCTCAGTATACGCTACGAATACGCTTTCACATTACATGTCGCATCAAAGTTTCCGTGTGACATCATGTACGGCGCCCCGTACTCAAAGACGCAAATGTTTTTAATTGTTTAAAAACATATATTTATGTATTTAATGAACATACTAACAGAAGACATTATCTAGGAAAATTATAAAAAAAAAAAATTCAAGTTCCAATAATCCTATATTACTTCTAAAAGCAATTACACAAATCGTGGTGGAACGTCATGCGTACTCGCATCGTAAGAGTAACGTAATCACAACGTAAGCGTACGCAAAGCCATGTGACTTTAAAAGAAGAGATTTGATTGTTTCATAACACTTCCTATTACAACTGTTGAAACTTCTGTCCCATTTTAATAATTCTACTTTGACTTTCTAAGAAGAAGCATCTCTTCTGAGGATCTTGTCAAATAGAACGAAGTTTACCATAATAACAGCAATGGACTCATCTTCCAGCCATTCTTCGAAGGAATATTTAATTCCTGACGAACCTCCAAAGAAGAGGAAAGAAGCTCTAATTTGGCAGTGTTTTACTTTTCCAGAAGGGCAAAAGAAGGTTAATGCTCCAAAAGTAACCTGTAAAATTTTCCAAACTCTTTCAAGGTGTGATCCATCTAAAAAATACTCTTTTGGCACAGCAAATATGGAGCAACACGTGAAGAACTTACAACCCAACAACTTTGCTCGAGCTACAACACAGAGGTTGAAGGACAACCCACCTGTTGCTGCACCAAGCCCATCAACTGCTGCGCCAGCATTTTCAGCAAGCAGTCCACACCCACAAATTGATCCTGATTTTGCTAAAGTTAAAATTCTATGCATTTATTGCAATACATTTTTGTGTTATGGGAAATAGTCTACTGACCTGATAAAACGCAGGAAGCAGGAGCATCGCTGTCCTCGACATTAGTTTTTTTTTCATTCTTTTGTTCCTGTTGGACACTTCCAAGCCCCCATTATAAAAAAAATTGCCCCCGGGAGCTAATTAAGAATAAAACGGACTTCTATTTTTCTTTTTCCTTTTTCACCTTGTACGAGTACCATACGCGTACCACGTGTTTTTTTAATTTAATAATACATTTTTGCGCCTAAAGATCCATGTGAGATCCCCTGAGCAGGCCTAGAGGGTCAACATGTTTCTACCCTGCCCCCTTTCCTTATTTTTCAACTTTGTTTTACTGTTTTCTTGTGACTCGGTGCTACCGAGGCACAAGATGGCTGTCAACACTCCCTGGTTTGGAGTGTTGACAGACAATTGATATCCAATCAGCATGCAGCTCGTGCTCGTAATTGGATGGATTTCGGTACGTGTGCCGTACTTTGTCTCTAGATATCACTTTTGATTTTCTCAGGAACTACTGAACGGATTTACACCATTTAAGAAAAAGCACAATCTGCGGACCAAACTCTACCTCTCTGCCAAATTTGGTGTAATTCCGTTCAGCCGTTCGGGCTGCAGCCCTGGCTAAAGGTCCCTATGGAAAATTGTATGGGGAAAACATGTTTTGGGACCCCCCTTTTTTCTCGGCCCCCACTTGATGAATCACCCCCAAACTTTCAAGGAAGGAGCGGAGCGAAGCAGGCCATTTTCTTGGAAAAATTTGCGAAGATTTGTCCACCAGCGCCAAAGTTATTCCAAATAGAATGTTGTGGATTTCCTATCCAAAGTAGGTCCTAACTATAACTACCTACTAGCGACCGCCAGTGGAGAATATATATTTATATATATATATATATACATACATACATATATATATATATATATATATATATATATATATATATATATATATATTACCTACTGGCGGTCGCCAGTAGGTATATATAGTTAGGATTTTTTCCCTATGGGATTTTTGAAAATTCTATGTCTAATAACTTTGGCGTTTGTGGACGGAATTGGCTGAAATTTTCTGGAAAATGGAACATTTTGTTTCTGAGCAGCCCCTGGAAATTTGGGGGGGGTTCGTCAAGGGGGGGCTGAGAAAAAAGGGGGGTCCCAAAACGTGTTTTTGACATTGAGTTTTCCATAGGGCGGTTGGCCTCACTTTTAGCCCGAACGGCTGAATGGATTTGCACGAAACTTGGCAAAATTGTAGGGACTGGTAGCCCGATGTGCCTTTGCTAGGTCTCAATATATGTGCTTCAGTGGATTTTGAGAAATTAACGTTTAAAAAAAGATATATATCTGTAAGCGCGCTCCGGGCAGCGCTCCGGTTCGCGGACTTTACGCGTACCGGAACTTCGCGTAGCGAAGCTGATTGGCTCTCCGGTGCCTGTCAACATTCTAAACAGTCCGGAGCGGCCGCCATCTTGTCTCTCGGTAGGATCGAGAGACAAGAGGAGGCCAAAACAAAGGGGGAAATGACCATAAGGGGGCGTAGTATATCCTCCCTGACCCCCTAGATTTAATGTGGACGATTTAAAAGGGCCCCGCGGGGCAAAAAAATAATACTTTTTTTTTGTTTTTTTTTTGCGTGGGTAGCGCCCGGTCCGCGAACCGGGAAGCGTTCTGGGCAGCGTACTATAATGAAAAATGAATGATAGACTTTTCAAATACTGTATGTTAATTGATTGTTGGTTTTGTTGATTATTTTTTAATTTTTTAAGCAATTATTTATTATTGTGATTGTGTTTCAAAATTTAATAACATTTCTAACATTTAACTAGTTTATGAATTACATATAAAAATGATTAAAGACTCAAACAATTTTTTAATATTACATACAATTTTATTTTTCAGATTGTTTTTCAAAATTTAATAGAACGTCTAGCATTTGACTGTCCGATATGTCCTCTTGTTGAGTGAACATAAGTTCCCACATTTGACCGTCATCATAATGGAGTAAATGATCGACCGATTCTACACATTGAAGTAATTCATAGTCCCGTGACTCATCCATGAATTCTAAGTCATCAATGGGTTCCATAACTTGTTCATTGTTGCTGTCCAGAACAATTTCGAAGGAAACATTCTGCTCACCTTCCATTTTATTGCTGTAATTTGCATAAAAAATAAATATATCAGTAGTGATAGGGCACTGTTGGGTTTAAGTTCAGACAGGTACTTGTGAGTTTATAACAGAGAAGTAATCTATGGGCACTGTATGGTTTCAGGCGTGAAGTAGTACTATTAAAAAGTGCCTGTGAAGAAGCCTAAGTAAATTCATAATTATACCACAGAAACCTAAATCAATCCATAATTATAATAAAGAAGCCTTTCTCAATGTCTAACTCTTACAGAGGGATAGTAGAAGAAGCCTAAGTAAATTCATAATTATACCACAGAAACCTAAATCAATCCATAATTATAATAAAGAAGCCTTTCTCAATGTCTAACTCTTACAGAGGGATAGTATATAACTATCTGAAAATGTTTTCAAATTTATAAAATAATATCTCACCTTCTAAAAACAAGTTTAAGTTGTGAGTGAAAATGATCTTGCAATGTAATTCAGGAAGTAGTAGTCAAAATGGCTGTGTTTCTCTCTCTTTCTTTATATATATTCAGGTACATAACCAATCAAATGTCAGGTAAAAAAAGTAGAAAATGAAAGTAACATTTTAATTGGTTGTCAATTCCAACACTTCAGATGTGTTTTGTGAAGTAATTTACCTCAGGGTATTTAGAGAGGTCTACAGGCTAAATGGTTAAACGGAATTTCAATCAAATTTGTGAAAATGGTGGACATTGGTATGTAGTATGAGGTAATCTATATTTGGTGAAATTGTCTCCAGTCGCTTTTCTGTAAACTACTTTCCCACCTTTTTTGATGGTGCGCTTCCCAGGGAGCGACCCGGTACGCGAACTGGTGAGCGCCCCGGTTCGCGAACCTTAAGCGTTACGGGAGTCCACCATTTTGTGTTTCGGTCGAATTAAGATACAAGATGGAGGGCAAATAATGTTCAGAATGGGTAGAAGGGGGCACGGTAGACTTATCTTGACCCCCTAGGTTTTCTGAGGGTGGCTGAGGAGGCCCATATGTGCGGAAAAAAAACATTTTTAAAAAAATTTAGCGAGGTTAGCTCCCGGTTCGCGTACCGGGAAGCGCCCCAGGGAGCGTACTTTGTTGAAAATTAGTGAAAAAAGTTAGAGTAAAATAATAATTGTGAGTGATCAGATGTAGGGTAGCTCTGAGAAGAGCTTTTGGGTTTATGGTACATTTAGGTACTTATAAGTAGGTACCAATGCACAGTCTTAAATTCAGAATGAAAACTCTGTTGCCCTCATCTGAGAAGTGAACTCTATCTCCTCTGTAGATATCTTGCATGTAGTAACGCAAGTTATTGTTGTACAGGGAGCCCATTCCATGGTCTCTCATGTAAGCTGAAACAGATTTGTTTACATGCTTCCTCGACTTCTCAATTTGTGGACAAAATTGGTTTGACCACCTCCATTTCTGTCTTTGGCATATATTTGAATATACCAAGGCAGTCTGAGGAAAAAGTGCCATCAATTGCTCAAAGGTGTCCTTTAAAAGCATTTCCAGACCTACCCCAGTCAAAGTGCCCAAATCATTACCTCCACAGTGCACAATTAACAGGTCAGGTTTTGGCAAATGCATAAAGGTTTTCACCAATGGTATCAATTGGTGACATTTTAATCCTCTGTGGCCAAACCACTTAATTTCCACATCTTGTAAATTGAGGTTAGGTAAATTCCTGTTCTCAGCATACCTCTGAGCCCAATAGATGTAACTATGTCCAACAATCCAGACAGAAAACATGGTGAGAGAAGGTTCTCCTGCAGTCAGATGAAGTGTGGCAATGAAATGGCAGTTGAAAAAATAAGAGTTTAAAATGAAAAAAACTGTGGAGTTTCTGTGTTAATGAAGCAGTAACAGTGATTGGTGGAATTTGATTGCTGAAAACAGAAAGTTAGGGTGCATGGATGAGTTGTTTGAAAGATGTATTTTGAGTGGTCAGGAAAAAATCATTAAATGAAAGAATGCACTGGATATGAGGTGCACTGAGAGTTCAGAGTTCAATTGCAACATTGTTGTGTGAACTTGCAAACACCAGAAGTCTTCCAAGAGGTGGTTGCCATGCAGAAAAGGCAGAAAGGGCAGAGGGGGGAAGGGTTTTCATTTGAAAAAAAGTGAGGGAAGAGTTTTGATTGGGTGACATGAGAGATATGTGTGAAGAATTACAGCATTTCTGTGCTTTTGATAGCTGCAGACTCTGGAGTGCATACCTTTTGCTCTGCTGAAGACAAATTGGTGTGTTTCTGAGACTGTTTTCAAACTCAAAGTATTTGCTAAGGTGAGAAAATATTTCTTTAATTTAGATAGAGAATAGTGTGCTTTAAGGAGAAAATTATGAAGAAAGTTGTGTTTTTCAAATGTTGCTTTGTCTCAAGTGTTTTACAAATAGATTTTGTTTCTTTGAGAAAATGTAATTGGAGAAAATGTGAAGTATTAGTACTGACAGGGTGTTTTTCTGCATAGGAGCTGTGGAGTCTTTTCAAATTATGACTAGAAAATCGTTTTTGAGGAAAATTAATGGTTATAATATTTCTGACAAGGACATAATGGTGTATGCTTCTTTATAATGCAATTGACTGTCTCTGATGTTATTTTTCCCATTTTAATGTAAGACCTTTCTCTGTGGCGCAAATTGCTTGTAAATATGCTCCCACCTGTGCATGGAAAATTTAGATTTTGAATGTTTGTGTTACATAGCCATGTTAAAAGTGATACAAACATGCTGCAAAGGCAATCAAAAAACGCTTTTATGTGTCTTAAGGACATTTTAAGTAATTTTCCCATGTGCAGTGTTTTGAAATTATGATTTGAAAATCGTTTTTGGGGAAAAGGAATTGTTTTTAAATTTATGACAAGGACATAATGGTGTATGCTTCTTTATAAGGCAATTGACTGTCTCTGATGTTATTTTTCCCATTTCAATGTAAGACCTTTCTCTGTGGCGCAAATTGCTTGTAAATATACTCCCACCTGTGCATGGCAAATTTAGATTTTGAATGTTTGTGTTACATAGCCATGTTAAAAGTGATACAAACATGCTGCAAAGGCAATCAAAAAACGCTTTTATGTGTCTTAAGGACATTTGATGTCATTTTTCCCATATTACATTAAAAGACCTTTCTCCGTGGGGCACATTCCTTGTAAATATGGTTACACTTGTGCATGGTAAATTTAGATTTTGACTGTTTGAGTTACATAACCATGTTAAAAGTGACCCAAAAAAATTGCAAAGGCTTTCAAAAAACACTTTCATGTGTCTTAAGGACATTTTAAGTCATTTCCCTGTGGGCAGTGTTTTCAAATTATGAGTTGAAAATCGTTTTTGAGGTAAAGGAATGTTGTTAATTTTTATGTGCGCCATATGCCCCCAAATTTCTTTTTCAAGGGTGCAGCAGGGTGTTCTTGAGACACCCCTGCACCTTTGGAAAAATTCCTAATTTGCGATGAGCTAATTGCTAATCGCAAATTGCACCTTCATTCCTATGGGCATCCTGGCCCATGGAAATGAATGGGTAATTTGCAATTAGCAATTTGCTCATCGCAAATTAGGAATGGTAAAGAATCGCTATTTATTCTTTAAAATTCGCTATTTTGGAAATGCAAAATAGTTTGATGATACATATGGCGGTTGATCTCTAACAAGATAAGAAGCTTAGGGATACATTTATGATGACTGGCGCAATGAAGTGGACATCACTTACTTCATTGGTAGAGCTTTACATATATTATCTCCTCTGTATTCTTCATCAAGCGTAACTTTAATCTGCAATCCTGAGTAGGCCTCACCTTAAACAAACCTCTGGATAGGCCACACCTTATCGTCATCATGAATTAATCATTTAAAATGCTAGGGACAGATTTATGATAGGTGTATGCCTCTTTTGCGCCACTTACAAAACACTGCCCATGGGGAAATGACTTAAAATGTCCTTAAGACACATGAAAGTGTTTTTTTAAAGCCTTTGCAATTTTTTTGGGTCACTTTTAACATGGCTATGTGACTCAAACAGTCAAAATCTAAATTCACCATGCACAGGTGGGAGCATATTTACAAGGAATGTGCTCCATGGGGAAAGGTCTTATAATGTAATATGGGAAAAATGACATCAGAGACAGTGAAATGCCTTATAAAGAAGCATACACCATTATGTCCTTGTCATAAATTTACAAACCATTCCTTTTCCCTAAAAACGATTTTCAAATCAAAATTTGAAAACACTGCACATGTGGAAATGACTTAAAATGTCCTTAATTCAAAATTTGCTATTCCTTATTTTGCGATTGCACTGAAGGATTTGCAAATTTTGCGATTCCTTAAATGCAATGTATCAAACAAAAAATATGTAAAAAATGACATTAAGGATTTGGAAACTACCACCAACTTCTAGTTTGTGGTAATTTGCGAATTCTTTTCAAAAAGCTTTTTTTCCAAAAAACAAAAGGTGCCATATGACGCCAATACATGTCCTTAGGGCATGTATGTGCGCCATATGCCCCCAAATTTATTTTTCAGGGGTGCAGCAGGGTGTTCTTGAGACACCCCTGCACCTTTGGAAAAATTCCTAATTTGCGATGAGCTAATTGCTAATCACAAATTGCACCTTCATTCCTATGGGCCTACTGGCCCATGGAAATGAATGGGTAATTTGCAATTAGCAATTTGCTCATTGCAAATTAGGAATGGTAAAGAATCGCTATTTAGTCTTTAAAATTCGCTATTTTGGAAATGCAAAATAGTTTGATGATACATATGGCGGTTGATCTCTAACAAGATAAGAAGCTTAGGGATACATTTATGATGACTGGCGCAATGAAGTGGACATCACTTACTTCATTGGTAGAGCTTTACATGTATTATCTCCTCTGTATTCTTCATCAAGCGTAACTTTAATCTGCAATCCTGAGTAGGCCTCACCTTAAACAAACCTCTGGATAGGCCACACCTTATCGTCATCATGAATTAATCATTTAAAATGCTAGGGACAGATTTATGATAGGTGTATGCCTCTTTTGCGCCACTTACAAAACACTGCCCATGGGGAAATGACTTAAAATGTCCTTAAGACACATGAAAGTGTTTTTTTAAAGCCTTTGCAATTTTTTTGGGTCACTTTTAACATGGCTATGTGACTCAAACAGTCAAAATCTAAATTCACCATGCACAGGTGGGAGCATATTTACAAGGAATGTGCTCCATGGGGAAAGGTCTTATAATGTAATATGGGGAAAATGACATCAGAGACAGTGAAATGCCTTATAAAGAAGCATACACCATTATGTCCTTGTCATAAATTTACAAACCATTCCTTTTCCCTAAAAACGATTTTCAAATCAAAATTTGAAAACACTGCACATGTGGAAATGACTTAAAATGTCCTTAATTCAAAATTTGCTATTCCTTATTTTGCGATTGCACTGAAGGATTTGCAAATTTTGCGATTCCTTAAATGCAATGTATCAAACAAAAAATATGCAAAAAATGCCATTAAGAATTTGCAAATTACCACCAACTTCTAGTTGGTGGTAATTTGCAAATTCTTTTCAAAAAGCTTTTTTTCCAAAAAACAAAAGGTGCCATATGACGCCCATACATGCCCTTAGGGCATGTATGTGCGCCATATGCCCCCAAATTTCTTTTTCAGGGGTGCAGCAGGGTGTTCTTGAGACACCCCTGCACCCTTGGAAAATTTCCTAATTTGCGATGAGCTAATTGCTAATCGCAAATTGCACCTTCATTCCTATGGGCCTCCTGGCCCATGGAAATGAAAGGGTAATTTGCAATTAGCAATTTGCTCATTGCAAATTAGGAATGGTAAAGAATCGCTATTTATTCCTTAAAATTCGCTATTTAGGAAATGCAAAATAGTTTGATGATACATATGGCGGTTCATCTCTAACAAGATAAGAAGCTTAGGGATAGATTTATGATGACTGGCGCATCACCAGGGATGTGCCAGTCATCCTGCGTTGCTGTTCCGCCACCCATGGTGTGCTGCATTTACAATGCGGTGCAGCATGGGGCAAAAATGGCACAGATGCGTGACGCATCTGTGCCGTAAAGGTGGCGCATTGCTGGAGTTGTATCGCAAGTGCGATGCAGCTCCAGCAAGGCTCAGGGGTGCCCCATCTCCACAATGTTGCGTCAAGACCTATGCCTGCTTAAAGCAGGCGCAGGGTTTTGACGCAGCTTTCTCCTATCTGATTGTAAATGCGGCACACCATGGGTGGCAGAGCAGCGGTGCACGTTAACTGGTGCATGCCTGGGGATGTGCCATTTAACATAAATCTGCCCCTTTACATTTAAGTATCTGCAGGGGACACAGAGTCGGTGAGGCTTATCCAAGGTTAAGAAGAGATGAGTCCTGTTCACTGAAAAATTAGACATAGGCTTCACCTGCTCAGCATCGCTGGACATGGCTAAATAATAGCTGCAAAATGTTACTCTTGTTAAACAATTTTACTATTATAATCTCTGAGATTTGTCTCTTACTCTGCAACATCTCATTGTTGTTATCTTTCTTTAAAGATAAAGACAACATCAACATGAGCGATAATCTGCAATCAGTTGATTTTGACCTCATCATTGAACTTGTAATTGAAACATCAGTGGATGTTGATCCCTTGGATAATTTAAATCCTGAGGATGAAGAAGAACGTGATGAGGATGCAGATTTGTCCGAATTATATGACATAGGGTGGGAAGCTGACCTGCTTGAGCCTATGGAACTATAAACATTTATTTTAAAATTTTATAATAAAAAAAAAGTAAAAATGTAAACCGTTTAATTTAAAAATAAAGACACCTTCAAAAACAGGTTATGTGTAGTGTCTTCAATAAAATATTAAAATATGCTCATATAATTAGATCAGATTCACATATAAGATAGCACAGGTAACATGATTATAAATTCCATTTCTTTTCTGCTATTTCTGTATTCTAAAATTGCCATGCACTAAAAAATCTTATATGTAAAAATGTAAAGTAGTGTTTTAAGTTTTTGATTACTGTTATTGATGTACTGTTGGGTAATAGTGGTTAATAACATTTTTTAATATATTTTACCACAGATTCAACTGCAGATCATTTCAACATTTCACCATGCCAACGAAAGAAAGACTGAGAAAGGCTGCAAAACGTCAAAGACAGCAGGTGATTGAAAAAAAGCAGCAGTCCTCTAACAAAAAGATTTGTCGAGTCAACAAGAAAGCACCGGGTAAGAGTACAAAAACATTCATAAGAAATATTTGCAGTAAAAAAAATATTACTACAGAAAATGTTTCAGTCCAGAAAAAGAGAACCAATTCAAATGGAAAGGAAAGGCCAATCAAAAATGTTACTGCTAGAGCAAGAGATAACTCTGTGCATGATAGTAGAAGGAAACAACAGTTTAGGGACATTCGTAAACGAATGTTCCGCAACAGGATAATTGGCAATTTGTTAAAAAATATTAAGAAAGGTCAACAGAAAGTGGTTTTTTATAAGAGAAAAAAAAAGTTGAGAAAGTTATTGATCAGGCATTTGAAATTAAACGTAAGTTATTTATTTTGATAATCAATAGAATTAGGAAGCTAAACAAGGCAATTTATGATTTCAAAAGAAATAGTAGATGGAAGAGAATAGTTAATCGTAGTAATTTTTGTGAAGTTTTTTCTGGAGAATGGATGCATAGTTCAAGCTGTGAGGCATTTTTTCATGAGGAGAGTTATTTCCAGGATAATGATTTGGTGCATGCAGTTGACACCAGTGGTCGTGCTTATGAAGTGAAAGATGGTTGTCCAGTTGAAAAAGAAAAACTTGTGACAACAGAGGCAGAAGAGGTGTTAGGTAATGAGGTTTTAGGAAGACGTGCTAAGGGTCCTGTGTACACCTGGAAGTGTAGTAGTATTTGCAGTGTGCGACAGGATTCCATCAATTTGCTTTGTGATTTTGTACGGTCATTTAATAAGAAAAGTTTGAAGCAGAAAATAAGGTTGTTGCAAGAATTAGATCCTTGCAGAGTGAGAGAAGTGACAGGTTTGCATGGTCATTCACTGGCTTGTCTTTCCAGGAGAGTATGCCAGAGTGTTTTTCATCATTTCAGGATGCTAGCAGTGCATCATAATAAAGTGAGGAAATTAGTTAGAATGTTGTATTATGCTAAGAGTCCAGCAATTATGCTTAAAAAATTATGTGCTGCTCTTTTGCATGGTTCTGAAATAGATGTGAAGAATATATGTGAAGAAATTGAGTTTTGTTACTTTGGAAGTAAAGAGGAGAATGTTGAAATTGACCAAGAAGAAGCGGGTAATGTGGAAGATAGTGTACAGGTTTCCAGTACAGATAATTTCCAGAGGGAAATTGCCACGTTTCAGGTGAAATCAAGTGAGAGGCCCAATTTCACTTGTGTGTGTTGTCGACGCACTTATTATAAGTATCAGACTAAGTTAGTGGATTTATATGCAAAAAGTGAAAGGGAAAATAATAGTGAATGGAAGGATTTCGCAACATACTTGTTGGTAGAAAATTGTTTTGATTTGGGATTGGATCAACGTGTGTGTACTTATTGTTGTTGCAAATTAAATCAAAACCAGATGCCTGCTAGAGCAGTTCATAATAATCTGGAATTGGTTGAGATTCCTTCTGAATTGAAGGATTTAAATACTTATGAATCTATTTTGATTCAAAGTATCCATCCCTTTCAGGCTATTGTAAGAATGGAGCCAAAGACAGGGAAATTGCCTCCATCAGATTTACAGAGAGGATTAAAGGGAAGAGTTGTTTATTTGCCTCTAGATTTGAAGAAAAACATTAACACAATTGGAGTAGAAAAAGTGGACGAGGAACCTCTGGTTATCTTAGTTAATGGGGTTCCGACAAAGAATAAAAAAATATGGCAAGATTTAGTAGATGTTAGGAAAGGTAAAAAGGCAACATTGTATTTGAAAAAAAAATAAAATACTATAAGAATGTATATGTTGCAGAAGAGGAAGTAAGTGAGGAAGAGGATAGCGATTTGTGTGCTGGTCAAATTGAGAAAGTAGAAACTTCTACTAGTGAAGAAATATATGAACATTATAGTGTTCATCCTTTGCATTCCAAGGAAGTCATGGGGAATGCTATTGAGTTGTTTCAAATGAAACAAGCCAAAGGGAGTCCCATTAGTGTTTGGGAGGAAAGTTTGGAAGCTCGGTGTTTCCCACAGCTTTTTCCAACAGGTCAGGGAGGAAGATATGATGAGCGACCTCATCAAATTCCTGCTTCTGAATACCGGACTTTGCGATTGTATGCAGGAGATGCTAGGTTTCGAAAATGTATTCCCTATTTGTTTCATCTCCTGTTTGAAAGCGATCTGTCTGGACTGTCATATGCAGTGAACCACATCTTGAAAAGTGGTATACACATGCAAAACATCTCGGCAAGTGACTTTATGGATAAAGTCAATGTCCAAGACAGTATTTTGGATTCTCACCTGATTAATCTCATGGCGTGTCAGCGTGGTACTAATGAGTACTGGTACCGTCGTCATGGTGATTTAAAATGTATGCTGAGGAACTTAGGTACTCCCACATGGTTCCTCACTCTGAGCTGTGCCGAGTATGGCTGGGAAGACTTACTTGAATTTCTACGAGAGGCAAATGCTAACGTAGAAAACATCGAATTCAAGACACCCGGAGAACTGTGCTCTTTGGATCCAGTCAATGTATGTAGGTACTTCAATCATAGATTTGAAGCTATGATGTCTTTCATCATGAATAAGAAGAATCCACCTCTTGGAGAGGTGTTGGATTTCTTCTGGAGAAAGGAGTACCAAGCAAGAGGTGCTCCTCATATACATATGTTGCTGTGGATCAAGGATGCACCTAAATTTGGAACGGATCCAGAAGACTCAGTGATGAGTTTTATACAACAGTATTCTACGTGTGCTGTTCCAAACGCAAATGAGAAGAAAAGCCTAAGAGAAAAAGTTCTGCGTTTCCAAAGCCATCGATGTGGAAAGTACTGTCGTCGTAAATTCCGAAACAAGGACAAGTTCTACACCAAATGTCGTTTCGGTTTTCCACGACCGGTGATTTCTAAAGGAAGAGTAAACAGTTTGATGTCTTCGCTGCGACATAATGTGATGAAGAAATCACCTAAAAACACATACAATTTGAAGAGGAACGAAGAGTCCAAGTACATCAACGACTACAACCCGGTGATTTTGTCCATGTGGAATGCTAACATGGATATACAGTTTGTGGCTGATAACTGTATGGCTGTGGCTCGGTATGTGACGTCTTACATCACCAAAAAAGAGAAGACAGAATTGAAGGATATGTGGGAGGACATTTCCCATGAAAAGAGCCTCAGCAAGAAGTTGTACAGTTTCAGTCTGAAGATGTTGTCGCATCGAGAAATCGGAGGGTACGAATGTTCTGACTGGTTGTCTTCAGCAAGTCTCTATGCCAAGTCCAGGAGTATCGTTTGGGCGAGTCTTGGTCTTGCTGCAACGCGTAATCGAGTTCTCAAACCTGTGCGGGAAATTGAGTATTTGGCGGAAAAGGAGCCAAACAGTACCGACATTTTGAAGACCAACATGTTGGATACATATTATCCAAATCGAAGCAGTCACCTCGAGAATGTTTGTCTGTATGAGGTTCTGCAAAATTACATATTCAAGAGGAACATCAAAGAAGATACTGAGAAAGGAGTGTATGCTGTAATAGGAAGTGAGGGATGTCTGGTCAAGCAAAGAAAATGCCACTTGGTAAACCATCGAAAATTGAGTGGCGAATCTCCTGAAAAAAAGGAGTTTTTCTATTTAGCACTTTTGCAACTTTTCAAGCCTTGGCGTGCAGAAGAGGAACTGCTTGGAGATTTTCTCTGTTACGAAGACTCTTTCAATGCCGCCAAGGAGACCATAGAATGTCCTGCTTTTCCCAAATATGTAGAAATGTTGAATGCGGAAATTGAGCAGGAAGCAATGATTGCAGCCGAGATTGCCAGAGACAGTTCTCAGGACAGTCAGAGTTCTGCTTCATTGAGTCAGGATCCACTAGGAGGACCTGTTATCGAAAATGAAGCTGCCACTGCTATGAATGGAGTGGAAAGAGCCATGGCACATGCTCAGGAGGATGCAGTTAACTTAGAAGAGTTGGAAAGACAACTCAACGTTGAGCAGAGGAAAATATATGTCGAAGTTACCATGCAAATTGATCATGGATTAAGTCATGACAAGAAAGAGTGCTCATGTACGTCGTTGAAGCCTGTCCGACTGTACGTGAGTGGAGAAGCGGGAACTGGAAAAAGTTTCCTCATTAAAGCAATTTCATGCTATTTGCAGGAAAGGACAGAGTCATCGCTGTCTTGTGTTGTCACCGCTCCAACTGGACTGGCAGCACATAACATTAAAGGGATTACTTTACATCGTTTACTGATGCTGCCAATGGAGCATGACAACAAATTACAATATCACAAGCTATCTGGAGATGCTTGTTTTGAAGTTTCAAGAATCTTGAGGAAAATGAAACTTCTTATCATTGACGAAGTAAGCATGGTTTCCAATGTCATGCTTGCCTTTGTGCATTTGAGAATGCAAGAAGTTCTCAAAACAGAGTATGATGTGTTATTTGGTGGCAAAAACATCATAGTTTTCGGAGATCTTCTGCAGCTGACACCAGTGAAAGGGCAACCTGTGTTCAAAATGCTCATGCATGAAGATACCAGGAAGTGCCTAGGCAGCATTGGCAACGTCAATATATGGTTAAACTTCAATTATGCTGAACTGCATGAAAATATGCGTCAGGCGAAGGATGAAGTTTACAAGACTATTCTACAAGATGTTAGAATTGGAAAAGTGACCGAGCATGGGAAAGAAGCTTTACATGCACGATTACTGTCAAATTTATATCCAGAACAAGATGTTGTGCCTGAGAATATTTTTCAGAAAATTACTGAGAAGAAATCTGGAATATGTTTGATGCCAACTCTTGCAGAATGTGCCAAATTCAACAACAAAATGTTGCATTTAGAAAAGCAAGAGATTGTGAAACTGGAAGCTATTGACAGAGTAGAGCATATGGGATCAACAATTATTTTGTCTGAGAATCTGAAAACAAAATTGGATTCATTAGAGAAGAGTATATCTAAAACTGCAGGTTTTGAAAAGACTCTGAATGTGTGCTTGAACTGCCGTATAATTTTAAGAAGGAATTTACATGTTGAAAGAGGTCTGGTAAATGGATCAATGGGTAATGTTGTTGATTTTGTAAAATACAGAAATAGAGATGGAATTGAATTTTTAAAAATTAAATTTGATGGCATTGAGGAAGTACAGCTAATTGGTCGTTGCTCTGCTAGATTTTTGCTTGTAAAAGACTTATATGTTCGCCGTAAGCAGTTTCCTGTTTGCTTGGCATATGCGGTGACAATCCATAAATCGCAAGGTTTAAGTGTAGACAGTGCATTGGTGAATATTGGCAGTTCTGTGTTCAAGGAGGGTATGGCATATGTGGCATTGTCACAAGTTAGAACTTTATCGGGATTGTACTTGATTGAGTGTGATGTCACAAGCATTTGTGCGGATCTAGATTGTGTTAAGGAATACAATAGGTTAAGAAGAGAGTATGCGCCACATTTGCCTCAATATCCTTTGTTTGAGAAACGTGTGGTAGGCCGGAAACGAAGAAATGTAACCAATACTGGGGAGGTTGTAGCAAAAAGACGAAAAGTCGATGAACCTGAAATTATAAGCAGAAACAAAAAGAATTCTGTTGAAGATGTTGTTGGTTTTCAATTTGAAAACAGTTCTGGTGTCAACTGCTATGCTAATGTAGTGGTTAATGTTTTGTTTTCTCTAGAAAATGTAAAAGAAGAGATTGTGGTCAATTCTGATCAAAGATTTTGCAGTTTGTTAAATTCTGTGTTAGAGAAATGTAGCACTGATAGAACAAACATAGAAAGTGTGTCTGAAATTCGAAATCTGTTAGACAGATGTTCAGGCCAAACACAATTCTCTCAAAATATTCAGCAAGATTGTCAGGAGTTTTTAATGTATATGCTTGATGTATTGCATGCTGAAGGTGTAGATGTAGATCAGCTGTTTGGGCTTTCTTATCAATGGCAGCATGACTGCGAGAACTGTATGGTATCAAGTACTACTAGTGTAGACTCAGAAAGATTTATATATTTAACTTTGCCAGACAGTAAATCAGTCTCCTTTAATAAGCTAGTAAAAGCAGCTGATCACAACATGGAGTGTAGCCAATGTAAATCTGAAATGATGTCCACATTATTTATACGAACATATGGCCAGTATGTCATTTTAATGTTCCAACGATGTAGGCCTGATGGAACAAAATTGACAACTTTAATTAAAAATGTTGTGGCTTCGCAGTTGTCAATATCAGGAAGGACTTTTGTAACTGCAGCAATTATATATCATGACGGTCCTTCAATAACATCAGGACATTACACAGCTTATTTAAAGTCTAGAAATGGCTGGTCATTCTGCAATGATTCTGTTTTAATTTTCAAAAAAAAATTGCCGTATGACCTTAAAAACTCTTACCTGGTGTTTTTAAAACCAAAATTTTAGGGAAAGAATCTCGGGATGTGCTCTGTGGAATTTCAAGAAGTTCTAATGGCTCCTACACGATTTGGCCTTGAGGATAAGTGTAGTTCAGAGACATAACTTCTAACCATAAGACTGGACGTCATGGAGAAATAAGTGCACTTTGAATGAGTTCAGAAAAACTATTTCTTTTTATAAGCTAATTGAAGCAGCCAATCAAAACATAGAGTAGAGGGAATGTAAGTCTGCAATGCTGTCTACTGTTTTACATTGCTTTGTGATTAAAAGTGATGTAGAGAATTAAATAATTGTAGTAGTCATAGAGGTAGTGTAAGTCTGCTTCATAGTAAGCAGTATCAGTGTCATAGGAAATGTAGAACATGACTGAGCAAGAAGGGGAAGATATTACTATTCCAGGATTGTGAAAATGATCTTCAACATTTTAATTCTGAAAGTTGCAGAAATGCCAAATGACGGGATTGGCTTACAAGAAATCCAAGAGTTATAAATGGCTCTGACAAGATTTGGCTTTGTGGAAACTTGTGGTAGAGAGCAAGAAGTCATTTATTGCATGTAACATGTTTTTAAAAACGATGGAGGTTTTCTTTCAGAAAGTGGCGGGCTGAAAGTAATAACAGCACAACAGAGTGTAAGCTGTTCATAGGACATCCTTTGACGTCATGGAAAGTAAGTTAACTTTAAGGAGTTCTGAATTCTGATTTGTTATGTTGTATGGGTTTTTTAAACACAATCATTTTGATTGTGTTTTTTTTCCCCCGCTGTTATATGATGAATACCTTCAAGTCACTGTTTTTAGTGAATTTTGATACATTCTGAGAACAGCAAAAATAAACCATTTAACATGTATAATTAATTCTGTACTGTTTGCATTTATGCTGTATATGTAGAACTGTGTAGGAGGCATGGAGAAGGTGAGGCTTCTGTAAGTGTCAAAGTTGTTGCATGCAGTGCTGCACTTCTGCGTACTCTTTCATATGCTGGACTACATCTGCACAATGAGATACCTAAGCAAAGGAAACACAAGTGATGTGATTGTGAAATGAGCAAAAGAAATTGCACGTATTTCAATTACATCACCTGTGTTTCCTATCATTACGAATCACATTGTGCAGATCAAGTTTAGGTCTGTCCAGGGAAACATAGGAGGTTTGGACTTTGTTCAAGAGTGCAGTGGACATGACTCACTTCATTGGTAGACCTTCACATGTATTATGTCCTCTATTCTCTTCAACAACTCGAAATTTCATCTGCAACCCTGAGTAGGCCTCACCTCAAACAAACCTTTGGATAGGACACATCTTATTGGCATCCTGAAGCAATCATTTAAAATTTTAGTGTCTTGCGACACTTTTCTGAGACAACAGCAATGCAAAAGATGCACCATGTTTTAAGATAGGCCTCACTTCATCTGCATCAAGATACTGTTAGTTTAAAATGTATATCTTTAGGACTGTGTAGGGGGCCTGGAGAAGCAGAAGCTTCTGTAAGTGTCAAAGTTGTTGAAAAACTGTTTGTCCTTCAATCTTTTCCCTTGTCTTTTGTAATTTTTAAATACATGTTTTAATATTTTTTCAAATGTTTGTTCTCTCTTTCACAGATTGAAAGTATAAAAACAAAAAGTGAGTAATTTAACGACAATTATAAGGTAAATGTTATGTACTCTTTTCGTTACATTTCTATCACATTTAACTTCTATTAGTTCCACTGCTTCATTTCTTTAACCCTCAGTTTCCTGCCTTTGCTACTTCCCTCATTCCTTTCTCTATTACCTACTTACTCAACTCCTTCCACTCTTTTTCTCAGTTCCTCACTCTTGTTCACTCACTCCGTCTCTATTACTCTTAGTATCTTTGACTGATCACTCTATCACTATTTGTTCATAATGCTTTCTCTGTGTAGTTGAAGCACACTAAGGGGCATATTATGAACACAGCCAATAAAATTATTGCTGTTTTTATTGGCAGAAAACTGGTGCAAAAGTGGTTTTAGCGGCAGTTTTCTGCCGCAAAAGCGGCTTTAGCGACACATTTCTGCCAATAAAAGCTGCAAAACTTTTATTGCCTATGTTGATGATACGGCTCTATGTTACTTACATTTCTTTGCTGTTTCAATTAATCTTTTTCTGTTATTTTTTGTTTTCTGTTTTCTATTTTTTCTCTCTGTTATTCCCCATGTTTTAATCTTATTTTGAACATTCACTCACATTCTCCAAGAAACTCTTCTTTGTTAATGTTATACTCTCTTTTTTTTTCTTTCACTTCCTTATCTATTTTGTTTTTCACAATTATACCCTCTTCCGTCTTTTCTTCGGTAAATAGATCTATTAAACAGTATCTCTTCTTTACTCCCTATAGCTGTCTTTCTTTTAACATCACTCTCTGTTTACTTTCCTTATACTTACTCTTTTTTTATTTTTTATTTTTTTTGGTTAGCTCCCGGTCCGCGTACCGGGAAGCTAACCGGGAAGCGAACCAAAAGAAATAGAGCTTGCCAGAGTGCTAAACATTCTAGCAATTTTTTTTGAAAGGGGAGGTAGTTCTGAAAAGAACTTTTTTTAAAAATATTTTTGTTGTTTTATATATTTATTTATTTTTTTTGAACATTTTTTGTTTTTTTTGTATTTTTTGAACGATTTTATATTTTTTTGGTTTTTTTGGGGGGGGAAACAACAAAAAACAGGCATTGAAAAGGGCTCAACAGGAGCAAAAAAAAAATTACTGGGGGCGGTTAGGGCAATTATGATGTTCATAAGCCAGGTTGATAGCATTTATACTCATATTGCCACATGCTATCAACGCACCACAGTGCATACAAGTATGTTTCATGTGGCCAAAATTCTCTTGTATGTTTGGCACAGTTTCCCGTGCCTCTGCTGGTGTCAATGAAATTGATGATCTTGATCTGGCCACAGGAGTTGATGTAGGATTTTCCTCCAAATCCCGTATTTCCGCCCGGCTGTAATTAAGTGGATGCTTCCTGGTCATGTGCCTGTGCATAGTATAGTTCCCATAACTATACTTCTTATCCGTCCCCCTTGATAATTTATCTTTGCAGATGAGGCAGGTGACATACCTCGCATTCACTTTTTTTTGGCCAGGAGGGATTGAATAAAACTGCCAGATGAAACTGGCTTTCTTATGGGAAACCCGGGGCACCTCTTCGAGGAACTGTGGTTCTTCTCCCTCCTCTTCCTCCATTTCTTCCTCTTCCTCCTCTGTGTTGGTCATGACCTGGGGAGGTGGTCCTCTCTTCCCATGAGGAGGTGGAGGTGGTGGTGGGGGTGCACCAGCTGAAGCAACTACTGAAGCCATTTCTGAAGTATTGAAGTACTAATAAAGGTCTTCCTCTCACAATGATGAAAGTCAGAGTGAGGAAAGAAGGAGGGGTTTTCATCATTTGGGAAAAACAATAGTTCTCAACCAATGAAAAGTGTTATTTTTAGGTCACCTGACCTAGCCTTACATGATTATGAAACCAAAAGTGAAATGAACCAATGAAAAGTTTTATTAACAAGTCACATGACCTCTCACGCTCATGTTACGCGCTGCGGAATGCGCCCCGGTTAGCTTCCGGGTCGCTGCGCTTCGCGCCTCGGTCCGCGCCCCGGAGCACTTCCGGGTGCGCTAACGCGGTACGTCATAAGACGCATTACGCGGCAACACGATACGTCGCGCTTTCTCGACGCGTCACGATGTTGATTTCTTACCGGTTCGCGGACCGGGTCGCGGCATCAATTTGAGCTAACGGAAAGCTTTCCGGTTCGCGGACCGGGAGCGAAACAAAAAAAATATAAAATTTTTTTTTATTAATAAACATATAAAATATATTTTTGGATTTAAAGAAGAATACATTTTACAGCTATAGATATTAGCTTTTAAAAAACCAATGAAATTCACTGAAAAAACCATAGGTTATAGACCATATATAGTTAGGAATTAGCATTTACAAAACCTTGAAAATTCACTGAAAAAACCATAGGTTATACACCATATATAGTTAGGAATTAGCATTTAAAAAACCTTATTTTACTCACACAAAACCATTGAAATTCCATATATAGTTAGTTGTACTAACTATATATCGCGCACCCGCAATCCACTGCTGATCATGTCACATATTACATCATTCATGACATGGTCAGTGACATCACTGATGACATCACTGATGACATCTCAAATGACATCACTGATGACATCACTGATGACATCTCAAATGACATCACTGATGACATCACTGATGACATCTCATTTGACATTACTGATCACATCACTGATGACATCATTCATGTGATAATACGATGAAGCTCTTCAGACTCTAATATAACCTTAGATACACTCAGTGTAAACAGACACTCACAGACTGTCACTCATCCATGGAGTTACTCACACACCTAGTCAGTCATGCAAAGAATCAATCACACCTCCATTTCCTCAACTATACAGTTATACACACCTTACTTATTCAAACATATACTAACACATATTTACTCTCTTATACAATCCCTGATACAAGTTCACAATGATCCATACAGCCACTCACACATTCACTGGCTCTTTTGCACAGTTATTTATATATGTCAACTCTCACATGTACTGTGTTTTACATATGTACTTACTTTGACATGTAGCACTGAGATATCCATTCACTCACCAATACACTCATGCACACAGTCAACCGCCCATACAGCTGTTTCCACATGCACTTTTGAACCCATACATCTAGTGAATCAACTGCTCACACATCTATGCACAGAGTCATACACCTCCCAGCCACCCATACACACTCTCAGTCTCCCATACAAATACTTGGGCAACCAATCAATAACCCATATACTTACTCATATAGCTACTGATGAACACATGCAGCAGTTTATAGAACAACAGACATAATGATGCACAAATTGAGACAGTTTAGTCACTAACCCATGCACTCAGTGAGACACATTTAATCACTCATACAGTCAGTCATGCACCTACTAAATCCTTCATCCAGACATTTATACATCCACTCATTCTTAAATATGTAAGACATATTTTAACTTTACAGAAAAATACAGTCACTGGATGTTGTCATCAGTGATGTCATCAGTGATGTCATTTGAGATGTCATCAGTGATGTCATCAGTGATGTCATTTGAGATGTCATCAGTGATGTCATCAGTGATGTCACTGACCATGTCATGAATGATGTAATATGTGACATGATCAGCAGTGGATTGCGGGTGCGCGATATATAGTTAGTACAACTAACTATATATGGAATTTCAATGGTTTTGTGTGAGTAAAATAAGGTTTTTTAAATGCTAATTCCTAACTATATATGGTGTATAACCTATGGTTTTTTCAGTGAATTTTCAAGGTTTTGTAAATGCTAATTCCTAACTATATATGGTCTATAACCTATGGTTTTTTCAGTGAATATATATATATATATATACATATATATATATATATACATATATATATATATATATATAGATGCACCATCACATGTTAAAGAGAACATGAGAAATATACATGAGGGAACTTAGGTACTGCATCGTAAAAGCATACAGAAAATTGTAGCATAGATGAAATCATATTCATTTAAGAAGTGTAGAGTTATATTTTATTACCAGCCTTAGCATATTATTTCATTGTGTATTGGAATATAAAGTGATGTACTCCCGTGTTATGAAATTCCTAATCATTCTCATAACAATAGTAATGTGTGTGAAGGATAATTTCAATCTAACCTAATCTAGTTATTATTACCAGTGATATTGAAGCGGTTCATTCTGAATTCCACCATTTGCATATGTGAAACTGTACACCGAATGAGAAAAGCAAAAATGGTGCTGCATAGCCATACTGAATGTAAACGGCATGAAGCCTTCAGAATATAATTGTCAAATATGTAATAATGTAAAACACTTGAAAAGACATTAATATCTTATGATTTGAAATAATTTTACACATTAGACTGTGGTAATGTGCCATAGTTACATGTGTGTTTTGCAACCCATTTAATAATGTATTTAATAATATATTCTGAGTTCTTATAAATTGAAAGGAATATTAGAAACGTTGATTTTCCTTATGAAATTTATAATTCCATTGCTCTATATTCTGCATTTTTTTAAATCAGTTTTAATATAGGCCTGCATTTTTATAGACTGGTTTGTCTTACACTTGTGAGAAGTTTTCCCAAACTTACAATGTGATGCAAAACTGTGTCTTACTAGAAGAGATCTCACTTGCTTACAAGGACTGAATGCAGCAAAGTTGATACTTTGAGAACTTTTGCTATGGGAAACTGTCCTCTTGAACTCACTCATGTGCCTACTATTATAGAGTCATTGTTAGAAAGTTTACGTATACCGGATGATCTGCAAACTTATGTGATCAGTACCACCTCTTTCTATAACATGTCTTCCTTTATGCCGCATGACAATCATCTTATACGAACTGACCAAAAGACTGAGTTGTCTGGCACAATAGGGTGACCAAGGAGGTTTTACCCAGAACTAGAGGATTAAATTACACAATGGTTTGATGAGTTGGCATATCGACCCCAGAGACTGTTTCTGATTTTTCCTGCGGACTCCACTTGCTCTTTTTTTAAATGACGCATACACTGTGTGCGCCAAACTCGACTCTTCTCTTTGGAACACTGCCCATAATCTGTCATGGCCCTCACTCTTTAGCTCCTAAATGTTTATTAATGATGTATTTGCCCTTTTGAATACTATTGATAATATTTAACTAAATTACCTAAATTATAGCTTCTGTCTTGTCAAGACTTGCCTCCTTAAGCTGATTGTGCATTCCAATTGCATTATTAATGACAGGGAGAAATCAGCAGAGAGAGAACTCCCAATATCAGGTACTGATGTTATTGTTTAGTTTTGTCTTAACAGAATTATTGGATTCTAGACAGACTAGATTTCTTCAGAAGTTTCGGAGTAGCAGTGATCATTCTTTACCTGAATTGTCTGGTGTTTAGAGTCATATATATGAATTTTAATACTAGCTTGTAGTTCGATTGTCCAATTCCTGGTCCTCTTTGTATAGCTGGATATTGCATCCTCTATGTCCAACCCCTCATCTGCACAAAGCAAGGTCCGTTGGAGGATCAAATGAGTGTTGGAGATATAAAGTGATAAGGAAACTGAATGTATCAGTATCCACGGAAGCAATACAGAGTTGTTATTGTAATAGTTTGGCCAGCTGTTCCATAGGAAAATTCATTTTTTATGTTGCTAATACCTTTGGCCCTACTCGATGACTCTTCATGAAACATTCCAAAAAGGTGTTTCTTTTTGATGAGTTTGTGCATGGCAAGTGTTGGGGTGATCCATTAAGCGGAGGTTGAGAAAAAAGAGGACAGAACATCTCCTTTCCCTTTATTTTAAATAGTAATGCTGTGAGATGGAGTCCCCAGAGTATAAAAAGGCTTGGGGAAGGGGGTAATGTGGCCAGCTCCCTTTTATTAACAAAAGGCCCTGGGGATGATGTTTCCAGGGCCCAATACGGCTCGAGTAGGTGACTGCCCCATGCCCTCCCATCCCTTTATTCTAAAAAAACCTGAGAATGAAATCCTCCCATTCATTTTTCCATAGTAAATTAAACACTGATACTGCAAAAACATCTTAATGGAGTAACAACAAATTTGAGAGACAGCTAGATCTTGGTCCAGAAAGTTTAGTTTTTGTGATATGGCGAAAATCCCTTCAGTAATTTTTGAGCAAATAAGGATCTAAACTTTGTATATTTTATGCCGTGAAGGATCCACAATGCAGTCATCTACAAGATTGAAAAACTTAAATAAAACCTTATAGCACAATCTCATAATTCTAATCATGGAAATACTCCACTGAAAGCAATTCAAGATTTTTCACAAAACATAGTTGTATGAAACAACCAACCAGATAAGCTAGAGGTCTTTAGCCAATATGCTTTCAGTGGAGTATTTCCATGATTAGAATTAGTGAGATTGTGTTTTATTATTTTATTTATTTTTTCAATATTTTTCCATTGCTGCATTTCTCTTTTTTGACTCAATACAAATTGATTTTTTAGAAATTTGGGGTATCCTTTGACTTCACATGAGAGCAAAAAATGATAGATGCATTTATACAAACCAGAACTTAAGTGCAATAGGGACAGTGATGAGGCCAATGTTAGATTAATCACTACCTATAATAAACTAGAAACTACTGATAATAAACAATGGCCAATAGTGCTATTGAATCCAATCATAGAATCGATACTCCCCAAGAAACCCAACATCACTTTCTGTCTAGCATAGTCGGTGAGCACTCCCTTGGTAAAAAGCAGTCCTGAAGTAGTCCAAATAAGTAATTGGCTTTCATCTAGGAAGGGATTTTTCAAATGTAGTTCCTGTAGAGCTTGCCTCTTTGGGGTCAATACGGTGCAATACTATACAGCCGTCAATGTAAGACCAGTAAAACTAGAAGGTGTATACATGTGCAGAACTGAATTTGCTGTCTATGTTCTAGAATGGACTTGCAAGCTATGGTAAGTGGAAAGTACCACGTTGCAAATGCATAATAGAATTCTACAACATTTGAGGGCACTAGTAAACTCAGATCCCTCTTACTCTGTTGCGCACCATTTCAAACATTTTTGCAATAATAATCTCAATTGTTTGAATTACTTTGTTATAGATACAATCCCAATTTTGAGGAGAGGAGGAGAAAAGGAGAAACTACTTCGCCAATTGAGACCCGCTACATTTTAGAATTAGATTCCACTCGGCCAATGGTCTGAACATCAGCAAAGAGCTCCACATTTTTAAAATAATTTTAGGGTATTTACAATTGAATTCTAATGTTTGCATTTAGTATGAGACAACTGGGTTTGTTTGAAATAAACATTTGCACATAAGATATGCTGCTGGATAATTTCTCCCCAAATGTTTGCAGGCCAACTAGCCCTCCTGTTACCTCCGGTAAGACCCACAGAGATAAATTGCTGAGAAGTCATCAGAGACCACGCCCCGTGCTCCACCACTCTGCAAACACGCCTCTGGTACACTGCTGCTTGGGGGAAAAAGTCCACTTTAGGCCTGAGGCTCTCAGAAGGCAAGGGGAAGTCATCCCCCCACAAGCAGTGAGTTGAGAGAGTGGTGGAGAAAGGGGAGTGGCCTCTGACCACCTCTCTGCAATCCCAAAGTGTGGGGCTTACTGGAAGTAACAGGAATTTTTCTTGGCCCCTAAGGGGACTTCATCCCTAAACCAGGAGTGTGCCAGGAGGCACATTTGCAGAGTATTGGAGAAAGGGGGCGGGGTCTCCCGCGAGTTTTGTTTTTTTCTTTTTTAGGAAGGGGCCCCCTTCCCTGGACCATTTGGACCCTGGGATCCAATCCCCTGTGTCCTGATTCTTTAAAAATTACTTTTATTTGACGGGCCCACGCACCCCACTCCGGCGCCAATTCTGACACCGGGGACCCCATCTCCTGGACCTAGCCCTTAGTTTATTTTTTTGGTTGAATTTGAACGGGAGGGGGGCGGAGGGGTCCCATCTCCTGGGGCATGCCTTTTTTTAACATTTTTTTTAAATAATTGGGACAGGAGCCACATGGCCCGCCATACTCTGGGGCCAGACCTTTACATATATATTATTTTTGTACATGGGAAGGAAGCTGTGAGGCCCCCCTTTCCAGCCCTATTTTGGCCCCGGGGACCCCATCTCCTGTGGCCTGGCCTTTATTTAATTTTTTGGGTTAAACTTGAAAGGGAGGGTGGCTGAAGGGCCCTCTCCCAGGTCAATTTTTGCCCCAGTGATCCGATCCCCCAGTGCATACCCATTTCTTTACATTTTTTTAAAACATAATTAGATGGGGAGCCACAAGGCCACCCCATCCCCCGGGCCGGTCCTTTATACATATATTTTCTTTACATGTTATGGGGGCTGCAAGTCCCCCTCCACAAGCCTATTTTGGCTCCTGGGAACCCCATTACCCAGGTCAGTCCTTGATAAAAAAAAACTTTAATGCGAAAGGGGCCAGCATGGCCCCCTCCCTGGGCCAATATTGTGCCCCATGGACCCCATTCCCTGGGGCATGGCCACCTTGCTGGGAAATGCAAGGGGAGCCTCAAGGCCCCTGCAGTCCCTGCCAGTTCCCCACCTCATGCCAGAGCCAGTATTGTTTTTGGACAGAGGGAGCAGCTAACATGCAGCTCCCTCAATTCAAGACTCCTGGAGGGGGGCCATGCCACCCCTCCTTTCATCACATCACCCCAGAGAGGTGATGGTCCCCGGGCCCAGGGTCCGCAACTGACCCCCTTGGTGATTTTCTTAGTGATTTCATTTGTGGCCAGGGGAGGGGCCGCTCTCCAGGGCCCCCACATTTTATAAAATAATAAAGTATGTGCCCCAGGGAGGTGGAGGTCCCCAGGGCAGCAGGGCTGGTCCTGTGGCCCCTGCATTTGATTGTATTTGTCCTGGACCCCTGCATTATATTTTAATATATCCCCAGAGAGGTGAAGGTCCCTGGGGCTGCGGGGGGTCACATGGACCCCTGCATTTTATTTCTCTTTAGCCCATGCGGGACCCCATCATTATTTTTAAATGTCCGCAGGACCTGACCCACCGGGGGGCCTAATTCAACAAAGCATGGAAAGCTGTGCTTCGTTTTTAAAAACAATCGTTGCGATTCGTGGATCCACTGCAACTCCTGCAGAAATGTTTTACCTTTAAAAAAATATTTTTTTTTGTAACTCTGTTCAACCGAGTCACAAGATGGCTGCCAACACTTCCTGGATTGAAGTGTTGGCAGCCGATCAGATCTCAGGCGAGATCAAGAGTGGTTGCAGATCCACCACGGCCTCAGTTGTATACTTGAGAAATCTTTACATTTCTTTGTAACTACTGAAAGGATTTACAAGATTTAATAAAAAAGTTGCTTTCTAAACCAAGCGCTACCATTTTGCCATAGTTGGTGAATTTCCGTTCAGCGGTTCGTGTTGTAGCTCTGTGTAAAGTTTCTTATGGAAATTAACATGGGGAAGAAGCATTTTGAGAACCCCCTTTTTCTCGCTCCTCCTTGACGGATCACTACAAAACTTTCAAGACAGCAGCTGAAGTGACCGGCATATACGTTTTGAAAATTTCGTGAGGATTTGTTAAACGACGCTAGAGTTATTGGCAAATGACAAAACTCTCTCCCTATGGAAGCTACATCCTAACTATATCTACATCCTGGTGACCGACAGTAAGTGATATAGCTATATATATAAAAATCATTTGGTATTATTCTTTAGTTGTTTCTCCAGTATGACACTTAGAAATAAGTATTTGCACCTAGAATATAATGAAGGAATTATATTCATTTTATGTCGTTTCATTTCTTAAGAAAAAGATTTGCATGTAGGCATAAGTGATATTGGCCACTTGAGGTGTCATTTGTAGCTTTGAAATGTGCATTCACACGAAGTATGACGAAATACGATTGCATGCATATAAGATTACTTTCAATTGTACATGTGAATTTACTATACAACTTTTCACTTTTCCTTCCTTTTTGACAATCCCTTATGATATATTCTGCTTTGTTATAGTTTAGAAATCCTGTATCATGATGAGCAAACATGACAAGTATGCTGCCTATGGTTTTCTAAAGTTTAAAAAAATGGTTGTGCACTTTGTTGGGTTTGGGCTGGCATTAAATCCACAAGGTTGAAACGTGCTGCAGAATAAAACATTTTCTTACTCACATCCTGGAATTTGAACTTCTGTATTGCTGAGGGCATGACACAGCTTTTGATATATATACTCATACTGAATAAAGGTTAAGGAATGTTATAGTTTGGTGACAATGTCAGTCGTAACCTAATATTTTAAAACGCCATAAAACCACTGAAATGTGACATTTATACTTCAGGGAGCTAACGATAACCTGTGCCCCCTCCATACACTGCTTATTATCTCACAAATTACATCACTGATTAAATCCCATATGACATAATTGATGTGAAGTTATAAGCAGTGCATGGTGTTGCACAGGTTATTTTTAGCTCAGTAAACTATAACTGATGACTTTCTGTGTTTTTAGTTTAAAATTGTATTTTTAGCTGACATTTTCTCTCAACTATAACACCACTTTAACATTTGTTTTTTTAAGTGATATTCTAGGATTTTTTTATGCAAAGTATATTCTTACAACCAGACCTAGTTATAACATCACAGGCCTGTGGTGGAGAGGTGTACCTGGGGCGACTAACCCCCATGCATGGCCAGCCAATGAGAGTGATCATCACAATACAAGATACATCCATTTAAATATGGTAGTTTTACTGGCTTTGTAACAGGCTCATAAAAAACAAACCTATTAGCTTTGTCAAGGAATAACTACATCAACATAAAGGGCAAGCCTATTGGCTCGGTCAACTATAGTAAACAATGTCAGAAACTTAATTTTACATTCCTTGGGCCACATAATGCAGCCATAAGACCTACTAGAAGGTGTCCCTGCATCACTTAGCTGAAAAATATAGGTTTACTTTTAATAAATGATTTCTGTGGGACAGTGGCACTTCCTGCAACTCCCTATAACATTTTTGTAACATGGTGGTGGTGGTGGCTCTGCTCAGACATGGGCATCGCAATGCAGTAAGAAATATGCAAATTATACCATAAAAGGCAATATTAGGTACTCCTTACATTTTTCTCTAGGTTCTGCAGTACCACACTGGACACCCACACTTTTCCGTATTATCCGGGTCTCGCAGAGAGAGCCCTAAGTCCACTGTGGCCTCTAATGCACCCCAGCCATCATCCATCCTAAGACGTGGGTGTGAGTTAGCCAAATCTTTATTTTTTATTTTTTTTATTTCTGTCTCCTGTGGGAAAACAACTGTGTCTCCCATTGGGAGCTGTTGAGGTAGGCCCAATGCCCCGTCTGCCCCACTAGCTCCCCAGCCAGCACCCATTCTCAGGTGCTAGCATATGAGCTGGCCACATGTCTATGTGCTTCCACCTGGATGCAGAAATCTCTATTTTTGGTACCACACGGAGGGAGCTAATCCATTCCAGTTTTCACAGCCTGCTCTCTCACAGGCAGGAGAAAAAAGTAGAAGCATCTTTCCTGTCCTATGGTGTACATGGCTCAGGGAGGAATCACACATGCCCCCCTCCACATACAATATATATATATGAGATAAAACTGCACTGATGTGCTGACCCCCCCAAGCTGAGGCCCAGCCCTGGAGGACTTTAATGGAAAAAGGGTGACCGTCTTTTTCATTTAATTATTTTTTCAGCGGGTCTGTGGCAGTACCGTGGGACCGCAAAACAACCTTTGGAAATCCCCCACAAAGGCTAGGGGTTCCTATTATCCCCACTCTATGCCATTATGTCCTTTTTCCAAGTTCTGTAATGACTGTTGCAACATTTTTGTTCATGTTGCAACCAGCCAATCTGAATACTTATCTTGAAAAATCGCCCGTCACCCAATCAGAGGTCTTGCGTTGTCGAAATTCAGCCCAACTGTCAATATATCTATGAATTTTAAACTATGATTTCTAAAAAACTACTGAACAAATTTCCATCAAATGATAAAAATGCGTGCTCTCTGGGTAGAGATCTTGCTTTCTGCTGGTGTCGATCAGCTGTTTTAGCTTTAGCACTTTCTAAAGTTCCCTATGGAAATTGCACAGAGAAAAAGCATTTTAGGACCTCTTTTTGTCTTGACCCTCGCGTATATCCTTCACAAGAGAAAGGCACCATGAGCACAACTCTTCGGCTAGCTCAACAAGTCCTCTGCAATTCTATTGCCTGCATTTTTATTAAAATGATTTCCTTAACAACGTTTTGTCCTTCCGGTCACAGTGTGGCCCACCTAGCATATTACATCTCATCATTGAGGGCTCTTGAAAAGCCAGTGTGAATTAGATCTGCATCTTCAGCATTGGGAATACAATATTGGCAGTGTCTTGTGGAGGTTCTCAATGGCTATAAGCACTCTCCAGAGGACAGCTGTCAGTGATAGAGCAGTTTTCAAAGTAAATGAAGAATGAGGCCCCTTGAAATTCCTGCCACTTTTACTTTAAATTATTAAAACAATATGCTTCAAAATGCCAGTATGCACTGCAACATACATGAACAGCAAAGCAAACAAGTGAAAAGACAGTTTTTCCAAATAAAATTTCTGCCAGCAGGCTGTATCCTTCTTTCCTTTAATACAGCCATCACTTCTTCCAACTCCTAGCATTGTCTTCGACATAGATGACACATGTACTTTATCTGCTTTGTTCAGGAATGGAATGGCTCAAATGCTTAGTTTGTAAAAGAATATGTGGATGTGCCCAGGTTTTTGTCAGAAGCCCGCTGAGGAAAAGTGTTCTTCTGAACGGCATCATTTGTACCGGGACTCCATTGCTTTTGCATTGCCGTCTCATGTCAAACACTACCACACGACCCACCTGGTCATTTCTGCTGATGCCTGAGGAAATTCTAACTGACACGACAAAAACCAACTTGCAGTCTGCATTTCTTCCCAGGAACTGTCACACACCCAACACCCCCTGTTCTTTGCAGTTCAACTAAAAGCCACAAGACACTCACACCCTGAGTAAATAATCTATTTTCAATCTCCTGCTCCCAGCCTGGTAAAAATCCTTGACACTGTGATCAGGTTATCTGGACAATGGTCTGACTGCTGGACCTTCATCAGGGTGATTAAACAACGGGCTTTGATCAAGGCAATTGAACAATGTCCTGAAAAGACTAAGCCTTGATCAAAGCGAAGTGAACAATGATTTGTGTACCTAGCCTTGACCAGGTCACCATCTACAAACGTCCTCTGGATCTGGTTATCAACTACAAAAACTGCCCTGATTAAACAATGAACTAACAGCCAACAGACTGGGATGAAAAAGTGTAAAAGGCTTGTAAGCTACAGAGTGAAGTAGCAGCCTCCTCTGTCTTGTCTCTGACTAGCTTGGGACTCTGTTCCATAGCCCGGGCTATTGAATAAATCTGGGTTCCTCCTGCAGATGAAGGCTCCTGTGTCTCCTTTTACTACGTATGAAGGGAATGGAAGATTTGGGTGGTTCCCCCGCTGCCGAGACCCAGTAGGTGGGTTTTTCCGGTTCTTCAAATGGCGCCCGAAAAGGGACTCCACGAACACGAAGGTCAGGCCTGGTGGATGTGAGGGGGTGCACGGAGAGACTCCGATAGAGGTACCCTACCCAAGGGATTCTTGCAATCCGGTAAGCCGAACGACTCACCCGCTGTCACTCCCCATCCGGTCTGGGCCACTTGACCGCGTTCTCGCTGGAGTCCCCTAGCAAATAATTTCTGGAGCAAGACACAGCCCTACGTCTGCAGAAGAGAACTACCCCTGTAAGGTAAGGGGGACTGATCACCCACCAAGTTTGTATGATTCTGTTATTGACTTTCGCAAAAGCCAAGCTGTTATTGACTTTTGCCAAAGCCAAGCAAGCGAGGTGAATTTTTAAAAACCCGCTGGTGTCTGTTCTGTATGAATTCTGCTGTTGTTGACTTTTGCAAAAGCCAAGCAAGAGAAGTGAGTTTTAAAACTCGCTGGTGTCTGTTATCCGTTTTTAAGCATGCCAGTCAGTTGTCAGTTCAAGAAATTATGTTGTTGTATGTGTACGCAGGGCTCCGAGCTGGAGGCGGCTTGTCCGCTTCCTCCAGAAGGGACCCCTGGCCATACGATGTATGTTAAACATGGCCCTTCTGCCATAATGTTTTCCTCATTCTTGTAAAATATACTAAACAAAGTAACACGGAATTACAGTGGCCACTTTATGGCTCCTTTATAAACCCAAGTTCTCACCAACTTAGAGGAACAATTAATGAAAAGAAAAACGCGCCCGTCTATGTTTGAATCTGTCCGATTTTGGAGGAAAGAGATAGAGCAGAGAGCTAGAAAGCAGAACGCTCAAGAAAGAAAACAGGAACATATGTCAATGGCCGACCACACCAGAGAAAATTTACAAAATCAAATGACAAAGTCAGTAGAAATAGCCGATAGGGAACATCGGGCCCGGGTGCAAAAATGTTATCCAGCTCATGAGGAGAAAGGAAAGGGCCATATGGAAGGGGGAGAAGAAGGTCATTCCTTGCATGATTCCATGCTAGAGAACCCTCCTGCATATGCCCCAATGAACCCTGCCCTGACGCCTCACACCCCGCATGTCCCGCCTCCACCGCCCACTCCTGCCCCCATTACCCCTCTTACTGTTCTCCCTGTCACACCATCCCTCCCGATTTTTCCTATGACACCGACCACGCCCGCTAACCCTGTCCTTGCTGCGGGAATAACAACAAGTCTCCATCCGCCCAACCCCTGCGGCTTTACCCCTACACGCCCTTTTCCTGCTTCCCCATGGTCTTCAGTTAAGCAGGATTTATATAAATTGTTGAATTCCCCCCGACTAGCCTCCTTGCGCTCTGCAGTCAGCTTTTGGTCCCTTCGAGAAAATGACCTACAGAGGCAACAGTGTGAATGTTGAATAAATAACGGGAATAATTATGCCTTTAAAGACATATGGTCCACCTTTTCCCAGTGGACAATCATGGAGCAGACCACCTGGGCTGAATACATGTGTACCCTGGTCATGCAGAGATTTGAGAATGCGCTTATGCAGATACCCACTGGAATAATGGACCTTAGGTCGCAAATAAAAAGAGGCGATGTTCAAGGAGAGGGGATGTTTGGCATTATGTCTGCTTTAATGGCTTATCGTGTTATGACCGCTTTTCCCAACACCCCTCTAGAAACAGCTATGCCACATCTGTGCAAAAGGGATATGTAAACTGTTGGAACCTACCTGGTACAACTCTAAGATACCAGCATATGCTGACAAACTGGTTAAAACATGCCTGATTTGCCTAATGTATAACCCAGGAAAAGGCACAGTTACTCCTAAGGGAGGATTCTCTCCTCCTTCCTTCCCTTTTGAAGTCCTCCAAATGGATTACATCCAGATGGAGCGATGTAACAATTTAAAGTATGTCCTAGTTGTGGTCTGTACCTTCAGCCAATGGGTGGAGGCCTACCCCGTCAAAGACTGCACCGCTATCACTACCGCCAAAGTACTATTAAAAGAGTACCTCCCACGCTTCGGTTTGCCCCGCTTGGTCTGGAGTGACAACGGGACTCACTTTACGGCTCAAAATATGGAATATGTCTGTACAGCATTGGGCATAAATCAAAAATTTCATGCAACTAATCACCCCCAGTCAGTAGCTCTACTGGAGGTGTACAATGGCATCCTAAAAACTAAAATGGTCAAAATAGTAGCCGAGACAGGTGTCACTTGGGTTGATGCTCTGCCCTTAGCCCTACTGTCCAGAAGAACAACGGCCCACACCAGGATAGGGCTGTCTCCCCATGAGATTGTGTTCGGGAGGCCTGCCAATGTATCGGGTGTATTAACTGATTATCTGTAATGTCTGACTAATACCTTTCGTACTCTTTATCACCAGGTGCATGAGGCCATACCTGACACAAGCGAGGGCCCAGGACACGTTATCCAACCTGGTGACTGGGTCCTGATCCGGAATTTTCAACGGACTAAGAGCCTCGAGCCCCGCTGGACACAACCTCGTCAGGTGTTACTAGCCACCCGCACCGCCGTGAAAGTAGAAGGTCGGAAGAATTGGGTGCATTCTAAGCAAGGGCGGATTTCACGGATCCACGATCCACGGATTTTGCGGATTTGCGTATTGTTGATCCGCAAAATCGGCGGATCTGCGGATTTTTTTTTTGCGGATTGCGCTCGTGAAAGTCAAGGATGCAAAGGCCTCTATCCAGCATCACAGCTGATTTTCGACGGTAGATTTGGGAAGAAAGCACAGCTGCCCAGCCTCGACAATGCTCACGATTGTTTTTGGGCTGATTTATGCATCACTGAATTTGAGCTTCAACTGTCCATCATAGTGGGTAAATGGCGGGAAGACGGTTCACACCGCAAGTGTGTGGGCGGGGCCAAACAGACGGGCCTTAGATGCGAGCACACATGACTCCCCCAATGGCACCTGGGGTGTTCAGTCAGTGGCGGTTTCTGCATGAGGGCGTCGGGGCTCCGCCCCCTTTACTTTCAGCCCCTGTGTCAGCTATTACAAAAGTATAAATATAAATACATTATTTTAATAATCAGTAAAAAAAAGAAAACGATTTACACAGACCTCTAATTGCTTGGGGCTGGGCTCAGAGCTTTTGTAGCTGCAATGATAAGTGATCACGAGTGTCATGTCACGTGACCCTGGCAGCGAAATCTATGCCTTTCGTTTTGGCCCGAGTCTACTTTGCCGGGTGATGAGCTCACTGCCCTGAGGCCTGTGAGGTCATCAGCTCGGCAAAGATATAGCCTCGAGGACCAGTCTCCACCCACTAATGACGTTTGGCTAAAGTTTGCCCCGGGCGTTTCAGGTTCAAGCCCTGTAACGCCAGTGGCTGCATGTCAATCAGCGAATGTAGAGGACGGCACTCCACCCTTTCCCAACACGTCACAGGGAGGTGGGTCCTGCCCTCTGATAGAAAGGGAGTGGTAGAGGCTTCAGGTGGGAAGCCGAGTCTGCGCAGTAAGTCATAAGGACTTTTTAAGACACACTGCGCAGACACGCTTCCCGCGCTGCTGTTACAGTACAGTGTGAACGGCCGCCATTATTTATTTGCAGGTCAGCGTTTCAATAGGAGGCTCTGGCCACAGCTTGTGAAGGCGCACCTCTTGTTCAATAGCCTACCTCACCCCTCTCACGTCCGCCTCTTTTCTACCCATTCAAGGCCCTTCCCTGGGTCTCCTCAGGCCCCTGACACCCCCTGGGTCTCCTCAGGCCCCAGACACCGTGCTCCTGAGTGCTGAGTAAAAAAGTCTGACTGCAGCTGGCGAAATCCTGAGTATACTTCTACACGCGTTAACAAGAGCTGCCAGGGATGCTGCAGCCACTTTTCAAATTAGCACAATTCTAGTTCTAGAAGAGGCAAGAGAAAAGCAGGTCAAACACCTGTTCCGAGTGAGGTGGACAATGAAGGCCCAGTTGTCCGTAATCAGGTGAGGGACTCCTTCAGTCTGACTCTGTTCTTTGTTCGATATAATTGGCAAAAACTGTTAGTCTGTCTTTGGCGGGACCTTAATGAAGTGTTCGTCTTCTCCTTTCAACATCTGATACCAGGGACCTGACTTCGTCCCTTCAGCTAACAGGCCGCTGCAGAGGAATCCGAGGGCAGGGTGCATGCAATGGGGAGGCCAGGTTCCCTTTCAAAAATGAATGTGTCCTTGTGTTACGCAACAAGTGCTCATGTAAAGCGCTTTGATATCCAAAATCTTTGGGTCAAGTTCGCGCTATATAAAGATCTGTTAAAAAAGAAGAAAACAATGCTCCATGGTTGAGCCAAAAGCTGATGGCACACAGATGTGTACGTGTCAGTAGAATGTCTGTCATGTTATATTTTATAATATACAAAACTATAATCTAGTAAAGTGTAGATTTTTTATCATCACTTCCTATGGGACATACTTTTATAAATTGTATTTAGAACACTATATTTCTGGTATACATTTTGTTACTACCATACTACCTGTGGGGACTTTAATCATTGACTCCTTTTAAGAAGGCAGTAGCTTGAACATAAAGAATGAAATTAATCTGTGAGTGAGTATGAGTGAATTCAGAGCTTTGCAACAGCTGTACTGTAAGTTCATAATGGTAGATGAAACATTACATTCATCAAATTGCTCACGGTCCAAGACAGTGCACAGGACACCAATGGTTATTTTTTTGTAGTTTGGGGCTATTGATCCATTTACAGAACCTTAGCATCCATTGTTTGACCTCACTTTATTAATACAAGTTAAAAGTCAGCCACAATGCTGTCATGTTTGTGTATTTATTAAAGCAGTATTGGCTTGTAGTAAATATATTAAGTATCATAATATTGCTACATTGGGCATGCATGACATGACGAAATGTAATGTTGCATGATTTTCACAAATATAATTTCTTTCCTGCCTGTCTTGGAATCTGCGTGCATGCATCCATTTTTTATCATGACATGTGAGTATCTCTGAAACATCCCTGTACACAGTGAATATGGCTGCAGAGAGTCATAATTGGGTGCAAAACAGAAAGGTCATTTATTCTAATAAAAGTAGTCAGAGTACATGCAAGAAATGGGTCCTGGGTTAAGATTGGCAGTGAGATCAACATTGCTGATATGTAGTGGATGTTGTAAAGCTTCTCTTGGCAGGATTGTTGTTGGTGGAACTATTCCTGGTGGAGTTACTGCAGCCATGTTGTAATATATTGGTGGTAATACCACATAAGCTAATTCCGCTCTCGATAATTCTGGTAATTGAGTATGTTTCCTGCTTCAGCCGGGAATGAGTGGAATCACCACATCAGGCTAAGAGCTGTGCCTTTTAAAGAGCACTTTATAACGAAAAGTAGTTGTATTGTAATTGCATTTATATAGCTTTTAATACCCCTTACAAGTTGTTAAAGCTCTGGGGTTGCAGAGTACCATGTTACCCACAATAAAGGTAGTAGTTAGTTAGTGCTTAATATTGTTGTAGATTTGTTGGGTATGGGATTACTCTTGTGCTCTGAGGATTCTGAAGCATTTCATCTAGTTTCTAGTGGTGGATTGAGTTATTAGGCTTGCTGCTCTTTTATGAAAAAAATGAACTCCTGCATGTAGGTTCCCCTTTTGGGTTGCCTACTCCTCTAATGCTAACAGGGAAACTGAGCCCACAGGCCCCCTTATAAAATAAAACATTAACAATTTGCTGGAAAATGCATAATTTTATCCCATTGTTTTAAAAAAAAGATTTGAACTGGGAAGGGCGACCTGCCTCCCAAAAAATGCTGCGTCACTTTAAAGAGCACCTCAACAGCCCCCCGCGCTTCCAGCCCCACCTATCTCAAACTTCACCAGCCGCCACTGGTAGGAGTCTGCCCTTATCTATACTAGCCAGGTGGACCCTGCTATTTGCAGCATACCCACGCTTCCTCAGGTTGCTGAGCCTGTGCCCGATGCACTCACTTCTAGTTCACATACAAAAATCACACCTCTGTCGTTGTTGTTCAGGACCCTCCATCGGAAGCGGCTATGCGACTGACAGGAATTAATGCCTGTCATTACTTTTAAGTCCCAGTGCCTGCCACTAAATCACATTAGGGCACAAATACTCCTTTTAACATCTGCCTTCCACCTACATATCCTTCATTCCTGCCTTGGGGTTAATTCCGGTTCTGTTGTGAGATGTCCCTAGCCCCATCCTAACGGAGAATAAAGTGATAGTTGGTGACTGGCATGCCTGTGATTAACCACTTTGGGGAGGGGTGGGACACCCATCATATCATCCATAGAAGGTTCCTCATGCATCAGATGCACTGCTCCTCCGGATTAATGTAAGGATCGCAACAAGCTTACGTCCTCCTGTTTTAATTCCTTCACATTTACATGGTTTTTAAGCTTCCAATTTCGCTTACATTATTAACCCTTGACCTCATATTTGGTATTGAATAGTCGGATTCCCAGAAGTAAATCTCATTTCTTATGTACTGCTTCTGTGCACTAAAGAGCAGCCATACCCCATTTGATTAGTCAGAAGGGAAGGGTAACCTGTTAGCTGAAACAGAGGCGATAGGGAACTGCTACACCCCCTTTGAATTAATTTAGGCTCCTTGTTAGCTCTGACCTTCCACACATGGAAGAAAAGTCTGTCACATGGTCTGAGATTTCAAGTTATGGGACCTGAATGTAAAGACCCACTCTGAGTCCATATAGAACTGTTTTCAGGGGGTCAGACAGCAGGCTGATTGGCAGCTTCATAAAAACTCCTGGATAAGCTTCTGAATGTACTAGCGAAGCAGTATGCACCTGCTACTACTGTATTTGACCGCGTCATCCCCGTCAAGTTGTGCACTATCTCGGCAAACCTTTGGGTGGAAAAATCTATCAATCATTTATTTCGGAATTTTTATCCTGAATGCAGGGATAGGGTTCATTATGGTGCCAGGGGAGAGTAGACACAACCAATTAGCATAGAGAGAGGGGAAATACAGGGCTGCGGCCAATCGTTCATTACAGAGAAGGTAGGTATATTATGGGAAATATCCTTTCTGAGGCGAGTAAGGACAATCCTGTCCCTGAAATAGTTACTAAGTCAGCTTCAACAGGAAGCACTAATAGATAAAATAAAGCAGGTGCTCGAGCACCAGCTTTATTTTATCTATTTGTGCTTCCTGTTGAAGCTAACTTAGTAACTATTTTAGGATGGCGCTGGCAGTTTGCCGGCGCCATCCTAAAATAGTTACATCAACTTCAAGCTTGAAGGCTTGAACTTTTGCCCCCCGGATCCGCCGCTCGCGGATTTGCAGATTTTTGGTAAATTCGCGGGAGTTCGCGGATCGCGAATTTACCGAAAATCCGCGAGCGGAACGGATTTTCCGCCCATGCTTAGTGCATTCATCGCACTGCAGGCGTGTACCTCTGCCCCTCCCCTATGATCAGTGGGTGAGGGAAGGACTAGGAGACTCCGAAACAGAAACAGTCCCGACGTTTGTCCCATTCAGCGATGCCAGACTGCATTCTACATCTACGGAAGCAGAGAGTGACAGCATACTGAAAGGAAGAGTGGAACCCTCCCTTAACTCTGCTCAACACCAAGAAAAATTGTTTCCCGACCATACTGTCCCTACTTCCGACCGATACAACTTGCGCCCCCGAGGGAAGGCTTGCCCTTGACTTCGCCACGTACCTATAGACTGTAAGGCTGTGATCTTCCCCGGCTGAGAGTAGTGCTGGTGTGTCAGACTAAGGTAACCCATAAGGGCCCTTGGCACCTGCACCCAGTGAAGCAACCACCAATCACAGACAGCCACTAGAGGTCTGTGGCTTAGCACAATGTCCGCCATCCAAAACACCCGAATCCAGAAACAAGATGTCAGCCTCCGACTTAGTAAATGCTTCATAGTCACCGAGGTGACGCTGTTTGTCTCCCTCATTCTGTCTATCTTTGGTTGGCTGTTACTAATCTACCATCCTGTTACCTCACCAACTCCAACGCCGACTCCTGCAGAACACCAGTATTACACGTTACCAGCCCACGAGTTACTCCGCCGTGCAGAATTCTTCAACAACACCTTCATCCAAATGTTGCATCATCATCAGCTGATAATGAACAATTCCAACTGCTGGGTTTGTGGACTGATGCCGCATTCCATGATACACCCTGTCCTATTCTTTCCTTACCCCTTTTCCATCTCTGGGTCTTGTCTTGCATTGTGGATGTTGATGCAGGAGGCCTAAACTGTCAATGGTACTGCCAATTCTGCGCGTGGAACATTTCTGGATGACTTCTGGTGGAACAGATCCGGCCATTCCAATGCTCCTTTTTGCCTGACCAGCTCATCCACAACGCTACTACCACCAGATGAACCCCGTGAGATGGTAGTATTCAACTCAACCAATCGACTAATATTTTCCAGATTCCGCACAAGAAGGATACTGCTCGATGAACGAGACACTGTGAATGTCATAAATGTGCAAGGAAGTGTCTGTATTTTTTTTTTTATTTTTTTTTTAATTCCATTTATATTGCGCAACAGCTACCCAGAGGGTTTCCCGGCGCCTTGGATCGGTACAGAACCAGGGGGAGTCAGCTATAATTCTTAGTTTTGGTTGAAAAGCCATGCCTTGATACCTTTTCAGAATGTTATATAGTTGGGTTCAAGGCGTAGTTTTAATGGAATAGAATTCCATAAAACTGGCGCCATATATCCGAATGAGCGACCGCCGATTTGTGCTCATTTAAATCTCGGAACAACAAATTTCGCCAAATGTGTTGATCTAAGATAGCGAACTGGCATGTATTTATGAACCAATTTGTGCAGGTACGCTGGTGCTTCTCCTGTATTTATTTTGAACATATAACATAACGCTTTAAACTTGGCTCTGTTGGCCATTTTGAGCCAATGTAAATTGTGTAAATGTTCGGAGATATGCGACCTCCTCGGTAACCGTAGAAGCACCCTCGCAGCCGCATTTTGTACGACCTGTAGTCGTTGCGTGATCTCTTTGTTGGTACCGAGGAGAAGAATGTTCCCATAATCCAGCCTCAAACCAATCAAGGCCTGCACTACAGTTCTTTGCGCCCCTTCAGGAAGTTGCCACAAAATTTTTCTTAGCCATTTTAGGATAGCGAAGCAGACTGATGCTGTTTTGGCCGCATGATCACGCATGGTCAATTTGTCATCAATTATTATTCCTAGATTTCTGGCCGATGGGACTGCTAAGGGCGGGGGGCCCATTTCTGTGGGCCACTGTGTTGGTCCCCAAAGCTCTTTTTGTTCTCAGAAAATCAGTAGTTCCGTTTTATCTCCATTTAATTTTAGTTTCCTGGAATGCATCCACTTCGCCATGTTCTGTAGCCCAGAACGTAGAGATGAGATGTTATTTTTTCCGTTGTTGACAGGGAGAATACCAATTGTGTATCGTCAGCATACGAAAAGATAGTAAGGCCAAAACTTTCCGCAATACTCGCAAGAGGGGCGATGTAAATATTAAATAAAATTGGGCTGAGGATTGACCCTTGTGGGACTCCATAAGGGGTGGTTAAAGTGTTGGAGATGTTATTTTTAGAGAAGACCTGATAGGATCTTTCTGCAAGAAAATTTGCTAGCCAATCCAAAGCCAGACCTTTTACCCCTATTCCCTCTAGAGTTTCAAGTAGCATTTCATGAGATATGGTGTCAAAGGCGGCACTCAGGTCTAAAAGCAGGAGTGCCACCGTGCCACCATTGTCAAGCTTTTGACGGATCGTTTCCGTAACTCTTAGTAGGGTGGATTCGGTTTAATGCCCGGCTCTAAAAACCCGACTGAGATTGATGTAGAAGGTTATTGGATTTAATAAACTCTGCTAAATGTTTATTAACATGTTTTTCTAAAATTTTAGAAAATATCGGGAGAAGCGAAACAGGTCTAAAATTAGAGAAGACCTCTGGATCACTATTTGCTTTTTTCAGTAGTGGCACTACTATAGCATGCTTCCATTCTATTGGCACTACCGCTTCCCTTAGTGATGCGTTCAATAGTGTTCTGATGACATTTAGTGTGTCGCGATCAAGCTGTTTGAAAATTTCAGCAGGCATGGGGTCTTTGGGGGAGCCCGATTTAATTCATGGCCTAGGGACTAAGAAAGTTCGAACCAGTACGTTTGATATCACAAAAACTTTAATCTCTACATCACCTCCGAAGCTGGTGGCATCCCCAAACAGCTATTTCATCTGTGGCACTGCCGCCTACACTTGGCTCCCGCTTAGCTGGTCTGGTACCTGCTATCTAGCCTTCCTCCTTCCACCAACATATTCTACCCATGGAGGTTACCACCTGTCCATGAAGGGCGCTCTGCGCCGCTCACGTAGGGGCGTCATATCAGCCGATGATACAGCAGGCCAGGACACCGGGAACTTCTTTAAAGGTTTCCTTCCTTTCTGGGGCCCCATGGCCAACAGTCGGGCTGTACGAGGACTGACCAGGGTCCTTGAAGCCACCATCACAGTAACAGCTGGTGCCCTCTCCAACATCACAGCAGAGCTACAGGCCGACCGCCTCATAACGCTTCAGAACAGAATGGTCCTAGATGTCATCCTTGCTGATCGTGGTGGTGTGTGTAAATTGATCGGCTCCAGCTGCTGCATGTACATCCCAGACAACGCACCAGCAGTGTACAATGCCATCCAATGTCTGCATCGCCTTTCTTCCAAAATTCATCTGGATGAAGGCAACTTGTCCCTCACAGGCTGGATCTGGAGCCTCCTTTCCCAGTCGGGGTGGAAAAACCTCATCTTCCTTGCCTTGGGAGTAACTGTCCTGGTCTCCTGCTGTTTGTGCTTTCAGTGTCTGTCAGTGCTCTGTACAATGTGTGTCCAGAGCATCAAGCCTCCATCCTCTAACAACAAGAAACGGATGGCCTTATGAACATTGACATTTCTTAAAGTATTTGCCACTCAATGGCAAAAGTAGGGTCTGAGGAAAAGTGTTCTTCTGAACGACATCATTTGCACCGGGACTGCATTGCTTTTTCATTGCCATCTCGTGTCAAACACTTCCACACGACCCACCTGGTAATTTCTGCCGATGCCTGAGGAAATTCTAACTGACACGACAAAAAACATCTTGCAGCCTGCATTTCTGCCCAGGAACTATCACATTAAAGCCACAAGACACTCACACCCTGCGTAAATAATGTATTTTCCATCTCCTGCTCCCAGCCTGGTAAACATCCTTGACACCGTGATCAGGTTATCTGGACAATGATCTGACTGCTGGACCTTCATCAGGGTGATTAAACAATGACTTGAAAGACCTGGCTTTGATCATGGCAATTGAACAATGACCTGAAAAGACTAAGCCTTGATTAAAGCCGAGTGAACAATGATTTGTGTACCAAGCCTTGACCAGGTCACCATCTACAAACGTCGTCTGGATATGGTTATCAACTACAAACACTGCCTTGATTAAACAATGAACTAACAGCCAACAGACTGGTATGAAAAAGTATAAAAGGCTTGGAAGCTACAGAGTGAAGTAGCAGCCTCCTCTGTCTTGTCTCTGACTAGCTTGGGACTCTGTTGCATAGCCCGGGCTATTGAATAAATCTGGGTTCCTCCTGCAGACGAAGGCTCCTGTGTCTTCTTTTACTACGTATGAAGGGTATGGAAGATTTGGGCGGTTCCCCCGCCGCAGAGATCCAGTAAGTGGGTTATTCCGGTTCTTCACCGTGACTGCCACTCCTGAATGCCAAGGTTGCAGATTGCCAAGGCTATCAAATCTTGATTCTCCTTCTTGCCTCTCTTCATCCACCATCATACAATTCCCATTTATCCCACTCGTACAAGTTCTTTTTTATCCCTGACTTCTCCCTTTTTCGCTATTTTAACAATTTTCCACATTTTTCTCCCTTCTCCTTCTCCACTGGTCTTCCTCTCTCAATCTACTATGATTATTAGAAAAAGTTCCAAACCTCAAAAAAAATGGTGGTGGGCCCCACCTCCAACCACCAGCTCAAATTACGCATTAAGTGCCTTCCTCTAAGAAATTGGGTTGTTGGTTGACTAGAGTGTGAGCCCTGGTTAAGAAGCAACCTTACACCTTGTCACAGTGAGGAACAAGCCAATCTTAAATTAACCTGTGCTAAGCCCTCTGGTAACTTCCTTCAGTTGGCGTCCGAGCAGAGACTCCTTCGGGTGAGTGACCCATCCCCTTTCCGCGGACAGGGGAAGGTCGAGGCTATCGTCGGGTCAGACTAACTTATCAGTGATCCCTGCATGAAGAGTTCCTGATACTCGCAGGTGCCCCTTCTGTCCCGCCGGACGGTGCTCAACCAGTGGTCATCACAACGGGAGTCTTGAACAGCAAAACCCTTGAATCTGACTGTTTGGTCTGAAGAGTTGTCAGTGGAGAATTGGTTTGTTTGATCTACTCATATCAGGTGAGTTTGTTTTGGATCTTTGTGAATATGGTACTTTTGTGGCTCAATTGGAAGAAGCACAGCCGGCGCCTCCAGAAGCCACTCCTAGTTTTGATATGTATGTGAAGCATGGTCTTGGCCTTATTATGTTTAGTACATTATGGCATAAATATAAGAGGGACAAGGCTGAGTTACAGTGGCCGTTGACAGGCACTTTGGTGAAAAAAAGATTGGGTTTTTATATATATAGATTGGAGATCGCATGTATGCTAGTGGTATGGAGCCTGGCCAGGTTTTGGGGAATATTACGACGTTAATTGCTTATAGGGGTAGGTTGCATGAGAAGAGTCCTACCCCGGTATCTCAGTTTCTGATGAGAGATGTTCATCCAATATATCACCCAGAAATACCAGAGTTGACGGACCAGCGCAGTACTGTTACTAGAGCGGGCGTAGGGGCCCCATTTTCCGGAACAATGGGTGTATAGTCCTTGAAAGAGGAGTGATGTTTTGTCCCTTAAAGCTCATTTGCCCGACCCTAGAAAAAAAACTAACTGCTTATTATAAGGAACTGATGAGGCTGCCTCTTCTACTGTAATGACTTTTGATGACATTGAACTGTTCTTTGGCCTCCTTGTTTTGGTTGATACTTGGAGACCGGTCCATACTCAAGACCATGTTGCCTAGTGGGGATGGGATTTGATTAAAGGATGGGATCAGGAAAGAAAGCCAGGTGATAAGCCCCAAGCCAAGATACTTGCTTTTCCAGGCTGCATTATTACTTTTACGCATTCACTTATTCTGCTGAAGAAAGTAAGTTGGGACAAGTTTACGACTTATCAACAAAAGAGGGTTGACAGTGTGTATGATTTTTTTACTCAGTTTGAAGATACGTTCTTGGATTATAGTGTGCAGGATATGTCTTTTGAAGTTGGTGTTCGATTTATTGTCGACAGGTTTGTTTCTAATTTACCTGCTGAAATTGCGACTCATTTGAAGGCGTCTGAGAGTACTTGGACCACCTATTTCCCCTCTGTTATTTTGAATAGGACTCAATATTATTAGCATCCTGATCAGAAAAGACAGATAAAATAAATAAGGATTTAAAGACAAAAGTGCTGTTGCAGTAAGCGTTTAGAGGAAATGGTAAAGGACTTGGTGGAATTGCCAGACAGATTCCCCGCACTAGTAGGCAGCCCACCACGACACTTTTGGGCAGAATCAGTGTGCATATTAGTAGCAGTGGCCTTGATTCTCTCGCGCCTGGACTACTGCAATAGCCTTTTTGCAGGAGCCAACAAATCTACTATAAAAAAACTTCAAGTTGTCCAAAACTCTGCGGCGCGTCTAGTTCTGAAGCTCCCACGTAGAGCTTAAGCATCAGCTGCACTTAAAGTCCTCCATTGGCTTCCGATTCACAAGAGAATCCTTTCTAAAAACCTTCTAATCACCTACAGAGCCACACTTAAATTAGGACCTGAGTACCTTTCAGCACGGTTCTCCCCCTACACCACAAGTAGGACTCTCAGGTCTCGACAGCCAACCTACTTAAACCACCCATTTTTAGATGTATAACAAAAGGAGGAAAAACTGTGGCCACTCTGGGGACCAAAGCCTGGAACGCACTGCCAATCAGTTTAAGATTTCAGAAAACAAAAACTCAATTCAGGAAGGCTTTGAAGACATGGGAATATAGCACCTCAGATGCATTCTGTCTTGCACTGATTTAGCATCTCTAGAATCTAGCACGTTTAGGACCCCCTCTCACCTTCAATCTATCAGCGCCAGGATACTCCTAGCGGAGTGACAGTTAAAACCCTGTTTTGTTTTAACGCATTTGCTTCTGTGCTCATAAAGAGTATAGGGGATACTTGTAGTAAATAAATATATATATATTTTCAATATATATCTGTGTGGTGTCCTTTCATTTCATATTCAAGGGGAGTGTATATGGTAAAACAGCTTGCTTCACATGCCTTTACAGAGTTTAGCCTAAGACTGCTTTGTCCTTTCTACCATTAGGATAGCTGGTCTATAAGGTTGACTTACAACCAATCATCATAAGGGTTGCTTGGCATGGTACAAGGTGATCACTAGAACTAGTGAGCATCATATACCAGGCCAACTTCTCACAGACCCTTTTATAAGTGGTTCAATCAGGACATAAGTTGGTTGTTGATCAATCAAGATATTGAGCTTTGGTGTTGAGCTACATGTGTTATGCTCAAAAGAGCCACATTTAAATAGCGACACAATATTAAAATTGTATTTGTGCCAGGATGGGTGGATCACACGTCTCTTACTAGGTTTTTTGATCGGCGTTTGTGAATGGCGTCTCTGTTCAGCGCAGAAGAATGTCATACAGGCACAGGTTCAAGACTGATTTGCATACGGCTGGGTCCAAACTGGGGTGGCGAATTGGGCAAAAGAACGATGGATTTAACCCAGATCTTTTGACTGGGGAGAATGTTTGCATTGTCAGCAGTCCGTACATCATTTGTTTGCTGTAACACTTTTCGCTCTAAGAGGGATGGGTATGCCCAGACGTGGGTCCCTTGCTCACTGTGCCACTGGATTCAAGCTAGCCTGGCTGAAGAAGGGTGATATACCCTGAACCAGTCCCAGGATCCTTGTTTCCGGTCCACGGAGGACCTGGCCTGGCAGTTCGGTTTAGACTGTTCCCATGGAGCACCGGGTCTAGACTGATTTTCATATTGCTGGGTCTAAACTGGGGTGGCGTAGTGGGCAAAAGAATGATGGATTTAACCCAGATCTTTTGACTGGGGGAGAATGTTTGCATTGTCAGCATTCCGTCCATCATTTGTTTGCTGTAACACTTTTCGCTCTAAATGGGATGGGTATGCCCAGACGTGGGTCCCTTGCTCACTGTGCCACTGGATTCAAGCTAGCCTGGCTGAAGAAGGGTGACATACACTGAAACCGGTCCCAGTATTCTTGTTTCCGGTCCAGGAAGGACCTGGCCTGGCAGTTCTATCTGGACTGTTCCCATGGGTCACAGAGTCAAGACTGCTTTGCATATGGCTGGATCCAAACTGGAGTAGAGTAGTGGGCAAAAGAAAAATGGATTTAACCCTGATCTTTTGACTGGGGGAGATTGTTTGCATTGTCAGCATTCCATCGATAATTATTTTGCTGTAACACTTTTCACCCTAAGTAGGATGGGAATGCCCAGATGTGGGTCCCTTGCTCACTGTGCCACTGAATTCAAGCTAGCCTGGTTGAAGAAGGGTGACATACCCTCAAACCGGGCCCAGGATGCTTATTTCTGGTCCAGGGAGGACCTGGCTGGCATTTCGGTCTGGACTGTTCCCATGGGCCACAGGGTCAAGACTTATTTGCATATGGCTGGGCCCAAACTGGGGTGGCGTAGGTGGCAAAAGGACTATGGATTTCACCCAGATCTTTTGACTGGGGGAGAATGCCTGCATTGTCAGCATTCCGTCCATCATTTGTTTGCTGTAACACTTTTCGCCCTAAGTGGGATGGATGTGCCCAGACATGGGTCCCTTGCTCACTGTGCCACTGGATTCAAGCTAACCTGGCTGAAGAAGGGTGACATACCCTGAAACTGGTCCCAGGATGCTTGTTTCCAGTCCAGAGAGGACCTGGCCTGGCACTTCAGGCAGGACTGTTCCCATGGGGCACAGGGTCAAGACTGATTTGGATATGACTGGGTCCAAACTGGTGTGGCGTAGTGGGCAAAAGAACAAAAGAACAATGGATTTAACCCAGATCTTTTGACTGGGGGAGAATGTTTGCATTGTCAGCATTCCATCCATCATTTGTTTGCTGTAACACTTTTCGCCCTGAGTGGGATGGGTATGCCCAGAGGTGGGTCCCTTGATCACTGTGCCACTGGATTCAAGCTAGCCTGGCTGAAGAAGGGTGACATACCCTGAAACTGGTCCCAGGATGCTTGTTTCGGGTCCAGGAAGGACCAGGCCTGGCAGTTCGGTCTGGAGTGTTTCCATGGTGCACAGGGTCAAGACTGATTTGTATATGGCTGGGTCCAAACTGGGGTAGTGTAGTGGGCAACAGAACCATGGATTTAACACTGATCTTTTGACTGGGGGAGAATGTTTGCATTTTCAGCATTCCGTCCATCATGTGTTTGCTGTACCACTTTTCGCCCTCACTGGGATGGGTATGCCCAGACGTGGGTCCCCTGCTCACTGTGCCACTGCATTCAAGGAAGCCTGGCTGAAGAAGGGTAACATACCCTGAAACCGGTCCCAGGATGCTTGTTTCCGGTCCATGGAGGACCTGGCCTGGCAGTTCGGTCTGGACTGTTCCCATGGTGGCCAGGGTCAAGACTGATTTGCATATGGCTGGGTCCAAACTGGGGTGGCGTAGTGGGCAAAAAAACGATGGATTTAGCCCAGATCTTTTGACTGGGGGAGATTTTTTGCATTGTCAGCATTCCGTCCATCATTTGTTTGCTGTAACACATAAATGCATTGATGGCATAGAGCAGTGCAGGATCATTTTCAAAGATCTGCATATGTAACAATATAAACCTACACACATGGATAGGTTGAAATATCGATGAAAGAAAAATACTTTTTTAACATGCCTCATTAAGGGTATCGTTCGATTATATACTATCACAACGGTGAGACAAAAGGGGCATTATGGGGCTCATGCCTGTACTTACTAACTCAAACAAACACAAACATTGGCATGATACCCTCAGAGAAACGCTGTTTTCGTAATCAGCAACTTAGCAGGTTAGTACCAGAGACCCAATGAGTTCTCTGTGTGCTGCTATTTCTGTGTTACCTAAATTCAAAGCAATTCCAAGAATTGGACGAGGGTGGCTCACTCACGTAATGTGACATGCTTCATCATTTGCCACCTCTTCCTACCCTGGTAGGGTGTTACTACCAGGGAGGACTCGGCCTCAGAATGGGGCTTTGATGAGGAAGTTTGGTGAGGGAGTTGTTCGATTATTCAAAATATTCCAGAACTTTTCTTCATGTCACTACACGGAGGTTTAATTGGCACATTTATTTTAGATTTTAGAGCACTTTAATTCATGTGGTAGTTTCAGTTGTGAGCACTTGAAACTACTTGTTTGGTCTGTTTTCTATGTCCACACCCAAGGATTCGTAACGATGGCATGAATGAGGAAACCTTTAACTTTTACAACACAACATTGTTTTTTGACTCATTGAACAGCATAAGGCAAGGAGGAATCACATATGCGTGTTCAATAAGGTAATGGAGTGTCGGATTTAATAACATCTGTGACATGCGTTCTTTAGTGGATGTTTGGCTTATGGGAATGTGATTGTTTATTGAAGCTTTTGAAAGTGTAAGCATTGGTGGTGTATGGACATCCCGGATCCATGATATTCACAGCATTCCCAAATAGCAGGATAGATTGTACGAGGTATTTTGCCTCTCACACAAGCAGGAGGGGGTGTTAAAATGTATGCATTATTGGTTTTGACTTGTACACATTTGTTGCTTCACAGAGAGAACCTCTTTGGCAGCTTGTGCCTTGAAGCAATGATTTTTAATACATGACCTTTCACATCTTCTGAATGTCTATTTACAACATGTAATCTTTATTTCTGATGGAATTTCATTCCGATTGTCTTTGTTTTGTAGGTACCCCTTTCGATGGATCTGGGGACCCGAAATACATTGGGTTATATCAACATATATATAAATGAATAAAGATTGTATAATGAACAAGGACATTCAGGATTACATATGTGTTGACATATGATGAATTTTGTATGAATAGTGTTTAATAGCAGCCCTAGGGGGGATAGAAGTGCAGGATGAGACTAGTTCACTAAGGTGGCCTATCTATTTTTAGAAAAGGTTTACTTTGCCAGATCGAAATGGTAGTTTGAAACTGTGCATACACAGGCTCAATGGCAGGCCTGAGAGATTTTTAAAATGTTACTCAAGAGGGGGTGGGGGGCACAATAACTGCTTCATGCCTACTAGTAGCATTTAATTTACAGGCACTAGGCACAGGTAGTGCCACTTTACCAAGGTCGATTGAGGGCGAAGATCCTCCACCACCCTAGCATTGGCCGAGCTACACTGGCTGCCCGTGCATCAGAGGATCCTTTTTAAATCTCTATGCACTGTCTTTAAGGCAGTGCATGGGCTGGGTCCTAAACCGCTACAAAACAAATTCAAATGGTATGAGCCCACACAGACCCTCCGTTCCTCTTCCACTAATCTCATTAGCATACCTAGGATCAGGAAAGCTACTCATGTATGTAGTATAGCGGCAGCTCATCTCTGGAATAGCCTCCCCATTGCAATCAGGAAAACAAGCCAACTGATGCCTTTTCGAAAAAAGGTAAAGACATGGCTCTTCCCTAAAGTCTAGCTGCCCTAGGAGTAAATGTCTCACCCCCCCCATCCTGCCCCATGATGCTTACTTTCAGTTGCACTTTCACAGCGCCAGGATGCCCGTAGGTTTGCAGCGCGCTTTAGAAATGGCATAAATAAATAAACTTACAAGTACATTAAGTATGTCAATTGGGTATAAGCCAATTCTTTTGAGGTGAGAGCACAAGCACTTTAGCACTGGTTATCTGTGGTAAAGTGATCAGAGTCCTAAGACCAGAAAAACGAAGTCAGCAAACAGAAGGTCTGGAGGCAAAAATGTTAGGAGGAAAGCCACGCCAGGCCAAGGGTGCCATGTCTAACACTCCCATATTAAGATGCGTATGCCAATATACAGTGCACAAGTAATGAGCAACAGTGGAAGATACTCTCTTTTAGAAATTTGATATGTGAAGCTTCCTATTATTTCATGCCTTAAAGTCCATTTTTTTTCCCGTAGCACTGCAATAGGCCCCTCCTAGCGGTACCAGTGTGCCAAACATAAAATGTGAGTCACAGCCACGGCCCGTGGAGGGTGTTCCGTGGGGCAGACAGGTGGGGTGGGGGAGGGGCAGTGTGGGGGGGTGGTAAACACCGGAATATGGATGATTGCAGGTAAGTAAACAATTAAATTAAATAAACTAATTTCGTTGCGAGCCCTGCATCGCAAAATGCGATGCAGGGCGTGCTACGAAATTCGTTTTATTAATTTAATTGTTTACTTTCCTGCAATCATCCATATTCTGGTGTATACCACCCCCCACCCGCCTGTCTGCCCCAAGGAACTTCCTGCATGGGCCGCGGCTGGTGAATCATAAACCTTTTGTTAAACATAAAGAATAGCGATTTGCACTATGTAAGGTGTATTTGTATTAAGAATACATTTGTTTCCCTCCATATTATTTTCACGATCTTATAAATATTTGAAAAGTGATTTTTTTTTACTTTTAGTCCCATTCATTGCTTTATATATACAGTTAAAAACAAATTCATTTTCCCCCTGCTGTGGACATGTTTAAGCATACAGGTTGTGGAAAATCGTGTTTGCTCCATTTTACATCGCCCACTTAGAAAACAATAGCACAAATGAACTTTTAAAACTGAGAAAGAAAGTATATAAATGATCCTCTTTGTGATCTGCCCTTCTATTTCTCTGGCCTTTGGTGCTGTAGTCTCACATGGAATGGCCTGATGTTCTGTGACGAGAGTATGGACCAGGCATGGAGAATATACAAACAGAACTAGTAGACCTAAATTATTTTCTTGGGAACAAGCCTCTTTTTAGTACCATCATTACAGCTGTACCACACCTTGAGAAAGCTCTAGGGCTTGTTCTGTATCCAAGCGAAACATGTGTCGCGTCCCATTGCAAACGGAAGTAATCACCAACTACACTCACATTGTCTCTGTCCTGGGTAACCAACCACCACTGAATGCTTAAGAATAGAGCTTTGTTTACATAAACGTATCGAATGATCATTTGTGTTGTTTGCAACAGTGCATTGTTTGTGTTATCTAACCGAGTTAGTGTTTGACTTGGGTACATTAGACATGTTTTAGTGAAATGTTATTAATATCCAGTATACTTAAATAGAATTTTGATTTGGAAAACATCCGACTTCCTTAAAAAGAATTGCATTCTCTTGCTCGCGGCTAGAGAGGATAATCGCCTTCGTGCAAATGCTTTTAAAATCCTTGCTTAATATAAACAAAGAAGGAGAGAGACCTGCGGGCCTGCCCTTCGTATTTAAATGAATGAATGACTACGACATGAATGGGGCCCGGGCCAGAGCCTGGCAGCTGTCCCCGAAGAATCTGACACGAGAGCAAAACAGGCTGGGACAACCTGATATCCGAACCGTCTCTGCAGTTGCCATGGCACCCAGACAAAAAGGAGCGCAGTGTATTCCAATTATATCGTTCACGCTGACAGATAATATGATAATAGGAAACGGGACACACAATACTAAATCGCTACGCATTGATGTTACTGAGACAAATGTCAAATTAGGGTTGTTTAAAACAATGCAAAATTATTTAAAATGCAAACAGTTGAATGGCAAAAGGACGTGCTTTTCACTGTCACTCTATTTCTCTATGTATTGATATACTGTCTCACGTAAAAATATAATAGCTCTGCCGCCGGTGAACTGTCCAATTACCTGCTAATAGGTAACCGTTCTGAAACGCATCTACACAGTTTAACTTCAAATATACCTTAAAGTCTGTAGCTGGGTACTGTGTCGGCTGTGTGTTCGGTAAGAGGGTGGCTTGTTCTTCTTGTGAAGCGTTCAATGTGATGGTAGTAGTTATCCTACAACTAATCCCCAATTATACCTGCTTCTCTAACAGCATGCCCTGTGCTTATTAAGGAAAATAATTAGTGCCGGTGCCCAAAGTGCTGCTCAGAAGCCCCAGACCGGTGATATTGCATCTCAGCGCACCGAATGTCAAGGCTGCATACTTCTGAGTCCACCTCAGGCCTTTTTGATCCACTGCCAGACACAGCCGGCAACATAATTTCCAGTAATCTGTTTTTATTATAGGGTTGTAATAGATGTTTTCAACAAGCACTTCCTTACTTTCCACAAAGGAATTTTAATAGCACAAATCAAAATAATTGTTTGATCTGCATCATCTTATTAAGAAGTCTCGAGTGGATCCACATGAGCAAGCAAAGTTTTGAAAATGTTCTATTATGACTTGTAGAGAAGAAAAAATACATTGAACTTATAGAGCAGAAAACTGTTTTTGAAGGGCACATTGGAATTATAGATAGGACCCACTGCTTGGGCAATATTCCAAGATCATAAGTTTACAATGGGGCATTAGTTCAGTTACATATGGGCATGCCCCAGGCGAAGAAGATGTTCAACTGCAGGATCCCTTGGAAGCCACCCACAAGGAGGCCTACCACAAACTGACAGAACACCAGATGTGACCTTCACTGTACTAGGGTGTGTAAGATGCTGTAGAGGTTATCTGCACAGCAGAGCTTTTGTAATTCCTAGTACTACAGTAATGTTTCTTGGTATTTGGAGATTCCTCATGCATTTGATGCATTTCACCACAGCGCGGAGAATTTGTATTTCAGCACCAAATATTTATTGATTTACTTAAAGATAATGTTGGACTGGGTGAATACGATGTCAATGAATACCATGATATGTGCAATATCAATAAATGCAATGCCAATTTAAGCCATAAACTGTGCCAGCATAACAACCAGTGGCGGCTCTCGAGGGAGTGCTGTGGGGCGGTGGAGCGAGACGGAGGAGGGGCAGGGTGGGGGGTAGTAAGCTCCGGAATGCGGCCCAACGGAGTTGTGTATATTAAAAAAAAAAAAAATGATTTTACATTGCACCCACTGCAATGCCAAATTGGCGATGCAGTGCACAATGTAATTTGTTTTATTTATTTATTTATTTATATACACAACTCTGTTGCGCCGCATTCTGGAGTTTACTACCCCACACCCTGCCCCTCCATGCCCCGCCCCACCGCCCCGGAGAACTCCCTCGCTGAGCCGCCACTGATAACAACGTCGATACCCATAAATGCAATGTCAATGTATGTCATAATCTATGCCTGCACAACAGTGATGAGACTGGCTGTAACAATGTCAATGTATGGCATAATCCAGGCATGCAATGTTGTTACCAGTAGTAACAATGTTGCTGTACACCATGATCTAGGCATGCATAACTATGTCAATATCAGTAAAGACAATGTCGAAGTACGCTGTGACAACTGTACCCACAATGTTGAGAATGTTGATAAAAATAATATCAATGACTGCCATATTATTTTCAGAAGTTCTAATGAAATTGTATCATTGCTGTTGGATTCACCCAGGGTGACCTCCCATCAACCTTGAGTCAGAGATACGTGGTCAGACAGGTCCTGCAACCACAACCCATGCCTATTGAGTGACAGGTCAAAGGAGGTGTCTCACTTAGCCCCAAGACAAACGTGCACCCAGAGAAAACCCTGTTCGATCCTGATAGATAGTGGCACCACAAACAGGGTTGAGGAAATTGGCCGCAATAAAACACGTTTGGCCAAAGGCGCCTTTTCCGAAAATACCACAAAGCCAGATGCCATATGTAGATAGGAACCTTTGAGGTTGAGAAAGTCAGTTGATAAAGTGAGTATTACAATGTAAATGTTTACAGTTGTTTTGGGGTGAAGCCATTTGTAGATTTGTGTTGCATTTTAATTGTGTATTCAGATGTTGTTTTAAAAAAAAATATTTGAAGTATGTTTTTTAACATATTTATTATTGATATAAGTTGATTACCGACAAAGTATTCAGAATGCTATATAGTTTATATTCTCTTGGCTGTAAGTAGCTTATTGTTATAGTACGTGAAATGTTTTTATCTTGTGTGTTTTATTGTGAATATTTTTTTACATCGTTTGTACTATTATGGTCTAACTAGGACCGAATACAGTTGTTTTGATGATGATCCTAGCGCCTGCTTCTAGCATCCTTCTAGGAAAAAACTTGCTCAAAGTATAACCATCCAGTCCAACAGTAAAATTTAAACGCAGGAATTTTTCAAACCACTGCCTAACAATGTGTTTTTTTCCAAGTTAATACAGCTCTTATCCTAAAGGTCTTCTATTGAGCTGAAAATGCACCATCACAGCAGCGGTCTGCCATTTCTTTGATCAAATCTCTCAAAAGAACTTTCACAAGGCCAATCGCTCAAGTTACACAGGCTAAAAATTGACTTTTGCAACCACTTTTTTAGAGACTTTTTTTTTGCACTGCACCAAGACAAGGCACCTCTGGGAGACCAGATGACAGATATCTCACCGAAGACAATCCTACAGCCTATGAATGTTTTCTAAGGTAAGTATTTTTTGTATTTCTGTACATGCTGTATTTAGCTGGGGTGCTCTTGAGCCCCTCCGGGGCTAGTTGTATGCCTTATCTCCTAAACTCTCCTTCTACATTCTTTCAACGTATGCCCAGGGACCTCTCTCACCTCACATACACCCATACTGAACCAAGCGCTAGTTTTCTTTACGCACTACTCAATGCACTCCTACACAACACCTGGTACCAACATATGACTGCCGTAGACACTCAAACTACAAACAGGTCATGCTACATCTGTTCACTAATACCCCAATCCTTAGGTGCAGACAGGATTTACTTATCCCAGGAGATAGCCTCTGTTCATCTGTACCTATGTAGGATCAGGGCTAAGATGCAACCTAATAGAGTAAAACCCCGCAGGGAAATAATAACAATCACCCGGTATGAGACCATTGTATCTTTTCACCGAAGCTAGCGACATCCAGACTGTAGTAGACAGGATGCACAGAAGGGGCTCTATAGGAGAGGACACCACTTTGCCCCGTGACTTCATAGAAAAGAGGTTCCTGGAGGTAAAAAGAGCGCCATACCAATGCACAAATACGTGACAATCTGACCGAAGCTTCATAGTATGAAGACGATGAGGAGTGTAATAACAGTCTTTAATACATTTACGATGGTGTACTTTAATAAGGGAAAGGTTCAAAGCTGAATGAAACAACATATTGCTATACTTATGATCAGCGCATGTGACTTCCGTGTTAAGCCGAATACTGCACTTATGAGCCCTCTCCTGAAACACATTGTCCACCTGGTAATGAGCTGAGAGATATATTCATTTATAGACCAGCCCTATATTTCTCTTGGATGGAGCATTCCTAGTAAGATCAAAACAGGGATTGTTCATACAACTCAGATCATCTTCCTTAGGCTAAAAAGAAAATGACACATTCGCAAATATCTAAAAAAGACTGTTGATGGGTGAGAAACCTTTTGCTTTAGATCATCAAATGAGGAAAAGACCGTCCCATCAAATACTTGGCCTTAGGTCAGGGGATTGGCCTTTCCCAAGTCTTTCTGTAACCCTCCTGTATACAGTCTGGAAAGCTGGGATTATAGCCCAAATATGTGAGCTGGTTGAAATAGGTAATGCCAAGAAATATTTTCTTGAAGATACTCCAAATAAGATGGAAGACTTTTAAAGCCTTAAACCCGGTTCACTTGAAATGTATTATATATACTACGACCATGCCGGAGATGATTGATTCCCCCAACGGGAGGAACTCACTAAACATACGGCTCAAAGGTCAGTGCTCCCTTCCCAGTACTAACCAAAGTCATGAGAAAAAAGACACCAGATAATAGAGTCTGTGGACCAGAAATGAACCCACCCCCCTTTTGCTTAGACTGCTGTAAGAAATGGACCTTGCACCGGGGCTTCCGATATACCCAAATAAACTTCTGCCATAATGACTTGACTTTTGTAAAAAGAACAACCGTTAGAAAATGTGGGAGACAAAAAAAAATAAAGATATTGAGGGAGGATAATCCTTGTAATAAGAGTGCAGTGGCAGAAGCAATCAATTCCACTTAAGAAAAACCTCCCCTGAGTGTTTAAAAGCTTACCATAGCTGTTTTCCAAGATCTCACAGTTAACAGTTAGGGTAACCACTAGATATACCAGAAACTGATCCCACCTCCTGTCCTGGTCAGGAGGGGCCACAGTGGATACAATCTGAGTCTTCTCCTGATTTAACTTACAGCCCCCAACTTTCCCAAATGACTGAGCAGCTTCCAATAGAGCACATAGACCACTAATTGGGAAAGGGGTGAAAATGGCAATGTCATCCGCGTAAGTTCAGATTTGTATTTCAAAGTGATAAAGAGTCAGGGGTTGTATCTCTAATGTTCGTTTGAGGGACTAAATAAACGATTCAATACAGAGAGTGAATATCTGAGGGGAAAGAGGACACCCCTGCCTGGTCTAGCAGGATATGGAAATGGGATCTGATTGTTCCTCCAAACTACATATCTTTGCCTTGAGACCTGAATTGAGACCTCAGACTCTTGAGATGAAAACTAGGCCACAGGCTACAGTCTCCATGACTCCCTTTAGGAAGGTTCAGGAGACCCTATCAAAGGCCTATTCTGCGTCCAACCATATCATATCAATTGATCCACCCAGACCAAGGCTACCTCAAGAGCCATAATAGCAGTTTTGACGTGACATGTTGTGTCCTGTCCTGGGATAAACCATGCTGGTTTGGATCCATCATATCTGCAATAATACCAGACAACCGGTTAGCAAGGACATGCGTGTAGATTTGTAATTCGGAATTGATTAATGAAATTAGGTGATATGACTCACAAAGTGTAGGATCTTTCCTCTCTTTAGGGAAGATAACAATGTTTGTCTCCCTCCACGACTCAGGCACCCTATCCAACAAATTGAGAGAATTAAACAGGTCCCTCAACACTGGTGCCAGGTACTGGAGAAAGTAGCATAAAACTCTATTGGTTGCTGGTTGGGACCAGTTGCGTTCTCTCTGGCCAGAGGGATAATGGCATCATCGACCTCCCCAAGGGTAATGGGTAGCTCCAAATTAGGGGTACAAGTTGCAATATGCGTAAGATGCTGCTAGTTAAATCGAAAGATATCCTCAGGGAGGATAAGTAGTCCTCATTACACAAGTTCTGATGGAACCATACGGAAAGCTTAGCAAATTGCTGTGACCCATTCTTATGCCTGATCAGCCGAATACTATTTGAGCTAGATCTATGTCTTACCCTAAACAATAAAATTTGCCCCATTTGCTCACTGTTTTAAAAGTAGGTCAAGTGCCAAGCCCTAAAACATTTTAATCGATCTATCCCAGATTTGTTTCTTAAGGGGGGCTCTGAGAATTGTAGCCTGCTCCCATAGCAGGTATGCATGTGGCCTGTCCTTTACCGTGAGACAATTGCCCAGGTCAGTTTCTAAAACACTGAGAGCCCATCGGGCCACCATTTCCTCTATCATTTCCGCCTTCAGTTGAAAGGAGGCAAATTGGAGAGTCTGTCCTCGACATTAAGCCTTAAGAGCATCCCAGACCACCAGGAGTGGAGGTGATCCGATACTGAATTCAGAGAATTTGCTTACATGTGCATTCATAGAGCTAACATACCCATCTTCCAATGGAAGCCTATGTTCAAATGTTCACCTCTGAGGTACTAATGCCTGCTTAACCTCCCCCTTATGAAATACACAATGACAGAGAGTTGTGTCCTGACAGGACCAGCGTGTTGCGTTAATACTTGAGGAAGAAACCAGAGTACTGCTCACTAAAAATATATCCAGCCTGGAAAAAGTTTTTTGAAGCAAGAGTAAAATGTAAACCGCAGATCCCAAGGATGCTTAAACTGCCAAAAGTAAACCAGAGCACATGAGGAGAGTAGCTGGTGAACTGCCCCCCGTCACTCAGGGTCACCAGAAAGCTGGTCAGAGGATACATTCTGGGAAAAAGAATTGGAGGGGGCAGCGTCACCTTAAAATCACCACAGAGGATGTGAGGTGGGACCCAAGGATTAAGTTCAGCTTAAATGAAGTCAAAGACCTCTGGATCATCCATATACAGACCATTTAGCACACAGACAGTAAACCAATGACCAGTAGCGGTCGGCAGTAGGTGTTTCTGTAGTGATGCAGTGCGCGCAAAAACAAAATTCGTTTTATTTATTTAAATGTTTACTTACCTGTAAAACTCCGTAATCCATACATTACTACCCCCCACCCTGCCCCTCCCCCTGCCCACGTCACCGCCCTACAGAAACACCTACTGCCGACCGCTACTGCCAATGACTATCCTTCTGAATCGTTGCTATCAGCCAGCGCCCTCCCAAATCTGTCTTTTGCTGCAGTACCCGCCACCTTCTATCCAGAGTTAAAAGTGAGATCCTCCTCTGGGCAGAAAAGTAGCATGAGAGGGATAGCATCTGAGAGTCAAGGTTTTTAAATAGTAAACCTTCTGTCTGAGACCGATGGGTCTCCTTGAGACCGAGAATTTGAGCCTGGAGCTTATTTAGTTATTTCCGTACTAGTTTCTGCTTTTGAAGATGACAGAGGACAATGGTCTCTGAAGACGCCAATGATTGTGCTGAAACCATCCAGTATGGTACTGAGCATTGTGTTGGTGCCCCAGAACCAAAAATCACACTAAACCAAAATACTAATCTCATGATGAACGGAGTATGAAGGGGGCTGATTTAGTTTAAAATGTGAAGCTGAAAGGGTGATGATTCAGTGATTTGTTATGCACACATGATTATCCAGCGGACAGCATCTAGAAGGAAGCCAAGTGACTTAGCTTTTAAAGGCATTTTCCAGGTTTTATTAACAGTCCTTACGTTTTTGATCTAATATTAATGTGGTTGGTAGGCAGATTTATGTATGTTAGAACTGGGATTTTTGGTTGGCTAGCGCATGCACCTAAGTCAGGCAGAAACCACCAATCTAGTCAGGGCAAGGGAGTTACACGCTGAAGATAACCCGTGCTCACCCCCTTGGTAGCTTGGTAGAGAAGTCATGCTTCCCCTAGGGGCAATGTGTAAAGCGTTTGCACAACACACTCACAGAGAGCATCACACTAGGCACACCACAAAAGAAACTCCACACAAGGTTATAGCAAAAATAGCCTTTGTATTACTCAAAAAACACATTAGAACGTAATCACATATATACACTGTGCCACCTGGCACTTAGTATGATTTTACAGGTATTATATGCATGACAGGGCCAATCAGGCCACTGTCCTAACCATCTTAACTCATGATTCACTGCTAGCAAAAGCAACCAGTAACTACTGCTACAGGTACACTTAGTGAAAACGGGTTAGGCATTAGTGTTAGCAATGGTGTGCCACAGTACCCACTTTCAGAGGGCACACATTACCACAAAAGAAACATTATGCATACATATCATCAGCAATGAACCATAGTAAACACTTATCTGAGTGCACCCATCAATAAAATCACCATGGTGATGTGCAGGATACAAACCTTAGCAATGTAACCCCCAAAGCCTAACCACATCAGGCCGTAGCATAATTTATTTGCTTTGCAGTATATACCCCAATGTAGTCCCACAGCGTAATCAGGCCGTGAACATGCTGACTAACTTCCTGCGAGCCAACTGACCACAACACATGTAGGGCACAGACGTACTGGCACCTCTACTCCAACTCTGCCACCCTAGCGCTTCAGCGCTAACTGTGGGGGGGCTTTGTGGTAACTGCAGGACCAGGACCTCCATCAAGATTCCACCCCAATCCTGCCAACAAGAATGTCCCCGGAGCCCTGCACATTCAATACGGGGGCAGGGCTCACACACACACGGTATCTGCCGAGCACAGACAGCCAACTGCCGGGAAAGAGCTCTCTGTGAGCCCTTCGGTGCTGCAGTCTGTCTGGATCCCTCCTGGGCCTCGCGGACAATGGCGGCACGGGGCTTGGGGCGGCCTCACCTCAGAGTCCCTCAATGGAAGCAGGAGGTGCAGGACACAGAGCGAAGTCTTCGTCTGCTCTGCTGGCGCCTTCTTCTCTGCCCACTTCCTTGCATTGCAACATAAAGGGCTCTCCCCTTCCTTATGGGAGCCCCACTCACGGACAGGCTCTCCTTACCTGATTTTCGGTTATGCGGACTGCTTCCTTCGCGTTCAGCAGTCAAACCTACTTCCTCCTGGCACAAGAATGTGGGGTAGGCTCCCGCTTGACGGTGTATCTGCGCTGTCTTCCTGCCAGCTTCCCGCCCCAAGCGGCACACTTGCTGGAGGTTAGGGAGGGGGAGCCTATAAAAGGGCAGCCTCACAGTAGTGAGAAACCAAAATGGCTGCTTGTCACTACCAGGACACAGTTAAGGCACATGTCCTACCTTTTACCTACATTGCACCCTGCCCATAAGGCGAGTTAGGGCCTACCTTAGGGGTAACTGACATGGAGTAAAAGGGGAGTCACAGACGTGGCAACCACTTTACGTGCCATGTCACTGCGTTAGTAAACTGCATGCACAGGCCCTTCAATGGCAGAGGCCTGAGACAGGTTTGCAAGGCTACTTTGGTGGGTGGCGCAAGAAGCGCTGCAAGCCCACCAGTAGCATTTGATTTACTGGCCCTGGGTATATGAAATACCACTTTACAGGGGATTGATAGGTAAATTAAATACGCCAAACAGGTGTAGACCAATCTTATCATGTTTACCATAGAGAGCACATTCACTTTACCACTGGTAAATCAGCAGTGATAAAGCGCCCAGAGTCCTAAAACCACCAACACCAGGTCAGAAAAAAATACCAGGTGGAAGGCAAAAGGTTCAAGGATGACCCTGCAAAAATTGCCAAGTCTAACACAGTACTATTATGAAGAATCTGGATTTTGCCAGTTTCATTTAAGTAACATGGGATGTGAAAAATATGAATATATTCTACAGCAAAAAAGGCCCTAAACATAGTCTTCTTTCTCATTGTCTTCAGAGACACAAAGAGGTCCACCCATGTCTGTATTTACTTCTATGCTAGATCCACTCTCAATGATTTGAATTGGGCTGTGCCATAATTGAAAGAAAAATAAAATATATTACTTATCTATACAATCAATATATATCAACTGCTTACCTTGAATGAGATTTCATACTGCTCACCACCCCAGATTTCTAAACCAGTGTCATAGCCACCTAGTTCCCAAAACCACTTTCGGTTCACAGCAAAAAGACCTCCAGCCATCACAGGGGACCTATAAAAGATTGCAAACAAACGAAGTTAATACATTACAAAATAAGACCGTTGGAAGACAGACAATCTGCGACAAAGATATGAGCACAGTCCTTGGCATATGAGCAACAATTGTAAATAAGACTGGTCACAAAGTTCAATTAGACTGGCAACATATGTACTAAAAGGCATTTGCATTCCTAAATGCATTTTTTTTTTAAAGCAACCTGTGTTTGTTAAATCAACAAGTGCTCCTTTAAAAAATAAATAATGTTTCTTGTTGGGAGCAACTGCCTACTTGCTTCCCCCCCCCCCCACAACACCCCCAGCAGCTCTGATACAACACCCAGAGGGAAAGGGGTCTTCTTGTTTGCGAATTATTCACCTCCTCCATTGATGTGTCAGTAATTTGCGGGCTCGACTTCCCATTTCAAACTGTTGATTATAGCATAGATGTTGGGACGGGAAGTCTCCTGCATGTCTCTGGAGAGAGTGCTTCCCCTGCCTTATGCTAATCTCCAGGCAAGTCGCTCCAAAGCTACTGTATAGTTTCTAGATCCCTACCTCAGTGAGCATGACAATCATACATGTCCACTGAGGGTCTCCCTGTTTACATGGATTGAGACCTTAGAGCTTGGCTCTGAGGTCGAGGGGGCATGCCTAGTGCACCCCTATTTTTCAGAGAGTGGCTACTGCCCTCTCCATTATGGCTGTGGTAGACTGACAGTGGTGGCAGCAATAAATCTATAGTCAGGAGGGGTGAGTCCCTAGGCACCCTCCTGACCAAGTCTGTGCAGTTTGCCATGCCTGTGGGCATGTTGCCTTTGTCTGACTGATGTGTGTTTGAGAGCCCGTGGGTGTACAGGGGAAGAATGGTGATTTGAGCCAGTGTCAGGAATGCGAGCTGTTCTGCTGGACATCCCAGCTCCCCCGTCCCCCTCCCGTCCCCCTCCCTATTTCCTTGGAAAGGCCTGGTGGGCTGGGGGAGACACTCAGCTCTTATCTGGGTTTAGCTGCACTAACTGTGTGGAGAGGACCCTCCCCCAATGGTCAGGCTCCTCCCTTGCGCTGTGGGAGCCTGTACAAGCAGTAACTGGGAAGAGAGGCCAGTGAAGCAGACCCCCACCTTTCTTTTTGTGATCTCTGAGGGTATCAGGGTGAACTGGCACTCTGTCCAGCCACTACCCTTCTTCAGCTAGCCAGTGGCTACTGGACTAGTGGAACTCCAGTAAACTGTGCCAAGACATCCGGCACCTTTGATCAGATCCCTGACACCACTAGAGCGGTGTCCTCACTCACAATGGGAGGGCACTTCTGTTGCTTTGGGTGGGAGGTTATGGGGCTGATCATGAACATTTGACTTCACATCATATGCTGAAACTATATCCTTTCAATACAAAGTTTGGTATCAAGGCTCTAGTGAATGAGAACAGCCCTGTGTAACATGATCTGTAATATGCAATGCTTACTGTGTGTTTTCATGTTAGCTGTGTTTTTATAGTGCTTGGCATCTAGGCGCTATAATACTGTTTGGGGTCAGAACTCTGTCCCAGAGGGTTGTAAAGACTTCTGGTTTTCACTGTTTATCCTAGTTTTATGTGTAGTATAATTATCTTATGTGTATTAAAGTACTTTTCTTTTATAAAAAGTAAAGCACTGACTGGACATTGAGTTTATCAGCTGGTGGTACGGTTTACACTGTATTCTGAATGTCTAACCCCACCTCACCTCCTTGAGTAAGCCTTGGACTACTCTGTCTCGCTACCCTGAGAGAGTCAAGTGCTGGAGAGGAGTACTTGGTTATCCAGTTTTGGGTCCCTTAGTACTGAGGCCCCAGGACACCAGTGAGGGAACACTCCAGTTGATGCGATTGGAGCGCAGTTACCCCTGAGTGCCCTGGCGCCCAGGAAGCCGGGTCTAACATTGGTGGCAAGCGGTGACGGATCACTAGACTTCAGACTCAGTGGACACTGAGGCCAGTTGATAATTCCAGCAGATATCCATAAGCTATATGTAAAATGGCAGATAACATTGGAGAGGAATTGGAATTGCAGAACTTGACTGTGGAGCAATTAAAGCAAATGTGTGCTGAAAGGGGGTGGAAGGTCCCAAGGTCTAAGGACAGGGAGCACCTGATTAGCCACATGAGAAAATGCTTTGAGCAAGAGGTCACTGTTGTGCAAGAGTTGGAGAGCACTGTTACCACACGCCTGCCAAGTCAGTCAGTGCAGGCTTCTCCTGTACCAGCCCCAAGGCATTCCCCAAGGCTTTCCCCTATGCTTTCCCCTAGGTATTCCCCTAGACCTGCCCCTAGACTTTCACCTCCCCCTATCTCCAGGGCTACCTTTTCCCCTGTCTCAGGATTCGCCTCCTTAGGAGGGACTGAGCTAGCAGAGACCCTTAAACTTCAGCTGAAACTCCAGGAAGCTAAGGATATAGCAGAGGAGAAAGCAAGGGAGTTTGAAAGGGAGAAGCTAAGGATGGCCCGCCAGGCAGAAGAGGAGCAGCGAAGGGTCAGACAGGAAGAGTGGGCTTGGAAGGAGAAGGAGCGGGAAAGGGAGATGCGGGAGAAAGAAAGGGAGAGACAGGAGAAAGAGAAGGATAGGGAATTGGAGAAAGAGCGGATAGCCCTAGAGAAAGAGAAGCTCAAGTTAGCAGCTGATAGAGGGCTTAGCTCTGTGGATGGTGCATCCACTTCAAAGTCTCAGGGAAAGGAAAATACCACCAAGGTACCAAAAGAATTGATACACATGTATGTCCCTGGCACTGATATTCTCAGTTGGATGCGTGCCTTTCATCTAGCATGTAAGGCTCAAGGTCTTAATGATCAGTCCAAAGCAGCGACTTTACTGAGTCGCCTCCCTCGGGAAGGGACTGAAGTGATTGAAAGGAAGCCTGAGAAAGACAGTCTGACATATGAGTGCATGAAAGATGCTTTGATTAGGCGGTTTGGGTTGAAACCAGCCCAGTACTTGCAGTGGTTCCGTGAGAACAAGAAGGCAGAGGGGGTTCCTTTTGAGAATTGGGTCCATGACATAGTGAGAGACTGGAATGAGTGGGTGAGAGGGATGGAAGCAAATGATTACCAGTCCCTAAATCAGGTGATGATTGCAGAGCGTCTCCAGGAGGAGTGCTCTGTCCCACTCAGACAGTATTTGTCTGACCTTCCTGAGAGGGATCCATCCTGAGAAACTTGCAGTGATGGCAGATAAGTGAACAGGGGGCAGGGGCAACCCCTTTCCAAACTCAAGGGGGAGAAGAACTCCCAGCAGGCTGGCCCTAAACCAGAGTGGAAGGGCCAGAACTGTTCCCAAGGCTCTCAGTCAGGACAAGAGTCTAAGGGGAACGGGGCCTCTTGTCAGTACCAGAAGGGGAAAGGAGGAAAGGGTCCTTTCACTCTGAAGGGGATTAAATGCTATAAGTGCCACCGAGAGGGACACTTAAAGCCAGACTGCCCAGTGAAGGATGTGGTGCCAGTGGCACCCTTGATAGCAAGTGTGCTTTCAGTGTGGGCAGACATGAAGGGAGGCCCAAGTGAGTTTAACTTAGTCACCAGGGACGTCTGGGAAACTTGACCCAGAAGCCCTTAAGCATATTCACCCTAACTCAACGGGGTATATGAGTGTGGCAAGTATCAATGGAAGGAAGGTTCCTGCCATGAGGGATACTGGTGCCCACAGGACTATGGTTGAACGCAAATATCTCAAACCGAAGAGATCATTCCTGGTTCCAAGGGGTATGGACTTGTAGCTAGTGGTGATGACATGGAGTACCCTCTTGCTAGAGTGGAGGTAGAGGTGAATGGCAGGAAGGCCATGGTCAATGTCGGGGTGCGAGAGAAGCAGGGTGCTGGGTGCTTTCTGGGCAATGATCTTGTTGAACCCGGGTTAGCACCAGGCCCTGAGGCCTATATGGCCTGGATTTCATCAGCTGTGCTCACTAGGGCACAGAAGGTAAAACTACTTCCTAGTGAAGTGGGGACAACTCTAGCGGAAGAGACACTAGAGGGGAACAGGCCAGAACAAGGACCAAGGGCAGATTCTGAGAAGGCACCTGTCCTGGTGTCGGCACCTCCTGCTCCAGTGGGAGAGGAGGGTGAGCATCCAGAGGTGGATAAGGTGTTGGAGTCTGGGTCCCTGCCAGAGCTGCAGGAGCTGCTTGTGGCAGGAGGACCGTCCCATGAGGAGTTTTGTAAGGCGCAGGCTGAGTGTCCTACACTTGTTGGCCTGCGGAAAGCTGCTCAGGAACAGGTCTCTACTGGAGTAGTCGGAAAGCACAAGGTGGCTTGGGAAGATGGACTCCTTTACAGTGAGCCTGCTGACCCAGAGCCAGGAGCCAGCAAAAGGTTGGTGGTTCCTCAGGTGCACAGGAATTTCCTGCTGCAGCTAGCCCATGAAGTACCCCTAGCTGGGCACTTGGGCATTAAAAAGACAAAAGACAGGTTAGCACCTCTGTTTTACTGGCCAGGAGTTGGTCAGGATGTGGAGACATTTTGCCGAACCTGTCTGGTCTGTCAGGCCAGTGGCAAGTAGTCTGGTTGTCAGACAAAGGCACCCTTGGTGCCCCTACCTGTTGTGGGGGTGCCCTTTGAAAGGGTGGGGATTGATATAGTTGGTCCGTTTGACCCTCCATCATCCTCGGGCAACAAATACATTCTTGTTGTGATGGATCATGCCACCAGGTACCCTGAGGCTGTGGCTTTGAGGAGCACTACTGCTAAGGTGGTAGCTAGGGCTCTTCTAGGGATCTTTTCCAGGGTTGGATTTCCACAGTCGGTGGTGACTGATAGGGGAACCAACTTCATTTCATCTTATATGAAGGCCATGTGGGAAGAGGTCGGGGTGACTTACCACTTCTCCACCGCTTACCATCCCGCAACCAACGGTTTGGTGGAGCGCTTCAATAAGACCTTAAAGAGCATGATGGGGACTCTGTCTGATCCCCTCAAGAGGAAGTGGGTTCTCCTCTTGCCATGCCTGTTGTTTGCTTACAGGGAGATACCACAAAAAGGGGTAGGGTTCAGTCCCTTTGAACTACTTTTTGGGCATCCTGTCCGAGGTCCCTTGACATTGGTCAAGGAGGGCTTGGAAGGCAACCCTAAGTCCCCTACCCATGATGTGGTGGACTATGTCTTGGGCCTCCGTAGGCTGATGGCCCAGCTCATGAGTAAAGCAAAGAACAATCTTCAAGCCAGCCAACAGCTCATGAAGGAGTGGTATGACCAGAAGGCTATGTTGACTGGGTACCAGGAGGACCAGGAAGTTTGGATCCTGAAGCCAATTTGTCCCCGGGCTCTAGAGGACAAGTGGTGTGGCCCCTACAAAGTTGTTAGGAAGATTTCTGATGTCAATTATCTAGTTGACACAGGTGCTGCACGGGAGCCCCAAAGGGTATTCCATGTCAATCTGGTGAAGCCGTGTCTTCGCAGGGAGTACACGGTTTCTTTACTTGCAATGGCTGAAGAGGTGGAAGAAGAGAGTGAGCCCCTCCCTGACTTATTGAAAGGTGATGAGAAGGATGGTTCAGTTGAGGGAGTTAAGCTTGCCTCTGAACTGACACCTGAACAGCAGGTGGAGTGTAAAGAGCTGCTGGGGAGATTCTCCCATCTCTTTTCACTTACCCCTGGACTGACACCTGTCTGTGTGCATGACATAGACACAGGGGACACCCTGCCTGTTAAGAGCAAGACATATAGGATGTCAGACCGGGTTCAAGAGTGCATCAAGACTGAGGTGGCCAAGATGCTTCACCTGGGGGTTGTTGAACACTCCCGTAGTCCCTGGGCCAGTCCAGTGGTGTTGGTGCCTAAGCAGGGGTCAGCTGACCTGCGCTTTTGTGTGGACTATCGCGGTTTAAATACTGTGACAAAAACTGATGCCTATCCTATTCCCTGAGCTGATGAGCTGGTGGATAGGTCGGGTGCCGCCAAGTACCTTAGTACTTTTGATCTAACCAGCGGTTACTGGCAGATTGCATTAACACCTGGTGCCAAGGAGAAAACAGCATTTTCAACCCCAGTGGGCCTCTACCAATTTAAAGTTATGCCTTTTGGATTGAAGAATGCTCCTGCCACTTTCCAGCGCCTAGTCAATCATGTATTGGCAGGCCTGGAAGAGTTCTGTGTGGCGTACCTGGATGACATTGCTGTCTACAGCTCCTCCTGGGAGGACCACATGGGACACCTGGAGCAGGTGTTGGTGAGGATGCAGGGGGCCAAGCTGACCATCAAGGCAACCAAGTGTCAAGTTGGTCAGTCCTCTGTTGTTTATCTTGGACATCAGGTGGGTAATGGGAAGGTTCGCCCCCTGGAGGCTAAAGTCCAGGCGGTGCTGGACTGGGAGACTCCCACTACTCAGACCCAGGTAAGGGCCTTTCTTGGCCTTACTGGTTACTATCGGAACTTTGTAGCAAACTATGGGACCATTGTTGCTCCATTGACAGCCCTGACCTCTAAGAAGCAGCCCAGGAAGGTGATCTGGACTGAAGAGTGTCAGAAGGCATTTGATGAATTGAAGACTGCACTATGCAATGCACCTGTCTTGAAGGCCCCTGATTACAGTCAGACCTTCATTGTGCAGACAGATGCTTCAGACAAGGGAGTTGGGGCAGTTCTTGCCCAGCTCAATGAAAAGGGAAGGGAGCATCCGGTGGCCTTTATCAGCCGCCGACTACTCCCCAGGGAGCAGAACTGGTCTGCAGTTGAAAAAGAATGCTTTGCCATAGTGTGGGCCCTTCGAAGATTCAGGCCTTACTTGTTTGGTGCAAAGTTTGTGGTTCAAACAGATCACAAGCCCCTCAAGTGGCTTATGGCAATGAAAGGTGAGAATCCAAAGTTGCTCAGGTGGTCCATATCTCTGCAGGGACTAGATTTTACAGTGGAACATAAAGCAGGCTTACAGCACGGTAATGCAGATGGACTTTCCTGCCGGTTTATCCAATCAGATGATCGGTCTTCTCCCACTGGGAAGTAAGTACCGGCCATTCTGATCTGGGGAGGGCATATGTTGGGACGGGAAGTCTCCTGCATGTCTCTGGAGAGAGTGCTTCCCCTGCCTTATGCTAATCTCCAGGCAAGTCGCTCCAAAGCTACTGTATAGTTTCTAGATCCCTACCTCAGTGAGCATGACAATCATACATGTCCACTGAGGGTCTCCCTGTTTACATGGATTGAGACCCTAGAGCTTGGCTCTGAGGTCGAGGGGGCATGCCTAGTGCACCCCTATTTTTCAGAGAGTGGCTACTGCCCTCTCCATTATGGCTGTGGTAGACTGACAGTGGCGGCAGCAATAAATCTATAGTCAGGAGGGGTGAGTCCCTAGGCACCCTCCTGACCAAGTCTGTGCAGTTTGCCATGCTTGTGGGCCTGTTGCGTCTGACTGATGTGTGTTTGAGAGCCCGTGGGTGTACAGGGGAAGAATGGTGATTTGAGCCAGTGTGAGGAATGTGAGCTGTTCTGCTGGACATCCCAGCTCCCCCGTACCCCTCCCTATTTCCTTGGAAAGGCCTAGTGGGCTGGGGAGACACTCAGCTCTTATCTGGGTTTAGCTGCACTAACTGTGTGGAGAGGACCCTTCCCCACTGGTCAGGGCCTCCTGGGCTGGAGTTAATTAAAATTCCTCTCGAGAGGGTTGCACAGCCTGATACCAGAACAGGACCTGCTACATGCTTTACCCATGCATTGAACACGCGGTGAATGGTCTGTGATTGGAGGTGTATTCAGAATGCAAACGTAGCAGACCCTCTGATTGGATGAGCCTATCAATCAGAGGTGATAATAGTCTGGCCTGAGTGGTCAGCTGTTGTTCAAGACTGGTCTATGACTGACGAGCGGCCACACCAGAGCCCTCTGACAGTAACCAGCCGCGACCCCGCGGTGTGAAGACAGGAGATAAGATTGTTCACTGCGGTCTGGAAGAAAGGCATCATTAAGGACCAGCTGTTTGTGAGGCTTGGAGGAGCATTCGCTTTGGACCAAGGAAATTACAGACAGCTGCCCAAGGTGTGGGAAGGAAGCTTGCGGCACATCACCCAGTGTGGAGAGGAAGCTTACAGCACATCACAGAGGCTGGTGGAAAGAAGCTTGCAGCACATGACGAGAGCCAGAGAGGAGGATGCTTGATTCTAGTCCTTGAAGGTGAGATCAAATCCCCTCTAGGCTCCTCCCTTGCGCTGTGGGAGCCTGTACAAGCAGTAACTGGGAAGAGAGGCCAGTGAAGCTGACCCCCACCTTTCTTTTTGTGATCTCTGAGGGTATCAGGGTGAACTGGCACTCTGTCCAGCCACTACCCTTCTTCAGCTAGCCAGTGGCTACTGGACTAGTGGGACTCCAGTAAACTGTGCCAAGACATCCGGCACCTTTGATCAGATCACTGACACCACTAGAGCGGTATCCTCACTCACAATGGGAGGGCACTTCTGTTGCTTTGGGTGGGGAGTTATGGGGCTGATCATGAACATTTGACTTCACATCATATGCTGAAACTATATCCTTTCAATACAAAGTTTGGTATCAAGGCTCTAGTGAATGAGAACAGCCCTGTGTAACATGATCTGTAATATGCAATGCTTACTGTGTGTTTTCATGTTAACTGTGTTTTTATAGTGCTTGGCGTCTAGGCACTATAATACTGTTTGGGGTCAGAACTCTGTCCCAGAAGGTTGTAGAGACTTCTGGTTCTCACTGTTTATCCTAGTTTTATGTGTAGTATAATTATCTTATGTGTATTAAAGTACTTTTCTTTTATAAAAAGTAAAGCACTGACTGGACATTGAGTTTATCAGCTGGTGGTACGGTTTACACTGTATTCTGAATGTCTAACCCCACCTCACCTCCTTGAGTAAGACTTGGACTGCTCTGTCTCGCTACCCTGAGAGAGTCAAGTGCTGGAGAGGAGTACTTGGTTATCCAGTTTTGGGTCCCTTAGTACTGAGGCCCCAGGACACCAGTGAGGGAACACTCCAGTTGATGCGATTGGAGCGCAGTTACCCCTGAGTGCCCTGGCGCCCAGGAAGCCGGGTCTAACAATACATAATACCCGTTTCATCACCTTCCTAATTGTGACACGGTATGGGTTGCTTAAGCCATTTTGTGATTTGAAAATGAATTTCTTACTCACAAAATAGGTTTAGTACATTCTAAAAAAAATTGCTTTGGCAGACCCATTGAGTTTGCCAATTATCTGGCCCATAGCGCAGTGTTTCTAGGACCTGGGCCATATGTATCAAAAATGTTACCTTCGCAAACAGGGCAAATGAGTAATTTTGGCTGTTTGCGAATGCCAAATAGCCTTTCACAATATATGAAAAGATTTGTGGTTGCAATTTTAGGTAATCGAAAATTTTTGTAATTACCTAAATTTGCAAATGTAACTAGGGAATCACAATTTGCAATTCTGTACGCACCTGTACCAATCATTTTCTAAATGTAACCTGTACATTTAGGAAATGCTATTACCATCGACTCCAAGTGCAATGTTTGAAAAAAATGTTCAAAATTGCATTTTTCAAAGGGCTTTACATGTGCACATTATTTTTTGTGGTGCTTTAGTGGGCCATTAGGCATCCGGGCACCCTTGATTTTGCATAACCTAATTTGTGATTACCAATTAATTAAAACAAATTGCAAGTTAGCTAATGCACAACAATGCACATCAATTGGCTAAAGGCCCATAGGAACGAATGGGGTAGTATTACCTAACTGCGATTACCAAATTGCGATTGCACATCTTTAGGATTCGTTATTAGGTATTTGCTATTTTCTTACATGCCATTTTGCATTAGTTAAAAAGCGATTACTAAATTTAGCTATTTAAGGAATGCAAAATGGATTTTCGATACATATTTCTGTAAATCTAGTGTTACGGACTGAGCTGCTAAGCTAAAATAATTGTCTAATAGATAGATAGAAAAGATAGATTAAATACTGTGGCACAGAAGACGTTGCTGGGCCAAGTGATGTCTTTTAATGTTATTTAACTTATTTTGCTGTTTCATTATAACTTGCTTTTATATTTCAGTTTTAAAACTGTGATTTAAAAGTAAGTAAAGTGTAGAGCGTGAAAAGCACAGAAATGATAAGGCGATGTGTCATAACAGCTTTACGTTTCACCATATGGAGAGGCACGCTTCTGGAATGCTCATTAACACAAGGGCACAAACCTCTCCAATGTTTTAGTGAAACACGTACCATCTCAGGAGATCAGAGCTGCGTCATCGGTTGGCTGCAGACCATCTGCGTTTCCTCATAGGCCCTGACGAGACCATGTTTCTGCTAAGCACACGGGATTTCACTAACGCCTCATTAACCGAAGTACACCTGCCCATTAACCTTTATCTGCTGTTATGTCAAGAGTGACCGAAGGAAGGTCCTCTTAATGGCTTCTTAAGCATTTTGTCATGGATGATATAGAAATATTAATAGTATGCTTCCTTGAAACCGTTTCTCACCATGGTACAGATATGCAATATGTACTGCTTTGCCAACTATTCCTGGAGCTTACTTTTTTTAAAAACACCCTGGATAAAATATACTAAGATTTTCACTCGGGGTCTATATTGGGATTTAAAACCCACGCAAATCCCTATTTACGTGGCTATGTAATAAATAAACAAATAAATAATCAATACATCACATAGAGCCACCATGCCATGCATCAGATAGGTTTGACATGGATGGTGCATGGAAGATCACGTGCATCAGCTCGTTTTTGTTTTTTACATAAACCCACATTCAGAAAGACTTGTAAAGATGGATTTGCTCCAAAAAGGTGCACCTACCTGACGCTGTTGTAACTAGGAGAAATATCTTTATTTCTCCTTTTTTTCCCTCTTTGCATGTGTGCTGCAGAACATAGCACACATAAAAAGATGTAACAGCCTCACAGGATAGATATTGGGCAGGAAGGTATCGCTTCCTGCACAAAAACTATCCAGACTGCATTGCAGGTACCCTGGTGATATGACGCAAGGGTGCCTGCATTGGTGCTAGACATTCACAGGCGCACCAACGCTAGGAGAGAGCAAAAAATGCTCCTATTTCTTAAACTATGGTGTAGTTCTGCTTTCTTCCTTTCACACAGCGCAGCAACTTCACTTGCTGTGCTGTGTAGCATGAAATTCCGAGTTCCGCTGTGGTGCGAACGAATTAATCAGTGGGCGGGGTTCGGACGGCCCCTGGCCGTACTCCGCACACGCCCACTGTGACATCGGATGGCCGGGGGTCGTCCGACAAATGGAACGGGTTAACCTAAGTGTTTCCTAGTCACTTATGTCACCTGTGCATGCATGGGGAGTTTCTGATAAGTCTTCAACTATTCTACTGCATTGGCTATTTTCCATTGTCTGTTATATCCTGCTTTACTGTCATTCATAAAATGTTGCAAACTTCTGATTGGCTACTGCAAGGAATTGCCTCTTTCTGCATGATCACCCCTAAAGTTTTGGACCAATGCTGCTGTTTTTTCACTCTGAAAGTACACTGAGGCATCCTAACCAGATTTCAGTGTCAGGATTCTAACTGCTTACAAAGTGTATGGTGAATTGGCTACCCCCAAATTGACATAAGCTGAATTACGTATAAGTCCCAGGTATCTGGTACACAGGGATGAAAGACAGAGTGTCACCCAGAACTGCAGCACTTGTGATTCCAACCAGTGTAGGACAAAGTACAAATGGCTCCTAGCCAGCCACTTAAGCCTGGGGGAGCAGTTTTGAACTGCTAGTTCGACTTTTCCTTTTCAACCAATGGCAAAGGCCCCAATTCCCTTCATAATATAGGCACGTCTCTGCTAAGGAGGGCCTAAGGAGTCCTGAGTCAGGGAGTTATATATTTTCTTGAAATAGGACGTACGCTTTTTATCTGTCCTAATAGCAACGTTTCCAAATTGTCTTTTTGCTTTAGAAAAGTTATTAGTCGCCCCATTGGCTAACACAGAGTTGCTTATCCCTCAGCCTGCCTAAAAACTGAAATGGATACTTCAAGGTATCAAATTAATCATGGCAATAAACCCAACTTGATACCCAAGCTCAATTTAATGTCACTTTTGAGGGAAAGCAACTGTTAGAAATCGGTTTGTAGGTTGACTGGGGAAGGAGCCCTACTCAAGCCACAACCACAATCCTAGTCAGGGTATGAAGCAGGCAAACCCTAAATTAACCTTTGCTCACCCTCTGGTAGCTTGCCACAGAGAAGTAAGGCTTAACTTAGAGGCAATGTGTTAGGTATTTTTGCAGCACTTCCAACAGTAAAACAAAGACAATGCAACACAAAAATATTCCACACCAGGTTAGAAAAATAGAACTTTAGGACACTGGCTCTCTATATAGTGCACTAAAATAAAGTGCACTCTGCAGAGAGTCCAATGAATCCTCAATAAGTGCGCAGAGGTAAAAGTAGATGATTCTGATTCTCTTTGTTTGTGGTAGTAAGGGCAAGCAGCTAGGCTTATCAAAGGTTAGTTCTTAGCATTTGTTGTCACACAGAGAAGCAATAAATGAGACACACACTCAAGAATAAATCAAACACCAATTAGGAAAAAGAAAATCATATCTTTATATATATATTTTTAAAAAGCAAGAACTTTGTTCAACAGTTTATAAATGCTTGTGTGTCGATTTTTTAACCAGATGCAGTTCAGGACAAAAATGCTTACAGGTTTTAAGTAACCTTGGGTAATACCGTCAAGTATAGAACATCGCAGTTACAAGGAAGAAAAGCATAGGTTTAGGTACAGGAGTACCACCAACACCTTTACCATTGTGGTCTATGGAAGCAACACTCTGCCACAGAGTTTTGGGAACGATGGTCAACCAGAGTTCAGGGGAAGTTCTATTCCAGGGTATTAAGAGTTTTGAAAGTCCCAGAGCTCAGGTAGAGCAGGCAGGTCTGGGTGACTTGGTTCAAAGGTGCTGGAGGGCTTAGGATGTAGAGTTCGTTCGTCACCGGTGGCATTCAGCTACAGGTGTAGTGAGTGCAGTCCGTCGAGGTCAGGGTGGTCATACCCAAGTTGCTGCTTTCACGCAGTGGATGCCACCAGAAACGGGTACAGGCTCACAGCATTGGGGATGTTTCCAGCATCGGTTGCGGGTACTGTGAGGATCCCTCTGGCTGATGGATGTGTTGAATGGGTTGGTTACCAGACTGGTGACCTACAAGCCTTGGCTGACGCAACTTTTTGTTGATGAGGTGAATCGCGTCGACACAATCCGTCCCGGTCTTCACCTCATTGCAGTCTTTAACGGCAGCGTGCCGCGGACTAGTACCACTAGTTCAGAGGGAATTCCCAGGCAATTGGTGAAGGCTGGCAGGGCTCCTGGGTTCTTGGAGGCTGCAAAGGTTTCAGGTGGGAATGGCAGAACACAGTTGTCGAATCCTTTCTATGCCTGGGTGGTGAACTCTGCTCTGTTCACAGTGCTTGCAGAGTTTTCTGCGCTCCGCAGAGCTTGTGAAGTGCAGAAAACTCCACTTCGCATAGTGCAGCAGAGTTTTTCCCTAGTCGCGAATGGGAAGTTGGTGAGTGCAAACTGCCACTCATTTAGAATTTCTACCCGAGCAGCAGGAAAGTCAGGGCGAACCGCAGTTCGCACTGCACTCTGTCACTTGCGGAACTCCGCAGAGTTTGTTTGTCACTTTGCGGAGTTCTGGGTAGCGAAACTCCGCAAACTATGCCCAGGCCTGGTCCTTTCACAGTTGGCAGCATTTGGCACCAGTTTATTCTGCAGCAGGGCTCAGTTCCTGGTTCGGCAGCATGCCTTCTTCCTTTGTCTTCTTTTGGCCCGTGGAATCTGAAGTCAAGATCTCGGGAAGCCACCTAAAATTCTGAATTTAGGGGCATTAATATTGGGGCACCTAGCATGTCCACTCTCTCTACTCTTATACCCTCCCCCCACCCTGTCAGAATTCTTCTTCTTCTCCCATGTTAATTGTTTCGCCTGTTTTTTAATTCTAATTTTTTACCTGTCTCCCACTCCCCCCTTATCATATACCTTCTTCAATACTGTTATCCCGTTTTCAAACTCTGCATATACTGATATTTATTCGTACTGTGTTTAACTCTGTTGTAAAGCGCTCTGATACTCCAGGGTCCAGCAGCGCTATATAAAACTCTTGAAATAAATAAATTGAAATAAATAATAAAAGGGTAGACAGGTAGTAGTTAATGGGTTACTTCCTATAGAGAGAGGCACCACTTTAGCCCTAATTGGAGTTTTTTTTGCCATCTTAAGATGGTGGAATTTCAGGAGAGGGGTTCAGCTCACTTGCTCTGCCCTTGGGGTGATGCAGGCTGATGGGGGACCTTCCTCCTCATCTAACTAATCTTTCCGCCTTTCCTCCTACCAATATTAGAGCAGGAAAGGGGCCTTTGCCTCACCCACTATCTTAGGGTTTATAATTGTAACACTGTTCGTGTAACCCCATGAGCGTCATTTTTGTTGTATACATGTATATTTTGTTATGTGCTTTCTTTGATAATAAATTGTTGGAATTCAAAGAAACCATCTGGACATCGGTATTTGGTCCTTCAATAGTTGTTTAGCACCATTTTATCTCTATGTATCTCTTTTTTGATCTTTCTCTTCTTTCTTTCTCTTATTTGGGGAGTGTTCTCTCCCACCTGTTCATTTCTAAAAACTGCTTCCATTTTAAGTAGTTTACAAGAACCATTGTTTGGATTATAATACTCTCCTAAAACATGGCATGATTGGTTTACCCTGTTTGGCATATTTTAATTTACATGAAAGTCCCCTGTAAGGTGGTATACCATATACCCAGGGCCTGTAAATTAAATGCTACCAGTGAGCCTGCAGTGCTGCTTGTGCCAACCACAGAGAAGCTTTTCAAACCTGTCTCAGGCCTGCCACTGCAGGGGCTGTGCGTGCAGTTTACATCCAATTAAAGCTAATTTCCAGGCCTTGAACATCCCTTTCACTACATATAGCTCACCCCTAAGGTGGGCCTTAGGTAGCCCTAGGGGCTGGGTGCTGTGTAAATAAAAGTTAGAGCATGTGCCTTTATTGTGTGGCATGTCCTGGTAGAGACAAACAGCCTATTTGGCTCCTCACCAATGTGAGGCCGACACCACTCATAGGCTAGTCTTGGGAATTCCCTTATATATACTTGTATTGTAATTCCTGATCTGAAATGAGTAGCACTGCCATGTTTAGTTTATTCGGAATAGTAGTGACAAATCATGCTAACTGGTGCAGTTGGAATATTTTTATTTCCATTTTTGTGTGCATAATTTCCAGGCAGCCATCACACAGGAAGAGTTGGGTGGGACAGAGTTACATCTACATACTGACAGTCTTCCTGGGCTGTGACTGAGGGAGGCATTGCACACTCACATTTATATAGACTGTGGTCTGCTTTCACACAAAGGGCTGATTTTATCTCTACTGATGGCTGGAGCTGAAAGGGGGGGTGTTATCCACTTCTAAGATTTCATTTCAAGTCACCTCTACATCATAAGTACAGGGGCTTTGCCCCATGTGAGGAGGGACTTTCTGGAACTGGGACTGAATCTCTGTCGGAAGGACTGGTGTGTTGTTCAAAGGACTCCTCTGGAGTGCTCTTCTGCTGCTGCTCTACTATTTGCTGAGTGGCCTAACAGACTTACTACATTATTTTTCTGCTTGTTGCCCTGCCTTCAGCTGTTCCCTGGCTTTGGCTTTTCTAAGCACTGCTGGGCTGCCAGGAGAAAATACCATATAGCCTACTTGCTTCATTGTGCTGGCATGCCTGCCACTTCGTGCCACCCAAGTATCCTCTCAAGAGCCTCAGCATAGGGTGAACACTGGTTGCTGTTTCTGGCCTCTGTCCTCCTGCTAGCGCAGGGTGAGTGCTATGTATTTCCCAACTTTTTCTGAAAAAGCAGCTTGTTGGGAGAGCTTTGGTGGGAAGGTGTGTTTGGAGCACTTTCCTTCCCTTTCAACAAGGAGTTGTCTGGATCAGCGCATGTTGAAACAGTGCATGGTGAGTCATCTGACTAGGAAGTATCAGAGCTGGCTGAGCATGTTCATCATCATGCCCTCTGAGCTGGGAAACCGGTGCCTGTGACTGACCATGTTCTGTGTTGAGCACTACTCTCTCATCCACCTAGCGTTGTTTGAGCAGTTCCTGCCAACCCTACTACAAGGCACGCTCTCCAAAGACCGGCTGCAATGAGTCACCAAACGGACCGCAAAACACTGAGTATACATACACCTCTCTGCTAGGGAGATAAATACTTGTGTTTGCAAAAGGAACAGCTGCTTTATCGTTCTGGCCGGCGGCCGCAGTAGTGTACACTTAATTAACCACTTTGGACCCAGGCGATCCCAACTTAAGTACACGTTGCACCTTGCCATTGGAGAGGCATATGATGGCATTCTGCCTTTAGCGGGCAACCCAGAGAGATAACAGGAGGCCCTCCACATCGGTAGCTCAGGTCCATTATAATCCTTGTGACTGCAGCAGTTGCCCTGTGTCCTAGTGGGCAGCTGCATATGGCAAACTTGCAATCAGGGAATTGCAGTATGTGCTCCCTCCCACCCATTGCACGGGACAAAGTGTACCTGTAAGTTGCGGTGCGCTGATCCATAGTTCAACACTATGGGAGGGATCCTCAACAGAGGCCCTGGTGAAGTGTTGTGTGATGGAAATCCCATCAAGTACTGTGTTACTTGTAAAAGGCATGCAGGAGCCTCTGAGCAATTCACTTGTTCCTTAATTTCTGTATCTCTATTAATAGGAGGGCAGTTGGGCCTATGTCTGTGTTGTCTTTCTGAAAATAATATGCTTTATTTACTGTTACATGTCATGCACTAATATTTTATGATGTATAATATTTTTGACTCTGGTAGCACCAGGATAACGAGTAAGGTTGCACGACATGTATAATGTGCCCATATATCATGCTTCTTGCGTTTCTGGTGACATGTGATGATTCATGTGCTTTGTCCTAAGGTGCTGCATTTTCGTGCCATGGGAGAATAATGTATATCGTTCTGATTCTTGCATGATCAGAATATTGAGTATCACCTCAGTATTAGCATTATATGCACAGTTTTTGCGATTATGTCATTTTGGTTTATGATATATGTACAATATATATCATATATTTTTATAAAATCTTGTGTAGAGTCTCTTTTCTAGTGTATATATATTGCTGTTGGTGTGAGTGTGTTGGGCAAACGGTTTACACAGTGGCTCTGATGATAAGCCTGCCTGGTATGTGCCAAGCTACTAGAGGGTGAGCAAAGGTTATCTTTGGTGTGTAACTTACATGTCCTGACTAGAGGCATGGGTTCTGCCTGGCTTAGGTGCATTCCCTCGCCAACCAGAAACCCCATTACTAACAACCACCTTCAGGCTGTCTGGTCTAACTGCAACTTTTAGAAAGTTACCACTTTGCAGCCCCGTTTATCCAGTGGTCCCACACAGTTACTGGCCATCAGAAAGCTTTGTGCCCTCCTGAGTAGTGGTTTGAGTGACTCCCAAGCTTAGGAACAATAGTAGTCTGCTACAGGGGAGGTGTTAACTCCCCCTTGCAGGAAGCCCCTAAGGGTGTTGGTCCAAAGGTGAGCTATAAGGCAAAGCTGCCTAAGGTGGACTAATGGCAATCAGACTCCGGAAGGGTTGCCCCTTTGTTCAGGTAGAGAGGCTGGCAACAGAACCAGAGAGAGGAGACCAGTGATCAAAGCAGTTTTCTGTGGTTATTTAGCCCATAGGTAGCCACATCTCTAGGGTGGGCTGCCAATCTCTTAACATCCAAGGAAGGGTTCAGGCATCTTGAGCGTGGGCAGAATATTACACCCTGGGATTTCTAAATGTATTTTATCATAAAATAAAGAACATTTGATATGTGCTGTCCTTTCAAACAACAATTAGCAAATTTTTTCTTCACAAAAACTGAAACTCATTTGTGGGTTTCTATGTGTTTTTACAGTTGTTAAGTGATCTTACTTTCCAGAATTATTGTATAAATTGGAGATGAGGTAGTCACTCTTAGGCTATTTAGAACCTGCCAGCAGTATCTTTAACTTCTGGAGGAGACAGTGGGAAAATCAGGGGTAATCCTAGGAAAAGGTGAATTTTCACATATTCATCCTCTGTCCTGCTTAATAGTGTTGGTCACGTTTGAAATACCTTCTCAGTTTTCAACTACTTCTTCAGTTATCTTATACTACCATTAGTTAATGCCTTGTTAATCATTCAAATGCTTTGTGGAATCTTCTGTAAAGTAAATCACTTTTATCAGTTTCTATAAGCAGTCTATTAACATAGACTGAGCGTATTGGTACATCGCAAATTAACTTTTTTCCTATCTTAACACACTAACAATTCTTGGAAATGGAATGGCACCTAAGATGTTATTAAAAAATGTAAATAATGCTTCTGAGTTATTGTTAGCTAAAGTAGCAAGGCATTTCTCTGAGGAAACATGTAGTAAGTTTGCTAGAAAAAACTACTGGTAAGATATAAATGCCTTCAAACCAGGTTATTGAAAAAACAAATGTTTATGAAGCAAAATATCATGAAATAAAGAACATTTGATATAGCATTAAAATATTACAAAGCAGCCTCCGTGTCCAACCTGTGAGAAAGGCCCATGGTTGGTCGGCCCTAGTGTCAGGTTTTACCTTAAGATTAGCATATTTTCTGCAGGGAAAACAAGTCTTAAGGAGGAAAACTATGATGGGGATTAAGTAGCTACTGTCCCACAAGTTTGAATGCAATGATAGGGTGGTCTGTAGGTTGCCTTGAAATGTATGCACATAAGGAGGAACCTACAATGCCTGTAATATGCCATTTAAGCACCTGCATATACTGAGTCATACTACTAACTAATAAAACATTTTGCCTGTACTACAATAGCTCTTAGAAGCAATTGCTCACTCACAAATACTCTTAATCTCATGTGCACTCATTATTCTCCTCCCTTCATGCTCGCTTAATAGATCACTAGTTCAAACTATGCTCCCAGTGCATTGTTGCTGCTGGATCCACTTATGAAGAAACATGAAAACATCTTTGTGGGTCTCACCTCTATTCAAATCCAGAATGACATGTATTGTCCAGACCCGACAGTTTGCTGCACATATGCCTTCATCTATCACTTTGCTGATGTTCAAATTTTTTCTTGGGTTTGTCACACTCACATATATGTGTGAACGTGCCTTAATTTGCAACTTTGGTGGCTTTTTGGCCAAAGACCACGTTTCATACCTGTGGTAGCAGTGATATGGCTAGTTTAAGATGAGAGGATGGGTTACCCTGCCCTGGTAAATCTATTAAATCAAGACATAACACAAGAGACAGCAATGATTGCCCTCAAAAATCACACCTATTTGATCCACCTTATTCATTCAACAGACACAGTTGACATACATTCCTATAATGCAACAGTAATTAATAGAAGATAATTCACAGGTCACAAACAGGATAACTAAACCAGTGCCACAAGTGGCTCGGAGATGGGGGCTACATTGTCCTTGGGGAAGGTGGTCCACGGGGCCCCAAGTGGCTTGGGTAGGAGCACTGCTCTAAAGGATTGAATGCAGTGCCTGACTATAACTCACACTGGCATGTGCTTTAGTTAGTACCAGGGAGAAACACCTCCTCTTTTACTTTATACACATTTCCTAAGTTGCCTTCTCTTTCACCCGATGACTTTTGACACACATTTGCATGCATGACAATGCAGGATTAGTTTCTCTGAAACTACAGTGCTTACAGATTCCACTTAGTACGAACATTATCACAACACCTTAAACACCATGTACTGGGCCTCGACACACATTGTGTAAATGTAGTTGTTTGTTTTCATCCATAAGATGATCGAGCAATCAATAGATCATAACAATGTCGGCCTGACTAAGGTCTTGGCTCGAGTGTAAGGATGCTTTTTGTTATAATAAACAAGCCTTTCCAGGTTAAGGCAGAGGAGCACTTGCTGTCATTTGCGAGGTCACTACACACTGAAACGTCAGCTCAGCTGCTTGCTGATACCTCTGTGAGGGATATCTGACTTCTGATCAAGATGGGGACCTACACTCTTTCCCTTCAGGTAATAGAGTTGAATCATCCAATGGGGGATTCCTGACAGAACACATACCTACTCCCTAGCATCTAAGTTAGGGAACACATAGTAGGAGTATGATATAGCAATTACGGTTAGATCCCTGCCACAAAATACGTAGAGCACACTCTGGAGCTTGTTATCAATTCAAATTTAATCCACAGCACATTAAGCTAGCTAGGTGCATTTCGGCATTGGTTGCCTTTCTCAATGTCAATTGTATGTATGCATTAACAATTAATTTAAATAAAGAGAACATAATTCATTCAGGAATTTCATCGAAACAGAGGAGGGTCAACAGTTCATTTGAATATGAATTTCTATGGCAGCAATTTTTAAACATGTAAATTCATCCATTTATTTCATTGAAGTGCTTGTCAACTTTTATACGCTGACACCCACATTTCAGAAAGGCAATAGAAAGAGCTATACATCATGACTATTTTTCTCAATTATCAAAGAAAATGATTAATTTTACATTCCATCACATTAAAAAAATTATGCCCTGAATAGGCAGCCATCTTTAAACACATACATGTATCCATTATTATAATTGGAGTGCTTATTGAAGTCTGTGAGGTAACAAACATTTTCCAAGAAAGAAATGTTACGAAATAAATTCATAAGTCATTCACAATTCTCGAAAACAGTACATCCACTTTCCGAATAGCTCCCTGGATGAGCCTACTATTTATTGTATCTTATATGTGCGGTTGCCATAATTTCTTGTTAATCTCTATATGATTATTCTGATTATGTCCTTGTTCAAATGAATGAATGAATTCCTTTATCTTCATTTAAATGAATTGTTAATGCATAAACACAATTGACATTGAGGAAGGCGACTGTGCTGAAACGCGTCTGTCAAGCTTAATGAGCTGTGGATTAAATTTGTATTGAGAACAAGCTCCAGAGTGCGCTTAAAAATCTTCTTATGAATTGCTAATTGGTAATCACAAAATGATACTTTTATGCATGTGGCCCTACATGTTTTAACTGACATTTTCACCTCACAAAAGCCTCCCTTTTTCCTTTAGGGGTACATGCTTCAAGCTATTTTGTGATTGTAAACAGTGCGTTTCACAACAATCGGCTGTTTACAATCGCTAAATGGCCTTTTCTAATGTATTACAAGGCATAGTTAAGAGTACAAAAAGTGGCCAAACACCTCTTTGTAAATATGGAGTAGGGCATAGTGCCACCAGAGTGTCACTTTTAGCAATGCTCTGGTGGCGGTATGCCCTACTCCATATTTACAAAGCGGTGTTTGGTCATTTTTTGTGGCTTAACTATGCCTTGTAAATACGGCCACTTTACAAACATCACTTTTTGTGAAAGGAGCATGCAATGGGTGTTGATGTGGGCATTCCACCACAACACCCACTGCTTTTTGACGCTGCACTGGATTTACGAGGTTCTGTAAATCTAAGGCACCGCTAACAACTATCACCATGCAAGAGCGGGCACTAGAATGACGCATGAGGAGAAAAACTTGTATTTCTCCTTGTTGTTGATTTTTCAATGTGTGCAGCACACAGAGAAGTAACAAATTGCCATTATTCATTATTTATGTGCAGGAAAGGACACCTTCCTGCACACAAACAATATTTCTCTGCAACACAGGCACCCTTACACTACCGTACAAGGGTGACTGTGTTGGGGCTAGGCAGCCAATTTTACCTCCAGCGCTTGGTTAAACACCCTGTGTTTTGGAAATGTCAGAGCATTGAGCTGTTAAATATGCTCCAAGGTTAACCGTGGGCAGAGAGCTCCTCTCCGCCTGCGGAGTGTGCAGAGTTTTGCCGATTCCGCGCTCTGCAAAGTAGGCGGAGTAGGCAAAACTCTGCACACTCCATGGAGGAGCGGAGTTGGCCAGCACCGCCTTCCTCCCGCCCTATTAACAATTAAATTACAAGCTTTAAAAACAATTTAAAAGTAAGGAAAACGCTTACCTCAGATGCGGCGTCCGGGGGCTCCCTCTTCCTCCTTCATCGCGACTTCTTCGTCAAAACTGTGCATGTGCTGGCGCAGTTTTGATGAAGAAGTCGCAATGAAGGAGGAAGAGGGAGCCCCGGGAGGCCGCAGCTAAGGAAAGACGTTTTCCTTACTTTTAAATTGTTTTTAAAGCTTGTTATTTAAATGCAATTAGGGCGGGAGGGAGGCGGGTGGCGCGCAGTGGGGCTACGCAGAGTTTGTTTCCACTCCATGGCACTCCAAGTAGCCCCACTACACACACTACGGCCACCCTTATGCCAAGGTTTTAGCACTCCGCGTAGCAGCGGGAAACGGAACTGATGTGTTATGGGATCTGCAAAGGAGTGGTATTGTGGTTCAGGAAAACTGCTTTGACCAGGTCTTCAGTGGTACCGTACGGCCGACATGTTTGTGTGGGCACACAGGGCCCCTATCTAGCCTATATGTACCCGGAAGAAAAGGTCATTAAAATGTTTCATTTACTTCCTGTCTGCAGGGATTACCATCCAAGTCTAAATCACACTGGCTTGAAGTGCTGCATGTCTTTATTACGGAAAGGAGGACCTCTCGGTATCAATCAACGGTGACATCCACAAAATGCTGTCATTAGATTTTGAAAAGGCAGGTGCAAGATGAATGGATGGTGCGCCTGGCTGTTCAGAATGTATCTACCCTCCTGATATGCCCAAAGCGCACGTTCAACCCTAGTACCAGGGCCGGATAACAGCGAACTGCGCCGTTATGGATGACAAGGGCAGTGCTTAATTTGAGCAGGTGCTTTCAGGTGCTCAGCACCAGCATTTCTTTCACAGGGGCTATGATTTCTGGTCCTGCAGGTGGTGGTCTTAATATTAATTGCCCAATTTAAAATAAAAAGAACCACATACCTTGCATGGTGACGGGCTGGTATGTTTTCATAGGGAGGCATCCATCTGTTCAAGCAGGCATGATTGTGTATCATCACTTTAGTGATCATGTCGTCACGCCTGTCATGAATCCAAGAAGTCATCACTAACGAATGGCTTGCATTCTATTCCCTGAGTCTGCTGCACCCTGCCACTGCCTGGCCCTTAAGCCTCTCATTGGATAATTGTAGTGGGGGCCTGCAGCCCTGCATTGCTACTATCCTCAACGTGCTTGATGTGGCTGTGGCCCACCGCAACTTTTGTGCGCTATGGAGTCACCTGCAGTTTCCGTGCGCTGCCTCCAAGCATGTTTACTGCTGAGTGTGCTTGAGCCCAGTAGGTGCAACAGCCATACTCACGTCTCACAGGCATTGCAGCATTACGGTTGGGGACAGCGCATGTGCTGTAGCAGGCAGGGTCACAGCAAGCTGAGCAGTGGATGCCTATGCCGTAGTCATAACTGGATCAAACTAATTACATGCAGCACTAGCAGTGACAGGACCTGCTGTGCTCAAGCAGCCTCCTGACCTGCAACAAACCCAGTCACACCGCACTGAATAATAGGTGCAAAAAAAGCATTTTCATTTGGTGTACATTTTGTTTTCGCACTCATCTGTCGGTGTAGGTAAAGAAGTAAAACGCATGTCTTACGGGACAGACAGCACAGCATGGTTACAGGATAGAGACTGAGGCAGTGCGGGTGTTTAAAGTTGGGCACACTGGAGGTAGAAGTGGGCTGTAGCCTCCTTGGCAGCATTTTCAGCACTTCATTTTTTTACAAATTAAGCACTGGATAAGGGGAAAGGCCGTCACTAACCGTGGTGGAATGCAATCCTAGGCTGCCTGCACAGACGGGGGCACGTGTTTTTCCCTGCAAAGTGAAGCTGTGAAGCACCGCTGTCAGCAGATTCTCAAAAGCCGAATTGACACTGACAGCCGTGGTGAAATGTACTTTGCAGGCAAGAACGAAGATGCTGTAAACTGATGAAATCTTGCACTTTATTTCACCTCAATTAACGTCATCTCTTAATTTGATGTAGTAAAAGACGGGTACGTGGGCTGCGCAGAGGAAAGTAAAGGGAACCAACCGTCAGCTACTGAATTATAGAAAGAAAAAAAAAAAAGGAGGGAGAGACCGTGGGGGAAGATGTGGCTGTCAGTACCTTGGCATAAATCCGGCACTGAACACATCCCTTCCTAGATAAAAATGAATTAGACACTAAGCCTTATGACATCATTACCCATTGAGCCATGTTTGCATCTGACTTTAACAGTGAATGGAAATTAGGTCGTGATAATGAAAAAAAAATAAAACATTACAGAGGGAAAGATCGTGAGAAAGTCAGCACATATATTTCTAAATTGCATTATGCATTATGCATGCAGGGCTTGCAGGATTTAATATCAGCGTTGGAGATATGTTTACTTTGCTTTAATCAGCGTCCTTACTTAAATAACGACATACCATGCCTCACTCTGCCGTGAGCCTGTTGCCTTTTATGAGGATTTACTCATAATGCAAATCATATACTATGTATACGGTTGTTGTGTGTGTTCACCCTCCTGCTACGCTGCAGGATCATGCAATGCAAACACAATACCTCAAGATGTCACATTGCTTCTTGTTTTATTTTCTGTGCCACCGAGCACGTCATATGGGGTGGGCACTTGCAATGAAATGCATCTCTTCTGAAAAGATGCATTGTGGTGTTAGGGATTCCAGTATAGAGCAGCATATCTTTGTTGCATAGACCCTCCTTCCCAGAAAAAATAAAATATGAAGAATATATCTAATGTATTAAATGTAGTCTTGTGCCCACTTCACAATACCATTGGGTGTCATTTCCATGAGTGTGTCCCAGAATAGCAAGGGGATGTCCAACGCCTTGCAGCAGGAGGGGGTGTATGGCTGTTGGCCTCGACTGTATGTGGTTTTGATGAAAAAGGGTTCAGGCAGATCAGGTCGTTTTACCCCTTTTCTAGGTTTGCCCGGCGTTAGCCGCTTCTCACCCAACTCACGATTTACCAAATAAAGAGGCAGGCGCTGGAGATTGGAAGGCAGGAAACAGGAGTTTATTTCCGACGGAACAGAACACGTCAAATCAGACAACAGGGTATCTTCTCGAGGTGCTCTGTCTACATCTCTGAGGCCTGGCCTCTTATACACTGGTTTATTACTTTATTACATGCAACACATTCTTAGTAATGCTTTGAAGTACGGAGAAAGGCGTCTTTGGAATCCCCGGTTCAGGTCCGTTCCCACACATATCTACAGTAGGAGTCCCCACCTCTAATCTCCGCATGATGGCTATCGCGCAGCTGGATATTCCGCTGGGAACAGAAATGCGAATAGAGACAGCAGCGGCAGCTACGGCTCGAAGGCAGGCAGGCAAGGCTCTCGCTACGGGGTCAAGGGTGGCAGAGAAATAGGCACATGGTCGTTGCTTGGGGCCAATGGTTTGAGTCAGGACAGACAAAGCGCACCCCTCCCTTTCGTGAGTGTAGAGAGAGAAGGGCTTTGTGTAATCGGGGGTTCCTAGGACCGGTGCAGAACAAAGGGCGTCTCGAAGTTCTTTGAAGGACGATTGGCATTCGGGGGTCCAAGGGAGTGGGAAGGGGACGTCTTTGGCTAGTAGGGAAAGTAGTGGCTTTACAATGAGGCTGAAATTTGGCAACCACTGCCGGCAGAAGGAGGTGAGGCCTACCAGGGAGCGGACTTGTTTCTGGGTCTTTGGGACGGGGGTTTCTAGAATGGCCTGAATTCGATCGGGTGTAAGCTTTCTCCCGTCTTTGGACAAGAGGTGGCCTAGGTAGGTGACCTGGGGTTGGCAGAATTGCAACTTCTTTTTGGAGACCTTGTGGCCATTTTCCGCGAGGAAGTGCAGGAGTTGGAGGGTGGCTGTGACTGCAAGTGGAGTGGTGTCGGCCGCCAAAAGGATGTCATCGACGTACTGTATCAACACCACTCCCTCCGGTAGCTGAACGGCGTCCAGCTGTCTCTTGAGGGCCTGGCTATAGATGCTGGGACTTTCTGTGTAGCCTTGGGGAGCTCTACAAAATCTATATGAGCGGGATTTTAACGTGAAGCCGAAAAGGTAGCGGCTGTCCGGGTGGATGGGGATGGAGAAGAAAGCGTTTTTGAGGTCTATTACAGTGAAGGTGGTGGCTGTGGAAGGAATCAGGGTCAGGATGGTGGCGGCGATATCTGAGACTACAGGGTACTGAGGTACAACTACCTTGTTGACCTCTCGAAGGTCGATGATGAAGCGGTACGCTTTCTCATCTCCTTCGCCCTGCTTCTTCACAATGGGTAGGATAGGGCTGTTGCAAATATTGCTGACTACTTCCTCTACCACTCCTGCCTCTACCAGGGACTGGATAATCATTACCAATGCCTTCTCACCTTCGGGCGATATCCGATATTGTGGGAGTTTTGGGAGTATCGCATCTTGGCGGACAGTTATGCGCACTGGGTCGATCATCATTCGTCCTACATCAGCGTCAGTTTTAGCCCACAGATACAGAGGTAGAGAGTCAAGTAAGGATGCGTCAGCGTCTGAGATGGAGAACATGTGTCGTGCATGATGATGTCTGAGCAGAGTCGGGTTATCGTACAGAATGACTCGAACCCCGTCCTGTGAACACCTGATAGTAGCTCGGAAATGCTTTAGTAAATCAAGTCCCATAATGGCATCGGGGGTGTTGGAGGAAAGCAGAAATGTCGTGTCAGTGGGGTTACTGTCCAAGTCGAAGGAAACCGGTGCGGATAAAGGGTTAGTGGAGGGCGTTCCATCAAAGCCTATTGATGTTATGTGTGAGCCAGACAAGGGTGCCCTTGGAATCAGTCGGTTAGATAACGCACTACGTGTCGCTCCAGTGTCTACCAGAAATGGAGACTTCGTACCTAGGACCTTAGCGGTGACGTAAGGACCTTGCTGGTCAACATAGAGCTCGACTGGATCCCTTCCTTGCCCTTGGCCGTCCTATGCAAAGTCGTGAGTGTTGTCGCAGTCAGACTGTTGGCACTGGTTCTGTCGGGGGCGGTCAAATGTGTTCGGTCTGCCAGGTCTGTCATTGTTGGTGTCATGGGTGTGCCCTCATCCCTGCCCTCTAGTTTTGGGGCCATTTGCCGTGTCCCTTGTCTCTTTATTTTTAAGCATTTCCAGGAGGACCGGGCATTGAGACTTCCAATGACCAAATCCTTTGCAAAACGCACACTGGTTTTCATCGAGGTCTGTTCGTGGAGCGCCGGGTGTGGGTGTGCGGTCTCTAGGGGGTGCATTTGGTTGGTAGTTTCCTCTATACCGTTCCCTTCCTGTCGTCACCCCCTGCAATTGAGCAATCATCACTCGTTCTTTCAAGTCCTTTTTTTTTTTCTCAGTCGCCCTCTCGTTCTCGTTCTTTTGGTGTTCGTAATACTGAGCCATCTGAAGGATAGCTGCAGGTTTGGAGGCCCCCCAACTACTCTCGCTCGTCTGTAACTTTTGGGAGACCTCTTGCGATAGACCCTTTACGTAGTTTTGTACGAATAGGTGTTGTCCGGTTGCAGTGGTCATGTCTTGGCCACTGTAGTCGGAGAACACCGTCTCAAATCGGGAGAAGTATTCTGATACGTCTTCCTGGGGTTTCTGACGGCAAGCCGTGACTACCGACCAGTCTACCTTCTTCTCTGGGATCAATGTCTTTAGCTTCTGAACTATTTTGTCCGGGAGTTCCAGTATGTCTTTTACAGGTTTCTTTCCGGGCTCCAGTTGCCTATCTAGTTCACTGAGTTGATTCCAGGTATGTCCGAACAGATCTGTGTGGTCGGCTTTTCGGATTTGCTTCCACACATCAGCCGGCAGACATAACCCGAAAAACAAGTCAATGTCCGCTAGAGTCATTATGGTTGAGCCTAAGGCTGTACCTAGTTCGGTATAAAATGCTGTCGGGTTCTTTCTCAAATCGGGCAGGGTTTGCCTAAAAGTTAAAATATCTTGCCGGTCCCATGGTTGATAAACCCAGTTGTACACAACCCTCCCCTTTGCATCTGCATGGTTGATATCGTCGTTCGTTCCCTGACCTCGTGGGGGAACCCAGTAAGGGGCGGCTTCTCTGATAGGCATCATAGTGTTGCCTACTTCTGATGAGGACCCAGTCGTTTCGGGAACTGTAATCTTAACTTCCGCTTTTTGTTCCGTGAGGTGGCGGAAAACCTCAAGCGTTTGCATGAAGAGGTCCGCCGCGTCACGCTCGGCCTCGTCCCCAATATCGACTTTTCTATATAACGCTGTTAGTTTAGTAGGACCCCGATTCTGATACCTATCCTCATATGCGTTCAGGGTGTGGTAACTAAACCGTAAAATGAAATGCCGTCTTTGGCTACCGGCATGCGAATTGTGCATATCCATCGTATATTCTTCGCTCTCCTTCCGTTCTACCAGTGCCTTTGCTATCTTGTCAATTCCCTCTCGCTCATCTTTGCTCAATCTATTCAGTCTACCCGGTGGCTGCTTGCTAGTCTTGTGTTCATCTGATGGCGTTACTAATGCGGCCGGAGCGGAGGCCGTGAGGGCTGGGGCACTAGCTTCAAGGTTATTCTCATTTGTACTCGGAGCTGGCAAGTGCTGTACTAGGGGTTGGGAGGGGACATATGGGGGGGGCATATAGATGATCGGAGGACCTAGCAGCAGCTCATCGTTCGCCCGTTGTTTGGTGGTCAGCTCAGGGTAGAGCGTAGAGGGGGTCCTAACAGGACACTGGCCTGTCGATTCAGATTCCTGTTTTTGTCTGGCTTCCTCCCTTTCTTTTATCTCTTCTTCTAGTTTCTTAGCGGCCAGGTGGGCTGCCTTTCGTAACTCTTTTCCTATTCTCGCTTCTTCTCTTTTCTTTCGTTGCTCTGCTTCTTTGCGCCACATGCCGAAACTATCAAGCATAGTGGGCGTGGTTTTATTGTTACAAAGGGCTGTTTCCAGCACGCTTATTTTTGTGTCATCGAAGGATCCTATCAGTGGCCACTGACTTTCCTGATCCTTTTTAGTATATTTATGCCATAACTTACTATAAGCTACGGCGACTAGTCCATATTTTAAAAACATATCCTTATTAGGGGTGCCCTCCAGAGGAGCCGGATGATCCACCTCTAATAAGCGGTCCGGGCTGAACCAACTACTGACCAATGGGGAGAAGATAGGCATAACGGGTTACAACGGGGACAAAAGTCTGCACTACCTATCCTTCACTACTTTGTGAAGACTGGACAGAATATTTCTATTCTGCAGTATTCGCAAATAGGGAATACCCAAAGAGAGAACCAATATCGAACAATTAATGTCCGTTCAATCAAACAATCAGTGGCGAGAAAGAAATAGGCACGACGGGTTACAATGGGGGCAAAAGCCTGCGTTACCTATTCTTCACTATCTGCAAAGGAGGACAGAATACTTTTATCCTTCCCCGTTTGTGGACAGTGAATTCTCGAGAATACAATCCTCAAACAAACAATGTTCGGGCAAACAATCAATCAGTGGGGGAGAAAGATAGGCACGACGGATTACAACGGGGGCAAAAGTCTGCGTTACCTACCCTTCACTACCTGCAAAGGAAGAGAGAATACTTTTATCCCTCTCCGTTTGCAGACAGAGAATCTCCAAGAGAACCAACAATTCGGAGAGTAATACTAGTATTTTCCAATCAAACAATCAAATATTTCTCAGTTTGTCGTGTTACACGACCTTACCCGGACCGTATGGACAGTTTCTTGTCTTCCGCTTCCAGCGCCCGATCGTCCTCTATTCTCCGTAATTGCTGTGGCACTCCTGATGGTTCCCAGTCAGGACCGTAGATCACTCGAGAGAGGTCTGCTCGGAGCCAGTGAAGTTCGGATGATCGGCTGCCAGACGAGGGTCTATCGGGCAGGAGCTCTTCCCGATCGTTGCAGTCGTTCACTCCGTCGTCGGGACCTCTCCCACTGGATCCACGTGTCGCTGATGGGCCCCACGTTGGGCGCCAATTGATGAAAAAGGGTTCAGGCAGATCAGGTCGTTTAACCCCTTTTCTAGGTTTGCCCGGCGTTAGCCGCTTCTCACCCAACTCACGATTTACCAAATAAAGAGGCAGGCGCTGGAGATTGGAAGGCAGGAAACAGGAGTTTATTTCCGACAGAACAGAACACGTCAAATCAGACAACAGGGTATCTTCTCGAGGTGCTCTGTCTACATCTCTGAGGCCTGGCCTCTTATACACTGGTTTATTACTTTATTACATGCAACACAGTTGTCCCCACCTCTAATCTCCGCATGATGGCTATCGCGCAGCTGGATATTCCGCTGGGAACAGAAATGCGGGTAATCGATCGGATCTAGGGGTGTGAGGGCATTGATTGATCCCCGCTCCTTTGAAGTGAGGCGAGGTCCTGCTGTAGGGGCAATAAACTGCATCTGTTGGGCTAAGTGATGGCCTGGGGTCGGGCCGAACAATCGGGCAAGGAGGAAGAGGTTATCAAAGGGCCTGTTTTATGAATGAGATGAAAGGGTGTGGGGGGTTCAGCACGGGATGTGGCTCGGAGGCAGGGTCGCGCTGGAGGTGCGTTTAGGGCCCAAGCAGGAGAGACCGGGGCTGTCGAAAAAGGGGGGGTGTGTGTGTGTTTGCGAAGCCGGGTTGTGAGGGGGTGAGACGCGCTTGCTATCAGCCACCCCCTTTTCTGTATTGCTATCAGCATTAGGCAGAGGGATCATGGCATTCAAAATGGCTGCTGCTGCTTACACGCACGCATGGATCTGAAAAGAGACAAGATGGCGCCGATAATGTTTACGCCACGATCTAGATTTTAACAGTTTGTCTGGGACATAAGGATGGATTGACGCCAAGGTCTAATCCCTTAGTCATGGGTGGTCCTAAAGATATCCCCAAGAGTATTAAAGGTCACAGGAAACATTTGCATTTTAAGGCTTCCTTGAATTAGGTTAGGTCGGTTGGTGCTTGCAGTTAAGGTTTCAGGCCACCTCAGAGTTCAGGGTCTTGTTCCTTAAGGTTTCTCTTCCAAGGTTCTTGCATTGGCACGAGGATTAGGTGTGTTTTAGGACTTGACAAAGCAGAGTTTGCACCTGGTAGTGTAATGAAAAGTCTGATTATTCAAGTTGTGTTCGATGGAAGGCAAGATAGAATGTACATAGTGTAGCTATTTTAGATCTATGATGATGCATTCAGACTGTTTAGGTTTGAGACAGAGATTTTGTGTCTGATTCCAAACCCTTTGGACTTTTAGAATTTCTTTCTTTTGCATGCTAACGTAGACTATGTTGCAACAGTATATTCAATACAGTTCTAAAGACATAAAAATGTAATTTCCTTTCTTTTTGTAAAAGAACTATTCATCATAAGTTTTATGTCACTACTCTTTACAACAGTTGTAATATGGGAGGAGAGCTCCAGCTCACTCCACATTCCAGGATGTTGCATTTTCTGTGGTATTGTGAGGCATTTTTATATCATCTGGACATGGAAACAGTAAATTCTCTTTTTAGGTACCAAGAAGGAAGATTTCTATCTGTAATCCTGTAAATATTATCCCTATTCTAGTAATATATGTCTACCAACCAGGACATTTCTGCTTGGTCACCTGGGCTATATCTGTCTCATGTGTTATCTGAATTGTAGATTGGCAATTGACAATGAGAAGCAAGAAAGGATACGTGTTTCCATGACAAGGATGTCATGCCAAGTATTATCAGTTGGCATTCGCCTGAAAAAAACATGAAATCAGTTGCAGACTTTGCATGACATTCCGGTCAAGTTCTCTAGCAGTTCCAAGAGAATCTCACGATTCACTGCGTAATAGGCTTCCAACAGGTGGAGAAGCAGTAAGGAACATCAGGTAGTCCTGCATCAACAGGCACCAAAGGTTTTCTTAGATATGGGCAAAGATGGACTGTGTGACCCTGAGGAGTTGCAATTAATGATCAGGAAGGAAGTGTTCCATTTTCACAAAGTCTTGGATATAGTGGATGATCTCAGCTTCTGAATTCTTACTTGGGGATGGAAGAGTGAATGCATGATGAAAGTTCTCATGCACTTTGCTGTTTGTTTCTCAAGAACGTGAACATTATAGCTTGTTTCAATTCCTTGGTGACTATATCCCGCTGGAAGGATTAATTAGATACCCTATATTATGTATGGGTTAAGAGACCATTTGGAATTTATGTGCTAGGCACTACTTTAAGGTAGTCTGTGTCTCTTGCGAGACAGTGGATCTTTACCAGCTTTACAAAGTCTACTTTAGATTTTAAACAGTCAATAGAAAAATAGAATTACTGCACATGCTCATTCAAACAATAAAATGTGATTTGTAAATCTAGAAAGACATGCCGCCAGCATTAATTCTGCAACTGATATGTGTGAAAGTGTCAACACCTTGAGTTCATTCCTCTAGATGTAATAATTTTACATTGATTTATTGTACTCTCCCATCTACCCTGGATATCAATTCACCCCATACTTGCACATTCAACCAGGCTGCATCTTAAGTCAAAGTGCCAATAGTGATATATTGAACAGTTTTTGAAAATCAATGTGATCTACTTTTACTGTGAATATTTAGTGGAAGGGTGCATTCAGATATCATCTCCACAGGAGTAGAACATCCTCCAATTCAATATTACATAACAAAGATCATGAGGAAATGCCTGTAATGTTCTTTAGGTCTCCGGACCTCTGATTCGACCCAAATATATAATGGCTACGTATGGCATTGCATTGATGAAAGTGTGCTCTAAATTAGGTTGTCCTCAAATGAACAACTTTGTGAGAGGTGCAAGAGGTTTTCAATACTTATTTTAAACATATTCAGCAGCCCACTCAGAGCATAATTATGGTGCCTTCAGTTTAGAAAGTGTTTACAACCTATTCAACCACCATACACAGGCATTTAACTCTTTAGGGTAGTGTGCAAATGTCGAATTGGATCAAGTAAACCTCTAATGGTAGAGCAATATGTTGGAAAAAAACAAGATTTAGCTAAAGCCACTGAAAATGTCATGCGACTCATGCCGAATCCCCTGAAGAAATATTGATTTATGACTTACATAGAATTATTTTTAATGCACAGCAGATCAAAGTCATCCCTGTTGGCTCTTTGAATGCTGGGAAAGTAGCAAATGAGGATCCCTTCTTTTATAGAATACGCATACGAGAACGTGAGAATCAAGGCAATGATTGGATGTAGTTTCAGACATAAAATAATTCACTTACTGCCTGATTCATCAAGCTTAATTGCGCTCGCAAAGGGCCAGATTCTGAGAATCTGGCCCTTTGCGAGTGCAATATTTGCATTTGGGATTCATCATCCCAAATGCAAAATTCGCTATTAAAGAATTTGCATATTTGCGAGGAATTGCATTTAAGGAATCTCTATTTGAGATTCCTTAAATGCAATTCATGAACCATTTTAAAATTGTGAATTCGTAATTTTGGGCCGCTATTTACCGCGAGGTCAAACCTCGTGGTAAATAGCGAAAACTTAGAAAAATTAGTTTAAATGCATTTTTCTAAGTTGCATGTTACACAGACACACATGTCCTTTGGACATGTGTGTGCGCAACACCAATGTAGATTACATTTCAGGGGTGCTACAGGGTGTCCTTTGGACACCCCTGGCACCCTTGAAATCGCTATCTTATTTGCGATTAGCAAATTGCTAATCGCAAATAAGGAATAACTCCCCATTCATTCCTATGAGCCTTTAGGCCCATAGGAATGAATGGGGAGTTAATCCTTATTTGCGATTAGCAATTTGCTAATCGCAAATAAGGAATGTGTAGGAATCGCACTTTATTTAGCGATTCCTACATGAATCCCGTTTTGCAAGTCCTTAATAGCGATTCCTTAATAATCGCTATTAAGGACTCGCAAAACGGACCAATGATGGATCAGGCTGTTAGTGGAGCCAAAGTCCATGTTTTTTGTATGCAAAATAATTGGTAACAATAGGTTACCTAACTACTGTGCTGTTCAGCCAAACCTAAAAAGATAAGAAAAACGAATGAGATAGTTTAATAAAAAAATAATCAGGTGTATTAATGCAAATGTACTTAATTTAGTCAACTATAAGAGTATGTGCTATAAACAAAGTCACTAATAATAAGTGTACGGCCTGGCCAGCTCAATAACCTCACCGTAGCAGAAAGCAAGGCTTAAGGCCTCATACATGAGACCCCTGGTAGCCAGCTAGTGGACAATTAATTCACCAATTCTAACAGGTACTAACCTTCTTCAAAGAAAAAGGAGAGACTACTAATTCATGCCCAGACACGCAGGCCTCACCAAAAGAACAAACATGCTTTAAAAATGATCACTTCTCAGTATGTAATGATGAATGCTGCAGAGATCTCTAACATCATCATCTCACAAAAATCTAAATGTAATTTTCATTTCAGAAATTGTATTCTCCCATTCAATCCCCCACATTCTGGATATCTTGGTCCAACAAGACTACTGCGTTCTGCACAATGACCATCCAAACATAATCGAAAAGACAATACAGTGGTCCACCTATCTTTGTGGTCCCGTACTGCACATAAATAGCTGCCCCACAACACCTTGCCGCTCATTTTCTGCCACTTCCTACTTCAGTAAAGAAGATGTATTCCATCACAAGACAGACCGACGCGCTAGTTCAGCATAGCTTTCAAATCTAATTTATCTGATATTTCTCCACAAGTTACACGATTATCTGTGTAACTCCAACAAAAGCAGCCCATTAAGTACAACTAAGTACTGTGTGAAACACACACTTTATTCACTACTCACATATTACAGGTGGAAGTGAGCAGAAGCCAATATCGTCTTCAAACCTAAGACTCACAAAATCAACACCATGAGGGTACCTTAAGTTGGCAATGCCAGTATGTAATGCCATTGTGTAATGCCCCCAGAATAAACAGCTTCCATTCCACTTTGCACTAACTTTCTAGCCAATCACCTATCTGTGATTCCAGGGAAAGTTCACTGAGAAGGTAGTCTCAAAACAGCAGCATGGAGAGATCAAATTAATGACTTTCTTTAGGACTTCCTGTGTTCAGTCTGTGTTCTGGATGGAATGCAGCACAGTGTTGGCCGCCATTGTCATGCCATAATCAACAAAGCACATCAGATAAACAACCACAGTGACTACTTTCCACTCTTCCTACTCTCCTTCTCTGCAGTGTTTGAGACTGTCAACCTAAAAGCAATTTTCAATATACTTGTCTCTGTATTGAATTTCACAACATTATCATCCAATGGTTACCTAATACCTAAGAAACAGAGCCTGTCTCTTACATAAAAAGTAATTGGGATCTTAATCTATTACCAAGGTCTGTGGGGTTCCCCAAGGCTTTGTCCTCTTGTCAACCATCATTAATGTCTTCCTACAATGCAAAGCCATCAATATCCATCAGTATGCAGATGGTATTCTTCTGCTTATTGAAGCTTTCCTCTGGGCATGATATCGATCATCTATAGGAATACCTCACCATGACTGAAGCATGGATATCAAGGGGCTACCTCAAACGTGACACTTCAAAGATGGAATTTGTGTTCATGATCAATGGCAGCAATGAATAACAATTTCATGGTTGGCTCTCAACAAGGAGTCTTAATGTATTTAAATGATGGTGCCAAATACCTTGGTTTTATATAGCCCAAGATAAAATCAAGTTAAAAAACGACCCACACCAACTATTTTGTTCCTCAAAGTGAAGTTTTTTTTCATCAGACCCAGACATCAGAATTGCGTTTGAAGTACTAATCCTATCACATTTTGAAAGATGCAGTAATGACACATTTGTGAAAGCCCCTGTGGCACCACCTGATTATCATAAGACTGTTCACCGTGCAGCTATTCTCCCGATCAATGTTCTAGGGAAGGATGTACATCTAACCTTCAGACAGTTCCCCTGGCTCCCTCTTTCTTTTCACAGCCCATTTAATGACTGCAGTATAACCTCCAAGGACCTGAACATTAGCACTCCACCATAGTATAAAGCCACGGTGTAGATCTCTGATGAATACTGCAGCATCTGAAGGAGAAGCATCATAAATACTGAGATCAGAAACTGTTCACAAAGCACTCCATATTGTTCTACTTTCTACAGGTGTCATCTCTTGATACTTCCAAAATAAACTGAAATCCCAGCTATTCAACATCACTGGGTTGCATTGTATCTGTCTGTTTACAGAACTGCCCTGCAGCAAAGCCCAGTTTCCCCTCTTCCTTCTCTCAGGTTTGAAAGTCCCCTTTCTCATCCTTAGCTGTCCTGCATAATTTATAAATGGAACCTTTCTAACAGGCCTCTGACCTGTATCACTCCAATCCTAAATCTCTTCTGAGCTTTCCTTCTTGAGGTCAAATTATTTATTGTAATTCCACTCCGTTAGTATTGTGCTCTATTGCATTGCTAATAGGTTCCAACTTCATTAATTGCATGCATGCACATATACATATAAAAGGAACAGGTACAAAAGAAGAGTGTGGCTCCTGAAGATGGTTAGCATTTGCTCTAATTATTTTAAACTGTTTTAATACCTCATGACTAAGGACTCCTGGTAGAAAATGTTTTCTTGAACTGCACATCCCAAACCTGGCATTTTCATGTCTTTGTGATTAGTGGTTTACCAAACTCAAACTCTGAGTCTCCTGTATGACCGAAGTTGTTAACTGTTTGAAAACCAACTGTCTCAAGCTCAAAACTGACAAAGGAGAAACATAGATCTCACCAATGGGCTCAAACTAGTGACCGGCCGGACTTGGAACCACACCAGTACCCAGCTCCCATGCTAGGAATCTCAAAATAATCAACAGCAAATTGGACATAGCCTTCAAGTCTACCCCATCACAGCATCTTGCTTCCACACTCTGAAGATGCAGAGGGGGATATTCAAATGGCTTACAAGCAACAATAGAAAACCTGTCATTCATGTCCTTGTGACCAGTAAGTAAGACTTCAGGAACACCCTATATGGCTGGATCACCAAGCAACTTACTAGAAGAATATAAACCATTCAGAACTCGGCAGCCAGACTCATCTTCAACCTCCCACACAGATCTCACAGCACACATCAGGGAGCTCTACTGCCTCCTGATACACAAATGGTCTCATTTCAAACTCCTCACACACATTCAAGGCACTATACAACTTTGGCCTTACCTACATGAACAGTTAGATCTCCTTCCACCAACCACCAAGACACCTCCACTCCACAGGACTGCTACTCACACACATCCCATGCATACACCGAACCTGATCCAGAAGTTGGGCATTCTCTTGCATAGCTCCTAAAGCATGGAACAGCCTGTCACTCCACATCAGAGCGTACGCCTCTCTTCTTGAATTCCACAAAAAGCTGAAGACCTGTCAATACAATTAACCAATATACTATTGGCAGGGGTAGGCACACACACCTGCTGAGCACCAGGATACCATGGTAGGTAATAGTGCGCATTATAAAAACACAATATAACAACCCATTTTGAGTGAAAAGGCCAGGCAAATATGCTAAGTACTATTAAGCATTTTTACCATTGCCAGAGTTGTCAGACCAGAACTACGGTAATGACATAATGCGATATTTCACAATCTTCCATATGTAAACAGCACTAGGAGTCGTCATCTATCCATGGTGCTCCATTATGCAAAACAACATTTTGCTGGCACCACAACCACTCAGGCTTTACAATGCCACACTTTGTAAGGCACCATAGCTAAGCGAGGTCCCTATTGCACCAGCATAAAGCATCACAGTCATGCAAGCATTAACAGTTTTTCCAGCTTCGTAGTCAGAAGATTGCTGTTTCCAGCATTGAAGTCAGTAGGATTTGTCAATAAACCAGCATGTAAGTCACAAGTTTGCACAATAATACTGTACTACAGCCACAACGTTTTCACAGTGCACTTGGAGATTTACTAAGATTTTGACCGTGCTTACATCACAAAGTCGGTGCAAAATCTTTCTTTTCCGATTTACTTTTGAACGCTAAACTTGTTTAGCGCTGGAAATAACATGAAAGTAATGCAAAGCAATGAATAGCACTGCTTTGCATTACTTAATGCTGGGGTTGGGCCATGGGTGGATCATGGAGGTTCCCATGCAACCACCCAAGGTTTCTTTTGCTAAACCATGTTTACTAAATAAAATAGACAAGGTTTAGTGCCAGAAAATTGTACCCTTTTGAAGTAGGTGCAAGGAAGGAGAAATGCTTTCATTTAGCCTTCCTTTTCCGACTTTGTGCATGTGCTGCACTGTACAGCACACATACAAAGATACAAAGAGGGATAATGGTTTAAGTCAGCCTAAGCATAGTATTTTGTTGAAATCAGCTTTCATTCGCCATGGAGACACCTTTGCGTCATGGTGCAAGGGCGTCTCAGTGAGTCTAGCATAGGTTTTGTACTGGATGGGTACCCTTCCAGAACAAAACCTATGCTAGACTCATGGAGACACCCTTGCACCATGACACAAAGGTGGCTCTGTGGTGAATGGCAGCTGATTTCAGCACCGGCGCTAGTGAAAAGGGAGGATAGTGCCCTATTTCAGTAAATTCGGCGCTCTCCTGGTCATGATGTCACATAGATCATATATCATTTTGCAGTATGTTAAACACACTAGACCACAGTTACATGAGTCACTTTTTCACCAGGCAATTGTCATAAAAATGCATATGGTGCACTGGCATAATTACTCCTAGTATTATAAATATCGCTCACCATTAGGAAATGGACATTGCATGGTAATGTTTGTTTCTCCAACTGCACATACTCCGCAAGTCTTGAAATAACATATTTCGTAATATTTAGGTATATAAGGTAGCAGGTGGGGAGCCAGAAGAGATGCCCACGTTGCCAAATCAACTTGTCCATACCTCCAAAGATATGCCACCGGTCGCTGCCCGCGATCACGTGGTGCAGCTGAGGGTAAAAGAACATGTAGGAGACCTCTCCCGGTCTTGGGCCAATTGGGCCAACAGTGCTCCTGTAATACCAAATACACAATGCCCCCAACAGTATATCCTGTAGCAGCTGCCTGTGGGTATGTGGCACAGCTGTGAGCACTTGCAAGGACTTAATCCCCCTCTCTCCGGGCAAGACTTCAGTCGAGGATCCTTCCCACTCGGCAGCCATGATAGCCAGGGGAGTAACATTCCTCCAAAGATTTGCCGAGTTGGCGGGGAGGCTTTGCTCGGTCCTCCCCGCATGCTGAGACCTTGCCGGGCCTCCCGCTACTGCTGACAGCCCTCTCACCTCTCGGAAGAAATCCTGCTGAAGGGAGACTTCAGGCAGCAGGACAGCAGTGGGGAGCGAGGCATCCTTTATGCTGTGCCAACCGGCAGTCTCAAACCGAGTTTCTTCATCCAGTAGTTGTCAGGGAGAGGTAAAGCTTTTTCTCCCGAACCAGCTCTACCCTCCCTTCTGCATAACACACCAGGGCCAGGGCCAGGGCAGCGCTCACATGTGTGGTGAAAGAAACAAAGGTGAAGGAAAGATCCTTAAACATCACCCTCCATGCTGGCTGCCCAACAAAGCACTCCTCACACGCTTTTCCTTTTAGAAACAATGGAAAAGATACAGCTTTGAAGTATACTAGAACCCACGGTGCTCCTGCAACAATAAAGCACACAGAAAGCTTGCAGATCAAAGCACAAGAGGCTCTGTGAATGTGTAGGTTGCAGCGCAAACAACACAGAAACTTTGTTGTCCCCTAGTTTCCCTGAACAGGAGGCCATCACACACAGGCCCTTGGAGAGTCTTCCCAAGCAGAATACCACAGCAGGGCTAAAAGAGTCAGCCCTTTTACTCCACCACAAACAGAAGCAGCAACTTCAGGCCAACCCACCCCTCACACTGAATAGGCAGCACTCCTCACACAGTCCTTCCGCTCGTCTTCTTGGCAGGGTCCTCTTGCTCCTGGAAGTAATATAAAGTGTGTAATACTTGTACCTCAAAATGTCTTTGTTCTCTTTGTGGCAAGGGTCTCTGAACCTAGTCCAAACCAGTCCTGTCCTCTCTGGTGCAGCATGACCATGAGGGCGAAGACAGCATTGTGCAAAATGAGACACAGCCTATGCAGGTGTAAGCAACACTCCTCTCACCACTCTAAATGCAGACCAGGTCTATTCAACCCTGCGATGAGTCACCCAGGCATGGAAGGGCACACCTCAACCCCGCAGGGACTGTCTTGAGTGAGTGCTCATCTCAGCTCCTGCCATTCACACACCAGATGCTGAATACACAAACAGCCAGAGGCACACAGAATGGTAAAGTAAGAAAATGCCCACTTTCTAAAAGTGGCATTTTCTAACGCAGGATTTAAAAAACACCTTTACCAAAAGGTGTGTTAATACATTCTGAGATCAGAGAGTCTAAACTTCATTCTCCTATCTTGTCCCTTTGGCAAGTTACGCATGTAAAAATGTTACAGTGCAACCCCAATGATAAGCCTATAGAACAGATAGGCTTTCAACAGTGAAAAATGAAATACGCAGTGTTTCACTATCAGGACATGTTACATACACTAGTACATGTCCTATCTTTCATGTACACTGCACTCTGCCCATGGGGGTACCTTGGGCCTACCTTAGGGGTGCATTACATGTATGGAAAGGAAAGGTTTGAGGACAAAATAACAGTTCATAACTGCATGCGCAGACACTACAGTGGTAGGTCTGAGACACAATTACAGGGCTACTCATGCAGGTGGGGCAACTAGTGCTATACAACCCCTAGTAGCATTTGATTTACAGGCCCTGGCACACATCGTGCTCTTCACTAGGGAATTACAAGTAAATCAAATATGCCAATCATGAATAACCAATCATTGTCACAATCTATACAGAGAGAATTTGCACTTCTTTAGCACTGATCAGAAGTGGTAAAGTGCCCAGAATCTTATAGCCAATAAAAACAGGGTCAGAAAAATATGAGGCAAAAGGATAAAAAGTTTGGGGTGAAACCCATCAAATGGACAAGGTCTAACAATATATTTGACAAAATTAGAAGATAATTGGGGATGATGGCCTCTGCAACAAAGTATCTTGGTGTATTAATCAACTTGGAGCAGATACAAATGATATGTCATATTGTTTATTGCATGCTGAATATTAACCAATGTAGAGGGGGGAGAGAGTCTAAGAGAAACACGGGCATATCAGCGGCCCATTGGGGGTTGGAGAGGTGATCTCGGTAATTGCTGGGCTCAGATAAGAGTTGTTCCACCTGTGCTTTGTGTAATTGGGCAACAGGGCTGCGATAAACAAGACATAGGCACAAAAGACTGGATAGTGTGCGCTAATGGACTTGGTAAGCTGAAAGTTGCAAGTCGGAATAACTAACAATTGGTAATATCAGTGATTTGCCAATGCCCGATGAACAAAAAAACTCCTTCATCCCCAAGGAAGGGCCCAATATATCCCCAGAGGAGTAGGGCCAGATGGAAATCAGCATTAAAAAGACTGCTGATGGAGAGGCTACAGCAGATTTCCCCAACGATAGGGTCATTGGTTGGAGAAAGGGCAGGTGGGGCTGACGCTATGACGAACAACTCAAAAGGTACAGCACCTGCTAAAATCTTCTGCGGGGTCAGAGCCTTGTGTAGGTGGCCAGTTGTGTGCATGAGAACTGCTCAATCTGGAGAGGATAGGGGCACAAGCACTTTTACAGAGGGCTTTATGGAAGAAAAAATATGGATTCAAACGTCTACCTAGGCATCTAGCCTGAGAGAAGCCACAGAAGGGGGAGGAGCCAGACTGTGTTCAGTTTTCAGCAGTATTTTGGCAAAATGTGGACTGGCTGGCTCTGACAAAGATAACCGCAATAATATAGTGGAGGGCGGCCAACAAGGCGCTTCTGGCCAAGGGAGAAATGGTCCTTAATGGAGGGGGACTGTTGAGCAGAGCTCCGTTGTGATACCTCTCATAGCTTACAACTACCTGAACATGAGACAAGTGGAGGTATAGGGAGGAACCAGAAGCAGTCAAAGTATGGTCTCGGCAATGAACACTAAGGGGCATATTCACAAGGAGCTATTGCCAAATTAACGGCACTTTATCGCAGCCAAAGTCGTGATAAGCTGGTGTTAACAGCAAACATCGTCAGTATTCCTGAGATTACTGCCCCAAAACCTAACACCACGGCAGACAACACCAACTAACCCTAATGAGATGCAGAGTAGGCGTTCCCGTGCAGAAAAACACAAAAAACAACAACAACACCACATTCGCAACGAACTGGCAGATCCACAAAGCGAACAAAAAACAGGCGATAAGCCGCGGTAGCCGCAGGTATTTAACACCTGCCTCAAGCAGGTGTAAAGATGGACGACTACCTGCAGTATGCCACGGAGCCCCGCACACAGCCACACCCGAAGAACAAACAACACCATGGACATAATCATCCTGCAGCTCGGAGCCCCAACGAGGCCACAACACCCACTGCCACCACCCCCAGGACCGCCACCACCCCCCGAACCACCCCAGAGGCAGCGCAGTGTAACACAGCGCACCTACTGAAAACACACCACTCTCACAGGCCTAATGCCGAGGAAGTCATTGCCCACTACAGGCCCAAGAGGACAACCATTCAGCGCATCATTACCCTCATTGCCCACAGGCTGACGGTACCAACACAGCGGAGAACCAACATCCCTCCGCAGACAAACCTGCTGGCTGTGCTGCACCTGTTGGCCTCTGCTACCTTCAAACTAACAACTGCCAGAGTTGGAGGGGTCTCACTGCCAGCCCTATCAAAGTTCACGACACCTGTCCTGGATACCATCTTCAGCTCCACACACCCCAATACCTTCACTTCCCCAACACTGAGCAGGAACAGCTGGAGGCAAAGCAAGGCTTCTATGCCATAGCCGGATTCCTGGCCATGTTGGAGGCAATCAACGGCACACATGTCCCACTCGTGCCCCCTGCGGATACTGCACACCACTATCGCAACAGAAACACACAATTGCCATCAATGTGCAGGCAATAGTGGACCATCGGGGACTAATCACTAATATTGTCGCCAACTGCCCAGGCAGTGTGCATGATTCCTTCATCTTCTGGCAGTCCATCATCAACCAGCTCTTCCAGGATGGCACATATGGAATAGGACTGCTCGTTGGTAAGTACCTAATTAACACACCACACAGCCCAAATCTTCCAACGCACAAAGCACAACTTTGGGGATGCACAATTGACCAAACCACATTCAACATGTCAAACTACACCACTATCTACCAGACACGACCACACAACTCCATGGTCATCCTGGGCTACGCCCGCACCCAATACAGACATTTCATGGCACAACAGCCACACACCAGCTGAATGTGTGGAGCTGCGGAATGCAGGCATGACATATTTGAGGCACTGCTCTGCCCACATGACCCTACCTCAGTCTCCTGCAGGTCAGTGTCCCGTGGCAGTAGGCCTGTGTCGTCCGCTGTGCATCCGGGGCCACTAGCCCTGTGCGACTCAAGTCATCCTCCCTTGTACTTCTGACATTGCATTTTTGAGTGCCTGATGATTGTTGTTGTAGTCGTCAGCATCAGTTACTCCCTGAGGGCTGGCTTACACTCATCCCACACACAGCCAGCACAGGCGTCACTGAATTGGTGGACCTGCCGTCACATCCTGCCGAACCAAGTATTGACTCTTTTCTCCCTGCACTGTCAAAGGTGATCAAGGATATGCACTCTGCCCTTGGATGATGACACCTCTCCGAGACTTGGCACAACCGCCCAGAGGCAGTACAAAGCGGCCCACATATGCACCAGGGGCATCATTGAACGCACATTTGGTGTGTTGAAGTCACATTTCAGGTGCCTGGACAGCACAACTGGGAAGCTCCTCTACAGCCCGGACATCGTGTTCAAGATGATCGTTGCATGTTGTGTGTTGTATAACATCTGTGTTCGCACCAGGGCCCCATGGATCCCAGTTCCAGTGGTACAGGCCGATGATGGCGGTGATGGGGCAGGTGGCCCACATCCCACTGAAGCAGCAGCAGGAATGGCCCATGGGAATACCATAATTGAAACTTACTTCTTATGAGCACGTCAAATTGTGACCGTCCATGGCAATAATGCAACAGTAGAAGATGTCCAACTGCACTGCATGTGTTATTAAAGTGATTACAACATATTTGTGGTTACAGGTTGTACTTGTACATTGTCATGTTACATTTCCATGTGGTTTCAGATGTGATTTTCCAGATTGTGCACATTTGCGGAACCAGTTGTATCCTGTGTTCAGTTGTGGAGGGGTTGCTGTTCCTACCGGGATGTTGTCAATATTGAGGTGCACTCCTGTTTATGTGCGTATGCTGCACGGTGGGTGTGTCACTCAAGTGGGTCTGATTTGTCTGGCACTGGTCTCTTTCATGCGGTGCGCCTGTCGGTTCTGTTCTTTCACAGTGCTTGGATGTTGTGGTGTACATGTTGTCCTATGCAGTTGGTGCAGGGTGCATCAGTGGTACTCTGTTGTTGATTAACTTTATCTGGTGGCATTTTCTGTATGCTGTTCTTGTGCTTTTTCCCGCATTGCGCTTGTGTATTGCTTGCCTCGCACTGGTTGCCACTGTTTTCTTATTGCGCTTTAGCCTATCACAGTTTTTTTCGGGTTGGGGTTTGTGTTTTAATCTCCGTCGTGGTGGTCGTGTTGCGGACTTTGGCAGCAGTTTCGGCACACTATTGCATGCTACCACCGTGTTGTGAATTCCATGTTGTCACAGAGTTGTTTTCCCGCAATAGGCTGCAATTTTGAAAGTTGCGTTGTGCTACTCTTGCGGTAGTTATCACACGTTCTTGTGAATATACCTCTAAGATTTCTCACCCAGTATCTAATCTACCCCTAGCTTCTCATGTGGCTCAAACCTCTGCCAAGAATCAGGGGTTTTAGGGGCCCATTGTAACTACAGGCCTAAACAATGGGGAAAGGGATTGGACTTACTCAGTCTAGGCTCACATCGATGCAAGTACTCAGCTCCCCAATAATAGAATTGAGAAGCTGATGACTACTAGTTTAGGGGAGATGCATGAGCTAAAGCAAATTCAAAATTCACTGGTCCAATCACCATTAGCGGCTCCTGGAGGGAGGGTTGCGGGTCGGTGAGGCAGGGGAGGGGCAGGGTGGGGGTAGTAAACTCAGGCATATGGCTGATTGGAGTTAGGAAAAGAAATAAAGAAATAAAACAAATTAAATTGCGCACGCTGCAACACATTTGGCATTGCAGCGCGCAATTTAATCGTTTTATTTATTTGTTTCTTTACCTAACTCTGATCAGCCATATGGCGGAATTAACTACCCCCCAACATGCCCCTTCCCTGCCGCCCGCAACACTCCCTCCAGGAGCCGCTACTGCCAATCACTGAGTGGCAAAATGTATGAAATCAAGAAGAAAACTGATCAATATTCAGCCCAGCTTGAGGAGGTAACGGTGCCATGGAGGACGTTCAAGATGAGCTAGAATCAGCTAAGGCCTCCCAAGCAAATGAGATTAAGTCAAGTATGCTCCAGTTCCAAGATCAGGAATATCATCTACGGAGATCAAACTTGCACTTTGTCGGTATACCTGAAAGAAAAGAATCAGCATCCTCACCAGTAGAGGTCATAGAAAACTTAATAAAAACCCACGTCCTTCCAGAGTTTAAGGATGATTTGATGATCATGAGAGCGAATCATGTTCCCTTTAAAGAGTATGCCAATTCTGCATGGCCATGCACAACGTTAGTAAATTTTGAAGATTTCATAATTCAAGAGTGTATCATATTGCAGGCAATCAGACAACTGAGCTTTAAATCTTCAGACGTCTTCAGCTTGCAGGTATTCCTGATATGACTTACGAGACTCCAAAGCGACTGAAGGAACTAAGATCACTGATTCCCAAGTTTAAGGCAGAGGGGCCCAGGCCATTTTACAGCAGCCTGAAAAACTGAAGGTGCTGCTGAATGGGACGTTCAAGATTTTTCAAAAGGTTGAGTTGGCAAGAAGATAGTTGCACAAACTTCAGTGGGAAAAATACATAAATAGTTGAGTGTTCGGTATGTAATGCAATATTGGGGGAAAACTTTATCTCGCTTCTTTTTCTTTTCTCTTTATTCTCCCTTTTTACTTTTTTGTTGCTTTCAGGTTGTTTATTGAGTTGTTTGGGGAGTGTGTTGTTGGGGTCAGGGCACTGAAAGTAGTCATCACATTCGTGGGCGAAGGGTGAACAGGGCATCCATGCGAAAGGCTAAGAGGGTGCATGGTTATCTAATGGGAGACATAAACAGGGTTGTTTGTGAGGGGTACACTGCAGAAGTGGGTATGGGAGGTGTGGAGGGGTGAGGCTCGGGAGGCCAGAGCCTAAAAATATTGCTGCCGCCAGGGATGTAGTTAACAATTGTCAGGTTTTGAAAGATCTGAAAATGACCTCCATAAATAGGAAGTGGGCAGTAGGAGAGATCATGATAATGGAGAAAAATTATGGTCGGGGTTATATGGCAGTAGGATTTATATAGAAGAGCTGTATGGATAGGAATACATTTAGTATAATGTCAATCAATGTTAATGGGCTTAATAAGAAGAAGACGTGGAGTACCATCTTAAATTGGCAGTAAAGGCAGAATCCAACCTTTGTGTGTTTACAGAAGACCCATATTACCAAGTATAGAGAGACGCAAATCATGTGAGGCCATACTAACTTGTGCAGCATTCTGCCACCTTTGCAACACAAAGGGGAGCAGCTGTTTTAGCTAGCAAGTTGTTTAGGAGCTATAATTTCAAATCACTAATGGATAAGCAACGGAGATGGGCAATTGTACAAATGATAGGCGATACATGACCAATCACATTAGTGTTCGTGTCAATATATGTTTCGGTAGCAGACATGATGGAGCCCTTGCATGAACTGGTTTTTCATCTAGATCAATTCTCTAAAAATATGATGGGGTAGGGGAACTTTAATTGTGTTAAAAGTCCCAGAAATGGATTTGAGCAACCCCAGGGTTAAGCAAAGGAAGCCCAGAGTGGTTGCAAGCTACATCAAGATTAAAGACCCTTATCGACCCTTGGTGCAGATTAAATGCTGGATTGAAGAAAAAAGAAAACATTTCTGCCAATTTCCAGACAGCCTCTAGGCTAGATCATTTTATTATTACTGAATCTCTCTTAAATATAGTGGCAATATAGGTCCATAACTGTTTCTCATACCATACAGCTGTTTATTTGCGAGTTTAGAGGCCCTCTAGGAAAACCTCTAGGCAGGGTTTAATCCCTTAATAAATCTTTGCTATCGAAGGAAGCATTTCCGCATTACAAACCCCATCTTTTTTCTTGGAAAATGAAGGCTCTGTATCATCAGAATTTATTTGGGGGCTAACAAATCAACATTGCGTGTGAAATCATGGCCTATAGAAGAACTTGGATAAAGACAGAAAATGAGCTGTTGCTAAATCTTTCAAAAGCAGTGCAAATTTCGGAAGTTAAGCTGTAACAGGGACCAGATGAACTAAATTACCAAGCAAAGAGTTAGCTAAGAAGAATTTACAAACTTTCGTGCTGGAGAAGGAGATTACAAGCTCCCAGACATATGGACAAGAGTTATATGAGGAAAGAGACGTTAGTGGTAGATTCTTGGCATGGAGCACTCGTACACAACTGGTGGAAAACAAAATTAACAAAATAGAAGATCCAACAACAGGGAAAATAGAAAGGTAGGAAGGAAAAGAGAATAGGGTGTATCTTTAAGTTCCATTCCATAAGGTTTATGGGGAGAGAATCAATCCCTTGAATGAGGATTCCGAAAGATGTTTATGTCTAGTCATAGTTCCCTCTCTGGCAGCGGAGGTAGCAGGCAACTTGCTTCGCCTGAGACAAACAAATGTGTGGTGAGGGTACTTCCACATTGTAAAGCTTTAGGAGAAGATTGCTACCACTCAGAATAGTACATATTGATGATTAAGTATTTAAAGCATACGCTCATGCAGCTGTTTAATTATGTCCTGAAAGGGGGGGATTATACCCCCTTCATTTAAAATAATAGTCCTAACTTGTTTCCCTAAAAAAGAAAAGAATCCTTAATACTACACTCTTATATTAGTATAAAACCATAAAGAACTTTAGGCCAAAGGTAAATGTTGCAACAGGATAACTGTTTTACGCATACATAGTTTCATTTGTCGATGTTGAAAAAGCTTTTGACTTTGTGAATTGGAAGCTCTTATTTTGAACCTTGGAAACACTGAAATCGCACTGAAATCGCATGCTCAACTGGACCACTGCCTGCTCTTAAAAAATTAAAGGAAAACTATTAATTTTTCTTTTTGTACAGTATCCTATTTTCCTTTAAGGAAAACAGGCTGCTTTAAAAAAAAAAGATTGCTTTATTTAAAAACAATCATGGACATGGTGGTCTGCTGAACCCAGCAGGTCACCATCCCTGTGATTTTTGCAATTCATAGGAAGTCACAAATTATGATCTACCTCATTAATATTCATGAGGTTCGTCATTCGCAATCCCCTAGTAATTGCAGAGAGTGTTCAACACACTTTGATTCATGCAGTATTCCAATTCCATAGTTGCGAATCGCAAGGTTTTACAATTAGGGAATCTGAACATTTTTTTTTCATGCAACTGGCCCTTGGTTTCAAAGTTCTTACAGAAGCATTGGAGTAAGAATTTGGCAGCACTCCACCAAAGTTTTCACAGGTGCATTTATGAAATATCTAATATTATCATTAATGATGGGGTAGAGGTCGGAAGGTGGCCTAGATTACCCTCAAAACATTGGTACTCCTCATATGTATAGGGCTGTAGCAAGGAAGAAAACAAGGAGGTAATGCTATAATTACTCAACAGTAATTCCATTACTCAAAGTTTATTCTTCCTCATTACAGCTGTAGTTTTCCACCAAACCTCGCATTTGGGAGGGTAATCTCCAGGCCAGGTACTTTTTGGGATAGCTTGTTATGAACAAGAATATGGATTGTGGTCTGCCTCTTTGTAGGAAGGGGGGATGGTTCTACTTAAAAATAAAGAAAGCAAATAAAACTGATGAAAACTCAGTGGATGGGCCTATGGCAGGAGGTCACCTCCTAATATGTTTAGGAGTACTGTAAAAAGGAAGAATTAACTCCGAACAATGGAGTTACTGGTAAGTAATGATAGCATTCACCAGCACCTGTCAGGTAAACTTTATGCCTGGGAGTGGATGCTTGTAGGAAGATAGCATATGAATCAACATCTGTAGGTGGAGATGGAATTATCAGTGACTATGACTGTGCCTAGGTGCTCAATATTATGACTGTCAGTGGACAGCAAACTCACACAGCTTTCAGAGCAGGAATGGGCAGGGTATGTATCACAAGTTTACCGTCCCCAAGTTTTCACACCCAGCTTCTTCTTCTTGCCCATCAACACACCAGGAAGATAAAATGTCAGTACCTGGTCTTGTAAGTGTGCCTCCTGTTGTCCGGCTAGGTGCTCTGAGGCAAGCTGTTTACTTGGCTCAGACATGGGTTGTATCATACACTAGGAACATGACAGTAGATGAAGAACTATCGGTAGATGGAGGAACACCAGTAGACAGTAGGATGGACTGTTGAGGCATGTTTTGTTTTCATTTTGTGAAAAGACTCATTGGATGTTGTTATTATGTCTTGTAGTGACTAAGAAGGTCTTCATGAGTCTTGACCTTCCTGTGTTTGAGTGCAGCATACAAAAACAGCAGCCAGATAGTTGCTTCTATTTTCTCAGAAAACAGCATTAAAACAATGGAGAGCAGTGTATTGGGTGGGAGCAATGAATGAGTTGAGTGGGTTCAAGAGCAGCAAATATAGACATTGCAAGGGCTCCAGCAGCATAAAATACCAGTGTGTGCAAATATATATATTTCTTTTAAATCATCACATCCATATAATGCAATGGTTTGAGAACAATACTGATGGACATGCTTTCGAGCTAATGCATATAGCTATATGAAACACTGAGGTCAATTGCTGAAAGGCACTGTCCAAATAGAGATAGAATGTATGTGTATGGTGTATGCTTAATGCACCCGGCAGGACCAGACCAGTTTTAGTAATCCCTTGCAAACCCAGAATACACAACTTTTTCCAGTGACATCAGCACCCTTGCCATTATTAATCACGTATCACTGCTTTAAATTATTAATCACTTATCACTGCTTTAAATTAGTGCTGGGATGCAAGTCCAATGGATTTTAACTACACATGCATGCGCATTGTCAATGGATATTGCCCATGTTCATGCCAAGTTAAGTGTCAACTCTAGTTATTTGATTTTAGTAGACTGTCTCTTGAGTTTTCTTCTTGTGTGACACTGTTAATATTGAAAAAGTCAATCTCAATATGAATAATGATACATTCATGTATAGAAACAAAGTTGCATCTTTATTGACAAATTCACCCGTTATGAACTTCACGTCAACCCTGAATCAGATAGGCAGACCCTGAGACCCAGGCCAGAGATTACTGATTGACAGGTCAAAGGTGGAATGGCACATAGCCGTCAGACAAATGGCAAACGGGAAATCCCAGATCAACCCCACAGATAGGCGCAGCAACACCACAATGGTCCCCGAGGTTGGCCCCAATAAAGCACACATGGCAAGGGATGCATGCGATCCCAAAACACCATAAAGTCAGATGTAACATGAAGTTTAGAACACATAGCCAATCAGGAGACAGCACACCCAGTACACGCAGTGATCACACGCTCACCATGCCGCACATCTGGACACTTTACCCACTACCTGCATTATGTCCACGCAAAGTCGAGGCCCACCTGGATTCCTTATCAAATACATTAATTTATGGCTCCAAAGACAGAAATTCACATTCCTTACCACAAAAGGATTGGCTGAACTATTTTATTGTTTCAATGAACTGTATAAAGACCATGACTGCCGATTGTATATTGAGCAATACAACAAAACAAATGCCTGCACCCTTCTTATTTAGTAACACATAATTATTTAGATGTGGACCACACCGTTATTGAAATTAGGTAGATCCGGTACCTCAACTTGTACCAATTACTTTTTTATTTTTAGAAAAATTTCATACGTGTGTTTATGTACAAATAAACAAATACACTGACATTTCTAACTTACTAACTACACATGTACACATTTTATACAAAACAGAAAATATATTCATAAAATGAACGAAACACAACCTAACAACATCGTGACAAGACTTATACAAAAACAATAAATTTTTTACTTCGTGGTTTATCAACAGACACTGTCAAATGCCGGGGAACATTAAAGAGTTATTCACAGAGTCCTAATGTATATTTAATATACTAGTATGTTCCCATTAGTAGCCAGTAAGCCGACGCGTTTCGAGTTGGGGCCACCAGGGTTCCCAAACTCTCATCAGGGCATTGATCAATCTGGAATTCGATTCACTGTGGGAGCAGTATATTCAGGGGCTTTTCGTTGAGAAGGGCTGTATCTCTTAATTCTGCCCGTATTCGTGTGCCGGTGTACTAGTTTCTCTCGTCTTGAGTATTGTGGGCTGCTAATGGGCAATTGTTTGTGCTGGTTGCGTCTTGCATGTAATCATTACCTGCACACTCATGTTTCTTTATTCTGCCGCTTGGCTTCCTATGGCGTTCGTCGCTCAGGGACCAAAATCTCAATTCTCGTCTTGCTAGTGTATTCAAGTTCTAATGTTTTTGTTCGTTTGCTCTTAGCAGGCACACCAGCATCCGCTCTCGCATGTAGTCAGAAACCATCCGATTGTATATTGAGGCAGTCCTCAGGCCCTATGCCTGTTATTGTGCTCCCATAAACTGTTCCTGTTTTGCCAACCGCGGCTTGTCTCTCGTTTTTTTCAAGGCATTTCATGTTCATGCAACACCACATTCAATCACAAGCAATTTTCCCAACCCTTCAAGTATTTGATTCTGAAGGCAATTCTTCAAATATTAACCTCTTGAAAGTAAAATATTTCCAATGCTAGAAAACCAGATTGTGCAAAACCCAGTTAGGGAGTTACATACTCACAAGTACATTCACAAATTTGCCTGATGGGAGCTACTCTACCATAAAGAGAACACAAGCAGGTGTGCGTATATAACTGTAGGACAGTATAGACTTACCTGTGTTAAAAGTAGGCAGATCAGCTGGTCATTAAAAATGCCCAACATTCTCCTTTCATTCCACAATAGCTTTTTACAGCTCCAGAATGACCCACCTGAACTTTGCTTGTGGTTGCTACCATTTGTAGAAGCCTGCTAGTGTTCTCCATCTTCCATTGCAACCCAAGCGGATTTGAAGATGGTGATGAATATAACAGCAGTAAAAGTAGCAATTTCAGTTTCACCAACATGTAATTCTTCAGACTTGTCAAAGACAATTTAAAGAGCCCCAGTACATTTACACTCCTATTCACATTCAAAGAGCAGGCAAGAATAGTCTTAAAACAATGGGGCATATTAGCAAGGGCCATATCGCCGCTTTAGCGGCACTTTTTGCCACTAAAGCGGCAATATTTTTATCGCCCAATCAGCAAGCTGTCGCTAACAGCAGTTAGCAACAGCTTTTAGGCGATAGCGACCGGTTTGAGGCCCGCTTTGCATATCAGCGATATTTATCGCTAATGACATGCAAAGTGGGTGTACCCAAACTGTTAGCAACTGAAAGTAGTCGCTAACACAGCTATCGCCTATTAGCAAGGCAGGCAAAGCGATAAAAATAATCACTCTAAGCGCGATTATCGCTGTAATCAATTGCCTACTAAAACATGACTTACCTGTTTATCCAATGTGTGATAGTGTTAATGCGTGAATATAGCTGGATTTCAGCTATATTCACGCATTTCGCCGCTATCGCTGGATATTTTAGCATAATGGAGAAAAATTTTGCTAGTAGCATATTTTCTCTGCTGACATATCCAGCGATAGGCAGAGATAAAAAAAGCGCTACGCACATTTTGCGATAAATATCGCTATTCCTTGCTAATATGCCCCAATGATATTTGAAAGAATCATGCTAATTAAGCCACCTGCATGAGAGGTTACTTCTATCAAGTCTACCAAACTTCTAGCTGCACCAGTGGTTCTACACATGTATGCTATCTCCATATATAACTCATAGGGAGGGAGTTTTGATCTCAAGTATGTTGTACATCTAGACAGTTTCTAAATATTTTGAGTTTATTTTAATTATCCTCCTGAATTGTATATATTTGGTTTACCCACTCATACTTTAAGGTAAATACTCATTTGAATTTTAGAATTAATAACTCCTTCTGTTAACTACTTCTGATAGCCATCAGTTTCCAAGAACAAACCACTGACCCTCACTTAGGATGAATTCTTTCCGCTTCTGGGTTATGCCACATGCACAGTGGTATGAGCGTGTATCGCTCTAGTTTAAATGGTTATCTATGGCGTTCCTTATGTTTTGAACACTGAGTGTCAAGGAAAGTGTATCTGCGTGAGGGAATCCCATTAACTGCATAGATAGGTAATTTCTGGGCACTTGGGAGAAACTTGGAAATATCTTTCACTCTAGTAAATCTGGGGGGTAATTAATATTTCAAAATGTTATAACATTTCAAATGAAGTATCATGGGCGTGCTTTCAATAATGCACTAATTTTCACAAGAATGAGAGCATCTTGCAGAATATTTTTTATAAATTATTTAAGGTAACTTCTAAAATGTATATGATTTCCTACTCTGGCACTTCCCTTAAGTGTTTGAAGGTTCATTTTTCCACCTTTCTTTTTCAATAGCTCTCAATAATGTAAGACAAGACAGAATCGTAAATGGTGATTCACAACCATTTTGAATCAGGAAATATTATTTACACTAAATATTTTGGAAATATTGATAAATTGATGTTATCCTGTGCGTGATGCTTTTAATACAACACTGCATTTGGAAATAGGAGTACAGCGATTACTAAATTATGTAAAGAGGGAAAGTTTACAGAAAAGTGAATGGTTCTAATTTGTCTGTACTCTTTTTATAATGTAACATCGATCTACATGAATCCATAAATAATTGGTACATTTCATCAAGACCAGCAGGGCTTCAATTTATATGTACATTTTTTTGGAATGTAATGCATCATTTTTGTAAATAAAATTTTTTTCAGCAGTCCTTAAAAAGCGATAGTCAATTTCAAAATAGAGATTGCCTTTTGTTTATAGTTTGAATTAATATAATGAGGAAACGTTGGAACCTCAATTTAAGATTTCTTCAATAAATTGAACAGTTTAATCACAAAACTTTGGAGATTTGGTTCCTCCTTCCATTGCAACCTCAAATGTTGTCTGGGTTATGTCCACATTCTCTATCAAACTGGCATAAACTCTGAACATACGCATGTTTGAAGAGCTTTCAAATCAAATCAAGGGGCATTTATAGAGCGCACAAATCACCCGAAAGTCTCATGGCACTTGCGGACAGCTCGGGGTCAGCTTGGAAGGGGAGGGCTAGTTAGTTGTCAAACAGCCATGTCTTCAGCTCGCTGTGAAAATAGTTATGATCAGAGATGTTGTGGAGGTGCGGGGCAGTTGGTTCCAGAGAGCAGGTGCGAGAAAAGAAAATTGCCTTCCTCCATTTCTAATAGTACGGATTCTGAGTGGTGTGAGAAGTGATCTATTGCTGGATCTCAGAATCCTGCCAGGCTGGTACCAGCTTGGTTTTTTGGCCCAATAACCCGGACCTCTGCCGTCCATATTTTTATGTGCTTTTGTGTGCAGGTCTTTCAGCCAATTCTCTTCTACTGGCCTCCAAACCTACCAGCATTTGAGTCTCATTAACAGTGGGAGCTCTACCAACAAGCAAGCAGGACACGACTAGTGGCAAAGTAGCTCAGTGCCCTTATGGGTAGGTCAGATTATTATCCACCAATTATTATTGAAAGGCAAAGGATGTCATGTCTTGCCACAGATGCTCACCCTCACTCCCATCCACCTCTGGTCCTTGTCACTACTGGCTACCTCTTCCACTCCTTAAATAGGGCATTGCCACTCAGTGAATACAATCCAAAGATGTCCCTTGAGTACCTTCTCTCATATCCCTATCCTCCTTCTCCCTGGTTGCTGTCTGTGACGAGTGCAGTCTTGGATATGTTTGGCACTGTTGACAGGGAAGGAGACTGGCGAGTTCCACACCATGCCTGTAACAGCATTCGGATCTGTAAAAGTCTAAGGTGGACCCAGTGTGTAAATGAGAAAAGCAATTCAGTTTATTATCCAGGGAGATAACAATTTCTTCTTGAACCAGAAAAGTTGTAATATTTGTGGGAAAGGCTGCATCTTTGCGAGGGCTATCTATAATTCTAGAGGTGCTATTTTAAAATGTTAGTGACACAGTCCTAGTCTTTCCATAAACTAACCCAACCAATGTTTGCTACAGGGAAGCCTAATACCACCTGAGAAATTCGTAAATGGACTGTTAACTTTTCTCCAACTTGAAAGAAAGAGTTTTCTGTCATTCAGTGGAGGGAGTGCCATGCAATGGATTTACTCCGAGTGATGTGTGTGGAAATCTTTGTGGATAATACCTCTGTATTTGATCCAATTAGACTAAAATGAGCATCCATCGCAATTTCAAGGGTATGTATGTCTGGCTATTCAAACACTGCAAGCCTTGCTCTAAAGCAATGGACCACTGTACAATAGAAGTGCGGATGTAAAGAAGAGGAAAAGCAAGTAAGACTTTGTTAGAATGAGAGGGGGGTTTTCGTTGACACCTATGAAGTGCAAATAATCAAAGTGTTACATTTTGAAGACGGGGTTTCTTGGAATGGTAGACCTTACGTTTTTCTTTTTAGTTGAGGAACAGTGGTGTTGTCTGATCAGTATTGGTTGGGACTGACTACCAGACCCCAGGTGCATAGCAGTAGAAACCATGTAATCGTTTCATTCCTGCATGTGTTTTAAAAGGTGAGTTTTAGCTGTGCTGCGTACATACACGGTGTGTACTAAACTATGAAATTACAAATATAGAACGTCAGTATATTATACAGAAAGAGACAGTCTAAAGATGAGCTCAAAAAGGCCATGTAATTTGACAATGGTAAATTGATTTCTGGGAAGAATGCCTGATTCAAACATAAAAGCTGTTCTCAATTGCAAAGGCCTTCCTCCGAATAAAAGTTGTGCATATACCAGAGTTACTCAACAACAATAAAATTAAGTCATAAAAATTGTAATGGTACACATCACATTAGTTGAAAAAGTTAAATGTAATAAAAAATATATTACAAGGATAAAGAAATTCAGAGGTTGGGATCAAAGACTATAATGCAAACAAAAAGCAGTGCTGAAGTAAAGGATTGTAAAATTACTCAGTTTTATCCTATGAGAAATGCAATATAATATGAAAAAGTGACAGTTTCTTCCCTGGGGATGAGTGAGACATAAGCACCAACTTTTGCCTACCCAGAAATGAGTGCCGTCAGATATAAGTTGCTGGTGGGTTCCACTGAAATTGTTTACCCTCAGATGTAGATATATTTCAGGAGGAAGACAATCTCAACTGGGGGCCAAACTGGATGCTGCAATCACAAAGGTCCTACAGGTTGTAGGGGATTCATCTGTGAAGTCAGGTTACTGAGTAGGGCTTGTGAGCTGACAGTATTGAATACTGCAGAGAAGTCTAGGAGTATGAGGAGGCAAGGACTGCCACTGTTATATAACAATATTTGTGAAATTACAAACAGGTGGATCTAATGGAGATTAATAGGCATTTTAGAGTGATCATTTATTTTTTTCGTAAACTGAGACTCAAGAGCTTCATCGAAAAACAGACGATGGAGTCCACCCAGATGTCTTCAAGTGACACTGGCTTTAGACTCAAATCTACCTTCCCCTTTCCACATGCAGTACCACCTGAGATAATAGCTTTCGAACAAGCTGTCTTTAATGAAGTCGAAGCTTTGGAAGAACCATCTCCTTACAAGAATTTAAAAGCTACTGAATTCCAGGCCATACAATCCCTCCTGAATAATACCAACATAGTCATAAAGAGTGCTGACAAAGGCGGAGGAATCCTCATCCAGGATGCAGCAGCCTATGACCTTGAGTGCAGACGACTCCTGGGTAACACGACCAACTATGTTCGTCTCAGAGAAGATCCCTCAATTTCTCTCAAACAAGACATCCTTGAATTAGTGACAACAGCAGAACGCGATTGACATATTACGAAACAAGAGTCTGATTTTTTGACTACATCGGAAGGAAGAATACCATACTTTTATACCCTTCCAA